>NW_027361855.1:2052500-2652500 GCF_039654945.1 Dendrobates tinctorius | reverse complement strand
ACACAGCAGCCAACCCGCAGCATTTAATGACCGTGGACACATACCCTTAGAGCTTTTGCTGTTTGTTTTTTACAGTATGCTTTTTGTCTACAGGACATGTCTAATAAAGTCAGTTTTATTCACCAAAAACACAGCGAAAAACAACATTGTGACATTTGCAACTTTTTTTTTAAACCCTTTCAATGCTTTCTACGGGTGAAAAAAATTGCTGAAAGAAGTGACACACTGCATATTTAAAAAATGTTGCAGTTGTGAAATTCAGTCAGGAGAAAATAAAAGGGTGTGCAGGAGATTTCTGAAAATCTCAGTTTTTGCTTGTGCTGTAAAATGCTGTCAACTTCGTATTTGCCGAAGAAAAAGCTGCAAAAATTCTGCATATGAACGTGGCCAAAAGCTGCTTAGTGCCAGCAAAACATATGAGATTTCTGAAATCTCCTGCATGCGCTTGTTTTTTTCTGACTGAATTTCAGAACTGTAGCGCTTTTACTGTAGCGTGTCACTTCATTCAGTGTGTTTTCACTATAGAAAGCAACGAAAGAGTAAAATAAAGCTGCAGATATTGCAATGGCATTTTTAACTGCAATTTTTTAAGTGATTTTGGTGAACTAAACTTAGGTAAACTAATAGGTCTCGTTCACATGATCAGTATTTGGTCTGTTCTTAGAGAGTTATCACTGCTATCTCTGGTGTTACATAGGACTGCAAGTGACACTGACTACATTATCTGTACTTAGAGAGAGCGTTATCAATGTGTTATCTGTGGTGTTACATTGGACTGCAGGTGACATCTACTACATTATCTGTGTTATCTGTGGTGTTACATAGGACTGCATGAGACATCTACTACATTATCTGTTCTGAGAGAGTTATCAGTGTTGTTTGTGGTGTTACATAGGACTGCAGGTGACATCTACTACATTATCTGTACTCAGAGAATTATCACTGTGTTATCTGTGGTATTACATAGGACTTGCAGGTGACATCTACTACATTATCTGTTCTCAGAGAGTTATCACTGTGTTATCTGCAGTGTTACATAGGATTGCAGGTGACACTGACTACATTATCTGTACTCCGTTATCACTGTGTTATCTGCAGTGTTACATAGGACTGCAGATTACACCTACTACATTATCTGTACTCAGAGAGTTAGTGTTATCTGTGGTATTACATGGGACTGCAGGTGACATTATCTGTACTCAGAGAATTATCTCGGTGTTATCTGTGGTGTTACATAGGACTGCAGGTGATATTTACTACATTATCTGTTCTCAGAGAGTTATCACTGTGTTATCTGCAGTGTTACATAGGATTGCAGGTTACACCTACTACATTATCTGTACTCAGAGAGTTAGTGTTATCTGTGGTATTACATAGGAATGCAAGTGACACTGACTACATTATCTGTACTCAGAGAGTTATCACTCTGTTATCTGTGGTGTAACATAGGACTGCATGTGACATCTACTACATTATCTGTACTCAGAGAGTTATCACTGTGCTATCAGTGGTGTTACATATGACTGCATGTGACATCTAATACATTATCTGTACTCAGAGTTATCACTGTTATCTGTGGTGTTACACTGACTGCATTATCTGTACTCAGAGAGTTATCACTGTGTTATCTGTGGTGTTACATAGGACTGCATGTGACATCTACTACATTATCTGTACTCAGAGAATTATCACTGTTTTCTGTGGTGTTACATAGGACTGCAGGTGACATCTAACACATTATCTGTACTCAGAGAGTTATCACTGTTATCTGCAGTGTTACATAGGACTGCAGGTTACACCTACTACATTATCTGTACTCAGAGAGTTATCACTGTGTTATCTGTGGTGTGACATAGGACTGCAGGTGACATCTACTACCTTATCTGTACTCAGAGTTATCACTGTGTTATCTGTGGCGTTACATGGGACTGCAAGTGACACTGACTACATTATCTGTACTCAGAGAGTTATCACTGTGTTATCTGTGGTGTTACATAGGACTGCATGAGATCTACTGCATTATCTGTTCTCAGAGAGTTATCAGTGTGATCTGTGATGTTACACAGGACTGCAGGTGACACTGACTACATTATCTGTACTCAGAGAATTATCACTGTTGTGGTGCAGTGACTACTGTGACAGCTAGGGGGCACTGTATGGGTCATGCACACAGGCATGTCCATTGTGGTAATGGACATAGGATGGTAAACGACCACTATGTATCCCAGGGTGGGTGGCCCTGAGATGGAAGCTTGAACGTGTATTGATCAGCAGAGGTACTGAGGTTTTTTGTTACAGTGTATCATGGAGAGCTTCCAGGTGGCTGGTGAGATGGGTGTGACCACTCACCCACAAACCCACCCAGGGGCATGTCTAAACGTCCATAGTAAGCCTGTATATATGTGTGTATGGCTGGGTGTCTGAAATAGGACCTGCAATGATGTCATAGCCATGTGATTCAGTGGGCATGGCTACGGACCATATAAGGTGACCAGGGTAGGTCACATCAGAGAGAGTGCCTGGATCTGATTGGTCTGTGTGGAAGGCTGATGTGCTGGAATAGGTGCTGCCTTCCTGAAGAACACATACGGAGGCCGCTGACCCGGGGAGGCCTGTGTATAATGGCCTGCGTGTGTGTGACAGTTTCCAGGAGGGATTGGATGCCCGGAGGGAGAAGCAACTAAGCGGTAACCCCGGATAGGGGGAAATAACTGTGAGGCTATAGAGCCTGATTGCTGGACATTGCACAACCTGTTTGACCACAGGTCTGAGAGAGCGGCGCTCTATCATGAACTTTCTGTTGCTGGATATAAGCCTGTTGCAGTATATGGTTTATGCTGATTAATAAACCGCATGGACTGTTTGTTAAAACCTGTGCCGGACCTGGTTAATTGGCTGCCAAGCGAGTGTCCCCAACATGAATAACAAGCGCTACTTTACACTGTGGTATTACATAGGACTGCAGGTGATATCTACTAGATTATCTGTGCTCAGTTATCACTGTGTTATCTGTGGTGTTACATAGGACTGCAAGTGACACTGACTATATTATCTGTACTCAGAGTTATCGCTGTATTATCTGTGGTGTTACATAGGACTGCATTATGCAAATTGTCTCTTCAGAGAGGAAGAGGACTAGAACTCTAGTGCCACCTATTGGAAGTAGCAATCCTAAAAGTCAATGTCGACCCTTTAACAAGCCTTGTTACATGACTTAGGATTAAAGCCAAGCCAGAATCTCAATTTGCAGACACTGTGTTTCGGGGTACTGCATAATTAGCATATTTTCCATAGGAGCATTGCGGCTCTAAGTCTCCTCATCGCGACATGCTTAGGCTGGTTTCACATTAGCGCTTTTTAAGCGCACGCACGGCCGGAGGTAGCTCCGCCCCCGAGCCGGCTCTCTGCCCGGCGTGCCCGCCCCTTGCTTGTAGCGCCGCCTCCTAGCGGACAGCGGCGCCTGCGATCGGCGCACCCTATCTTTAGCATAGGGTGCGCAGATCGTGCGCAGGCCGTGCGCTAGTTGCGCTTTGACCTGCGCTGCGCACTTTTGATGGTGCGCCGTGCGCGCCAAAATCCGAAAAGTTCGATTTTGGCGCGCACGGCGCACCGTCAAAAGTGCGCAGCGCAGGTCAAAGCGCAACTAGCGCACGGCCTGCGCACGATCTGCGCACCCTATGCTAAAGATAGGGTGCGCCGATCGCAGGCGCCGCTGTCCACTAGGAGGCGGCGCTACAAGCAAGGGGCGGGCACGCCGGGCAGAGAGCCGGCTTGGGGGCGGAGCTACCCCCTGCCGTGCGTGCGCTTAAAAAGCGCTAATGTGAAACCAGCCTTAGCATGTCATTCTCCGCAAGGAGAAATGATACTTCTTGGATATAGGACTGCATTTGACATCTACTACATTCTCTGTACTCAAAGTTATCACTGTGTTAGCTGCAGGTGACACAAACTGCATTATCTGTACTCAGAGAGTTATCATTGTGTTATGTGTGGGGTTACATAGGACTGCAGATGACATTGACTACATTATCTGTACTCAGAGTTATCACTGCGTTATCTGTGGTGTTACATAAGACTGCAGGTGACTCTACATTATCTGTACTGAGAGTTATCACTGTGTTATCTGTGGTATTACATGGTACTGCAGGTGACATTTACAACATTATCTGTACTCAGAGTTATCACTGCTATCTCTGGTGTTACATAGGACTGCAGGTGACATTGACTACATTATATGTACTCAGAGTAATCACTGTGTTATCTGCAGTGTTAATAAAAAAAAAAAGTAAGAGGGGGGGATGGGGGCAACTCTTTATTTTGTGGCTTGTTCCCCAATCTTTTCTGACCCTAGCAACGCCCCTGCATACTGCTAATAGTGGCAGACCTGTTGGCTGATATAAGACCCCTGTGGGGGCCACAGTGACAGCACTGGCTCCAGACCCCTCTGCCAACTGTATCCACATCCTGCTCATGTAATGTTTGTGTGATTTTTACAATGTTAGCATTTGGGGACCCACTTTAAACTTTTGCCTAGGGCCCTACTTTGTCTAAAACCGGCCCTGCTTTCAGGTTAGATTGGGGGCTTATCTAGAGCATTTTAGAATGCTCTAGATAAGCCCCAAAAGGCTGTGGCCAAAGCTCATAGCTGAAAAACGAGCTGACAAACTCCTTTTAAGGTGAAAAGAGGCTCCGTCTCAAAGGGGTTAATGAAGGCTTAACCCCTTTCCTACATTAGGCTAGTTTCACACTAGCGCTTTTGAGCGCAGCGACGGCCTGCGCACGGCCGCCGCTAAGCCCCGCCCCCTGCCACGCCTCCGCCGGTAGCTCCGCATACCGGCGCATGACGCTGCATGCGTCCTGCGTCCCCTATCTTTATCACTGGGGGCGCAGGCCATGCGCAGTATGCGTTTGGCGGCGCATGCGTCCTTTTGACGGTGCGCCAACCTGCGCCAAACGCAACCTGCTGCAGTTTGGTTGCGCCGGCGCACCATCAAAAAGGCGCATGTGCCGCCAAACGCATACTGCGCACGGCCTGCGCCCCAGTGATAAAGATAGGGGACGCATGCAGCGTCATGCGCCGGTAGGCGGAGCTACAGGCGGAGGCGTGGCAGGGGCGGGGCTTAGCGGCGGCCGTGCGCAGGCCGTCGCTGCGCTCAAAAGCGCTAGTGTGAAACTAGCCTTAGACGTACTATTCTGTCCATGTGACCTGGGCCCTAAGTCCCAAGGATGGAGTAGTACGTCTAGCGCGATCAGCGGCACTCACGGGGGGGAAAACCGCTGATTGCGGCCGGGTGTCAGCTGATTATCACAGCTGACACCCCGACATATTAACTCCCTGCACACTGCTATCAAACATGATCGCAGTGTACCAGTGGCATAGGAGAGAAGCATGCAGGGAGGTGGCTCCCTCCGTGCTTCCGAGACACCCGGAGCAGCGCGATGTGCTGTGCTGCTCTGGGGGCCTCCTTCCCTGCAGGTCCCCGGATCCAATATAGTGGCAGGGAGCTGGCTTCCTCACTGCCTGCACAGCGCTGTCATAAGGAAGCCTGTGTCAGATCGCTGATCTGTCACAGCGATCTGTGATGTGACAGATCAGCGATCTGTCACATGACAGTGATGTCCCCCCTGGGACAGTGTAATAAAGTTAAAAAAAAGTGTAAAAATAATTTATAAAAAATATTCTCTAATAAATTCATTTTTTGAAAATAAAAAAATAAAAGTACACATATTCGGTATTGCCGCATCCGTAACGACCAGCCCTATAAAACTGTCCCACCAGTTAACCCCTTTATTGATCCCCTTAAAAAATAAAAAACGAAGCAAAAAATAATGCTTTATCATCATACCGCCGAACAAAAAGTGCAATAACGCGCGATCAAAAAGACGGATATAAATAACCATGGTACCGCTGAAAACGTCATCTTGTCCCGCAAAAAACGAGCCGCCACACAGCGTCAGCAGCGAAGAAATATAAAGTTGTAAATAATTATTTTTTATATAAAATTATTTTCATAGCATAAAAGCACCAAAACCTAAAAAAAGATATAAATGAGGTATCGCTGTAACCGTACTGACCCGAAGAATAAAACCGCTTTATCAATTTTACCACACGCGGAACGGTGTAAATGCACCCCCCCCAAAAGAAATTCATGAAACGCTGGTTTTTGTTCATTCTGCGTCCCAAAAATCGGAATAAAAAGCAATCAAAAAATGTCACGTGACCAAAAATGGTACCAAAAAAAACGTCAACTCGTCCCGCAAAAAATAAGACCTCAGATGACTCTGTGGGTCAAAATATGGAAAAATTATAGCTCTCAAAATGTGGTGATGCAAAAACTATTTTTACAATAAAAAGCGTCTTTTAGCGTGCGACAGCTGCCAAACATAAAAACCCACCATAAATAGTAAATCAAACCCCCCTTAGTTAGGGAAAAATAATAAAATAAAGTACTTATTTCCATTTTCCCGTTAGGGGTGTGTTGGGGTTAGGGTTGGAGTTAGAATTGGGGGTTTCCACTGTTTTGGCACATCAGGTGCTCTCCAAATGCAACATGGCGTCTGATCTCAATTCCAGTCAAAAAAGACAAATGGCGCTGCTTCCCTTCCGAGCTCTGCCATGCGCCCAAATAGTGATTTACCCCCACACATGGGGTATCAGCGTACTCAGGACAAATTGCACAATAACTTTTGGGGTCCTGTTACCCTTGGGAAAATAAAAATTGGGGGTGAAAAGATCATCTTTGTGGAAAAAATATGATTTTTTAATTGTACAGCTGTACGTTATAAACTTCTGTGAAGGCCTTGGGGGTTCAAAGTGCTCGCCACATATCTAGATAAGTTCCTTGGGAGGGTCTAGTTTCCAAAATGGGGTCACTTGTGGGGGGGTTTCCACTGTTTAGGCACAGCAGGAGCTCTCCAAACTTGACATGGAATCCGATCTGAATTCCAGCCAATTTTGCAGTGAAAAAGTCAAACAGTGGTTCCCCCCCCCCCACATATCAGGTATCAGCATACTCAGGACAAACTGCACAATAAGTTTTGCAGTCCGATTTCTTCTGTTACCCTTGTTAAAATAAAAAAATTAAACCTGAAGCAATTTTTTTTGTGAAAAGTTAAATGTTCTTTTTTTTTTTTTTTTAACATTCAAAAAATTCCTGTGAAGCACCTGAAGGGTTAATAAACTTCTTGAATGTGGTTTTGAGCACCTTGTGGGGTGCAATTTTTAGAATGGTGTCACTTTAGGGTATTTTCTATCATATAGACCCCTCAAAGTAACTTCAAATGTGATGCGGTCCCTACAAATAAAACGGTGTTGTAAAACTGAGAAATCGTTGGTCAAATTTTAACCCTTATAACTTCCTAACAAAAAAAAACTTGGGTTCCCAAAGTGTGCTGATGTAAAGTAAACATGTGGGAAATGTTATTTATTAAGTATTTTGTGTGCCGTATCTTTGTGATTTAAGAGCATAAAAATTCAAAGTTGGAAAATTGCAAAATTTTCACCAAATTTCCATTTTTTTTCACAAATAAACGCAAGTTATATGACTGAAATTTTACCACTAACATGAAGTACGTCAGGCGAAAACAATGTCAGAATCACCGGGATCCATGGAAGGCTGTGTGCACACGCTGCGGATTTTGCTGCGGTCCCGCAGCGGATTTGGCCGCTGCAGACCCACAGCAGTTTTTGCTGCGGTGTACAGTACCATGATTCCCTATGGGAATCAAAAACCGCAGTGCAGACGGTGCGGAATTTTCCGCGCGGATTATCTGCGGTTTTCAATCCGCAGAAAGAATTGACATGTCAATTCTTTCTGCGGATTCTGCTGCGGTTTGCCATCTCCTCCCTTGAGGAGATGCAATCCGCAGGTAAAACCGCAGGTATTTTGACCTGCGGATTTTACAAAATCCGCGCGGATGAATCCGCACCACAATCCGCAGCGTGCACACAGCCGAAGCGTTCCAGAGTTATTACCTCATAAAGGGACAGTGGTCAGAATTGTAAAAATTGGCCCTGTCATTAACGTGCAAACCACCCTTGGGTTAAAGGGGTTCTCCAGTAAAAAAACAAATGGTCCTCTAGCAATGAGCTAGGTGGTCACTTGCATATCGGTGGTGGTTGGCAAGTCGGATGCTGATCCATTCTTTCCCTGCGGCGCTGCCGCCTCTTTCACACTTCAGTTTTTTACAATCAGTCACAATCCGCCAGGTTTTGAAAAAAACGGATCCTCAATTTTCTTTTGAGGATCCGTTTTTATCCCCCATTGACTTCCATTAATGGCGGTTTATGACGGATTGCTGTCCGTTGCATCCATTTTTTTTGAGGATCCGCCAAAAGTTGCTGTCTGTCACCATCCTCAAAGATTTCAAAACGGAGCTTGCAACGTTTTTTTCTCTGGCGGATCCTCCAGACACTCATTTAACACGCTCACACTCTCTCTCTCTCTCTCTCTCTCCCAGCGGTTCCTTTAAATTTCCTCATTTTCAGGATCCGTCTGAAAACGGATCCTGTGCCATCCGTTCACATCAGTTGAGAACGGATCCGCTTGTCTGACTTTTTGGCGGATTTGAACTGATGCAAAAAACTGAAGTGTGAAAGAGGCCTATGCACAGCCCCATGCGGATTACTAGAGCGGAGGTCGGGGGCCACACTGCTGCCCTAACAGGTGTAGTAGTGCCCTCTGCTGCTAAGTGCGGGTCCTAGCAGTGAGACCCCCGCCAGGCTAGAGCCATCGGTGCTGCTCCGCGTACTGTCATCACTGAGCTGCAGCCGTGATGTAAAGACCGCGCAGTCCACGTCACCTCTGGAGGCCACGGGCGCAGTTACAGGACAGGGGCGGGACCTCCTATACACAGCGGGAGGGTCTAGCTATGCTATCGGCCAATCGGTAGTGGAGGGCGGGGTCTCTTTGCAAATGGGTGTGTCCGGCGGAGATGCCTTCTGAGCACAGGTAGAGACAGATGAGAGAAGTGCTAGCCGGTTATGTGTGCTGTCCACGGGGATCTGGCCGCGGTCACTGTAGCATCTGCTCGGACATTCTCCTGCATGGACTAGAATTGTACCTGATACACAAGTGTCTGCGGCGATGGAACAGCTGCACCGGGACCACACCGGGAACTTCTCCGCAACTGCAGGAAAGTGCCGGCAGTCACGGCGGGAAGGGAAAAGCTGACTGGTGTCCGAGCTCTCAATCATCACTAGGGCAGCTTATCAGGAGCGCTGGGCTTGGGAGTACAAGCACTGAGAGCAGCGCCGAGTACCTGCGACAGTCCAGGAGCAGCGCCGAGTACCTGCGACAGTCCAGGAGCAGCGCCTAGTACCTGCGACAGTCCGGGCGCAGCGCCTAGTACCTGCGACAGTCCAGGAGCAGCGCCTAGTACCTGCGACAGTCCGGGCGCAGCGCCTAGTACCTGCGATAGGCCAGGAGCAGCGCCGAGTACCTGCGACAGGCCAGGAGCAGCGCCTAGTACCTGCGACAGTCCAGGAGCAGCGCCTAGTACCTGCGACAGTCCAGGAGCAGCGCCGAGTACCTGCGACAGTCCGGGCGCAGACTCCTCTCTGTGCTGACAGGTCAGAGCCGCACATGGCAGAAGCGGCCGCACTCCTGCACTGTTTCATGGAGGTAGGTCTTATTATATGTCTTAAATGGAAAATAATAATTCTCCTTCCCATAGAAAGGAAAGGAAGAATCAGCATGTCTGTCCAACGATGTGTGAGGACTATGACCAAGTTCTCTTCCTATAAGCTCGTCCCTTGTCCATTGCTTGTTGCTCAGTGTTCAAACAGCAGATGACAGTACCTTGTGTTATCCCTGCAGCAGGAGCGCTGTGTCCTGTCAGCACATCTCTATATACAGTGTGTGTGTGTGTGTGTGTATATATATATATATATATATATATATATATATATATATATATATATTCCCATAATACTTCCCAGCAGAGCAGAGAGGGCACACTGGCTGTAGTGGCTGCTGATCCCCATGTGGGAGAACATTGCCGGATATTCTGCTTCACACTGTGCAGGTTATATCATTAAGGTTCTATTATTGCACTGCTCTATAGATCACATACTTATCTATTAGTTCTTGGTGTTTAGTTTTCCATCTCTTATACATCATGTATTTTATTAGTGCTTGGTCGCTGTCTTGTCATTGTATATCTGCTCCCAACACATAATGTTAGGATTGTCTGTGAAGTACAGTATATGTGTATATATATATATATATATATATATATATAATTTATTTTATTATCATTAATATTAATAACCTTTTCTCTCTTCTTCAGTGAACACTCTTCTAACACAAGGTAAAATGTTGAAGCTGACTTTGTGTCCCTGACGACGCCCTGAATACCTACTCTAAATATGTCTTCTTATTTTTCACGGTTTGTTAAAAGGAATTAAACAGGATTAGCGTTCGCTATGAGAGACATGGCCGGACTGATTCCTGGAGGGCTTATCGTGGGTCTTCTGTTCTTCCTGCAAGTCCCTGTGCCTGCATCTGCAGCATCCAAAGCGATTGTTTGCCAAGAGATAACTGTCCCCATGTGCAAGGGCATTGGATATAATTACACCTACATGCCCAACCAGTTTAACCACGACACTCAGGATGAAGCAGGCCTGGAAGTGCATCAGTTTTGGCCCTTGGTGGAAATTCAGTGCTCGCTGGATCTGAAGTTTTTCCTGTGCAGCATGTACACTCCTATTTGCTTGGCTGACTACAAGAAACCTCTTCCACCATGCAGATCTGTATGCGAGCGAGCCAAAGCCGGATGTTCTCCGCTCATGAGACAATATGGGTTTGGCTGGCCAGAGAGAATGAATTGTGACAAACTCCCCCAAAATGGGGACCCAGAAAACCTCTGCATGGATTATAACAGGACTGAGACCACCACACTGCCACCGTTATTTGTAAAACCAACTCATCCCCCCAGAAGCTCAAAACACTGGACTTCTTTCCATAACCAGAAGCAGCAGAACAGGGACTGTGAAGGGGTATGCAAATGTCGGGAACCTTTCATCTCCATAACAAAAGAGTCTCATCCCCTGTATAACAGAATTAAGACCGGCCAGGTGCCCAACTGTGCCATGCCATGTTTCCAGCCATACTTCACGCAGGACGAGAAGACATTTGCCACCTACTGGTTAGGGTTGTGGTCCATCCTGTGTTTCATTTCAACCCTTACCACTGTGGCCACCTTTCTGATTGACATGGAGAGGTTTCGGTACCCAGAACGGCCGATCATCTTTTTATCTGCTTGTTATCTCTTCGTATCTATTGGTTACATTGTCAGACTTGTAGTAGGGCATGAAAATGTTGCCTGCAACAGGGACCACATTCATTATGAGACCACAGGACCTGCCCTCTGCACTGTGGTCTTTCTTCTCATCTACTTCTTTGGAATGGCCAGTTCCATCTGGTGGGTGATCTTGTCTTTCACCTGGTTTCTGGCCGCTGGTATGAAGTGGGGTAATGAGGCCATTGCCAGCTACTCTCAGTATTTCCACATGGCTGCATGGCTCATCCCAAGTGTCAAATCCATAGCTGTTCTTGCGTTAAGTTCAGTGGACGGTGACCCTGTGGCTGGAATCTGCTACGTGGGGAATCAGAACCTGGAGAATCTCCGAGGCTTCGTGCTGGCCCCACTTGTAGTCTACCTGTTCACAGGGACCATGTTTCTTTTAGCTGGCTTTGTTTCACTCTTCAGAATTAGGAGTGTCATAAAACAGGGTGGTACCAAAACAGACAAACTGGAAAAACTGATGATCCGGATAGGCATTTTCACTGTGCTGTACACTGTTCCTGCCACCATAGTGGTCGCTTGTTATATTTATGAACAGCACTACAGGGAATTTTGGGAAAAATCCCACAACTGCACTTGTTCTGTGAACAATAAGAGATCCAGGCCAGAGTATGCGGTTTTCATGTTAAAGTACTTTATGTGTCTGGTGGTTGGTATAACCTCCGGTGTGTGGATTTGGTCTGGAAAAACATTTGATTCTTGGAGGAAATTACCAACTCGATATTGCAGAAGCAGCAAATCTATCAATGTCTTAGCATACAGCGAAGCCAGCAGAGCACTAACCACCAGGACTGGTCTGCCAAGTTCAGCTTTATACCACAAGCAAGTGCCAATGTCTCACGTCTGACCGGTGCCCCCTGCTCTGCAGAACGGCCTGAATTGCTTTTATTAAGCTTTGGGCCGTAATGGGGGTTTGTGTTTTATTATTTCTTGCTCTGACAATCCTTACATTGCGTCACTTTTATTGGTTGCATTCAGAATGTTTCTGTGGAAGCCGCTGTATTCAGAGACATTTCAGGGATCGTGAAGTGGTCCTTCCGACAATAAGCAATTGTTCACATGAATAAAACAGTGTTTCTGAATTATATAAGTGTGCCTCCTCTTGGGTGGTTGGGGGGGATATATAGAAAAAAAAATCTTTTTTTTCCTCTAATAATGTGACTAGTATCCTTAAAAGAAAAGGTAAAACTAAAAGGTTACTAAAGGTAAAAAGTGGAAAATATGAAAAGTCTTACATGACAGAGAAACCCCCCAGAAATAAAACATAATCTTTAATTATATTAATTAAAAGAGCAAAAAATTAATCCCCGAACAGAGTAATTCATCTACTATTACTGATTTGTGGCCTCCAATATCCTTTACTCTATCCAAAAAAAGAACATTATACTATTTGCTAAGTTTATATCTTTGTAGCTAATCCTACATCCATCACGAGAAGGAATGCTGACATGTAGAACAAAAGAATAATTTGAACATATGGCATGAAATATTGTATTCCTTAGGCATTACTGTGACAGTATATAGGTGTTTTGTTGTCCCATATAAAACCTTATATAGCCAGTAGCAATAGTGCCCCCTGCAGGCGAGTGGGCATTACTTTCTGAATCAACCATGGACCCACTGCAGGCATGTACAGCAGTGGGTCCACAGATGTTTGGTGTTTTTTTTTTTTTTAAACTGTCCAGCATTTTAGGTCTAATGTTGTAGGTCTATAATTATTATAATTGATTCTCTTTTTGGGGAATACATTTTGTACACCTTTTTTAGAACCTGGGATCATCCAGTTTACAAACTAGAAATTATTACCACAATGGCCCCGTAATATTAAAATCTCCTTGGGTCACGTGTAATCAAAGTAACAACAAAATCTGAAGAGTTAACCTGAATTGTGTGTTTATACCTGGAAAGGAAAGTCCTTCTGTGCTGTGTGATACATTGTGACAATCGCCCTGTCATGTGACCTGTATAGCTGGTCACTGTGTCCTCTTCCAGTATTTGCTTTACCATTCACTTTGTACGCGGCTGTCCCACCTTCTTCTTTAGGTATACACAGAAAACTTGTTCTTATGAATTCCAGATATTCACAATCTCTTTGTGTTGTACGGCTGTAAAACCAACAATATATCCATGGAGGGTGAGGATGGCAGCCCAGAATAAACCAAGCTGCGTCCTGGTCTTGTCTGGGAGATGACGCTGGCCCAAGTTATTCATTCTCCAGATACCTGCGGCTCCAGTCTGGGTGATCACGTCTCTGCCTTTATGAACCACTTAGAGATTTTCCCAAAATGACATTATAAGAAAATGAAAATTTCTCCATTCACTGTTTTTCTGTCACTTCGGATCTCAGGATTATTTTTGATCCCTAAAGGTTTTCTCTCTTGTGTTTGCTTTCATACACTGCCCATAAAATAGGAAAGCAAGAAACCGCAAATGATGAGCTTGGACACAAGAATTCTTCTAATAAGATATAAGAAAACACCCCCTAGCCCCCACAGTTCCTTAATAGATAGCTAATGAATGGCTGGCGGACCTGCTGGCACATGATTGCCCGGGGATATGCGGCGCAGCCTCTTCAGGGCTTTTCTGTTTGACAGTGGGAAACAACAGGGCCTGTTGTGAAAGCTCTACAGCATTTTTGTTTGATTTGTCATGCAGTTTATCAAAGCATGAGCCAAAAATTAGTTAATGACATGAACTAACAAGAAGGGGCTTAAAAGCCAGGTAACGTTAATTCTAATGCCTACATGAAAACAATTCAGACATATCGAACTATTCCAGCAGTGCTTGTTTTGCCCTTGTAACTGTTACTCATCTACTTCATTTATTGCCTTAGCCTTTTATGACCGGCTGTATGTGACGAGTTCTGCCCCATTGATTTTTATTGAATTAGTAATTGTCACTCGGGCACTTGTCATTTACACAAGAATTGACCGTGTAGTGCAAAGCTCAGAGGCCAGGTAACTTTTTTTTGTAATAGTCTTATTATATTGTACGGCTTCATAATATCACTGCTTCATATCCAGCTCTGCTGAATCGGTAGACGCTATTAGACCAGACATGAAGTATCTCGGTCAGCTCTGCTGTATCACTGATGAATTGCCATCTACACCCTCAACGTGTCCTGCATCTATGTTTGAAGTAGAATGAAAGGTGGGCACCACACTTAATATAACATGCATCTATGTTTGGGATACACAAAATAGAATCAGCCGCACTCAAAATGTAGATGACGGTGCAAAAATAGTATGTATTTATTGTTTTATACAAGCATCACCAGATGCATTGAGAAGTGACATAAAGAGCTTGCGGACGAAGAGGTTAACGTTTCGATGACGATTGATCTTTTTCAAAACCACACTTTTTGGAGAGGAAAATGGAGGTAGTGTTCATGGGAAGGTAAGTCCCAGGCAAACTTGTGTATACATCCCTTACCAGGCGGACAAGACACGCTTCAGTATACACAAGTTTTCCTCTCCAAAAAATGTGGATTTGAAAAAGACCAATCGTGGTCGAAACGTTAACCTCTTCGTCCGCAAGCTCTTTATGTCACTTATCTCAATGCACCTGGTGATGCTTGTATAAAACAATAAAGAAACACTTATTTTTGCACCATCATCTACGTTTTGAGTGCGACTGATTCTATTTTGTGTATTGAACTTTGCGTTCAGCCAGCACCATCCTTTCTCATAGACAGAGTGCACATCATTCTCTTGATATTATGTATGTTTGGGATAGACGGACATGCTGCTTATGTTCCCACAATGAGTTTTTCATGAGTTTTTTTTTTTTTTTTTTTTTTTTTTTTTTCCTGCGTAGTAAAAAAAAAAAAAATGCAAGTAACCTATTTTAGTGAATGGGTGCAGAAAATCTGCAACATCAAAAGCTCATGGTGGGAACGTAGCCTTAATAGTGGGCTACTTGGACAAAAGGAAAAACCTGGCCGGTTACCTAAATGTCAGATTCATTTTGGTAACTGTCAGAGATTATCCTAAATAGTTATACAATTCTCTGCATGCAGGTGTTATTGCCAGACATGGTGGAAATTGGATTAAAAAAGGCTTGTAATATAAATGCATTGTGTCCCAATTAGCCACCCTTTGGTCACAATTGCTTACCTTGTGATCATAATTACTCATTTAATGAGGACCTGTCACCAGGACACAAGTGGCCACTTTTTACTCTCATTTTATTACCGCTGCTCCGCTCTAGCCCCCGTCACACATAGCGATCTCGCTAGCGAGATCGCTGCTGAGTCACAAGTTTTGTGACACAACAGCGATCTCACCAACGAGAACGCTTTGTGTGACACTTATCAGCGACCGCCCCCCCTGGGTATCGCTGATCGTCCTGGAATGACCAGGACATTTTTTTTTATCACTGGTCTCCCGCTGGCCAGCACGCATCGCTGCGGGAGACCAGCGAGCTGGTAACCAAGGTAAACATCGGGTTTCTAAGCGCGGCGCTTAGAAACCCTATGTGTAGATTAGTTACCAGCACGCTGGTGCAGGAAGCTGGTAACCAAGGTACACATCGGGTTTCTAAGTGCCGCGCAGAGCTTAGAAACCCGATGTGTACCTTGGTTACCAGCTCCCTGCACCAGCGCGCTGGTAACTAAGGTACACAGTGGGTAACTAAGCGACGTGCATCGCTTGTTACCCGTGTGGTGCTGTCCTGATCGCTGGTTGAGCTGCCTATTTGGCAGCTCACCAGCGATCGTGTAGCGACACACCAGCGATCCTGACAAGTTCACATCGTTGTCAGGATCGCTGGTGAGTCGCTATGTGTGACAGGGCCCTTAGTCTTCAGGATTTTCTTAAAGCCATCGCAAGGGTCCAAAGATAGGGTCCTCTTTATTTAGTGATCAATTTTATGATCTTTTCCAAAGGGGTGATGCTCTCAGCATTTTCTGGGGGCAATTACTTCAGGGGGCCCTGCATTATTGCCTTACGAGCTCTTCCCCCTTGATAATAAATTATAAGAATTAGCACTAACTACAAAAGCCCATTTCTCTGGAATCGTATGGTGAATTTAAATAAAAAAGGCCCAATACTCGGGGGAAGGTGGAATTAAAATAACAGCACAAGCTGACCACTTTTCACCTGGTGACAGGTCCTCATTAACCAGAGCCAGAAATGGTTCCTACACACATGGGAAATAGAATGCTGAGACTTCCTACACCCTACCTGATCTGTCACACACCATGATGTAATTCAGTATGCTCCTAATAGTCCTTAGATATTGCAAACTGCACCACATGTCTACAGCCGAGGTGTCGGCATATCTCACGGTGGTCAACTCTTCTCTGTCCAGCTAATAGCTGGAACTTAAGTGACCAATACTATAAAAAGCCTATTATACGGCCACACTGCTATCCAGCACCATTTTCAGTTGGAGCTCACCACTAGATTGTTCTGTATTTGATGCATTTCTTTGGGTTCATTATGCCTTTGTTTCTCACTTTTCATGTGCTCTTTCTGTGCAAAAGGAGAAACATAAATATTTTTTCCACCCTTGCTGCCTAGTAATAGTAATAATAAAAAAAATGCAAGTGGCAATCCTGACAGCTGCATTTTCTGAGCTGGTACAAAGAAACTTCAAAGATACATGCTTCAGATAACGACACCAGTGTGCCGAATATTCCCATAAGTATTAATGCAAAAAAGACTCATGAACATATGGAAAAACGGAGAAAAAATGAGTCACCAATTGCTGCATAAATAGACACAATTTTATTAATTACAAAAGGACATATATTGAGATGAGACAAACTTCATAAAATAGTTACATAATGAGTGCAAAATGATGGGAGAATAATGACCATTACCTGGAAAAGAGAGGCCAGTATAGCCCTATTGTCTGTAACCCGTGGGTAGAGGCATGCTGAGGCTGGTCAGATTGCCAGACGGATAGGCGATATGCAGCCAGAAATGACAGGTAGCAATGCACATGTAAGGGGATAGGCACCCTGCAATACCAATTACATATCGACCATCAGAAGGCAAAGAAAGGCCAGGTTCAGCACATAAATATCTGAGCTGGGCTTCCTAGAGGCCTCCGTTCTGCAAACCATGGCTCTGATGTGGTCATTACCGATTCTGTGCATACCTTGTATATGTTCTAGGATTTTCCCTACGTGACCACGGCTTATATATCGCCTTGTGAGCAAACTTCTATCATGTATAATGTGTCTTTGCTTATAGTACAAACAAATAGACCTCACATGGACCAGGGATAGGTATCCTGCTGGTGAGATCCAGAAATCTGCAGATTTGACTTTTCTGTATAAAATAGACTAATATTATAGGGATCTGTCTGATGGACAAGTGCCTTAAAAAATCTTGGGAGTTTTACATATTGTAGTATATTTTCACATTGAAAGAAAGCTACATTTCCTGCTAAATATCAAGAAGATAATATCTGGTGCCGGTATATTACTGGTAGAATCAGATTCCCACCAAAGCCAGCTCATACCCAAGCACTTATTAAAATTGATACCCAAGACTGCATTAAAATCATTGCAAAGAACACAATCTTCCTCAGTCGCTAAAGGGAACAGATGGCACGGACAAATTTTGTACATTTGTGTCGCCTTGTTTCATTTATACAAAATTCTATGTATTATGTTTTGCGTAAAGTTTGAAATGTATTCAAAGAAATTGTAATAATGACTAGTTATTTATGACGGGAAGCAGAGAATTGTCTATTATTGTTTGTTCCACTGTTCATAATAATTGTAGAAAAATAAACTTAAACATTATTTCAATCTGTGACGTCTCTTGATTTTTTTTTTTTTTTTTTTTTTTTTTTGTTGTTACAATTTTTACAAGACAATATTTTGAGTTTGAGGAAAAAAGTTAAAAATTGCAAAATATAATGGCATCCCAATACAAATAATCCAAGCAATATTTAACCCCTTCATCACCTAGCCTATTTTGACCTTAATGACCTGGCCATTTTTTTGCAATTCTGACCAGTGTCCCTTTATGAGGTAATAACTCCGGAACGCTTCAACATATCCTAGCGATTCTGAGATCTGTTTTTTCGCGACATTTTGGGCTTCATGTTAGTGGTAAATTTAGGTCGATAATTTTTGTATTTATTTGTGAAAAAAATGGAAATTTGGTGAAAATTTCACAATTTTCAAATTTTGAATTTTTATTCTGTTAAACCAGAGATTTATCTGACACAAAATAGTTAATAAATAACATTTCCAACATGTCTACTTTACATCAGCACAATTTTGGAAACAAGGTTTTTTTTTTGGTAGGAAGTTGTAAGGGTTAAAAGTTGGCCAGCGATTTTCTCATTTTTACAAAACCATTTTTTTTTTTTTAGGGACCACCTCACATTTGAAGTCACTTTAAGGGGTCTATATGGCAGAACATACCCAAAAGTGACACCATTCTAAAAACTGCACCCCTCAAGCTACTGAAAACTACGTTCAAGAAGATTATTAACCCTTCAGGTGTTTCACAGGAACTAAAGCAACGTGGAGGGGAAAAAATGAACATTTTTATTTTTCCAACATAAAATTTCTTTTAGCATCAATTTTTTTCATTTTTCACATGGGTAATGGGATAAAATGGATCCTAAATTTTGTTGTGCAATTTCTCCTGAGTACACCGATACCTCATATGTGGTCATATACCACTGTTTGGGCACACGGCAGGGCTCAGAAGGGAAGGAGCGCCATTTGATTTTTTTGAATGGAAAATATGCTGGAATATTTAGCGGTAGCCATGTCGCGTTTGGTGAGCCACTGTGCGCCTAAACATTGGAGCTCCCCCACAAGTGACCCCATTTTGGAAACTAGATCCTACAAGGAACTTATCTAGATGCATAATGAGCACTTTGAACCCCCAGGTGCTTCACAAATTGATCCGTAAAAAAGTACTTTTTTTCACATAAATTTTATTTAGCCTCAGTTTTTTCATTTTCACATGGGCAACAGGATAAAATGGATCCTAAAATTTGTTGGGCAATTTCTCCTGAGCACAACAATACCTCATATGTAGTCATAAACCACTGTTTGGGCGCGCGGCAGGGCCCAGGAGGGAAGGAGCGCCATTTGACTCCAATTATTAGCGGACACCATGTCGCGTTTGGAGAGCCCCTGTGTGCCTAAACATTGGAACTCCCCCACATTTGACCCCATTTTGGAAAGTAGACCCCTGAAGGAACTTATCTAGATGTGTGGTGAGCACTTTGAACCCTCAAGTGCTTCTCAGAAGTTTATAACGCAGAGCAGTGAAAATAAAAAATCCTTTTTTTTTTTTTTTTGCTCAAAAATGATTTTTTTAGCCCACTATTTTTTATTTTCACAATGGTAACAGGATAAATTGGACCCCAAAAGTTGTTGTCCAGTTTGTCCTGAGTATGCTGGTATGCCATATGTGGGGGAGAACCACTGTTTGGGCGCACGGCAGGGCTCAGAAGGGATGGAGCGTCATTTGACCATTTTGAATGGAAAACTAGCTCCAATCGTTAGTGGACACCATGTCGTGTTTGGAGAGCCCCTGTGTGCCTAAACTTTTGAGGTCCCCCACAAGTGACCCCATTTTGGAAACTAGACCCCCAAAGGAACTTATCTAGATGCATAGTGAGCACTTTGAACCCCCAGGTGCTTCACAGAAGTTTATAATGCAGAGCCGTGAAAATAAAAAATTTTTTTCCTCCAAAAATGATTTTTAGCCCACTATTTTTTATTTTCACAAGGGTAACAGGATAAATTTGCACCCCAAAAGTTGTTGTCCAGTTTGTCCTGAGTATGCTGGTACCCCATATGTGGGGGGGGACCACTGTTTGGGCACACGTTGGGGCTCGGAAGGGAAGTAGTGACGTTTTGAAATGCTGACTTGATGGAATGGTCTACAAGGAGCCATGTTACGTTTACAGAGCCCATGATGTACCTAAACAGTGGAAACCCCCCCCCCACAAGTGACCCCATTTTGGAAACTAGACCACCCAAGGAACTAATCTAGATGTGTGGTGAGCACTTTGAACCCCCAAGTGCTTCACAGAAGTTTATAACGCAGAGCCGTGAAAATAACATTTTTTTTTTCCACAAAAATAATTATTTAGCCCCCAATTTTTTATTTTCGCAAGGGTGCCAGGAGAAATTAGCCCCCCAATTTTGTTGTGCAATTTTTCCTGAGTGAGCTGATACCCCATATGTTGGGGTAAACCACTGTTTGGGCGCACATCGGGGCTTGAATTGGAGGGAGCACTGTTTAACTTTTTGAATGCAAAATTGGCTGGAATAAATGGTGGCGCCATGTTGCGTTTGGAGAGCCCGTGATGTGCCTAAACAGTAGAATTGAGGGGTTTCCATCTCCAACACACCCCTAACCCTAATCACAACCCTAACCCCAACACACCCCTAACCACAAGCCTAACCGTAATTCCAACCCTAACCGTAATTCCAACCCTAATTCTAATTCCAACCCTAGCCCTAACCCTAATGAAAAAATAAAAATATTTTAATTTATTATATGTCCCTACCTATGGGGGTGATAAGGGGGCGGTGATTCACTTTTCTTATTTTGATCACTGCGAAAGTGATCAAAATAAATGAATCTGCAGGTCGCAGATTCCTGGCGGGCGCACTGCGCATGCGCCTGCCATTTTCCAAGATGGCAGCGTCCATCATCCGGGATGGCCAGAGGGAGTTCGGAGCCACCGTGCAGGGTGAGAGAGGGTGATCGGAGGGCGGGGGGACCGGAGGGTAGGCGGGGGGAGCAGATTTTGACAGTGGCTGCCGATCGGCGCCGTCAGCCAGTTGGGGGGGTCGTTTCAGTGTTTCCAGCCATGCCCGATGCTATTTCAGCATCGGCCATGGCTGGATTTGTAATATTTCCTCAAATTTCATTGATGAAATATTACAATCACTCTGATTGGCAGTTTCACTTTTAACAGCCAATCAGAGCGATCATAGGCACATGGGGGCTAAGCCACGCCCCCTGTAGTTAACTCTAAGGTGTCCTGTGTGTGCGGGTCGGGTGACCTTTCAGTGACCCCGGTCACCCGACCCGCAGGGGGGCAATCAATTCATGATGCCACATAGGCGTCATGGGTCGTTTTGGCATGACTTTTCATGACGCCTACGTGGCGTCAAAGGTCGGGAAGGGGTTAATCAGAAATCGACAGTTGCCCTAACAAGACCATGTCAGGGAAGACTCTTGGGAGGAAGTACTGATCCACTGATGACAAGGTTGAAAGTTTGCAGATATTATGGCCAAGATGAAAGTAATCTTTAAGGCTAGGTATTTCTGTGGGATGTCATCCAGAGGTTCAGATGAAAAGTATACATTTTTTTGGAATCAAATTTCAATACTAAAAGTCAGAGGATGGTCTCCTTTTAGCAAACACAATACTTCTGAGGTCTTCGGTTGGACATTTTTGAGACTTTTTTTTTTTTTATACTTAAAGGGAACCAGTCACTTGTTTTTTCATGTATTAACAAATACCACTACCTTCATCAGTGCCTGTGTTGCATTCCACTAAGGTGTATATCATCCTCTGACTTCCCCTGTGTAACCCCCTATATGCCTAATGAATTGCTCACACGCTGTATATAAATATGGACAGTTCAGATCGATGAAAGTCATTGCTGCTGTCTGTCCCTTCTCTTCGCTGGTAATAATCACCATACGCCATGCCTTCTGCGTCATCCACACAGCTGAACAAAATCTTGCGGCTGTGCAGGGACATCACAGGCGCACATTGCTCTGCTCAAACAAAAAAGTTCCAGCAACAAACATCCAAATCAGATTGTTGAATAGACATTAAAACTTTATCTTTATTGCAATGCCTTTAAAAACATGCTGTTAAAATTGTAAATCCAGAGGATTACACGTTTCGAACAGAAATGTTCTTAGTCATAGTAGCAGTACTGCGGGCAAAACATAAAACAACTGTGCATGCGTCATCCACATCAATCAGAGCCGGAGGACTGCAGTTACCAGCAGGGAGGATAGATAGACACAGCAGCAATGGTGCCCATCAGATTGTAGCATCCGAGTTTGAATACATTGGGGGGAACTATTTGTTCAAATACGAAAAAACTGGTGCAAGGTTCACTTTAAATGCATGTATTTTGGAATCTATATCGTCTATGTCCCAATTCACCATAGATATGAGGAAGGTCTTGTTCTAGCAGTTTCAAGAAAATTTACACCAATTTGTACCATTAAAGAATTTGTCCACCACTTTCTGATTGGAGACCTATTGTTAGGATAGGTCATCAATATCTGATAGGTCGGGGTCTGACATTCGGTACCCACACTGATCAGCTGTTCTCGTTATCTACGTCTGCCTTCAGACGGAAACACTCCATTGTTGAGCTGCTCCGTCTTCTGATCATGGCCATGGCTGGCACTGGACATCCACCTCCTATTCAAATCAATAGGTGGTGGATGTGTAGCACCCAGTCACGGCCACTATCAGAAGATGGCCAGCTGTGCAAGCGAGCATTTCCAACTGGCAGTGACACCCCAGAGTCCGGTTGTCACAGTGACATTGCCTCCCTCTAAGGGGTAAAGTCATGCCTGGGGGCAGGAGGGGGGCCCCCCATGCAAGGTAACATAGGTTATATGACAATTCCTGCTGCAGGTCAGAAAGGGGAGCTGCCTTATAGATTCTGGCCAGCAGATGGGGTTAGTGAGTCAGCTGAGAGAGCAAACAAGGGAGTTCTCATGGTAACGAGAGCAGCAGCCTGAGCTCAAGACCTGACAGTTAGTCAGTGGGAGACGGGGAGCTGATCTGCGAAGAGAGAAAGGACGCAAGCGGAGACAAGAGGCTCTGGGGAAGCTAAAATTGCGGATAGCTGACCCCAGAGCAAAGCGCTGATATAGAAAAAGGACGCCAGAGTCCTAGGCTGAACAGGAGCTGTACACCATGACAGCCGAATCTGGAAGTACAGGGGACTGCAAGTTCCTCGGCGACATTGAACACTTGAAGGCATGGCAACAGATCAAGAGCCCGGGTCTGATGGTGAAAAGGACAGTACCCATGATATAGGCTCACGCTGTCAACCATACAGGTTAGAAACCATCACACAAGAGAGGGTCGCAGCTTAGTTACAAACCGCAGGGACCCAAAAAAGCGCAGAAGGAAGGTCCCAAACTCCATCTGGCAGGGTGAATCCCCTGAATGCCTCCAGGCGAGCCAGACTCAATTCATCACCTGTATGTGGTACCCCAGATTGCAACAACATGCAAGTAAAAGGTAAACCTGCACCCTTCTGTGTCCTCTTATTTCTCTGCACCCCAACGTTCACCGCCATCTGAACCATTAATCAAATATCTTTTGCCCTGGGGCCCCCGCTCTACCCGTGGGGAACTGAACCATTCTTTGCTGCATCACCATCAGCCCCAGAGGACCAAAACTGCAGCGTCAGCCACTCATTGCCAAACACCACGGGTGGGGTCACACTTAAACATCACACAACTTTCCTCAATTTTATTACTGGGCGCTCAGGACCACAGACCGGGTCGCTGCCACCGTGACATCCCCCATTGAAATCAACAGGTCCAGTACCGAGTACCCTAAGGCCCTGCGGGGCGCTCCAACTGACATCACGAACAGGATTTATCTAGCCTAGCAAAGCTGGGTACAAGGTGCCTGGCAAAGCTGGGTACTTTGTGCCATAGACTTTATTAAACTGTGTACTAGAGACTTTGATGAGCTTTCAAATAACCACCATAACTGTGTCACACAATGCGTGTGAGCAGAGAGGGGCATGCCATTGTGGGCGGAGCCAGAAATAAAGTATGACGCAAAACCCTGCCCGCGCTCTGACGTCAGTGGGCAAAGTGAAGCTGGAGCTGCGCTCTATCGTGAGCAAGTGAAAAGCAGGAAGATCCGATTTGAAGACTAGGAAGAGCTCAATCCAGCTTGTCAGAGAGCACCTGTTGACGACAGTAAAGGTACACTGAGGGAGGAAGAAAATGCCCAACTCTGGTGAAGATTCAGCAGCAATCGCAGCCGCAGCCTCCATAACGCCATATATACCAGGAGCGGCTTGGTTACCACAGTACTCAGGGGAGTCGCACATCCTGAGCAATTTTAAGGAAAGACTATGTAGTTTCTTCAAAGCATACCCCCTGTCTGACAGTCAAAAAGTCTGTATCCTCATTGGCCAGTTAATTGGTGCAGCCAAGAGGGAAGTAAAGTCCTGGCCGGACACTGATAAAGGAACTGTCAAACAAATCTTGGCCAGACTGAAGAACACTTTTAATTCCGGCACCACAACAGAGATTAAAATGAGATTCTTTGGGTGGAAACAGAGAGTGCAGGACAGTATATGGGACTATGCTCTTAACCTTCAGGAGGCGCTACAGGCCGTAAAGCAGGTTGACCTTGAGAGCGTGCAAGATGAAGATAGATTACTAACAGAGCAGTTTATAGAGGGACTCCAGTCTAACAATCAAAGGACACAGCTGCACATAATGGCCCTACAAAATCCTGAATTGGACTTTGCACACTTTAAGGATAGAGCCATCCGGGTGCTGCATGAACCAAATCCTAGCGGCACCGAGCCCTCTAGGCGTCCAGCAATTACATACCAGCAGGGGGCAGCATCCTTTCCAAAGACCTCTATTGAGACTGACAAGCCGTCCCAAGATGTTGATTCTGCTGCAGACTTACGTCTCCAAGTCAAGGAACTAACCAAAAGTGTGGCTGCACTCACAAAAATTGTGCAGTTCCTACAAGTGATTCCAAAGAAAAAGATCCAGCTGGCCTCAAGTCCAGATGATGTCCCGTGGCGACAGCAGAGGAGAATCCCACTGACGAGAGGGAGAGATAGCGATCGTTACGACGAGGACGGACAGCCCATCTGTCGCCGCTGCAGCAAGGCGGGACACCTAGCAAGATTCTGTCATTTAAGCCAGGGTTCCCCAACTCCAGTCCTCAAGGCCCACCAACAGGTCATGTTTTCAGGATTTCCTTAGTATTGCCCAGGTGATAATTTCATCACCTGTACAATACAAGGGAAATCTGGAAAATATGACCTGTTAGTGGGCCTTGAGGACTGGAGTTGGGGAACCCTGATTTAAACAAGCAACCCCTGGGGCAAAGGACCAACCCTCAGGAGTAACACGACCAGGCCCACCAAATTGACGAGACAAGTACATAGGAGGATGGCCGGTCCTGCCCGTCGTGATTGACGGCTTTCCGATGAACGGCTCCCAGGTGACAACGATGCCATATGTTCTCTTTAAGCAGTACTGGGCTGATTCAGACATTACTCACTGCCCAGATAAAAACATTGCCATCTTTGCCAGCAATGGTCAGCCCTTGCCTCAGATGGGATATAAAGAGGTGACCATAAAGATTGGCCGAGTAGAATTGCAATCGCAAGGTTTGATTATAGTTGATATTGACAAACGTGAATGCCATCCTATGATCACTTTAGGCACTAATGTAATTGAAAATTGTTGTTTTGTTCCAACAGGTAGCCGAGACCGCCAGCTCCAGTCAGCAGCGGGTCCTGCAAAAGGAGATCAGAGCCCTGATGCAGAGACAACAGGTAAAGCTGTCTGGTGGAGAAGTCGGCAGCGTCAGAGCAAGTGATCCTTTCCTCATTGCAGTACCTCCCAGAAGTGAAATGTTAATTTGGTGTCGGGCAGCAATAGGCCTCAGGAGTCAAGACTTCCAAGCCCTGGTATAACCCATGTACTCTGATAGTAGGCCCACTATCCTGACAGCCAGAGGGGTAGTTGATGTCCGCAAGGGGAGAGTACCAATATGCATTTTAAATTGTGGGGAGAGAGAGGTCCATTTACCCCGGTATGCCACCATTGCTAAGCTGTTCACTGTCAATAACAATGCAATAGAGGCACTAGAACCCTTGCTTCCGTCTGACAAGGTGGAAGAGAATGGCTCTGAAGAGCAGCAGGAGGATTGGTGTCAGCAGCTACACGTAGGCACTGACTCCATCCCTTCGCACCAAAAGCATGGGGCTTACCGGGTGGCTCGAGAATTTTGAGTGGGTCTTCAGCAAACATCCTCTAGACTTTGGGCAGGCAAAAGGGGACCAACACCATATCCCCACTGGAGATCATCAACCCATTAAAGACAGGTACTGGCCTGTACCCCCAGCACACTATCAATGTGCCAAGAGTATGTTACGGGAGATGAAGGAGGCTGGGGTAATTAGAGATAAGTGTAGCCCCTGGGCTGCTCCATTAGTCCTCGTTAAAAAGAAAGATGGTACTATGAGAATGTGTGGAGACTACAGGCGGATTAACAGCATTACACATAAGGACGCATTGTCATGTCGGACACTGTTCACACCAGGGTGTCCGGCAGACAGCGGTAATACCCTGTTCCACTACAGTATTGTCATGTCGGACACTGTTCACACCAGGGTGTTCGGCAGACAGCGGTAATACCCTATTCCACTACAGTATGCTCAGGGACTTTGTTGGGTATTCTGTTCCAGTCGGGATAGGGTTAACCAGGTTGTCATGCTGGCTGAGGGCTGGGCCACGCCCTTGGTCTTTAAATAGTCCGTCCTGACTATGGGCGTCGCCGACTATAGCTTTTGCCTAGTGCTAGCAATACCGGTCAGCAGTGGTGGTTTTGGAGCGTCTGATATTTGGTGCAGTATATCTCTCAGTTGTTCTTTCTCCTATCTGTTATATATATATATATTTGGTTGCCCTTGCACATTATTGTATTCCCTTGTGTATTAACGGTGTGGTGTTTCTTTTACCCCTGTCCATACGTATTTGTGGGGTCTGGTGTCTGGTCCCCTCACTGGGTGGAGGGTGGTGGGTTCAGCTTAGGGCTGGACAGGAGACAGGGACAGGGTGGAGGCCCAGGCAGGCACACCTTCAGTGTAAACCCTGGGTTGAGGGACAGACAGGGTTTTCCCTAGTCTGAGGGACACCGCAGGGCTCCCAGGGTTTTAGCCTAAAGTAACCTAGGCATACCATGACATTATAGTCGGCCCAAATACTAAAGTAAGAAAAAAAAAAAAAAGTATAAGATAGGGAATATAGGGGTTACTTACTATGGATCCTATACTTTCCCTAACCAAGCAGCTGGAGGCTCTATCCATACAGGTCACTGAACTTAGGGGGGCGGTCCAGCAACAAGGCCTGTCAGCTCCTGCAGTACCTGCTGAGGCTGCAGCCAGGGCAGCTGAACCCAAGTTTCCCCTTCCTGAATGATTTGCTGGTGATCGTGGTAAGTTCACGGTTTTTCGTGAATCATGCAAATTGTATTTCCGTATGTGTCCACATTCCTCAGGTAATGAGGCTCAACGCGTGGGCTTGGTGATTTCTTTGCTGAGTGGTGATCCACAGGCTTGGGCCTTTTCACTCCCGTCTGACTCACCGGCATTTGAGTCTGTAGATTTTTTTTTCTCTGCTCTGGGTTTGATCTATGACGATCCGGATAGATTAAGCTTAGCAGAGTCTAAGATACGCTCACTACTACAGGGTGAGCGACCAGCTGAGGATTACTGCACGGAATTCCGGCGCTGGGCGGTGGACACGCAGTGGAATGACCCTTTGCTTAGAAGTCAATTTTTGCATGGGGTTTCTGGAAGGGTTAAACAGACTCTCCTAATGTACGAGACTCCCGCCTCTCTGGAGGCTGCGATGGCACTTGTAGTACGCATAGACCGCCGTCTCCGTCAGGGGGCGCTGGTTTCGTTGCCTCCGGGAGGTGGGGGAGTTGTAGGTGAGGTTGCCTCGGGTGAATCCGTGGAACCCATGCAGATCGCTGGTATAGCACAGTCACCGAGTAACAAGCCTAAACGTCATTGGCACAGAAGGCAGGGGGTTTGTTTTTTTTGTGGCAAAGGAGGACATTTTATTAACGCTTGCCCCCTGGTACCTAAGAAGGGCGCGCCGGTGGAAAACTGATAGGCTCACAGGGTTTGGAGGAGTTTAGTCTGAGCCTTTGTGTATCCTCCGTCATGGTTTCCCAGTGTATGCTCCCTGCTAGGGTAGCACTTGGGGGGCAAATGCTCTCTATTACAGTGTTTGTTGATAGTGGCTCAGCTGCCAATCTCATTGATGAGAAGTTCGCGCATACAGCGGGATTTCCGGTGGAGAAATTGCCGAACCCCATCCGGGTGGTTACCATCAATGCTTCCCCGTTGTCTCAAGGGGAGATCACAGAGTGTGTGTTGGATATACAACTCCACATTGGAGTATTACACTCAGAGCGGGTAACTTGTAAGGTGCTTAGTAACTTACCGGCTCAGATGGTTCTGGGCTTTCCATGGTTGTCAATGCATAATCCTGTTATTGATTGGAAGACCCAGGACATAATTCAGTGGAGCAAGGAGTGTCAGGAGAGGTGCCTGGCTACATGTATTTCCGCTTTGACTCCCGGTATCCCGGAGCCGTTGCTGGACTATGCGGATGTATTTTCTGAGAAGGGTTGTTCAGAACTACCACCGCATCGCCCCTATGACTGTGCTATTAGGTTGAAACCAGGGGCCAAGTTACCTAAAGCTAGAATGTTTAATATCTCAGGTCCCGAGAGGCTAGCTCTCAAGGAGTACATTGCGGATAGTCTGAGCAAGGGTCATATTAGACCTTCCTCTTCTCCTCTGGCTGCTGGCTTCTTCTTTGTTAAAAAGAAGGATGGCGGTTTACGCCCGTGTCTGGATTTCAGAGAACTCAACCAGATTACGGTTCGTGATCCTTACCCTATGCCACTTATACCCGATTTGTTCAACCAAGTGGTTGGTGCCAAGTGGTTCTCCAAACTGGACCTCAGGGGGGCGTACAATCTTATAAGAGTCCGTCAGGGGGATGAGTGGGAGACCCCACTCAGGGATACCCCTGAGTGTCACTTTGAGAGTTTGGTAATGCCGTTTGGGTTGACTATGGCACCGGCGGTCTTTCAACATTTCATAAATGATGTCTTCTCTCATTTGTTGGGGAGATTTGTTATAATTTATCTAGATGACATCCTCATTTTCTCTCGCGACCATGATACACATATAGAGCATGTTAGACAGGTCCTGCAGTTGCTCAGAGAGAACAGGCTCTATGTCAAGCTTGAAAAATGTGTGTTTGTCGTACAGGAGCTACCGTTCTTGGGTTATATAATCTCCGCCTCAGGGTTTAAGATGGACACCGCAAAGGTGCAGGCGGTACTACATTGGGATCGGCCTGATAATTTTAAGGCGCTTCAGCGATTTCTTGGCTTCTCCAATTACTATAGGAAATTTATTAAGAATTTCTCTATGATTGCCAAACCACTTACTGACATGATTAAAAAGGGTACCGACTTTTCTGACTGGTCTGAGCCTGCGGTACAGGCGTTTGAATTCCTCAAGAATAGTTTTGCCTCACCGCCCATTCTGGTGCAGCCCGATGTCTCCTTACCGTTTGTCGTGGAGGTGGATGCGTCGGAGGTTGGAGTGGGGGCTGTACTGTCTCAGGGCCCATCTTGGGCCAAGTTGCATCCGTGTGCCTACTTCTCCAAGAAGCTGTCGTCTGCGGAGCGTAATTATGATATTGGCAACAGGGAATTGTTGGCCATCAAATTGGCATTTGAGGAGTGGCGACACTTCTTGGAGGGGGCTGTTCATCAGATTACTGTGATAACCGACCATAAGAATTTCCTTTTTTAGAATCTGCTAAGCGCCTGTCCTCCAGACAGGCTCGCTGGGCATTATTCTTCACCCGGTTCAACTTCATTGTTACCTATCGACCTGGTTCGAAGAATATTAAGGCAGACACTTTAGCCAGGTGTTTTCCTGGTGGAGAGTTATGTGAAGAGCCGGTGCCTTTTCTCCAAAAGGGTGTGGTGGTATCTGCCATCACGACAGAAATTGAGGCAGAGATTGCGGAGGCTCAGGAGGCGGTACCGCCGGGGTTGCCTGCTAATAAATCTTTTGTGCCACTACATCTACGCTCTAGAGTGTTAGGCGAACATCACGACACGGTACTGGCAGGTCATCCAGGGGTTAAGAGCACTCTGGAACTGGTATCGCGTCGTTTTTGGTGGCCTAAAATCCGGCAGGATGTGGCCTCATATGTGTCTGCCTGTACCACGTGCGCACGGTCCAAGACTCCTCGTTCCCTTCCCGCTGGTAGGTTGCAGCCTCTCGGGGTGCCCAGTAAGCCATGGACTGAGATTTCCATGGATTTTATTACAGACTTGCCCGCCTCGGCGGGGAACTCGGTCATTTTGGTAATTGTTGATAGGCTCTCCAAAATGTCACATTTCGTTGCTTTACCATCTTTGCCCAATGCTAAGACTCTTGCTCAGATATTTATTCGCGAGGTGGTCAGACTTCATGGTGTCCCGTCTGACATTGTGTCTGATCGAGGTACGCAGTTTGTGGCAAAGTTTTGGAGAGCTTTTTGTTCTCGCCTTGGGATCAAATTATCTCATTCATCGGCTTTCCACCCTCAGTCGAATGGGCAGACTGAGCGGATGAACCAAAACCTGGAGCAAGACTTGCGCTGCTTTGTTTCCGACAATCAGGAAGAGTGGTCAGCGTTTCTTCCTCTGGCAGAATTCGCAATAAACAACCATTGCCAGGAATCGTCTGGGGAATCTCCTTTTTTTTGTGTGTATGGTCAACATCCTCAATTTTGTACCTTGCGTCAGGGGTGCTCGGTTGGCGTCCCTGAGGAGGACCAGTTGGGAGCTCAATTGTCGTCTGTTTGGAGGAGAGTTAAGCAGCGCTTGTTGAAGGTGGGTTCCAGGTACAAACGGGTGGCTGACTGCAGACGTGTGCCAGGTCCGGACCTGTGTGTGGGTGATTGGGTGTGGTTATCTACAAGGAACATCAAGCTCAAAATACCGTCACTTAAGTTGGGTCCCAGGTTCATTGGCCCATTTAGAATCTCCGCAGTGATCAACCCCGTGGCATTTCGTTTGGAGTTGCCGGCTGTGTATAAGATTCATAATGTGTTTCACAAAGCATTGCTAAAAAAGGTCGTGGGTTTGGCGAATGGTTCTCCCGGGCCACCACCTCCCGTCTTGGTGGATGGCGCGTTGGAATTTGAGGTGTCCAAAGTGGTGGACTCTAGGGTTGTGCGTCGCACTCTACAGTACCTGGTCCACTGGCGTGGCTATGGTCCTGAGGAGAGGACATGGGTGCCGGCCTCAGACATTCATGCTGATCGACTGGTTACTATGTTCCATTGTCGCCATCCGGACAAGCCAGGTCCTCGACATGGTGAGGTTCCGGAGGTCCCTCGTAGAAGGCGGGGTACTGTCATGTCGGACACTGTTCACACCAGGGTGTCCGGCAGACAGCGGTAATACCCTGTTCCACTACAGTATTGTCATGTCGGACACTGTTCACACCAGGGTGTCCTGCAGACAGCGGTAATACCCTATTCCACTACAGTAGGCTCAGGGACTTTGTTGGGTATTCTGTTCCAGTCGGGATAGGGTTAACCAGGTTGTCATGCTGGCTGAGGGCTGGGCCACACCCTTGGTCTTTAAATAGTCCGTCCTGACTATGGGCGTCGCCGACTATAGCTTTTGCCTAGTACTAGCAATACCGGTCAGCAGTGGTGGTTTTGGAGCGTCTGATATTTGGTGCAGTATATCTCTCAGTTGTTCTTTCTCCTATCTGTTATATATATATATATATATATATATTTGGTTGCCCTTGCACATTATTGTATTCCCTTGTGTATTAACGGTGTGGTGTTTCTTTTACCCCTGTCCATACGTATTTGTGGGGTCTGGTGTCTGGTCCCCTCACTGGGTGGAGGGTGGTGGGTTCAGCTTAGGGCTGGACAGGAGACAGGGACAGGGTGGAGGCCCAGGCAGGCACACCTTCAGTGTAAACCCTGGGTTGAGGGACAGACAGGGTTTTCCCTAGTCTGAGGGACACCGCAGGGCTCCCGGGGTTTTAGCCTAAAGTAACCTAGGCATACCATGACACGCATACCCATTACCTAGAATTGAGGAATCACTAGCTGCACTGAGAACCGCTAACTATTTCTCTACCTTAGATCTCACCAGTGGGTATTGGCAGGTTCCTGTGGCAGAGGCAGACAAAGAAGACATTGTTTACAACACCAATGGGCCTCTGCGAGTTTAACTACATGCCGTTCAGGCTCAGCAATGTGCCAGGAACATTTCAGCGGTTAATGGAATGCTGCCTTGGACATAAAAACTTTGAAACCGTTCTGCTGTACCCGGATGACATCATCGTCTTCTCCAAAACCTACGAAGACCATTTGACGCACCTAGCCGAGGTATTCGAAGCCCTGTCAAACTTTGGCTTGAAAGTAAAGCCTTCCAAATGTCACCTTTTGAAACCCAAGGTGCAGTACCTAGGCCATATGGTGAGCGCGGAAGGTGTGGCACCCGACCATGACAAAGTCACCGTTATCCGGGACTGGCAAACACCCAGCACTATTCATGAAGTAAGGCAGTTTCTTTGGTTAGTAGGCTACTACCGAAGATTTATCAAGGACTTCACCAAAATAGCTACACCCCTGCAAGATCTTCTAGTGGGCCAATCCAAGAAAGCCAAGAATAAGAGTCTTCCGTTTGAGTGGAACAAAAGGATAGAAGAGTCCTTCATCAGATTGAAATTGGCCCTCACGGGAGATGAGTTCCTGGCCTACCCTGACCATGACCAACCATTTGTACTTTACACTGACACTAGCAACGTGGGATTGGGCGCATTCCTGTCACAAGTACAGAAAGGTAGAGAGAGAGAGTGATTGCCTACGCCAGCCGGAAGCTTCGTCCCACTGAGTTTTATCCCGACAACTACAGTTGCTTTAAATTGGAGTTCCCCGCCATAGTCTGGGCGGTAACAGAGCGCTTCAAGCACTACTTGGCTTCAGCAAAGTTCACCATCTACATGGACAATAATCCGCTAACCCACCTTAAAACGGAAAAGCTGGGTGCACTTGAGCAGCAATGGATGGCCCGGCTGTCCAACTACGAGTTTACCATCAAGTACCGAGCAGGACAGAAGAACGCTAATGCGGATGCGCTGTCCAGGATGCCTAATTCACCAGACGAGGGAGAAGATCCAGAAGAACTCGAAGTAATAGAGTTACTAGCCTTCCACAGTCCAGTTGCAGCGCAGTGCTCCCAAAGGGTGAGGAATAAGCACTATATCGTACGAGAGGCAACGTTGAACTCATTACCCCATCATGAGTGGGCAAAGACACAAGATAGTTACCCAGCTGTTCGCCTAGTAAAGGAGTGGCTGGCACATGCTGATTCACACCCTGGTCCAGATGACCCACAGGAAGCACAGCAGTTATGGAAGGAGAGAGGCAAGCTGTACATCTACGAGGGTAAACTGTCAGAGGAACATCAACTCGCGCACACACAAACTGGTCTGGCAGTTAGTAGTCCCAAAACGGGATGCGCCAATGGTCTTGGAGGCATACCACAATGGAGCAGGACACTTCGGGTGGAAGAAGTTGGAGGTCCTACTTCGTGAAAGATTCTACTGGGTTGGCATGAGGAGGGCCATTGAGAAGTGGTGCCGAGAATGTGGCCCATGCAACCTGCGCAGGAAAGACCGTAACAGCCAGCGAGCCCCATTACAGCCGATCATCACAAAACAGCCGCTTGAACTGGTAGCCTTGGATCACGTGAAGTTAACTCCGAGTAGGAAAGGCTACACCTATGCTCAGACCATCGTTGACCATTACTCAAGGTTCTTGGTAGTCGTGCCTGTCAAAGACCAAACAGCGAAGACAGCAGCCAAGGCATTTCAACAACACTTTTGTCGACCGCACGGATAACCTGAACAAGTGCTCACCGACCAAGGTCCAGCCTTTGAGGCACAAGTGTTCCAGGAGTTCTGTAACATGTACGGTTGCAAGAAAATCAGGACGACGCCGTACCATCCACAGACAAATGGCATGTGTGAGAAGATGAACCAAGTGGTCATTGACTTATTGAAGACCTTACCTCTGGAAGAACAAAACCAGGGGCCAGATAAGTTGCCAGATCAGATAGATCTATATATCATATACCAGTAAACGCCACCAATTGCACTCCGGCCTACCTGATGAGAGCAAGACCTGGCAAGTTACCAATTGATTTAGACATGGGAGTCTTAACACCTGAGGCAACATCACCAGATGCAGACTGGGATACAGAGCGGCAGCAACAATACCGCAAAGTGCAAGAATGTGTGGAGAAAAGTTTGTCCCAAGCAAGACAGAGACAGGAAAGGAATTACAATCAACACAGCCCTGCAGTTTCCTTGACACCAAGAGAACAAGTACTTAAAAGAAAGAGACGAGTTCACAAACTAGATGACCAGTGGGAGGCAGAGGTAGTCTCAAGAGATCATCTATAGGTGTGCCCTGATCAATTGAAAGACAAAGAGGAAGTCCAAGACACTCCACGGCCCACAGTAGAGGTGGAAGAGAAGATCCATACTATCATTGGAGAATTTTCTTGGACGTGGACACAAGTGAATCAGGCTATCGTAGTACCAGTCCTAACCTTTGACCAGCCTAATGTATCGGATGAAGCAGAGACTCTTAATGAAATGGCTCCAGTAACAGATGCCACATCTGCAGTGGAATGCGGAAATCTGTCCCCTGCTAGCAGCGAATCTGTCAATCTCACGGTGAATCTAGGAGTCAAGAGAAGGCAGTCCAGAATACCAATATTACACAAGTCCACTTATAGCGTAGTGACTAGCGCACCAACAGTAGATATTAGAGAACAGGTCAGGTCCTCGGAGATACCTATGCTGCGTAGATCCACTCGTAGTTCCAGAGGTCAGATCCCCGTCCGTTATAGAGAATACGTAATGTAAATAAGTTAATAAGAATGTATAGTTGTAACCGTTAAGCATGAGAGCCTACAGAGACTTACTGTATGAACTTTTTAAGTATTCGTAATAACCAGTTGAAGGACAATTGGGCCACAGGACTATGTGTGGTCAGAACTTTATTTGTAAATAGCTACCCCAACTTGGCCTTGAAAATAAGCCGCCGGCGTGGCCAAAAAAAACAGGCCCATATACAGAGTACCCTGTAGCCACGCCCAGGGACGACACATAAAGTAGGCTAAGGCGGTTCCCACCAACCAAACCCCAGGTACAAGGACAAAGACAATTCCTGGATGGCAGCATAAGGACTGGTTGCTGCAGTAACTGTGTTATTTATTTTTTCTTTTCTGGTTTTGATAATTTTTACATTTTTTTAAGACTTTGAAGAGTTTCATTAATTGTTGTTGTCAACAATTCTTGTTATGTTTCCTCAGTCCGGGAGTACTGAACTTCACTGGGGGGGAATGTGACACCCCAGAGTCCGGTTGTCACAGTGACATTGCCTCCCTCTAAGGGGTAAATTCATGCCTGGAGGCAGGAGGGGGGCCCCATGCCTGTTACCATAGGTTATATGACAATTCCTGCTGCAGGTCAGAAAGGGGAGCTGCCTTATAAATTCTGGCCAGCAGATGGGGTTAGTGAGTCAGCTGAGAGAGAAAACAAGGGAGCTGTCATGGTAACGAGAGCAGCAGCCTGAGCTCAAGACACGACAGTTAGTCAGTGGGAGATGGAAAGCTGATCTGCGAAGAGTGAAAGGACACAAGCGGAGACTAGAGGCTCTGGGGAAGCTAAAATTGCATATAGATGACCTCAGAGCGAAGCGCTGATATAGAAAACGGATACCAGAGTCCTAGGCTGAACAGGAGCTGTACACCCTGACAGCCGAATCTGGAAGTACAGGGGACTGCAAGTTCCTCGGCGACATTGAACACCTGAAGGCACGGCAGCAGATCAAGAGCCCGGGTCTGACAGTGAAAAGGACAGTACCCATGATATAGGCTCACGCTGTCAGCCATACAGGTTAGCAACTATCACACAAGAGAGGGTTGCAGCTTAGTTACACACAGCAGGGTCCCGAAAACAAAGCGCAGAAGGAAGGTCCCAAACACCTCCTGGCAGGGTGGATCTCCTGAATGCCTCCAGGCGAGCCGGACTCAATGCATCACCTGTATGTGGTACCCTGGATTGCAACGACTTGCAAGTAAAAGGTAAAGAAACCTGCACCTGTCACGATCCATGTTGGATTGTGACAGATAAAGCACAGATAACCTTTTTTTTTCCTTTAAGCCTTTGGCTTAAGGTTAGTTTTGCCCCCAGTGGCCGCTGGGGTCATTACACATAAATTACCAAGCAGGTGTGATTACCCTGGCTCCTACCTATAAAGGAGTGTCAGGTGTTCTCAATCACTGTTGGTGATATTGTGCATTTCCAACCAACTTTGGTGAATAAAGGAGCTATAGAGAGTAGTTCCTTGCAGCTCAGTCAGAGCTTTGGTGTAACAGCTTCAGGTGGAAGCTGTATTTGGGTGCCAGACTCTGTTGCTGGGAGCAATAGCAACAGAGCAAAGCTAAGTGGTGTTTTCCCTGTTATATTTTTCCTTGTGTGTGTATTAGTACAGTGGTGGGATTAGTGTCTGCACCGTCCAGTTCACTAGTCAGGGATAGGTGCAGGGCGAGCTAGGGATTAAGGTATCCAGCTTGATGACAGGTGAGGAACCTGTATAGGGATCGTTAGGAGTTTAGGGACACTGCCTCAGGGGAGTGCAGGAGGTCTCCACGTCCCCATTCCCTATCGCAGGGCCCACCATTGTAACTGTTTCCCCGGTGTTCCCCTTTTACTCTGTCTAAATTCGCCCAGCTCTGGAGGCGGTGTATCCAGGCTTCCCTGTCTAAAATTCGCCCTGCTGGAGGTGTTGTATCCAGGTCCATGCGACAGCACCCTTCTGTGTCCTTCTCTTATTTCTCTGCACACCAACGTTCACCGCCATCTGAACTATTAATCAAATATCTTTGCCCTGGGGAGCTAAACCATTCTTTGCTGCGTTACCATTAGCCCCAGAGGACAAAACCGCAGTGTCGGCCACTCATTGCCGAACACCACGAGTGGCGTTACACTTAAACATCACACAACTTTCCTCAACTTCATTACTGAACCCCCAGGGCCACGGAATGGGTCGCTGCCACCGGGACATTCCCCATTGAAGTCAACGGGCCCTGTACCGACTACCCTAAGGTCCTGCGGGGTGCTCCATGGCCACCTCCACAGCCGATCAGCGGGGGTGCTGGCTGTTGGACCCAGACTGATCAGACATTGATGATCTATCCTGAGTATATGTCATCAGTAGTGTTGAGCGATACCATCCGATATAGAGAAATATCGGATCGGATTGGATCGGCCCGATACAAAAAAAGTATCGGGTATCGCCGATTCCGATACCGGACGTCCCATTCAAGTCAATGGGACAGAAATATCGGAATGAAAAAAAACCCTTTCTTTCCTTGCACATCCAGTTCGGGAGGGGGGAAGAGTGTGGGCGGTGCGTGGGCGGACACTGTGCGTGTCTGTGTGTGCGGGCAGGGTCTGTGCGGGCTGTCGGTGGTCTGTACAGGCCTCTCGGGGGCCTGTGTCGGCTGGCGGGGGCCTGTGCCGGCTGCCGGTGGTCTGTACGGACCTCTCGGGGGCCTGTGTCGGCTGTCGGTGGTCTGTACGGGCCTCTCGGGGGCCTGTACCGGCTGTCGGTGGTCTGTGCCGGCTGTCGGGGGCCTGTGCCGGCTGCCAGTGGTCTGTGCGGGCCTGTCGGGGGGTCTTGTGTGTGTGCAGGCATCGTCTGATGGGACTACAAGTCCCATCGGGCGATGACTGCTACACTGACAGTGATTGACACATTAGCCAATGATGGGACAGTAGTAGTCCCATCATCCGGCTAATGTGTTGAATGTAAAAAAAAATATATATATATATACATACTACATACATACTACATACAGTATATACAACATTCATACAACATACATACATACTACATACTACATGCATGCTACATATATACTACATTCATACAACATACATATATACTACATACATGCTACATATATACTACATTCATACAACATACATATATACTACATACTACATACATGCTACTACGGTTGAGCGACACCATCCGATATTCAAAAGTATCGGATCGGAATGGATCGGCCCGATACACAAAAAACTATCGGGTATCGCCGATTCCGATACCGGAAGTCCCATTAAAGTCAATGGGACAGAAATATCGGAATGAAAAAAAACCCTTTCGGGAGGGGGAAGAGTGTGGGCGGTGCGTGGGCGGACACTGTGCGTGTCTGTGTGTGCGGGCGGGGTCTGTGCGGGCTGTCAGTGGTCTGTATGGGCCTGCCGAGGGCCTGTGCCGGCTGTCGGTGGTCTGTGCCGGCTGCCGGGGGCCTGTGCTGGCTGCCGGTGGTCTGTACGGGCCTCTCGGGGGCCTGTGCCGGCTGTCGGTGGTCTGTGCCGGCTGCCGGGGGCTGTGCTGACTGCCGGTGGTCTGTGCGGGCCTCTCGGGGGCCTGTGCCGGCTGTCAGTGGTCTGTGCGGGCCTGCCGGGGGGTCTTGTGTGTGTGCAGGCATCGTCCGATGGGACTACAAGTCCCATCGGGCGATGCCTGCTACACTGACAGTGATTGACACATTAGCCAATGATGGGACAGTAGTAGTCCCATCATCCGGCTAATGTGTTGAATGTAAAAAATTTTTAAAAAAAATATACATACTACATACATACTACATATATACAACATTCATACAACATACATACATACATACTACATACATACTACATATATACTACATTCATACAACATACATGCATACTACATACTACATACATGCTACATATATACTACATTCATACAACATGCATATATACTACATACATGCTACATATATACTACATTCATACAACATACATATATACTACATACATGCTACATATATACTACATTCATACAACATATATATAATACATTCATACAACATACATAAATACTACATACATGCTACATATATACTGCATTCATACAACATACATATATACTACATACTACATACATACTGCATACAATACATTCATACATTCATACAATACATACATATAGACATACAGTACATATAACATAGAGTAAATACTCTCCATCACTTGTCACTTTGATCCCCGAAGCCAGTGTCATCTATGAAAGAAATTAGAAAATAACAAACAAGCGATATACTCCCTGATCCGCAGAAATCCACGAGGGTCCCACGCCGATTTCCCGTGGAGAATAGCAGCATCAGTTGATGCGACCGCTCTCTAGGGAACTTTCTCACACAGCTTTTGCCATAAAGTGAGACTAGGGACTATTTTTTTACAGTGGCGGAGGAATACAGTGCGGAAGGATACCTACCTTCCGTTATTGGATTATTGAAGCCCCTAGAAAGCGGTCGCATCAGCTGATGCTGCTGTTCTCCTCGTGGATTTCTGCGGATCAGGGAGTATATTGCTTGTTTGTTATTTTCTAATTTCTTTCATAGATCACACTGGCTTCGGGGATCAAAGTGACAAGTGATGGTGAGTATGTACTCAATGTTATATGTACTGTATGTCTATATGTATGTATTGTATGAATGTATGAATGTATTGTATGTAGTATGTATGTAGCATGTAGTATATATGTATGTTGTATGAATGTAGTATATATGTAGTATGTATGTATGTTGTATGAATGTAGTATATATGTAGCATGTATGTTGTATGTATGTATGTTGTATGAATGTAGTATATATGTAGCATGTATGTAGTATATATGTATGTTGTATGAATGTAGTATATATGTAGCATGTATGTTGTATGTATGTATGTATGTTGTATTTATGTAGCATGTATGTAGTATGTATGTTGTATGAATGTAGTATGTATGTAGTATGTAGTATATATGTATGTTGTATGAATGTAGTATATATGTAGCATGTATGTAGTATATATGTATGTTGTATGAATGTAGTATATATGTAGCATGTATGTAGTATGTATGTATGTTGTATGAATGTAGTATGTATGTAGTGTATATGTATGTTGTATGAATGTGGTATATATGTAGCATGTATGTAGTATATATGTATGTTGTATGAATGTAGTATATATGTAGCATGTATGTATGTATGTTGTATGAATGTAGTATATATGTAGCATGTATGTTGTATATATGTATGTTGTATGAATGTGGTATATATGTAGCATGTATGTAGTATGTATGTATGTTGTATGAATGTAGTATATATGTAGCATGTATGTTGTATGAATGTAGTATATATGTAGTATGTATATGTATGTATGTATGTTGTATGAATGTTATATACATGTATGTAGTATGTATGTAGTATGTATATATTTTTTTTTTACATTCAACACATTAGCCGGATGATGGGACTACTACTGTCCCATCATTGGCTAATGAGTCAATCACTGTCAGTGTAGCAGGCATCGCCCGATGGGACTTGTAGTCCCATCGGACGATGCCTGCACACACAGAAGACCCCCGTCAGGCCCACACAGACCACTGACAGCCGGCACAGACCACCGACAGCCGGCACAGGCCCCCGAGAGGCCCGTACAGACCACCGGCAGCCGGCACAGACCACCGACAGCCGGCACAGGCCCCCGAGAGGCCCGTACAGACCACCGGCAGCCGGCACAGGCCCCCGAGAGGCCCATACAGACCAACGCCAGCCGGCACAGGCCCCCGAGAGGCCCGTACAGACCACCGGCAGCCGGCACAGGCCCCCAGCAGCCGGCACAGACCACCGACAGCCGGCACAGGCCCCTGAGAGGCCTGTACAGACGACCGGCAGCCAGCACAGGCCCCCAGCAGCCGGCACAAACCACCGACAGCCGGCACAGGCCCCCGAGAGGCCCGTACAGACCACCGGCAGCCGGCACAGGCCCCCAACAGCCAGCACAGACCACCGATAGCCTGCACAGGCCCCAAGAGGCCCGTACAGACTACCGGCAGCCAGCACAGGCCCCCGGCAGGCTCGTACAGACCACCAACAGCCCGCACAGACCCCGCCCGCACACACAGACACGCACAGTGACGCCCACGCGCCGCCTACGCTCTTCCCCCCCACCCGAAAGGGGTTTTTAATTCCGATATTTTTGTCCCATTGACTTTAATGGGACTTCCAGTATCAGAATCGGCGATACTTTTTTGTGCATCGGGCCGATCCATTCCGATCCGATACTTTTGAATATCGGATGGTATCGCTCAACCCTAGTAGCATGTATGTAGTATGTAGTATATATATATGTTGTATGAATGTAGTATATATGTAGTATGTATGTAGTATATATGTATGTTGTATGAATGTAGTATATATGTAGCATGTATGTAGTATGTAGTATATATATATATATATATATATATGTTGTATGAATGTAGTATATATGTAGCATGTATGTAGTATGTAGTATATATACAGTGGGGCAAAAAAGTATTTAGTCAGTCAGCAATAGTGCAAGTTCCACCACTTAAAAAGATGAGAGGCGTCTGTAATTTACATCATAGGTAGACCTCAACTATGGGAGACAAACTGAGAAAAAAAAATCCAGAAAATCACATTGTCTGTTTTTTTTTCATTTTATTTGCATATTATGGTGGAAAATAAGTATTTGGTCAGAAACAAAATTTCATCTCAATACTTTGTGATATATCCTTTGTTGGCAATGACAGAGGTTAAACGTTTTCTGTAAGTCTTCACAAGGTTGCCACACACTGTTGTTGGTATGTTGGCCCATTCCTCCATGCAGATCTCCTCTAGAGCAGTGATGTTTTTGGCTTTTCGCTTGGCAACACTGACTTTCAACTCCCTCCAAAGGTTTTCTATAGGGTTGAGATCTGGAGACTGGCTAGGCCACTCCAGGACCTTGAAATGCTTCTTACGAAGCCACTCCTTCGTTGCCCTGGCGGTGTGCTTTGGATCATTGTCATGTTGAAAGACCCAGCCACGTTTTATCTTCAATGCCCTTGCTGATGGAAGGAGGTTTGCACTCAAAATCTCACGATACATGGCCCCATTCATTCTTTCATGTACCCGGATCAGTCGTCCTGGCCCCTTTGCAGAGAAACAGCCCAAAAGCATGATGTTTCCACCACCATGCTTTACAGTAGGTATGGTGTTTGATGGATGCAACTCAGTATTCTTTTTCCTCCAAACACGACAAGTTGTGTTTCTACCAAACAGTTCCAGTTTGGTTTCATCAGACCATAGGACATTCTCCCAAAACTCCTCTGGATCATCCAAATGCTCTCTAGCAAACTTCAGACGGGCCCGGACATGTACAGGCTTAAGCAGTGGGACACGTCTGGCACTGCAGGATCTGAGTCCATGGTGGCGTAGTGTGTTACTTATGGTAGGCCTTGTTACATTGGTCCCAGCTCTCTGCAGTTCATTCACTAGGTCCCCCCGCGTGGTTCTGGGATTTTTGCTCACCGTTCTTGTGATCATTCTGACCCCACGGGGTGGGATTTTGCGTGGAGCACCAGATCGAGGGAGATTATCAGTGGTCTTGTATGTCTTCCATTTTCTAATTATTGCTCCCACAGTTGATTTCTTCACTCCAAGCTGGTTGGCTATTGCAGATTCAGTCTTCCCAGCCTGGTGCAGGGCTACAATTTTGTTTCTGGTGTCCTTTGACAGCTCTTTGGTCTTCACCATAGTGGAGTTTGGAGTCAGACTGTTTGAGGGTGTGCACAGGTGTCTTTTTATACTGATAACAAGTTTAAACAGGTGCCATTACTACAGGTAATGAGTGGAGGAAAGAGGAGACTCTTAAAGAAGAAGTTGCAGGTCTGTGAGAGCCAGAAATCTTGATTGCTTGTTTCTGACCAAATACTTATTTTCCACCATAATATGCAAATAAAATGAAAAAAAAACCAGACAATGTGATTTTCTGGATTTTTTTTTCTCAGTTTGTCTCCCATAGTTGAGGTCTACCTATGATGTAAATTACAGACGCCTCTCATCTTTTTAAGTGGTGGAACTTGCACTATTGCTGACTGACTAAATACTTTTTTGCCCCACTGTATATGTTGTATGAATGTAGTATATATGTAGCATGTATGTAGTATATATGTATGTTGTATGAATGTAGTATATATGTAGCAAGTATGTAGTATGTATGTATGTTGTATGAATGTAGTATATATGTAGCATGTATGTAGTATGTATGTAGTATGTATGTATGTTGTATGAATGTAGTATATATGTAGTATGTATGTATGTATGTTGTATGAATGTAGTATATATGTAGTATGTATGTAGTATGTATGTATGTTGTATGAATGTTGCATATATGTAGTATGTATGCAGTATGTATATATATATTTTTTTTTTTCTTACATTCAACACATTAGCCGGATGATGGGTCTACTACTGTCCCATCATTGGCTAATGTGTCATTCACTGTCAGTGTAGCAGTCATCGCCCGATGGGACTTGTAGTCCCATCGGACGATGCCTGCACACACACAAGACCCCCGGCAGGCCCGCACAGACCAACAACAGCCGGCACAGGCCCCCGAGAGGCCCGTACAGACCACCGGCAGCCGGCACAGACCACCGACAGCTGGCACAGGCCCGTACAGACCACCAGCAGCTGGCACAGGCCCCCGAGAGGCCCGTACAGACCACCGGCAGCCAGCACAGGCCCCGAGAGGCCCGTACAGACCACCGGCAGCCGGCACAGGCCCCCGGCAGCCGGCACAGACCACCGACAGCCGGCACAGGCCCCCGAGAGGCCCGTACAGACCCCCAGCAGTCGGCACAGACCGCGCATCATGATGCGTACAGACCGCGCATCATGATGACATCATTTCAGCAGCCAATCACAGCCACAACAGTGGCTCATTGCATTATGGGAACTTCCGATTCCGGTATCCGATATTGAAAAAATATCGGTACTCGGTATCGGAATTTCGATACAGCGAATATCGGCCGATATTGATATTTGCAGTATCGGAATGCTCAACACTAGTCATCAGTGATAAAGTAGTAGACAACCTCTTTAAAGTCGATTGCCTCTTTTAAATGCTTCCTATGATATTGTTACTCTGTTGACATTAGAGAGGAATATCTATTTCAATAGATCCAATCAATCCTGTAAAGTCTTTTTGATGGGATTGCAATATAAGAAGAACCTCATTACTTCGTCACAGATCAATTTACATCAGGATTTCAATCCTTTGCCACTGGGGTCTCACCAAGCAGACCCATGTAATCCTTATGATAGGGTATCCACTGCCAAGGGATTGCTCCTGGATGAAAGAAAAAGAATGTTTCCATCTTGGCACTTGTCATCAGATAGCTCTCTGGCATTTGCCACATTTTGTTGATCTATATTAAATGTCTAAATCTCTTGTACTGATGTATAGGGATGAGCGAGTATAATCGCAAGTAGAGATGAGCGACATTGCCTTTTTTCGGGTCGAGTCGGGTTTCATGAAACCCGACTTTCTCAAAAGTCGGGTCGAACGAAATTGGCCGATTATCGTGAAAAGTCGAAGGCCGACTGAAACACGAAACCCAATGCAATGGGGAACCAAGGTCGGCAGGGAGTGCAGGACAGGAAACACACCTACAGTGCCCATTTTAATGCCAAAAACATCAATTCTTATTACTTAAGCTTGTCAACCTTAATTTACTTCATAATACTAGTTACGCACTGAAAAGTGGGGGTTATTTGGCTATAGTTGTGGGGGGGTAGGGCTGGCTCCAGATTTTCTTGGGGCCAGGGCCAAAGAGTGTCAATGGGCTCCTTTAACACATGCCACAATTCATGATCCTCTGATACGGCAGAGAAATAGCGGTATAGTACAATGAAAAATACTTCACTTCTTACATCTCATGACAGATATCCATTTTAAATTCTCCAATAGCTCCAAAAATGGACAGCATATTACTCCATACAGTATTATGGCCACCGCATAGTGCGCTATACAGAGTAATGAGGCCCATATATTTCTCCATACAGAATCATTGGTCCCATATAATATTTGAAACAGTATATGATGAGCTCCACATAATGCTACAGTATATGTTGGTCCCCGTGGATGAAGCTCCACTGTGTTATGGGCCCAAATAATGCTCCATATATAATGGGCCCCATTTCTAATGCTCCAGTGCATAATGGGCCCTGTAAATGCTGCTCCAGTGTCTGATGTCCACCTTTGGAATGTTCCAGTGTATGTTGGGCCTCATATATCATTCTCCAGAGTATAGTGCTCCTCAAAAATTGCTGTCCCAACATTGAAAACATTTAAATAAGTCTCCTCGCTAGGGAATCCCTGTACTAGTCTGGACTCCTCGTCGTCCCCATCTTCCATCTCACTGCACTTGGACTGTTTAGGCAGAGGGCGTACACACGTGATGTTGTGACTAACGGGGGTCCCGCTGCCACCAAAACGCGACGGACAGCGGACCCTGTGTCACCAATATGTCACAATCCCACCACTGACACGGGTGTATCAGCGGACGGAGGGACGCGATACACTGCTGGCACATGGCTATCACAGGCACAGTGGGGGCTTATCTTAGTTATCTTAGTTATCCCACCACTGGCATCATGTGACAAAAATGCAGCAAGCTAACCTTGCTCTAACAATTTACCGCAGGGGGGTTATTTTGGATGCCCCACCACTGCTAACAACCTCCAAAAGAACTGCGGGGATTTATGTATATCCCACTTTCTCAGTTCCACTTTGGAACTCGCAGCTCTCCGGCGCCCACCTTACCCTCAGGTCAGTCAGGGAACTGCACCTAGGATAATTAGTCGCCGGACGGGCTGCTTGCTGTGCACGGGCAACTAGACTACCGCAGTAAGGGAATTATCAATGCTGTGGCCGCAGCCCCCCTTTAGCAATATAAGACCCTTCTGTCCTGCCAACTAGCCTAATCAGTCGCACACACCACGCTGCCACCATCCATGCTTTTCTTAATTCACAGAGTTAAATTAAGAGGGTCCGTGGCAAACCCCTGAAATCAGTAGCGATTATCTAAAAGAGGCGCATAGTTCGTTTCCTAGAGCATGAAGACAGACTAAATAATTTTATAATTTATTCCCAAAAGGGCAGTGATTATACAGATAAAAGTTGCTATAAAATTGAGACATTACATATGTACAGATACAAATATAAAACAAAGGGACTAAAAGACAGAAAGTAACACTCACATGTGTTCAGTCAATATCAGGCAGACCATGTGGCTGGGAGAAGGCGGAGCCACACGTCTCCACTCATCTGGGGGTTCTTGTCAGCACAGACTCTGTAGCTCAACTGACTGGAATTTGCTAGGGAATACCTATAGACTAGGGTTTGTGACCTCATGAAATGGGCGGTCTGGAGAGGTCCAACCTCCCTCTCTCCAAGTTATGATTTGGCTGCAAAACTTAGAATAACTATATCTAAATGAGAAAAAAACGTACCAACACACATAGGGCATCATTGTTTGTGATTTACCGAATAGAATCCGAAGACACCAAGCATGCCATACTTAAGACCCTCCATTTGGGAGCAATCCATATCTCAGGTTCTGGAGAGGTTATAACTGTGAAAATTAGGAATTAGTAAGCTGGCTTCATTGCCTACACAGTGATATGATTATTATATCTCGACGGTGTATCGTTTTTGTGGTACAGTCTCTTTAATATCACCCATAGTTTCATTCAGCCACAGATCTGAGAACAAAGGACTTACTTTAGCTGTGCATAGAGGGGGAGAAGAATTCTACACTGAGGCTTCAGGTTTCACAGAGCTGCACGCAGGAAGACGCTGGTGTGTGTGTGGGGGAAGAGGGGGGTTGCAGCTGTGTGACAAGGTGAATTTCTGGAAAAAATTGAGGATTCTAGAATGTTCCAGAAACATATCTACAGTACGTTACACCTCCCCCTTTTAGAGGGCGCTACGGAGGCATTGCCTGTTGGTAATCGGCCATGCGCACCTCAGCGGGTGCGCCCCGGTGGGACAACCCATCGGCATTACCATGTTCATTGCCCTTTTTGTGTTGTACAGTAAAGTCATACTGTTGAAGGGCAAGGCTCCAGCGAAGCAACCTTCCATTGGTTCCGGACACTGTGTACAACCAGCTCAGAGGGTTGTGATCGGTAACCACCATGAAGGTGCGCCCGTACAGGTAGGGCTGCAAACGTTGCAGTGCCCACACCATGGCCAGACACTCCTTCTCGATGGTCGAGTATGCCACTTCCCTCGGCAGACGTTTCCGGCTCAGGTACAACACTGGGTGCTCCTGGTTCCCAGAGTCGACCAGGCTGAGCACCGCACCGAGGCCAAACTCGCTGGCGTCGGTCTGTACCAGAAACGGGCGACTGCTGTCGACTGCTCTCAACACTGGAGAGCTGCACAGGGCTGCTTTCCAAGCTTGGAAAGCCGCCTCACAGTTATCTGTCCAGTTGACTGTTTGGGGTAGCCTGTTCTGAATGAGTCACCGAAGGAGGAATAAACAAAAATACAAGCTAAGTCCAGAAAACCGGAGAGGTTGGTAGCTAGTGGATTGCAGACCCCTGATCCTATTCACAACAACTAACAGTAGCCGTGGGGAGTTCCTACGGTGGTCCTAGACCCCTCGTCACAGCCGGAGATCTAAATAAGCCTAAAGAAAGAAAGGGGAAATCTAAACTGCCCCAGAGCAGACCCCAAAGCAGCAGACAGCCCCCAACATGTATTGACGGTGAAAACAGATGAAAACACAAACACAGACAGAAAGACAGGCTGAGCAAACGATGGGGCCCTCACTAACTAGATAGGACAGGAAAGAAAAGCAACTGTCTGCAATCACGCAAAAACCCTGCCAAAAATAATGTCCAACACGTCTAATAGAAAAAGGCCCTGAAGTCGCTAGACTTCAAAATCACTATATCAGCACTCAGGTATATTCTGAAAACAGAGCAAAGAGATCAACTGATCAGAGACAAAAAAGGAATTCAGCCAGTCCCAGCCAGGGCTGGCTGAACACAAACACTAAGTAAACCGGACAAAATCTCATGGAATAATAGCAGAGCAAAAAATTAGCTTTAGTAGACCGGAACTAAACTGGAGGCCAGAGCACAGAGTAGAAAGGATCACCAGCAACCCTACAGGGCGTCAGCGGCCTTATATCCACTCAGTGATTCCGGATGTCCAATCACACTCCACCTGTTCAGATGACAGGTTTTTCCCATCCAAATCAGTTTCACTACCTCCTTTCACCAGCAGAGGGAGTTCATCGGACATCAAAGGTGAAGGAGAAAATGAGCTCATAACAGTACCTCCCCCTTGAGGAGGGGTCACCAAACCCTCATCCACGCCACCAGGGCGATCAGGATAGACCCGATGAAAAGCATGAACCAATCTTTCGGCATGAATATCGGATGCAGAGACCCAAGAATTATCCTCCTGGCCATAACCCTTCCACTTAACCAAATATTGTAGTCTCCGTCTAACCAGCCGAGAATCCAGTATCTTCTCAACCTCATATTCCACATTACCTTCAACCAATACAGGGTCAGGAGGTGCCACCACAGGAAATACTGGCTCAACAAACCTCTTTAACCTCTGTTAAAGAGGTTTATGATTACTTAGGAATAAATTCTTGGACTTTAAGTGCGCTGCCAGACAAATTCCAAAACCACACCAGGTTAAAAAAGTTAACCCTTTAATCCCTACGCGTTTCGAAGCATAGCACTTCTTCTTCAGGGGTTGACACTGACGCAGAAAGAACTACCCCCTCACCTAAGATGGTAGCAGGCTTGGCCACAATAGGAGAATCAGCAAAGAAACTCCTAGAGAGGGCGTCTGCTTTGACATTCTTAGTGCCTGGAAGAAAAGAGACCACAAAATCAAAACGTGTGAAAAACAAGGCCCACCTAGCCTGTCTAGGATTCATGCGTTTGGCCGACTCAAGGTAAATCAAATTCTTGTGTTCAGTAAGGACCACGACTTGATGTTTAGCTCCCTCCAACCAATGTCTCCACTCCTCAAATGCCCATTTCATGGCTAACAGTTCCCGATTCCCCACATCATAGTTGCGTTCGGATGGGGAGAACTTTCGGGAAAAGAAAGCACAGGGATTCATTTTAGATGTTACCGGATCTTTTTGGGACAAAACTGCTACTGCACCAATCTCAGAAGCGTCCACCTCTACCTGAAACAGGAGCGAGACATCAGGTTGCCGCAAAACCGGAGCAGAAGTGAACCTCTGCTTCAGCTCCTGAAAGGAAGAAACAGCCTCTGGAGACCAATTCAAAGAAGTGGGCTGAACCCAATCATAAATGGCCTGTACCTTGGACAGGTTGATTTCAATAGTTGACGGAGACAAAATAAATCCCAAAAATGAAATTCTCTGTACACCAAAAAGGCATTTCGATCCCTTAACATACAGGGAATTCTCCCTCAAAATCCGGAACACAGTCCGAACATGTTCCACATGAGAATCCCAATCACTGGAAAAGATCAACCAGATAGATGATCAAAAATTTATCCACAAAGTCCCGGAAAATATCATTCATGAAGCACTGGAAGACAGAAGGGGCATTAGTGAGCCCAAAAGGCATCACCAGGTACTCAAAATGTCCCTCTGGAGTATTAAACGCCGTCTTCCATTCATCCCCATGCTTAATGCAAATAAGATTATACGCCCCCCTGAGGTCAATCTTGGTAAACCAGCAAGCACCTTTAACTCTGGAGAATAGATCAGAAATCAGGGGTAACGGATACTGATATTTAACAGTAATTTTGTTGAGGGAACGATAGTCAATACAAGGCCTTAATAAACCATCTTTCTTGGCCACGAAAAAAAAACCAGCACCCGAGGGTGAAGAGGATGGTCTAATATGACCCTTCTCCAACGAATCCTTAATATAAAATCGCATAGCCTCGTGCTCGGGTAAAGATAAATTGAAAAGTCGACCCTTGGGAAATTTACACCCAGGGCTCAACTCAATTGCACAGTCATAACTCCTATGAGGAGGCAAAGACGCAGACTTATTCTCACTAAATACATCATAAAAATCAGCCAGATAGTCAGGAACATCATGCGACTGGGGAGAGGTGGAGAAAACAGGAGCATCACTAAGAGCACACCGACAACCCCAACCCACCACAGACACAGATTTCCAATCCAAAACTGGATTATGGATTTGCAACCGGGGAAATCCCAGAACAATGGTATCATGCAAATTATGCAACACCAAAAATCTGCAATTTTCTTGATGGTCTGGGGAGACCCGCATTACCACCTGGGTCCAAAACAGAGGTTTATTCTTCGCCAAAGGAGTAGCATCAATACCCCTCAAAGGGATGGGCGTCGACAGAGGTGTCATAGGAAACCCACAATGTTTAGCAAAATCCAAGTCCATCAGGTTCAGAGCCGCTCCTAAATCAACAAAAAGCCTTAGCAGAAAATGTGGACAGGGAGCAGATCAGAGTAATTGCCAGAAGAAACTTAGGTTGAACACCACCCACAGCAAATGTGTGTGCAAAACGTTTCTCTCGTTTAGGACAGACAGAAATAATATGAGAGGCATCTCCACAGAAAAAACACAGCTTATTTCGCCTTCTGAACTCCTGACGTTGCGCCCTAGACAAAATTCTATCACATTGCATAGGTTCAGACATTTGTTCAACAGGTGGCAACATTTCCCGTGTAATTTTACGTTCACGTAAACGCCGATCAACCTGAATGGCTAATGACATAGAATCGTCAAGACCAGAGGGAACAGGAAATCCCACCATAGTATCTTTTACGGTTTCTGACAAACCCTTCCGAAAGAGAGCTGCCAAGGCACCATCATTCCAGGTAGTAAGGACCGTCCACTTTCGGAATTTTTGACAGTATGACTCTGCAGAATCCTGACCCTGGCTCAATGTCAACAGGGCTTTCTCAGCTTGATCAATAGCATTAGGTTCGTCATACAACAACCCCAAGGCTTGAAAAAATGCATCCACATTAGTTAGAATAGGATCACCAGGTGTCAAAGAAAACGCCCAATCCTGGGGATCGCCGCGCAGCAAGGAGATGACAATTTTTACCTGCTGCGCAGAGCTCCCCGATGAGTTAGGCTTCAAGGCAAGAAATAATTTACAATTATTCTTAAAACTCAAAAATTTAGACCGATCCCCAAAAAACACATCAGTAGTAGTGATTTTTGGTTCAGCAGCATGTGAATGAGCAAGATAGGCGGAAATTCCCCGCACTTCAGCAGTGAGCTGCTCCACACGATCAGACAATTGCTTAATCTCCATTAAGAAAAAATTCCTCCTACGGCCCCAGAGAGAAAAAGGAAAAAATATACATACAAAAAAAAAAAATTCTGACACTTTTTTTTTTACAATTCTTTCCTGCTATTGAGTACCCTAGAATCTGCGGTATGGCTGGTGATTCTGTTATGAATGAGTCACCGGAGGAGAAAAATCAAAAATGCAAGCTTAGTCCAGAAAACCAGAGAGGTTGGTAGCTAGCGGATTGCAGACCCCTGAGCTTATCAACAACAACTAGCAGTAGCCGTGGAGCGTGCCTACGTTGATCCTAGATGCCTCATCACGGCCAGAGAACTAAATAAGCCTAAATAAAGAAAGGGGCAATCTAAACTGCCCCAGAGCAGACCCCAAAGCAATAGACAGCCCCAACATGTATTGACGGTGAAAAAAGATGAAAACACAAACACAGACAGAAAGACAGGCAGAGCAAACGATGGGGCCCTCGCTAACTAGGAAGGACAGGAAAGAAAAGCAACTGTCTGCAATCATGCAAAAACCCTGCCAAAAATAATGTCCAACACGTCTGATGGAAAAGGCCCTGAAGGCGCTAGACTTCAAAATCATTATATCAGCACTCAGGTATATTCTGAAAACAGAGCAAAGAGATCAACTGATCAGAGACAAAAATGGACTTCAGCCAGTCCCAGCCAGGGCTAGCTGAACACAAAAACTAAGTAAACCAGACAAAATCTCATGACACAATAGCAGAGCAAAAACTTAGCTTTGGAAGACAGGAACAGGACTGGAGGCCAGAGCTCAGAGCAGAGAAATCACCAGCAACCCTACAGGGTGTCGGCTGCCTTATATCCACTCAGAGATTCTGGATGTCCAATCGCAATCCACCTGTTCAGGTGACAGGTCTCTACCATCCAAATCAGTTTTACCACCTCCTTTCACCAGCAGAGGGAGTTAACCGGACATCAAAGGTGAACGAGAAAATGAGAGCATAACAAGCCCCCCTGCGGGTCGGGTGACTTAGGTCACTGAAAGGTCACCTGACCCGCAGATACAGGGGGCTTTGTTCTTCACCATAGGGGGCGTGGCTTCACCCCCACGTGACTACGATCGCTCTGATTGACCGTTTAAAAGTGAAACAGCCAATCAGAGCGATAGTAATATTTCATCATTGAAAATTGATTAAATATTACAATCCAACCATGTCCGACGCTGCTGTAGCATCGGACATGGCTGGTGACAGTGATCCGACCCCCCCATCCGTTAACGGGGGCGATTTGCCCCCTGCCACTAAATGACAGCGGCGATGTGCCGCCGCTGTCATCATCTCCCCCCGCCTTCCCTCCGCTCCCCCGGCTTCCGATCGCCCCTCCCACCCCCGGTACTCACCGAGTGCTGTTATGGCTCCCGGTGTCCCACGGTCCCGGACCATGGGCGCCGCCATATCGGAAAATGGCAGGCGCATGCGCAGTGCACCCGCCGGCTGCAGTTTCCATTCATTCATTTTGATCACTGTGATAAACTCTCACAGTGATCAAAATAGAATGAAAAGTAAATAAACCTCCTGTTTATCACCTCCATAGGCAGGATCAACTAATAAAATAAAGAAATTATTTTTATTTTTCCATTAGGGTTAGAGTTGGAAAGAGGGTTAGGGTTAGGGTTGGAAAAAGGGTTAGGGTTAGGGTCGGAAAGAGGGTTAGGGTTGGAAAGAGGGTTAGGGTTGGAATTAGGGTTAGGGTTGGAATTAGGGTTAGAATTAGTATCAGGGTTGGAATTAGGGTTAGGGTTGGAATTAGGGTTAGGCTTGTGGTTAGGGTTATGGTTAGGGTTGGGATTAGGGTTAGGGGTGTGTTGGGGTTAGGGTTATGGTTAGGGTTGGGATTAGGGTTAGGGATGTGTTGGGGTTAGGGCTGTGGTTAAGGGTGTGTTGGGGTTAGGGTAGAAGTTAGAATTGTGGGGTTTCCACTGTTTAGGCACATCGGGGGGTCTCCAAACGCGACATGGTGCAACCATTGATTCCAGCCAATTTTGCGTTCAAAAAGTTAAACGGTGCTCCCTCCCTTCCAAGCCCCGACATGTGCCCAAACAGTGGTTTACCCCAACATATGGGGTATCAGCGTGCTCAGGAGAAATTGCACAACAACTTTGGGGGTCTAATTTCTCCTGGTATCCTTGGGAAAATAAAAAATTGGGGGTTAAAAAAATATTTTTGTGGAAATTTTTTTTTAATTATTTTCACGTCTCTGCACTATAAACTTCTGTGAAGCACTTGGGGGTTCAAAGTGCTCACCAGGCATCTAGATAAGTTCATTGGGATGTCTAGTTTCCAAAATGGGGTCACTTGTGGGGGGTTCTATTGTTTAGGCACATCAGGGGCTCTGCAAATGTAACGACGACCGCAGAGCATTCCATCAAAGTCTGCATTTCAAAATGTCACTGCTTCCATTCCGAGCCCTTACGTGTGCCCAAACAATAGTTCCTCCCCATATATGGGGCACCAGCGTACTCAGGACAAACTGTACAACAACTTTTTGGGTCCAATTTATCCTGCTACCCTTGTGAAAATAAAAAATTGCTGGCTGAAAATCATTTTTTTGAGGAAAAAAAATATTTTTTATTTTCACGGCTCTGCGTTATAAACTTCTGTGATGCGCTTGGGGGTACAAGGTGCTCACCACACATCTAGATAAGTTCCTTGGGGGGTCTAGTTTCCAAAATGGGGTCACTTGTGGGGGGGTTCCACAGTTAAGGTACACCAGGGGCTCTGCAAATGTTACATGATGCCCACAGACCATTCCATCAAAGTCAGCATTTCATAATGTCACTACTTCCCTTCCGAGCCCCGACGTGTACCCAAACAGTGGTCCCCACCCACATATGGGGTACCAGCGTACTCAGGACAAACTGGACAACAACTTTTGGGGTCCAATTTATCCTGGTACCCTTGTGAAAAAAAAATTGTTGGCTAAAAATCATTTTTTTTGAGAAAATTTTTTTTTTTTTTATTTTCACGGCTCTGCGTTATAAACTTCTGTGAAGCGCTTGGGGGCTCAAGGTGCTCACCACACATCTAGATAAGTTCCTTGGGGAGTCTAGTTTCCAAAATGGGGTCACTTGTGGGGGGGTTCCACAGTTTAGGTACATCAGGGGCTCTGCAAATGTAACATGATGCCCGCAGACCAGTCCATCAAAGTCAGCATTTTATAATGTCACTACTTCCCTTCCGAGCCCCGACGTGTACCCAAACAGTGGTTCCCACCCACATATGGGATATCAGCGTACTCAGGACAAACTGGACAACAACTTTTGGGGTCTAATTTATCCTGGTACCCTTGTGAAAATAAAAAATTGCGCACTAAAATATAATTTTTTGAGGAAAAAAAATATTTTTTATTTTCACGGCTCTGCGTTATAAACTTTTGTGAAGCACTTGGGGGTTCAAAGTGCTCACTATGCATCTAGATAAGTTCCATAAGGGGTCTAGTTTCCAAAATGTGGTCATTTGTGGGGGAGCTCCAATGTTTAGGCACACAGGGGCTCTCCAAACACGACATGGTGTCCTCTAACAATTAGAAGTAATTTGCATTTCAAAAAGTCAAATGGCGCTCCTTCCCTTCTGAGCCCTGCCGTGTGCCCAAACATTGCCACATACGGATTATTTTTTTGCGCTGGTGTGCCACATGGCCAATCCCTGATTGTAGGCTGGCTGTTTCATTAGGTATTATTGCACCAGTGCAGTTGCCATTTTACTTGGGTCTGCTGCACCCTGTTAGAGCATTTGTATTGAGGCCTGTCTATACAAGTAATCATCTCTGCCTGTTTTGGTTTTTTAAGACTGAGATGGGGCCAGAGAGCCAGGGTCTCATGAGTAACCTCAGATAAGATCTCTTGCCCCAAGGAGGCAGATCCCCACAGGATGCATATTTTACATATTCCAGGGGGGAACCTCCACCTCAGTAGAAAAAAAGGCAGGCTACACTCATGTCTAACATGAGATCGATTATAAGAGATGAGGTGCAGGCTTCGGAATCAGGCCTTGTGGTCCCCCAAACCCCGCAGATGAACCCCCAGGTATCCAGGAAAAGGCCAAGGAAATCGGACACCTCATCTGAGGAGATCCTGTCCGAATCAGAGCTGGAAGAGGAAGAGATAAGAGAGCCTCCAGAGAAGGGGAAAAGATATCTCTTTTCGTCCGGGAATACGGACGAACTATTGGGGGCAGTAAGGCAGACTATGCAGATCGAGGAGCCCCCGACAACTCTCTCAGTACAGGACGAGATGTTTGGGGGGCTGCACTCACAGACCTCAATGGTCTTCCCAGTAAACACTCATATAAGGGCAATGATATTAGAGGAATGGGAAGAAGCAGAGAAAAGACTGACTATTCCCAGAGACTTTAGACTTCGCTTACCGTTTGACCCAGAGGAGGTCAGGGTCTGGGAGGAAATCCCCAAGATAGACATCCCGGTAGCAAAGTTGTCTAAAAAGATGGCTATTCCCTTCGAGGACTCCTCTAATCTAAAAGAGCCCATGGACTGGAAGGCAGATGGGCTCTTAAAGAGGGCTTGGGAGAGTTCAGCAGCAGTCATAAGAGCCAATATAGCTGCAACATCAGTAGCGCGCTCCATGCATCTATGGGTAGATGATTTTGAGGAGCACCTGACAGATAGAACTCCGAGAGAAACTATCCTGAAATCCCTTCCCTTACTAAAATTAGCAACAGTCTTTTTAGCTGATGCCTCAGAAGAGTCCATCAGATTCGCGGCCAGGTGTCAGTCCCTGTCCAACGCAGCCAGAAGAGCCATCTGGATAAAAAGTTGGTCAGGGGACATGCAATCAAAGAATAAGCTTTGCTCAGTTCCCTCCCCAGGGGGGAAGGTTTTTGGGCCCGTTCTCGACGATATTTTAGAGAAAGCTACAGACGAGAAGAAGGGGTTCCCTGAAGAGAAACGCAAAAAGTATAAGCCCTTTCGCAGACCCCATTATAATCAGAAAGCGGACTACAGAGGGAAAGGGAAATCAGGAAGATGGAGCGATCCCAAAGGGGGAGAGAAATGACGCCACCAGAGTAGGAGGGCGATTGCTCAGGTTCCTGGAGAGATGGTGGGAAGTTTCCAGCAGCCCCTGGGTGCTACAGGTCATCTCTAAGGGGTACAGGATAGTGTTCGACTCCCTCCGAACAGATTTCTAGTAACCAGCTCCAACCTCGGTTCAGCCTCCCCTATGTGGTTGGATATTCAGGAACTCCTGGAGACGGCTGCAATCATTCCAGTCCCCACCCGAGAATAAGGCAGAGGACACTACTCAAGCCTCTTCTCAATAAGAAAACCATCTGGGGAATCCAGAACTATAATAAATCTCAAGCCCCTAAACAGATGACTAAGATACAAATGGTTCAAAATGGAATCGATAAGATTCACGATTCCCCTCCTAGGAAAGGGAGCGGTAATGTGCACTCTAGATTTAAAGAGTGCATATTACCATGTTCCCATCTACCCAAACCATCAAAGATATCTCAGATTTGCAGTCAAAAAGGATGGCAGGATCTATCATTATCAGTTTCGCTGCCTCCCCTTTGGCCTAGCATCAGCCCCAAGAGTCTTTACAAAGCTGATGATAAAGGTAGTGGCCTACTTAAGAAGTTGGAACATCACGGTAGTCCCTTACCTAGACGATTTCCTAATCATAGCAGATTCAGTAGCTCAGCTCAGAGTCGACTGTCAGTCTTTGATCTCCACACTGCAGAAGTTGGGTTGGATCATAAACTGGGCAAAATCAGATCTAATACCCAAGCCCAGGATAAAATTTTTGGGAGTCATGCTAGACTCAGAGAGAAGAATGTCTTCCTTTTGGAAGTGCATTGAGCAGCAGGGTGGTGTACTGGTAAAAAGGAAAAAAAAATCTTTTAAATCTTCTGCCTGAGCGAGTGTGAACGAGCTGAGTGTGACCTGAGCATAAGTGCGAACTGTGGTAAGGGTGTGACTTGAGATTCAGTGACTTTGGATTCAGGGGGTTTCCAAGCGAGGTATTACTGAATTGCTGTTATATTTTATTAATACTTTTTATTTATTTTTGCTTATCATATTGTCTGGTGCAATCCCCATTAGGATGTGCTCCACTATTGCCAATGCCATCCAGTGCACATCTTGCCGCATGTATGAAATCCTTGAACAGCCGGTCGAGGATGCATACTGCTGTGCGAGATGTGAGCATGTTGTGCATTTGGAAGCCCAGATATTGGATCTAAATGTGCAGCTGGCAACACTGAGATCCATAGACAATATGGAAAGGAGTCTTCTGCTCACTTAGCAGACGCTCAATGAGATAGATGAGGGGGGGTGCTAGGTTGGAGTTGCAGGACAATAAAGCAGCTAGCTGGGTGACAGTTAGAAGGCGGGGTAGAGGGAAGATTACCAGGGAGGCTAGTCCTGATCTGGCACACCCCAATAAGTTTGCTAAGTTGGCAGAGAGGGGAGTGTTAGTGCAGGAGTAGCACTGCTGAAGCAAGGCATGTCCTGTGTAGGCCGGAGGAGTGTCTGCTCCAGTAAGGGGGGAAATAGGAGAGCAGGGCAGGCCAGACAGGTTCTGGTAGTGGGGGACTCAATTATTAGGGGAACAGATAGGGCAATCTGTTACAAAGACAGGGATCGTCGAACGGTGTGCTGCCTACCTGGCGCTCAAGTCCGACACATCGCTGATCGGGTTGACAGATTACTGGGAAGGGCTGGTGAGGATCCAGCGGTCATGGTGCACATTGGCACAAATGACAAAGTTAGAGGTAGGTGGAAGGTCCTTAAAGATGATTTCCGGGAATTAGGCTGTAAGCTTAAAGTAAGGACCTCCAAGGTGGTATTTTTGGAAATACTTCCTGTACCACGTGCCACGCCAGAGAGGCAACAGGAGATTAGGGAGGTTAATTAGTGGCTCAGGAATTGGTGTAGGAAGGAAGGGTTTGGGTTCCTGCAGAACTGGGCTGACTTCTCAGTTGGCTACAGGTTCTACGCTAGGGACGGGCTGCACCTCAATGGGGAGGGTGCAGCTGTGCTTGGGGAGAAAATGGCTAGAAGGTTGGAGGAGTGTTTAAACTAGGGAAGGGGGGGAGGTTATTCCTTTTAAAGGAGGGAGAGACAGTGCAGATGGAGACCTGGGCGCAAATAATGAAATTGGGGGTGGGGTTAGAACAGTTAATAAATTAAGAAAGAATAGAGGTACAGAGAGATACATTAAGTGCATGTATACTAATGCCAGAAGCCTCGCCAACAAAATGGAGGAATTGGAGTTAATGTTGTTGGAACATAATTATGACATGGTGGGGATATCTAAGACATGGCTTGACGAGAGCCATGACTGGGCGGTTAATTTGCAGGGCTATAGTCTGTTCAGAAATGACCATACAAATAATCGAGGGGGAGGCGTGTGTTTATATGTAAAATCATCCTTAAAACCCATCCTTCGTGATAATATACAGTGGGGCAAAAAAGTATTTAGTCAGTCAGCAATAGTGCAAGTTCCACCACTTAAAAAGATGAGAGGCGTCTGTAATTTACATCATAGGTAGACCTCAACTATGGGAGACAAACTGAGAAAAAAAAATCCAGAAAATCACATTGTCTGTTTTTGTTTCATTTTATTTGCATATTATGGTGGAAAATAAGTATTTGGTCAGAAACAAGCAATCAAGATTTCTGGCTCTCACAGACCTGTAACTTCTTCTTTAAGAGTCTCCTCTTTCCTCCACTCATTACCTGTAGTAATGGCACCTGTTTAAACTTGTTATCAGTATAAAAAGACACCTGTGCACACCCTCAAACAGTCTGACTCCAAACTCCACTATGGTGAAGACCAAAGAGCTGTCAAAGGACACCAGAAACAAAATTGTAGCCCTGCACCAGGCTGGGAAGACTGAATCTGCAATAGCCAACCAGCTTGGAGTGAAGAAATCAACTGTGGGAGCAATAATTAGAAAATGGAAGACATACAAGACCACTGATAATCTCCCTCGATCTGGTGCTCCACGCAAAATCCCACCCTGTGGGGTCAGAATGATCACAAGAACGGTGAGCAAAAATCCCAGAACCACTCGGGGGGACCTAGTGAATTAACTGCAGAGAGCTGGGACTAATGTAACAAGGCCTACCATAAGTAACACACTACGCCACCATGGACTCAGATCCTGCAGTGCCAGACGTGTCCCACTGCTTAAGCCTGTACATGTCCAGGCCCGTCTGAAGTTTGCTAGAGAGCATTTGGATGATCCAGAGGAGTTTTGGGAGAATGTCCTATGGTCTGATGAAACCAAACTGGAACTGTTTGGTAGAAACACAACTTGTCGTGTTTGGAGGAAAAAGAATACTGAGTTGCATCCATCAAACACCATACCTACTGTAAAGCATGGTGGTGGAAACATCATGCTTTGGGGCTGTTTCTCTGCAAAGGGGCCAGGACGACTGATCCGGGTACATGAAAGAATGAATGGGGCCATGTATCGTGAGATTTTGAGTGCAAACCTCCTTCCATCAGCAAGGGCATTGAAGATGAAACGTGGATGGGTCTTTCAACATGACAATGATCCAAAGCACACCGCCAGGGCAACGAAGGAGTGGCTTCGTAAGAAGCATTTCAAGGTCCTGGAGTGGCCTAGCCAGTCTCCAGATCTCAACCCTATAGAAAACCTTTGGAGGGAGTTGAAAGTCCGTGTTGCCAAGCGAAAAGCCAAAAACATCACTGCTCTAGAGGAGATCTGCATGGAGGAATGGGCCAACATACCAACAACAGTGTGTGGCAACCTTGTGAAGATTAAAGAAAACGTTTGACCTCTGTCATTGCCAACAAAGGATATATCACAAAGTATTGAGATGAAATTTTGTTTCTGACCAAATACTTATTTTCCACCATAATATGCAAATAAAATGAAACAAAAACAGACAATGTGATTTTCTGGATTTTTTTTTTCTCAGTTTGTCTCCCATAGTTGAGGTCTACCTATGATGTAAATTACAGATGCCTCTCATCTTTTTAAGTGGTGGAACTTGCACTATTGCTGACTGACTAAATACTTTTTTGCCCCACTGTATATGAATCTAATGAAAATGTAGAGTCCCTGTGGGTAGAGATAAGGGTAGGGGGGAAAAATAATAAATTACTGATAGGGGTTTGTTATAAGTCTCCAAAAATAATGGAAGCAACAGAGAATATCCTCATAAAACAAATAGATGAAGCAGCGACTCAAGGAGAAGTCATTATTATGGGGGACTTCAACTACCCTGAAATACATTGGGGAACCGAAACCTGCAGTTACAGCAAAGGTAATAGGTTTTTGACAACTATGAGAGACAATTACCTTTCACAACTGGTTCAGGACCCAACAAGAGGGGGGGCACTGCTAGACCTAATATTAACCAACAGGCCAGAACGCATATCAAATGTAAGGGTTGAGGGTCACTTGGGTAATAGTGATCACAAATTAATAAGTTTTCATGTATCCTTTAATAAGATGTGTAGTAGAGGGGTTACAAGGACACTAAACTTCAGGAAGGCAAATTTCCAACGGATGAGAGATAATCTTGGTGCAATTAACTGGGACGATATCCTGAGACATAAAAATACACAAAGAAAATGGGAGATGTTTATTAGCATCCTGAATAGGACCTGTGCACAATATATACCGTATGGGAATAAACATGCGAGAAATAGGAGGAAACCACTATGGCTAAATAGAGCTGTAAGGGGTGCAATAAGAGATAAAAATAAAGCATTTAGAGAATTAAAGCAAGTAAGTAGTGATGAGGCATTAACTAAATACAGAAGATTAAATAAATTCTGTAAAAAGCAAATCAAGACAGCAAAGATTGAGACAGAGAGACTCATTGCCAGAGAAAGTAAAAATAATCCCAAAATATTCTTTAACTACAAAAATAGTAAGAAACTAAAAAATGATAGTGTTGGTCCCCTTAAAAATTATCTGGGTGAAATGGTGGATGAGGAAAAAGCCAATATGCTAAATGACTTTTTTCAACAGTATTTACACAAGAAAATCCCATGACGGATAACATGATCAGGGATAAAAATTCTCCATTAAATGTCACCTGCTTAACCCAGCAGGAAGTACGGTGGCGTCTAAAAATCACTAAAATTGACAAATCCCCGGGCCCGGATGGGATACACCCCCGAGTACTGCAGGAATTAAGCACAGTCATAGATAGACCATTATTTTTAATCTTTAAAGATTCCATAATAACAGGGTCTGTACCACAGGACTGACGTATAGCAAATGTGGTGTCAATATTCAAAAAGGGGACAAAAACTGAACTCGGTAATTATAGGCCAGTAAGTTTTAGCTAACTGTGGGTAAAATCCTGGAGAGTTTTCTAAGAGATAATATACTGGAGTATCTGGAGAAGAATAACCTCATGACCCAATATCAACATGGGTTTACAAGGGACCGTTCCTGTCAGACTAATCTGATAAGCTTTTATGAAGAGGTAAGTTCCGGACTGGACCAAGGGAATGCAGTGGACGTGGTGTACATGGACTTTTCAACGATACGGTGCCACACAAAAGGTTGATACATAAAATGAGAACAATGGGGATAGGGGAAAATATGTGTAGGTGGGTTAAGAGCTGGCTCAGGGATAGGAAACAAAGGGTGGTTATTAATGGAGCACACTCGGACTGGGTCACGGTTAGCAGTGGGGTACCACAGAGGTCAGTTTTGGGCCCGCTTCTTTTTAACATATTTATTAATGACCTTGGGCATAGAGAGTAGAATTTCAATATTTGAAGATGACACTAAACTCTGCAGGGTAATCAATACAGAGGAGGATAATTTTATATTACAGGAGGATTTATGTAAACTTGAAGCTTGGGCTGATAAATGGCAAATGAGCTTTAATGGGGATAAATGTAAGGTCATGCACTTGAGTAGAACGAACAAGATGTATAATTATGTGCTTAATTGTAAAACACTGGGCAAAACTGTAACTGAAAAAGACCTGTGTGTATGGGTGGACGACAAACTCACATTTAGTGGCCAGTGTCAGGCAGCTGCTGCAAAGGCAAATAAAATAATGGGATGCATTTAAAGAGGCATATATGCTCATGAGGAGAACATAATTTTATCTCTATATAAGTCACTAGTGCGACCACACTTAGAATACTATGTACATTTCTGGTCTCCGGTGTATAAGAAAGACATAGCTGAACTGGAGCGGGTGCAGAGAAGAGCGACCAAGGTTATTAGGGAACTAGGGGGTCTGCAATACCAAGACAGGTTATTACACTTGGCGTTATTTAGTTTGGAGAATCGAAGGCTTAGGGGTGATCTTATTACAATGTATAAATATATGCGGGGACAGTACAAAGACCTTTCTAATGATCTTTTTACTCTTAGACCTGTGACGGGGACAAGGGGGCATCCTCTACGTTTGGAGGAAAGAAGGTTTAAGCATACTCACAGATGCTGATTTTTTACTGTAAGAGCAGTGAAACTATGGAACTCTCTGCCATATGATGTTGTAATGAGTGATTCCCTACTAAAATTTAAGAAGGGACTGGATGCCTTTCTTGAAAAGTATAATATTACAGGGTATATACACTAGTTTCCTTAATATTGCATTGATCCAGGGAGCTAGTCTGATTGCTGTATGTGGAGTCGGGAAGGAATTTTTTTCCCCAATGTGAAGCTTACTGTTTGCCACATGGGTTTTTTTTGCCTTCCTCTGGATCAACATGTTAGGGCAGGTTAGGACAGGATATGGGTTGAACTAGATGGACTTAAAGTCTCCCTTCAACCTTAATAACTATGTTACTATGTTACTATGTTATCTACCAAAGGAAAAGCATGCCAGCATGTTGGAGAGGATTCGTCAGTTCACAAGGAACCGGGTCTCTATCAGGGATGCGATGAAGATTCTTTGCCTGATGACCTCTTGCATTCAATGCATCAAGTGGAGTCAATTTCACTCTCGAGATCTACAACAGGCAGTCTTAGCTTCCTGAGACAGAAGGCAGAGCTCGCTAGACAGTTGTCTCCCCGAGTCAGAAAGTCTCTGGTGTGGTGAACCATTCCGAGAAATCTACGAGCTGATGTCTCGTGGATCCAGTCTCCAGAGGTCATAGTAACCAAGGGCACAAGTCAACAAGGTTGGGCCGGACATGTCCAAGGAAGATACTACCTGGGACGATGGAGCCTGGAGGACAGCAGGGAATCCTGCAACTTCAGGGAGCTTCATGCGGTCTGGAAGATACTATTGTCCGCCCGGTCCCTGGTGAGAAACAGACACGTCAAGGTATTGTCAGACAATACCACCACATTAGCCTTCCCCTGTCACCAGGGCGGTCCAAGACAACCAGCGCTACAACTCCTAGAGGAACAAATCTTCAGGTGGGCAGAGAGAGAGATCCTCTCGATCTCAGCAGTACATCTGGAGGGTACCAGAAACCAGGTCGCGGACTTCCTCAGCAGGAGAAGAATAGCCGCAATGGAATGGGAACTCAACGACAAGGTGTTCAACAGCCTATGCGACCGGTGGGGAAGACCGGAGACAGACCTATTCGCATTCAAACAGAACGCAAAGGTCAAGACCTTCTACTCTCTGAACCCTCTGGGAGGTCCAGCAGGAAACGACGCCCTGTCACAATCATGGAGCAGAGGCCTGCTAGACGCCTTCCTGCCTCTCGCTCTCATTCCGCGAACCCTCAGGAAAATTTACGAAGACAGGGCCAGAGTTATACTAGTTGTGCCCTTCTGGCCAAAGAGGAGTTGGTTCCCCTTGCTGAAGAAAATATCAGAGGAGGAACCCACTCTCCTACCAAGAAGGGAAGACCTCCTCCACCAGGGTCCGATCTTGCACCAGAGACCAGAAGCACTCCAGTTGTCAGCCTGGATCCTGAGCGGCAGGTCCTGACATCGATGGGTCTGTTAGACGAAGTTATATCTACCCTCCAAGCAAGTAGAAAGCCAGTGACCACCGCAATATATAGCAAAATCTGGAAAAAATTCTGCAGCTTCTGTGGAGAGGCGACAGTTGATACTGACCACCCTGACATCCCAAAGATCCTTGACTTCTTACAGGCAGGGTTCAGAAAGGGCCTTAGACCCAGTACTCTAAGGGTACACATTGAACCCCTAAGCATGTTCTACGATTCTACCCTATCGTCGCACCCTTGGATAGCCCGATCCAGGGCCGTGCAGAGGCTGAAACCCTTTATAAGGAAAATCGTCCCTCCTTGGAACATTAACTTAGTCCTGAATGCACTTTGTAGACACCCATACCAGCTAGGGGCAGAGATAGAGATCGGTAATCTCTCACTCAAAACGGCTTTAGTGGTAGCGATCACGTCAGCGAAGAGACTAGGAGAATTTCAGGCCCTATCTATCCAGGATCCTTACTTACAGGTGTTTCACGATCGGTTAGTCTTAAGGCTTGAGCCAGCCTTTCTCCCCAAAGTTATCTCAGACTCAAATATGAATTAAGAGGTGGCGCTCCCTTCATTCTATCAGTTTCCTAAGAATAAGAAGGAAAGTACCTACCATAACTTGGATGTCAGGGAGACAGTACTCAGGTACCTGGACGCAACCAGGCCTTGGAGACAGGATAATAATCTCTTTGTCCAATACAGAGGTCCGAATATGGAGAAGAAAGCATCAAAATCCACAATCGCAAGGTGGATTAGATCCACAATTAGCCTAGTCTATAGGGCACAGGGTCAGAGTCCCCCAGGGAGCCTTAGAGCCCACTCACCTAGAGCCATGGCCGCGTCATGGGCAGAGAAGGGAGGAGCCTCAGCAGAACAGATCTACAGAGCCACGTCTTGGGCCAGTCTCAGTACCTTCTCTAAGAATTATAAATTAGACGTGGTATCCACACAATTGGCATTTGACAGAAAAGTGCTCCATGCAGTAGTCCCACCCTAGGACTAATCTCCTTTGGTACTACTCCAGCATGCTGTCAGGTGGTGACCTGGAAAATGGTAATTAGACCTACCGGTAATTGTGTTTCCAGGAATCCATCCTGACAGCACTGTTAGCTCCCTCCCTATGATATTTTCCATACTACTGTGATGTAACGTGTATGATGAATGTTGGTTAAAATAAAAATCTCTTTTTCCATCCATCTAGATGTGTTACTTTGAGAAATCACTGAAGGGTGGTAGGGGGGGTCCTTTTAAGTTCTTGTGGTTTCCTGTCCCACTGTGGATAAGAAGGATGTCATCCAGCGTGCTGCAGGATAGATTCCTGGAAACACAATTACCGATAGGTCTAATTACCATTTTCCTCCACACAATTCCAGCACCTCACTATTTCTAGGTCCCTAGGTCCCCTACTATGTCTCCACTGTTTTCCTTGTGCTCCAGCATACATGACATGTTGTCTTATTGTCCTTGTTTGTTCAACTCCTTTAGCTACTGTGGCACCCCTGAGGATTCAGTCGCCACAGAGGTACTGCACCTCACCCAGAGGTGTGGTATCCCATAACCAGGTAAGATGGAGACACCTGACCACATTCCACACCTGCATCCCACACACCCGTAGAATAGCAGACCACCCTTTATAGCATATGCTTGGTACACAAAGTGTGTTGGGAGGTGGGCGGAGTTTAGGTGAAGAGTTCCCTCAGAGGGAGGGAAGGAGATAAGACGTGTCTAGAGCAGCTCTAGTCAGCAGGAGATGCTGGAATTGGCTTTTACAGAAAGCTCCTTGGAAGGAAAAGTGGTTCTTCTGGAGGCACAGGTGGAGTGTAATCCCTGTGGGCTCATTCCATGCTGACAGACGTCAGGTGGGAGAAGAAACAAGTTGCAAAAGGGACACAGCCCCTAGCCTAGTGGAGTGGACACCGAACTCAACTAGCAAGCTGACAGTTGTGGTCACTTTACGGACCACAACAACTTACCACAGTTATTCCCACCAGAAAGGCAGCTACATAGGATCAAAGAAACGGATTATACACATTGTCTGACAGGATTTGCAGCTGCTGGCCTGGGATGCTAACTATGAGTTGCTAGCAAGTGAAAGCAGCATTGTGGAGATGGCCAGGGAAGGTACAGGGAGTGCTGGAAGGGTGTACTTCATTTTACCTGGAAGTTGGCTGGACCCCTCACCTGGAGAACACAGCACTGAAGCGGACATCTGTACTGCAGACAGAACTGGAAGTAAAGCCTTGGAACTGCATGCAATTGTGTCATCTACCTTCTTTCTGCGCCTCCCACCCAGCACTGCTACATCCTTTACTCCACACTACATCACCATCTCCAAACTTCTCTCAACTGCCCTGGGACTACAGCTCTGCCTGTGGAGAGCTATTACATCTCAGCTGCAACATCTCACCATCTGCTCCAGAGGATCTGCATTGCAGCGCTGGTCCCCGTCTGACCAGACACCACAGGTGGCGTCATGACTCATCTATACATAAACTTTATTAAACATTGATCTCCTCATTTTACATGGACACTCTGGGCCACGGACCGGGTCACTGCCACCTTGACACATCCCCTTAAGATAACCGGCCCGGTACCGAGTCACCCCATGCCCTGCGGGTGTCAAACTACCTTAAGGAGGTCTTTCGGATCTACATGTCTCCATTCAGGTCTGGCTGTCTGTACTGCGTCTCGTAAGCCTTTGTTCATACCATCAATGAATGCATTCACCAATATTTTAACATCAAGTGGGCTTATGGGACTGTAACCCATGTCTGCCCACTTCAGCTGTAACCGTCCAAAGTACATCTCTACACTCTCTCCTTTTTGCTGTGTCACGTTAGTCAGGAGTACAGACTGCTCTGATTGTTTCACTGCAGCCCATTGTTTTAGTGATTCACAGTACGTCTCCCCAGACCGTGCAGATTTATCATCCATGCCCCAAGCCTGATTCTTTGCCACATTTGTATGTGTCTTAATTATGTATCCTAGTATGTTACCTGCCTTTAAACTCACCAACCTCTCTAGGTCTGCCCAGGTACACTTATATGTCCACTGTATTTCCTTTATTTGTCTATAAGGCGGGAAAGGTTGGTACTCAGGGTCAGGCATCTGCTTCAGCATAGCTAGCTTGTCAGAGAGGCTCCAGAGATAACACTCCTGCATCTTTCTTACTCTAGTTACCCTTCTAGGTCCTGATGTGATTGGTCATCTGGGTGTCTACTGTAAGCTTACTCCCCAAAGGTTAATGTCCCCACTAACCTCACTATTATGTCAGCTTCTTATGTCACTACATATGATCTTGACCGGACAGGATTTAGCGCAACTTGCTTAGGTCGGTAGCACAGGTCACACAAGTAGCTATTCAGTCTGGGTTTGTCCGAATCTGACCACAGTGTTTACAAGTCCATCTGTTTTGTCTGGGTCTCTGGTTAAACTTTGTCAATCAAAACATACATAATACACCTTACTTCCTGTACTGCTGCACATTCTCAAACATCATTTATTCACTTGCTATTTTCTTCCCTTGTCTGTGCCTTTTGTTTGTACATCCAAACATTCACACTCTAGCATTTTTGCCTTTTTCAATATTGGCCCCACCTGTTTTACTGCTTCCTTTCTTCTCTGTCTTTTACAATCTGCATAGCGGTTCTGGATCCCATTGGGGGGCCCTGACTGCACACAGAGAATAAAGGTACTGTCACACTTAGCGATGTACCAGCGATCCCGACCAGCGATATGACGCGGTCAGGATCGCTGGTACATCGCTAAGTGGTCGCTAGTGAGCTGCCACACAGGCAGATCTCACTAGCGACATCGCTGGGGACGGGGATCGCTACTTACCTGTCACACCAGGCGATCCTGCGTCCTCCCGCCCGGCTCCACGCATCGCTCGTCCTCACAGCAGGAAGCGCCACAGGAAGCTGACGACGAGAAACAGTCCTGAACGTTCTCGCGCAATCAGCGATAACCAGCGGGGGAGCCGGTCGCTGGTAAGTATCAGACACAGAGATATCGCTAGCAATATCGCTATAACGTCACTAGTTATAGCGATATTGCTAGCGATATCTCTTAGTGTGACATGCCCTTAAGTTGCCATGGCTTCAACTTATTCGTCAGACAGCTCACCTTTATTCTGCAAATGCCCTTTTAGTATGCCTGGACCTTGTCTTACAGGCCACACGTAGCAAGTCAGAGCATCCTTGCCATTGCCTCTCACCCACAACAAAAACCCGCTGACTAAATGACTAAAATAAGAAGGCGCAGATGTGATAGGCCTCTAACCTACTAGATCAGCCATGCAGTTTGCTACCTCCTTCTGCTAATCCTCAGTTTGCTATATATCAATCACACAACTAGAAGCAGGTACAACCACATTAATGACCAAACAATCACTTGCAAGTTTCCTTCTAAATTAGGCATCATACTTTACTTTCAACTTCCAACTTCAACTTACAAAAATTCTTTCTACTTCAATTAAGTACTGTTGCTTTAAAATGCACAAATCTCCTAGCGAGCATTACACCAAGGACAGAAACATAGAGAATCCGCGCAGCGGCATCATTCACTCCTCCCATCAAGCACTTAATGGAGATAAGAACAGAGAGGAGAAACTCACAAGCAATTGTGCAGCGGTTTTATTCACCCCTCCCATCAGAATTTTAGAAATATAGTGTCCCTCACATAGAAAAAGAATGCAGCAGTTCTTAGACCCAATCAAAATCAATTTCTACAAAACCCTCAAATCACGGGATTTCACTGTAAGAGCAGATACTGTATAATGTGAGTAACCGAGCCTTGCCCTTTTCTGGCCAAATGCATCCAGGAAGCTTTCCCAATGTCCTGCCACATACAACACAAGCTACATCACTACTCAATTCATTCAGTCCCAGATGTAGATTTGAAATATCTCTAATGCATCTGTCCGGGATCTCCCACAAGAACTGGAAAGGTAACAATCTCTTGACACAAAATGATGTGTGATGGATCATTCATACATGCTCATTCAGGGATTTTTTTTTGTTTCCTTTCACTTTTCAGTGGTCAGTTGATTTTACAAAAAAAGAAGAGAACAAAAATCCCTTATCTCAATCACTCTGCCTGATTCAGCTCAAAGTGAGTGTTGATAATGTTCTCTGTCACATACAGAGGGCCACACCTAGTGGAACCTCTCATCAATCAGGGACTTATTTATATCCCTTATACTCAATTACTCATCTCTCATCTCATTCAGAGGTTCTCATAGACATAGAATCATAGAATCGTAGAGTTGGAAGGGACCTCCTGGGCCATCTTGTCCAACCCCCTGCTCAAAGCAGGATTCGCTAAATCATCCCAGTCAGATGTCTGTCCAGCCTCTGTTTGAAGACTTCCATTGAAGGAGAACTCACCACTTCTCGTGGCAGCCTGTTCCACTCATTGATCACTCTAACTGTCAAAAAGTTTTTTCTAATATCTAATCTGTGTCTCCTCCCATTCAGTTTCATGCCATTTTAATGCGTGCTTTTAGCGCCTCTCACTCGGCCGTATTCCTCGCCAGTGTGACCCCGGCCTAACATCAACTGTTCTTCACTGTCCCTTTAAGGGAATAGAAGAATCCATGATATCTATAAACAGAAAGATAGTGAGAAAACACTTAGCTAACCTAAATGAATTCAAGTCTCCAGGTCCAGATGAATTACACCCCAGAGTACTGAAGGAGATAGCAGAAGAAATTTTTGAACCCCTCTCCATAATGTTTGAAAATTCTTGGAGAACAGGAGAAGTGCCAGAAGACTGGAGAATAGCAAATGTTGTTCCTATCTTCAAAAAGGGGAAGAAGGTGGACCCAGGCAACTATAGGCCGGTGAGTCTGACTTCTATACCAGGAAAGATCTTTGAACAAATTATTAAACAACATGTATGTCAATACCTGGATAAGAATTAAGTGATTAAACAGAGTCAGCATGGGTTTGTAACTAATAAGTCATGTCAGACTAACTTAATTTCCTTCTATGACGGTATCACTGATTGGGTGGGTCAAGGAAATGCTGTAGATATAGTATATCTTGACTTCAGCAAAGCATTTGACAAAGTCTCTCATACAATCCTTATTGAAAAAATGACTAAGTATGGAATGGTCAAGGCAACTGTTAGGTGGATTCATAACTGACTTAGTGATAGGACCCAAAGAGTGGTCGTAAATGGCTGCACATCCAGTTGGAAGAATGTCTCAAGTGGGGTACCACAGGGCTCTGTCCTGGGCCCTGTATTGTTCAACATCTTTATCAACGATTTAGATGAAGGAATTGAGGGTAAACTGATTAAATTTGCTGATGACACAAAGCTAGGAGGGATAGCTAATACTAGAGAAGAGAGAGGGAGGATTCAAAAAGATTTAAATAAACTGGAGAAGTGGGCAGCAACTAACAAAATGGTTTTTAACAGGGAGAAATGCAAAGTACTACATCTGGGCAATAAAAATGAAAAAAGCATATACAGAATGGGAGGAATAGGGCTAAGTGACAGCACATGTGAAAAAGACTTGGGTATACTAATAGATCACAGACTGAATATGAGTCAACAGTGTGATGCAGCAGCAAAAAAGGCAAATGCAATTCTAGGATGTATTAACAGAAGCATACAGTCTAGATCACGTGAAGTCATTATTTCCCTCTACTCCTCATTGGTCAGACCTCATCTGGAATATTGTGTCCAGTTTTGGGCACCACATTTTAAAAAAGACATCAACAAACTGGAGCAAGTTCAGAAAAGAGCGACCAGAATGGTGACCGGTCTACAAACCCTGTCTTATGAGGAAAGGTTGCAGGATTTGGGAATGTTTAGTTTGCAAAAGAGAAGACTGAGAGGAGACTTAATAGCTGTCTACAAATATCTAAAGGGCTGTCACATTGTAGAAGGATCAACTTTATTCTCATTTGCACAAGGAAAGACTAGAAGCAATGGGATGAAACGGAATGGGAGGAGACACAGATTAGATATTAGAAAAAACTTTTTGACAGTTAGAGTGATCAATGAGTGGAACAGGCTGCCACGAGAAGTGGTGAGTTCTCCTTCAATGGAAGTCTTCAAACAGAGGCTGGACAGACATCTGACTGGGATGATTTAGCGAATCCTGCTTTGAGCAGGGGGTTGGACAAGATGGCCCAGGAGGTCCCTTCCAACTCTACGATTCTATGATTCTAAGAACTCACACAGCCTGCCTATTTTTCACTTTGGAATTAACACAACTTATGAAACTACAGCAGTGTCCACTGACACTCTGAGAACACCAAAGCCAACTTCTTAAACAACAAGAACAACAAAAATAAAAGACCACAGCCCTATACAAAATACCGCCTCATATGATTTACTGCCAATCCAAAATGATCAAAATAACAACACTGCACAAAGTCTATCCCAGCTCTGTACTACACAGTACACAACCAGTTAGTATATTGACAGAAAATACAGATGACAATTATTATCTTATTACTCTATTATTCAACTCTCATACGGACATAAGCAGACAAACACAAAACTCACTGGTGATGTAGGTTCTTTTGAACCGTGTTGTACAGCCTATACCCAGAGATATGGAGAGATCCAGAGAGATTGCAAGTGCAAAACGAAGTGTAAGAATAAAATTCCTCACTTGCTGCAGCTGGGTTTTGCATGTCCAATCTCCCAGGAAGCTCACACATAAGGATTCTGAATAGGCTGGTTACTATGGTCCCGCGTTCGGGTGCCAAAACTGTTGTAGCTGTTTTCGTTCTGACCCAAAGTCAGGCATGCCAGATCACCAGTGAGACCAAATTAGGAGTTTATGCCCTTAATTTCCAAGCGTGCTTGGAGACAAAGGAGACTGCACACAGGTCGTGGGCAAATCACTTTTTCTGACATAATGAAACACAAGGCAATATTTTATACCATTTACAACAAATGTAACTCTATGTAGCTCATGTAGCCCCCACTGTTACCCAGAGTCATACTTTATTTACCATGTACCCAGAACATGTTGTGGCTAGCTATTGAGAATATACAGTATATCCTTATATTTAAAGACTCTATAGAAACAGGGTCTGTTCCTTTTGATTGGTGGCAAGCAAATGTGGTACCAATATTCAAAAAGGGGTGTAAAAGGGAACCTGGAAACTATAGGCCGGTAAGCTTAACATCTGTTGTGGGTAAAATGTTTGAAGGGTTTCTAAGGGATACCATTATGGAATATCTCAATGTTAATAAATGTTTAACTCCATATCAACATGGATTTATGAAGGATCGCTCCTGTCACACTAACCTGATCAGCTTCTATGAGGATGTAAGCTCTCAAATGGACCAAGGAGAATCATTGGATGTCATTTATCTCGACTTCTCTAAAGCATTTGACACTGTGCCACATAAAAGATTGGTAAGTAAGATGAGAAAGCTTGGGCTAGGGGAAAATGTGTGTAGATGGGTAGGTAGCTGGCTTAGTGATAGAAAACAAAGAGTGGTTATTAATGGTGCATACTCAGATTGGGCCTGGGTTACTAGTGGGGTACCACAGGGTTCTGTATTGGGCCCCCTACTATTTAATATATTTATTAATGATCTAGTGGATGGCTTACACAGTAAAATATCAGTATTTGCAGATGATACAAAACTATGTAAGGTAGTTAACACAAAGGAGGACAGTTTGCAACTACAGACAGATTTGAGTAAATTGGAGAATTGGGCTGAAGAATGGCAAATGAGGATTAACACAGATAAGTGTAAGGTTATGCACATGGGAAGGAGAAACAGATGCTATAATTACTTACTAAATGGGAAACTGCTGGGGAAATTAGACATGGAAAAAGACTTAGGCATCTTAGTCAATAAGAAGCTAAATTGGAGTGTCCAGTGTCAGGCAGCTGCCACCAAAGCAAATAGGGTCATGGGATGCATTAGAAGAGGTCTGGAGACACGAGATGAAAACATAATTCTCCCTCTGTACAAATCACTCGTCTGACCACACTTGGAGTATTGTGTGCAATTTTGGACGCCGGTGCTCAAGAAAGACATTACTGAACTTGAAAGGCTTCAAAGGCAGGCTACTAAAATGATAAATGGAGTTGGTTCACTACAATACCCAGAAAAGTTATCAAAATTAGGTCTATTTACTCTAGAAAAGAGAAGACTTAGGGGAGACTTAATATATATGTACAAGTATATCAGAGGGCAATACAGAGATCTCTCCAATGAACTGTTTGTACCAAGGACTGTGACAAGAACAAGGGGGCATTCTCTTCGTTTGGAGGAAAGACAATTTCTGCACCAGCATAGAAGAGGGTTCTTCACGGTAAGAGCAGTGAGGCTCTGGAATTCTCTTCCTGAGGAAGTGGTGATGGCTAACTCACTGAATGAATTTAAGAAAGGAATGGATGCTTTTCTTGTGAGTAACAGTATAGAAGGTTACGAATAACAGAATATTATAGGTAGATGGTTGACCCAGCTTAGGGGAAGGAATTTTTTTCCCTATGGAGAAAATTGGCTTCTACTCTGTGGGTTTTTTGCCTTCCCCAGGATCAACAATGCAGAACAGCTGCACTAAAAATAGGCTGAACTAGATGGACATAAGGTCTTCCTTCAGCCTTCAAAGCTATGTTACTATGTTACTATGATAAGAAGTATAGTCTCCTTGAAGAGGAGACTGACAGACTGCTGCACCATGAGAATAAATTCTAGCAATGAGAGGCAAAAGGCAATTAAAGGCAAAACATTAACCCTTCTATATCAGCATCAAGAGACCTTTTTGCGATATGGGGAGGACTTTGGATGTGCCTGGACGATTCAGCATGAGATCCCCACAGAGGATACTCCTCCCATTCGGGAAAGATATTGTCAAATCCCTTCAGTGCTCTATCAAGAGGTGAAGAGCATGGTGGCCAGTATGCTGGACAATCAAGTGGTCCGAGAGAGCCGGAGTCCCTGGGCGGCTCCTGTAGTCTTGGTCCGGAAGAAGAATTGGACCTTTCGATTTTGTGTGGACTATCGAAAATTGAATGCCCGCACAGTCCAGGACGTATATCCTTTACCCCATATTGAAGAATCCCTGTCGGCATTGGGTAATTCTCAGCATTGGATTTGGCAAGTGGTTACTGGCAAGTCCCAATGGCCAAAAAAGATTGGGCCAAGATGGCATTTGTCTTGCCAATGGGACTCTATGAGTTCAACCAGATGCCCTTCGACCTCACTACCACCCCTTCCAACGTCTGATGGAACATTGCTTAGGCGATCTGAATTTTGAATTAGTCCTGATTAGAGTTGAGTGAAACAGGTCGGTCAGATTCAAAAGTCGCCGACTTTTGCCAAAGTCAGGTTTCATGAAACAAAACCCGACCACAGTGTGAAGTCGGCCATGCGGTCGGCGACCCAAGCGCCAGAGTGTGGTTTCGCCGAATGCTTGCACGTGACTTTTTTCAGCCAATGAGAGAAGCAGAGCGTAGCGTAGCGGGAGCGTAGCTGGAGTGGGAGAGGGAGTGGGAGAGGGAGTGGGAGAGGGAGTGGGAGAGGTAGAGGGAGAGAGAGAAGAGAGAAATTTCGCCGCCTCTAGAGTTAAAATTCATGCCAGATGTGTTTACAGTCCTCCACTCACTGCCATCTTTTCTCCCCATTGACTTGCATTGGGTTTCATGTTTCATGACTTTTCACGACTTTTCCCTATAGTCGGCCGATTTCGTTCGACTCGACTTTTGAGAAAGTCGGGTTTCATGAAACCCGACTCGACCCTAAAAAAGGCAAAGTCGCTCATCTGTAGTCCAGATATATCTAGATGACATTGTGGTGTTCAGGACCTTATTTTAAGATCATCTTGAAAAGCCGCCTGAAGTTCTTCGGCGACTCAGTAGCTACAGCCTGAAAATAAAGCCAAAAAAAGTCAACTGTTACAGAGTCAGATTGAGTTTTTGGGGCACCTGGTGACCCTGGATGGGGTGTTACCTGTGGCCAGTAAGGTTAAGGTGGTACAAGAATGGCTGCCTCCTCGCGACCTACTTGAAGTGCGGGCTTTCCTGGGCCTAGCTGAATACTTGGTGGTTTGTGCCTAAATTCTCACAAGTGGTGGGTCCCCTAAATGATCTTTTTAGAGGGACTGCGCTGGGTCCTCAAAACCGCCCCATTCAATGGGGGCCCCAGCAGGAAAAGACGTTTGATGAAGTGAAAACTGCCCTAACTTGTGCTCCATTATTGGCGTATGCCCGGTTTGACACCCCTATTCGCTTGAACACACAAGGTAGTCTTCATGGATTGGGAGCGGTACTAGCACAGGTGCAGGATGGCTGAGAGCGAGTGATTGCCTATGGTAGTAGGTCTTTAAGAGACTCAGAGTGAAATCCGGCTAACTATAGCTCATTCAGGCTGGAATTCCTGGCTCTGGTGTGGGCAATGATAGAGCACTTTGCCGAGTATCTAACAGGAGCTGAGGTGCTTGTCATGACAGATAACAACCCGCTGGCTTACTTAGAGAATGCAAAACTGGGAGCGTTGGAGAAATGGTGGGTCGCCCACCTTGCCAAGTTCAATTGTCACATTAATTTCCGCTCTGGCCGAGAAAACAGAAATGCAGATGCATTTTCAAGGGTACCCCTGGGGTCCTTGGGGGAAGATGTTGATGACCAACTTGAGGACACTTAAACTCCAGCCTTGGGACAGTTATCTATCTTCCGAAGTGTGGTACACTCAAGTGGGGTGGCCACCGGGATGCCCTTTGTCCTGGGTAAAATGCCTACAGATTGGACAAAGGTCCACAATGAATGCCCGGACATTGCACTTGTGCGCCGTTGGGTACAAGATGAGGTCTGGCCCAGTGCAGAGGAAAAGGCTCAACTGTCCACGGAAGGAATGAAACTACTTCGACAATGGGACAAGTTGTGTGTGGAACGGGGCCTTTTATATCGTAAGGTGTACCTACCATCTGAGCTGCAGCACTAGTACCAAATGATAATCTCTGTGTGCATGGGTCTGGTGGTTGTTCGCAATGCGCATGAGAAGGGGGCTCACTTTGGAAGTGAAAAGACACTTCACGGGTTGCAGCGAGTCCTCTATTGCCCTGAGTTGGTAGAGATGGTGGCAGACGCGTGTCGGCAGTGTCGGGTCTGTGGACTCAGCAAAAGCCCTGAGCAGCGGGCTCCCACGCAGTCTATTTTTAAGACTTCCACTCCGCTAGAGCTACTCATAATTGACTACGTTTTGATAGGGTACTCTACGTTGGGGTACAGATCACTTTACCAAGTATGCTGTAGCTGTGCCGACAAGAGACCAGATGGCAAAGTCAGCGGCTGAGGTCGTGTGTCAACATTTCTTACAAGTGTTCGGGTGTCCGCAGAGAATACACTCCGATCAAGGGGCATGCTTCCAGGGGATGCTGATGAGGGAGCTGCACCAGCTGTATGGTATTGATAAGTCAAGAAAAATGCCTTATCACCCCCAGGGTAAAAAGGCATGTGAGCATTTTAATCGGACCCTGTTGCAAATGTTGAGGACAATAGAGGGTCAACAGCAGGCACGCTAGCCTGAGTATCTCCCCGAATTGATGTGGGCCTACAATAATAGAAGCACTTCTCACAGCACTACACTACACAGCACTACTGGCTATTCACCATACATGTTGATGTTTGGGAGACCCGGTTGGGACATTGAGGATTTGAACATGCCGGATCCCTCCTCCAATCCCCCTCGGACTGCATCCGAATGAGTGCAAGAACACCGGCGGTGGTTGAGGGTGGTGCATCAGGTGGTGGGTGATCCCCTTCGGCAGGTGGCCCATAGGGACACGCGACTGGTGCAAACAGAGCTGTTTTCTCTGGGAGATAGAGTGTTGGTGAGGGCAAAACGATGGTCAGGAAAGCTGAGTGACTGATGGGAGGCAACTCCGTATCTGATAAAAAAAACAGGTGAATCCTGAAATTCCAGTGTACGAGGTCAAGCCAGTGGGGCCGGGGGGCCAACCCATAATTTGCACCGTAACATGCTACATCGGTGCTGGTTTTAATATTCCGCTCCCATTCCCATGGAGCCAAAGGCCGCGTCCCAAGGGATGGGTACTCTTAATGGTCTTGAATTTGATGGTGTGCCTTCTCCCGTGCTTGCTTATTTGCCCCCTTTGACCAATCTGTCCCCATGTGACGAGAGTGTTGAGAATGTGGTGGATCTTGCTCATGAGAGAGCATCACATCAGCTTCTTGGTCCTGATGCTGTGTCACAGGACGCCGTGCAGCAGGAGAAGGCAACCTCACGTCCTCTGGCAACTCCATTGAAGTGGCTTCCGCTCCCTCTGGGGATGCGCCTGATGGACTAGGCCTCAGGAGAACTACATGATCTATGGCAGGGATACCGCTCCAGTGATATGCTCAGGACGACTTTGATTGGGGAGGTATGGCGAGGACGCCAACCACTAGTGGGGTGGCATGTAAGAGGGTGAACTGTGATTACACCAGGAGAGCACTAGGACCCTGTGATGTTTGTCTGTTGAAGCTAAGAGCTAGTGTTGCGAGTGCCCGGGAGTCTGTGTGTGCTGGGGGGATGGGGCCCAGTGTCAGCTGTCTAGAGCTGTAAGGGAAGCTTCCAAAAGAGAAGAGAGACTGCCCTGAGAGACACTGTGTGTATGGAGCAGATTGCTTCTCACAAAGAGATTGAGTGCTGTAAGAGACTGTGTACAACAACCCTTCATCTTGGGAGCCTGAGACCTTGCTGTGGAACAAAGATTGAGTGTTCCTGAGAGCTGTGTGACTGTGGAGCTCTGTGGAGTCCCTGTTGTGATGAGCTGAGAAGCAATATTGGACAGACATTTTATGGCAGAAATGAAGGGATTGTCCAGCGTTATCAACGCGTTTCTGGTGACTGCACACCCTTAGTCATGATCAAGGGTGCGCAGTCACCAGAAACGCGTTTATAACGCAAGCAACCATTGTACTATGCTGGCATTTTACCTCATCTGTACCATATGAATCGAAGTGAATAAAAGAATAGTTTATTTTCACTACATCGTGAAGCTGGAAAATCCCTTCATTTCTGCAGTTCAAGCACCCTGACACGGCGGCTCCGTGCTCCGATGTTCAAGATGCCTTCTCTGCTGAGCTGGAATTTTTGATTTACAGACATTTTATACATAAACAGGCATATTGCTTATAGGAGAATTTGTGAGAACTACAGAAGGAGAGACGGCATCTTGAAGCTACAGAACTATAAGTCCCCGGCGTTTGGGCTCAGCACCGGTCAACAGGACGAGGAACCTTGTGTTTCTGCAACTGATTGGTACTGAAGATTTGGGACTGGCTGCAGCCTATGCAATCTATATGCCTGAGAGGAGACTCCCCTCAGGTTAAAGGTACCATAGTCATAGATACCCGGGAATCCCTAGTTAAAGTGCTTAAGGACCATGTATTATATTCATATGTATTTTTATTGTAGGTTTTTGTAGGTTGTACTCAGTGTGCCATTCCAGGGGGTCCCTTGATATCACTACATTTGATTTACACCTGTTCTCTGAGTACCTAAATTGACTTTCTGATAGGTAAATTTATTTCAAATCCCTGTGTAATACACTCTTCAGGGAACCTTGGATTGGCATAGTGATTTCAGCTCCGACTGAGTGTACTGGATAAGGGTATTCAATCTGTTTCTTCCATATTTTAAGTTCTACTTTGTTAGCACCATTGCCCCTGGGCCCGCATCTACCGCTGCTAGCACCATACTCGCCATACTCACCGCCCCCCGGGTCCCCGTCCACCGCTGCTCCCATTCTGCCTGGTGCTCCTCTTCTTCCTGCTTCCTGGCGTGCAGCTGCACGGGCACCCCGGCATGTTCCTTCTGTGCAGTTGGCCACGCTCACGGTTTTCTCACGCATGCGTCTTAGGTCCCAACCCCGCGTGCCCCCGCAGTCTTTATCCTCCTGCATGACCTGACCCGGTAACACTGCCTGTCCAATGGGGGACAGGCACAAGGTATTTCAGGCCACCCTCCCTTAGTGGAGGCGCCAGATTATCGTGTTCTACACCTATACTTAGGCCCTGTCTCGCTACTGCTTGCTACCATTTTGCTAGACTGCTTTCTTACTCTGTGGGTCTCCCTCTGTGTCTTTCAGAGTCTGTTCCAGTTCTCCGTCCTCCTGGTGTTCCGGTCCGTTCCCACATCGCATACCCTCTGCCTCTGCACCCTCTCCACCTCGTGCCCTCCATCCTCCTAGCCTCTTCTATACATACTCAAGCCTTACCCGTAGTCCTCTTCCAGCTTCCCCTGTCTCTTCTCCGTTTTGGGTGTTTTCTCCCCTGAGTCGATCCCTGGTCCTGGCAGCTGTGGTACTTGAGATCCCTGTATAGGGGTTTGTCCCATCTGGTGTGCTTGCTCGGGGGAGTTCTGATACCACGGTCCAGTGGGTCCACTCTTGATACTAGCCACCGTTGGCGTAACATACTTTATCTGATGTTGGAGTAAAGACTTTTTTGGGATTTCTGCCTCAATCTCGGATTGTGACCCACTGGATCTTATTCGGACCTCCGGTCATTACATATACATCCATAGACCGAAAATCTTTTTTGAGTCTGTAAAAAGCATAATTAAAGTATAAATATGTATGTGAAAAGAAGGTAAGTATATAAATTTCCTGCATGGATTGCTAAAATTTAAAAGTACAATAAAAGGGAAAGAATTAGTGCAAGTAAAAAGGTCAAAGATAACCAATAAAAAATAGATATTCCTTATGACATATATCTTAAAGTGATAGTGCTATCAAAAGTAAAGAGTGCAGGTGAAATCAAGGGTTAATTTATCCCATTTAAGAAATAAAGATAATGAAATAAGTGGTCATTGACTAGAGTTATAATGTTTATTAAATGAAGAATATGATCCTGTACATTGATAGCATTATAATAAAAAGTGAAAAGTGCATAGTGCAAATTAGGACAGCATCATATTATAATGATAAATAAATCACAGGACTCCGGGTATCCACTTAAAAAGTGACTAGTGCTTGGGCAAAGAAGAAACAAAGAACAAGACGAACAAAGAAATCATCCAAAAACAGACATTTGCATGAAAAATAAAAAAGGAAAAAACAATAAAAATAAATAAAAAATGAAACTTGGAAAATAATAACAGCTAATAAGAAAATGGCAATTTTTGAACACGTCAACATATGTATAATTGTGCAAAATGACTTGAAATGTCCCTAGACTGAAGAAGGAGTCGTTATTAAGCTGAGGGAAAAGAGAGCCTGTATAATGTCCTGACGTGGCAACCTCATTTTCTCCAACCGGCATTCACATAGATAGTCCCGTACTCCACTCCTGACAGAACAAGTAAAGATACTGCCGCAGATGCCCAAAAAATGCCCAAAGGGAAAGATCATCTAACAAAATAAGATAAATTGGTTAAAAACCAGAGAAAATATCAAAAAATAATAAATACTAAAAGACAAAAGGATAATATAAATATAATAGGATAAAACAAGCTAAAAAAAATATATCTCCTCAAATAAAAAAGGATGCCACCTAGTAACTACCTAAAAATGCTGCAAAGACTAAATTTTCGTTCAGACCTTGTGGACTCATGGTACCCAATCGATAAATCCACTTGCTCTCAAGTTGAGCTAGTAGTGCTCTACCAAGATCCTCACCTTGTGGCCCCATGTTAACCTGATCAATACCTTTTATAACCAGTCCCCTGGGATTGCAACCATGATGTCTCCTAAAGTGTCCTGGTAATGGTTTGAGTGTTGTAACATCCTCTGTAGTTCTGGCTTTCTGAATATCACGTATGTGCGCATGTGTCCTTACCTTCAGTTCCCTAGTTGTCAAGCCTACATAAATTTTTCCACAAGGACACTGCGTGGTAGATTACACCACGTGATGAGCAGTTTAGATACCTTCTGAACTCATAAGTATGGGAATTGTGATGATTAGTGAACCTAAAGGATTTGATGTGATTTAAACACCCTTTACAGAGACCACATGGGAAAGAAAACCTTCTTTTCACATACATATAGTTATACTTTAAATATGAATTTTACAGATTCAAAAAAGATTTTTGATCTATGGATGTATATAAGGGAGGAATGTGGATTTATAATACGCCCTGTATAAGTGTTTTTATACCACTCCTTAGCTAGGTGCTTTATTACTGAGTGTGTATTGTCACATTACTTATAACTATGGTAAAAATCCTGCCATATATTCCATATGTCTATTGGATTTCATTCATCACCGCCGGTGGTAGTGTCCCCACGTGTTTCCGGTAGCGCTCTGACACAGGACTGCATATATTTCAGCTTGCGTTCCAATGAGTACATACCAGAAACCCACCTTGCTTTGCAGGGATGATGAGCGTTTCATGCGCCATTCAACTACAGATGGCACAATATGGGCAGGCTTTGCAGCACTAAGAATCTGTCGTCCCCGAGCACACACCCACCTATCTACTTTCTCTTTTTACCATGTGCTGAGTTATCCTGTCTGTGCGCTCTCCTGTCATCTGTGTCTCAATCTATATTTACTGTATGTATGTGATTTCTATCTATGTCTTATCTATGTGTCTATGTATCATCGATGTATGTTATCTGGACCTATCATCTATCAATGTATGTGACATATATCTGGCAGCTACTGTATGTATGTAGTTCATATCTATTTAGCATCTACTTATGTATCTCATATCTATGTAGCTATTTATCTATCAATATCTGATATTTATTTATCTCTATGGACCACAACCTGAGGTGGAGATATGGTGAACAGCCATCCCACCCATCTCTTTAGCTGTTCACAAAAGACCCAGCCCTGTTAAGGTTAATTTAAGTCTCTCAGCACCTGTGACACTGGAGCATTAAATCTGGGTTTATATTGCCAAGTTTTACAAACTGGATGACACATATATCCCCAGTGATCACCTTACAATATGAAATATTTATGTATATATCACACAATCTTAACCCCTTAGCGACAGAGCCAGTTTGCAGCTTAATGACCAGGCCAATTTTTACAATTCTGACCACTGTCCCTTTATGAGGTTATAACTCTGGAGCGCTTTAATGGATCCTGCTGATTCTAAGATTTTTTTTTCATGACATATTGTACTTCATGTTAGTGGTAAAATTTCTTTGATAAGTCTTGTGTTTATTTATGAAAAAAATGGAAATATGGCGAAAATTTTGAAAATTTTGCAATTTTAAAACTTTAAATTTTTATGCCCTCAAATCAGAGAGATGTGTCACACAAATTTCTTAATAAATAACATTTCCCACATGTCTACTTTACATCAGCACAATTTTGGCAGCAAAATTTTTTTTTGTTAGGAAGTTATAAGGGTTAAAAGTTGACCAGCGATTTCTCATTTTTACAACAAAATTTACAAAACCATTTTTTTTAGGGACCACATCATATTTAAAGTCATTTTGAGGGGTGTACATGACAGAAAATACCCAAAAGTGGCACCATTCTAAACACTAGACCCCTCAAGGTGCTCAAAACCACATTCAAGAAGTTTATTAACCCTATAAGTGCTTCACAGGAACTAAAGCAATGTGGAAGGAAAAAATTAACATTTAACTTTTTTTTTGCAAAAAATTTACTTCAGAACCAATTTTTTTATTTTCACAAGTGTTAAAAGAGAAAATCAACCACAAAATTTGTTGTACAATTTCTCCTGAATATGCCGATACCCTATATGTGGGGGTAAACCACTTTTTCAGCACACGGCAGAGCTCGCAAGGGCTGGAGCTCCGTTTGACTTTTTCAACGCAGAATTGGCTGGAATTGAGATCGGATGCCATGTTGCGTTCGGAGAGCCCTTAATGTGCCTAAACAGTGGAAACCTCCAACAAGTGACCCCATTTTGGAAACTAGACCCATTAAGGAACTTATCTAGATGTGTGGTGAGCACTTTGAACCCCCAAGGGCTTCACAGAAGTTTATAACGTAGAGCCGTGAAAATAAGAAATCTATTTTTTTCCACAAAAATGATCTTTTCGCCCCCAAATTTTTATTTTTTACAAGGGTAACAGGAGAAATCATACCCGCACAGTTGTTATACAATTTGTCCTGAGTACGCCGATACCCCATATGTGGGGTGGAACCACTGTTTGGGTGCATGGGAGAGCTCGGAAGGGAAGGAGTGCCATTTTGGAATGCAGACTTTGATGGAATGGTCTGCGGGCATCATGTTGCGCTTGCAGAGCCCCTGATGGGCCTAAACAGTGGAAACCCCCCACAAGTGACCCCATTTTGGAAACTAGACCCATTAAGGAACTTGTCATGATCCAGGACGGGATTTCGCTTTGACCCGTCCTGGTTAGACTATGGGTTAATTGTGCTGCCTCTCTCTGGCAGCAGGAGGCTATTTAGTGCTCACTGGACCTGGGTCCGGTGTCAGTTATACTCCTGCCCTCGGCTGAGTTAAGTGACCTCTTGTACACGTGTGCCTTGTGCCTGATATCTTGCTTGCTTGTTCGGTTGTGATCTGGTTCTGTCCCTGTTACGAGTTCTGCCTGACCCTCTTGTACTGCGCTACCTCTCGTGTATGACTCTCTGCTTGTGACCCAACTTCTCTCTGCTTGTCCCCTTGGTACCACGTCGCCCTCTGGTGTATGACCTTTGGCTCTGTCTGACTACCTGTCTGTTCGTCCCTCCTGTACCTCATTTGCCCGTACTGCTGTGACCTCTGTTTTGCCTGACTCTGAGTTGTTGTATGGTGTCCTGTCCTCTCTGAATACAGGATGCTAAGCCCCGCCCCCTTGCAGTCACATGACCATAGGTCCCGTGCACATTATTCAGTTTCAGTGTCCGCAGGTCCTATGCCTCTTTACCTTCCAGCGCTGTCTGGACCCTGACACTAATAGCCTGAAGCACGCATGGTCACCTCTGCTGCCCTGCTCCCCAGGTATCTTTTAGCACTGCTTCTGTTCTCAGGACACGCGCACTGGCTCTATGAGCAAGTGCAGTGCGGTGTCTCTGACAGAACTTATCTAGATGTGTGGTGAGCACTTTGAACCTTCAAGTGCTTCACAGAAGTTTATAACGTAGAGCCGTGAAAATAAAAAATCCATTTTTTTTCCACAAAAATGATCTTTTCGCCCCCAAATTTTTATTTTTACAAGGGTAACAGGAGAAATCATACATGCACCGTTGTTATGAGATTTGTCCTGAGTACGCCGATACCCCATATGTGGGGGAACCACTGTTTGGGCGCATGGGAGAGCTCGGAAGGGAAGGAGTGCCATTTTGGAATGCAGACTTTGATGGAATGGTCTGCGGGCATCATGTTGCGCTTGCAGAGCCCCTGATGGGCCTAAACAGTGGAAACCCCCCCAAGTGACCCCATTTTGGAAATTAGACCCCCTAAGGAACTTATCTAGATGTGTGGTGAGCACTTTGAACCCCCAAGCGCTTCACAAAAGTTTATAAACGCAGAGCCGTGAAAATAAAAAGTCTTTTTTTATTTCCACAAAAGTGATTTTTTAGACCCCAATTTTTAGACCCCCAAAGTTGGCAAATAGTGGAAACCCCTCAATTCTTGCTCCAACCCTAACCCCAACACACCCCTAACCCTAATCCCAACCCTAACCCTAATCCCAACCCTAATCCCTAATCCTAATTCTAACCCTAATTCTAGTTCGCCCTAACCCTAATTCTAACCCTAGCTGTGACCCGAGCCCTAACCCTAGCCCAACCCTAGCCCTAGCACAACCCTAACCCTAGCCTAACCCTAACCCTTGCCCTAACCCTAGCCCAACCCTAACCCTAGCCCAACCCTAACCCTAGCCCAACCCTAACCCTAACCCTAGCCCTAACCCTACCCTAACCCTAACCCTAGCACAACCCTAACCCTAACCCTAATGGAAAACTGAAAAAAAAAATATTTTCTTTATTTCATTATATTGGCCTATATAAGGGAGTGATAAACGGGGGGGTTATGTACTATTTTTTTATTTTGATCACTATGATCGTTTATCATAGTGATCAAAATAATGAATGGAATCTGCCAGCCGGAGCCGGCAGATTCCCGGCGGGCGCACTGCGCATGCGCCCGCCATTTTCAAGATGGCGGCGCCCATCGGAGGATGCCGGCGGGACGTGGGACCACCGGGAGGGGACGGAGGGCCACAGAGAGGTACCGGGGGGGATCGGGGACCCTATTTCTCTCTCCTCTGATGTGCGATCACATCAGAGGAGAGAGAAATTAAATGTAAAATCGCGGCTTTTTTTTTTGCGGTCGCCGTTATAGGGTTAATAACGGCGATCGCAAAAGCGGGGGTCAGTAAAAACCGACTGATTCATGTTCTCTGGGGTCTCGGCTACCCCTGGCAGCCGAGACCCCGGAGAAAATCCGACACTGGGGGGGCGCTATTCACTTAAATCACAGCGCCGTGAATTAACGGCGCTGTGGTTTTGGTACCCTTAATTACCGCCGTTAAAAGGCGTATCGGCGGTCGTTAAGGGGTTAAATATCTTAAATATCTATATATTTATAATACTATGTATTACTATGTATGTATATCTATGAGATATTTATCTATCATCCACCTCTAAATCATATATATTAATCATATTACAAATGCAATAGATTAATTTAAAACATTTTTGTAAACATCATTCCTTGTAAAAATTTTAGCACTATTACCTAACAACTTTCCTTGAAGCGGTATATTAATAACTTTCACTTTGACATGTGAGCGTTGCTTCACTCTGGAGAAACCAAGATATAGCTGCCCATGTCCAAAGGCTGGTTCAGGTAAATAAATTGTGGGTCTGTCCTTGGGACTTGTTAATAGTCATGGCGAATGCAGGTTTGACTTGAAACTGTCGTCTTCTTAATTTAACGGGTAACCCAGTCTCGGAAGGACATATATCTATGCATGGATTCAGTAATCACTTTAGCCTGTATGATGTTGGGATGTACAGTAAAGCAGTGACAATCAGCCGAGTTCCATTGCACAGACCTTTGTTGGTATTGAGGTTTCGCAGTAGCGTGACAATGGTGCCCATTGTAAGTTGGAGCCGATGTGGTGGCATTCCCGATGGCATCAGTGAATTTAAAAATTCAACTGGGTATTGTTCATGGTCAACAGCACAGCTTCATCAGCATCCACAGAATTGTCGCTTGTATATAAACTGTCCTCGCCACTTATTCTATCCACTATTTGAGAGTTGAGAATGTGTACATCTTCATTTTTTGGACAGAGTATTGCATGTGATGCTGCAGTGTTAACACTTTCTGTGTCATTGACATTTATGGTAATGTTTTGTCGAAAGATGTCGGTCACTAAACAGCCAGTGGAAAGCATGTCAGGAGGTATTTCTATGATCTCCAAGGCTGGGTTCATTTGACAGCTCACCGTTTCTGAGTTTAAGCAACCAACTGCTGTATTCAGAATCACTGGACTGCATGTTATTCAATAGCGGCAGTCTTGTAAAGTTTTTCCATTGTTTTGAATATTTAACACAGCAATCTACTATTTCTGTTCTTGTGGCATTAGCAAGTACATGAAGGCATTGTCTGAAGTCTCCTCCAAGAACAAAAACTTTACCTCCAAAGGGTACTTTATTTTTGTCAGCAACATGTGATGTCATGACTAGTGTTGAGCATTCGAATACCGCAAGTATCGGGTATCGGCCGATATTAGCTGTATCGGAATTCCGATACTTAGTTCCGATACTTTTTTCATATCGAATACCGGAATCGGAAGTTCCCATAATGCTATGAGCCCGCTCGATGTGATTCAGCCAATGGGAATCCTCAGAAGTGTGGGCACATCCTGTTAGGCATGTAGGCATGTTAACTATTGGCATGGCTGTGATTGGCTGCTGAAATGATGTCATGATGCACTATAAAAGCCGCCGCCGCCGCCATTTCTGTTCACTCTGCTGTGAATTCAGTTAGGGACAGGCTGCTGTTGAAGACTGTGAGGGACAGTTAGAAATAGCGATTCTCAAAAAACTAGTGTGCTTTACCCAGGCTACATAAACCACCACTGTAGCTTTCTTTTGCCTAGCAGCAGTGTTCACAGCTGTCTGCAAGGGCTGTGTGAGTGCAGCTCACGCTGTGTAGTGGGTCCTTCAGCCACGTCTGGTTGTAGGCCGCCCAGCGTGCGTCACTGCTGCCTCATACATATTTTTCTTTTCTAGCTGCTTATTTTTCATAAATTCTATCTAGTGTGCTTCCATCCGTATCCATATACGTTGGTTGCAAACACTAGTAGTAGACAGCGGAGCCTTTCTGCAGCCTTTCAGTGCTAGTGCCCACTTCTCTGTACTGTTCACTGCTGTCTGAGAGGTCTCTGACTATGTGTGAGTGCAGCTCACGCTGAGTAGTGTGTCATGCAGCTACGTCTGGTTGTAGGCCGCTCAGCGTGCATCACTGCCTCACACATTTTTCTTTTATTGCAGCTCCGTTTTTTTTCTCCTATTAGTGTGCATCCATCCGTATCCATCTACATTGGTTGGTTGCAAACACTATATAGGAATAGATAGAGGAGCCTTTTTTCTGGCTTGTGCCCATCAGCTGCAGCCAGATTAGTATTACCCAATTTTTTTGGAGCCTCATCTTTTGCATTGTAGGTTACCTGCCTGCATTGTAATAGCTCCAAAAAGTTTGTGATGCTATCACTTTCAAATCTTTTGTCACATCCTTTTAGTCTTTTTTCCAAAAAAAGCAAAATAAAGTTCACCAGACACTACATTTGACAGTTGTGTAGGCCACATTAGCTCCTATTAAAGTGTAGTCTACACACACACTTCATAAAAATAGTGTTTATTATACCTGTTACCAGCTGTTCAGGAATAAGCACACTAAGCCCCCCTTTGTACTTTTCTGCCTATCTTTATCAGTCTAGCAAGATGAAGAAGGCAGGGAGTAAGGCACGTGGGCGTGGACGTGGAGTTTCAGCAGGGAGAGGATGTGGGGATTCTGTGCCTGCTGTGGGCACCAGTGAGTCAACATCCCCCAGTTTTAGCAGGCAATAGTCCTTTATGCGCAGCTTTGTAGGACCTCGCCGTACCCCACTGCTGCGGGAGGAACAAATTGAAGCCGTTGTCGGATGGATGGCAGCTATCACATCGACTTCAATGACTTCCATGTCATCTCAGGTCCAGAGCACCGAAGAGCAGCCATCTGTCTCTTCACCACCTGCCAAAGTGCCTAGGCAGTCAGAGAGCCCTGGACAGGAGCCATCACAGTCTCTACTTCTGTTCTCTGAATCTGTTGGCTTGGAAAGAGGGGGCCAGCCAAGCAGCATTCAAGAATGTGAAGAAGAGGGAGTATGCAGTGATGCACAACTTCTTTGTCCGTCGGAATCTGAAGAGGCGGGTGGGCCAGTGCCTATGTTTAGCACACCTCAGTATGCATCAGATGATGACGAAACTCAGTTACCACTTTCTGGTGCGTACGGTGCTGGCGAGACAACCCAGGAGAAGCAGGTGTTTGAAGAGGGGAGTGTAGATGATGAGGTCCTTGACCCATCATGGCGTGAGGAACATGAAGGTGGTGGGAGCAGCTCTGAGGAAGATATTCCCCAAACGGCCAAAACAGGAGGGAGAGGGAGGGGGCAGACTTGGTTGCCTGTAGCCTCCACTTCGGCACCCGGTAGGAGCATTCCTCTTTCAAAAGGCAAAACGGGCGCTCCCAAGACTTGCAGTGCGTGGTCCTTTTTTGACACAGTTGCAGATGACATTTGCTTTGTCAAATGCAAGCTGTGTCATCAGGAAGTCAAAAGAGGGAAAAATGTCAGCAACCTTAATACCACAAATATGTGGAAACATGTGCGGACCAAGCACGAGCTGGAGTTACACAGACACACTGAAGACGTAGGCCAACGTACAGCACCACCTACCACCTCTTCAGCTCGTGTTGGGGCCTCTTCCTCCAGCTCACACACAGCTGGTTCGGCTTCCTCACAGGATCGCCAAGGAAGAACCTCTGGCACTGTTGTCTGGAGACCCAGTGAACTTCCACCCACAGCACTACGTTCCCAGTCCTCCTCACACTCCCACGCCACACTACAGCCATCGGTAGCACAGGCATGGGATAAAAGGCGGCCATACTCGGCAAACCATCCCCGATCACAGGCTCTGAATGCTGGCATTGCCAAGCTACTGGCACTCGAAATGCTCTCATTCAGGCTGGTGGAAACTGACACCTTCCGGGACTTGATGGCATTGGCAGTCCCACAATACAACGTGCCGAACCGCTTTTATTTCAGCAGGCGAGCCATCCGTGCCCTGCAAAAACATGTGGAGGGAAAAATACAACATGTGCTACTAAATGCCGTCGGTAGCAAGGTCCATCTGACCACCGATGCGTGGACCAGTAACCATGGACAGGGACGATACCTTTCCCTCACTGCCCATTGGGTCAATGTTGTGGAGCCGGGTACAGATCTGGAGAGTGGCGCTGTACGTGCTCTGCCAACTCCTCGGATTGCAGGAATCCAGTCTGTACACATTGACTCCTCCTCCTACTCAAGTTCCTCAGAAACAGCAGAGCAGGAGCCTGTTACGACCGATATGAGCACAGCCGTGGCCAAATGTCAACAGGCTGTACTCAAATTAATTTCTTTGGGGAATCGAAGCCACACAGCGCAGGAGCTCTGGAATGCTATCAAGCAGGAGAGTGATGTGTGGTTTGGGCCAGCGAATCTCCAGCCGGGCTTGGTAGTGTGTGACAATGGCCGAAATCTGGTGGCAGCTCTTGGCCTAGGCAACCTCACACACATCCCATGTCTGGCACATGTGCTGAACTTGGTCGTGCAGAGCTTTCTGAGGGACTATCCGGATCTTGATGCACTGCTGCACAAGGTCCGCATAGAGTGAGCTCACTTGCGGCGTTCCAGCACGGCAAGATCGCGCCTTGCTGCTCTGCAGCGCCGATTACGCCTTCCGGAACATCGCATCATATGTGACCTACCCACCAGGTGGAATTCAACGTTACATATGTTGGAGCGGTTGTGTGAGCAGCAGGCAGCAGTCATGGAGTACCAGTTGCATCAGGCGCAAACAAGTCGCACTGTGCGCCGGTCACACTTCAGCACCACTGAGTGGGCCTCTATGAAGGACATCTGCCTCGTTTTGCGTGCCTTAGATGATTCCACGCGGATGGCGAGTGCAGATGATGCACTAGTCAGCATGACTGTCCCCCTTATCTGCCTGCTTCAAAAAACACTGCAAGCACTAAGGGAGGAGGTTTTGGAAGAGGTGGAGGATGAGGAGTCCCAAATGCCATCTGCTTCTGGACAGTCTGCGCTACGTGGTTCCTCACAAAGGCCTAGGCAGGGGACACTTTGTGAGGAGGATGAGGAGGAGTCGATGGAGGAGGAAGACATCTCTCCAGAGGAGGGAGGTACACAATCCTCTAGTCAGTATGTACAGCGAGGGTGGGGTGATGCTGAGCATGCAGAAATGACGCCTCAAGCAGGGGACAGCGTTTCTTTGGCATCACAGATGGCTCCAGTCAGCAGGAGGCAACGTTTTCGTCAGATGGTGACAGACTACATGTCTTGCCCTGTCAGTGTACTCCCAGATGGCTCTTCCCCCTTCAAGTTTTGGGTCTCTAAGCTGGATACATGACCAGAGCTTAGCCAGTATGCATTGGAGGTGCTGGCTTGCCCTGCTGCCACTGTATTATCGGAACGCGTCTTTAATGCCGCAGGTGGTGTACTAACAGACTGTCGCACGCAACTATCTTCCGATAACGTCGACCGGCTTACTTTTCTGAAAATGAACAAGGCCTGGATCTCACCAGAATTTGCCAGTCCCTCTTCCCGACTAAATAATTGGTTGGCAACTGTATCCAGGTCTGCTGTTGTGTTCATGTTTCTACCACCTGAACTATAATCTCTGAGCTTCAACACAGCCAGTTGTCACTCAGATGTGTCGTATGCACAGAGAAAAACACTAGCTCCAGTGTTAGTGGGGGTCAGTAACGCCAGCTGCTCCCCTGCTGTGTGGACGGCAAAGTCTCCTGCTCCATCCACATTCAAACTACTACTGATTTTTAACCGTGCTCCACTTAGACCTGTGGCTCCACTGTCTCTAGTTTTTCCCCTGGCCTCCAACACCGCTCAGAAGTGGTGTCAGCACAATCCACACTTGTTCCTGTGTTAATGGGGCTCAGTCACGTCAGTTGATCCCCTCATGTGTGTCCGGCAATATCTCCTGCTCTGTCCACATTCCCATTACTAGTAGTGTGAATAAGGACAGAGCAGGAGACCTTGTCGGACACACATCAGGGGATCAACTGACGTGACTGAGCCCCAGTTACACAGGAAAAAGTGTCCATTGTGCAGACGCCACTTCAGAGCTGTAACTGGCGGGGTTGGAGGCCTGGGGAAATACTAGAGACAGTGGAGCCAGAGGCCATAGTGGAGCACGGTTACAATCAGTAGTAGTCTACAACCTATATAAAACCTGCTGCAAGTTCGCCTCCGCCTGCTGCATGATTGATCCTGTGCTCCAACAACGCCTGTTGGTGTTCAGAAGTGCCGTCCTCACAGAGAAAAACACTAGCTCCTGTGTTAGTGGGGTTCAGTAACATCAGCTGTTCCCCTGCTGTGTGGATGGCAATGTCTCCTGCTGCCTCCACATTCAAAAAACATCAGGCCTCAGCCTGCTCCATGCTTGATCCTGGGATCCAACAACGCCAGTTGGTGTTCAGAAGTGCCGTCCTCACAGAGAAAAACACACTAGCTCATGTGTTAGTGGGGTTCAGTAACGTCAGCTGTTCCCCTGCTGTGTAGACAGCAATGTCTCCTGCTGCCTCCACATGCCAAAAACATCAGGCCTCAGCCTGCTCCATGCTTCATCCTGGGCTGCAACATCGCCAGTTGGTGTTCAGAATTGCCGTCTTCACAGAGAAAAACACACTAGCTCCTGTGTTAGTGGGGTTCAGTAACATCAGCTGTTCCCCTGCTGTGTGGATGGCAATGTCTCCTGCTGCCTCCACATTCAAAAAATATCAGGCCTCAGCCTACACCCTGATTTTTCCTGGGCTCCACACATCGCCAGCTGGTGTTCAGAAGTGCCGTCTTCACAGAGAAAAACACACTAGCTCCTGTGTTAGTGGGGTTCAGTAACGTCAGCTGTTCCCCTGCTGTGTAGACGGTAATGTCTCCTGCTGCCTCCACATGCCAAAAACATCAGGCCTCAGCCTGCTCCTTGCTTCATCCTGGGCTCCAACATCGCAAGCTGGTGTTCAGAAGTGCCGTCTTCACAGAGAAAAACACACTAGCTCCTGTGTTAGTGGGGTTCAGTAACGTCAGCTGTTCCCCTGCTGTGTAGACGGCAATGTCTCCTGCTGCCTCCACATGCCAAAAACATCAGGCCTCAGCCTGCTCCATGCTTCATCCTGGGCTCCAACATCGCCAGTTGGTGTTCAGAAGTGCCGTCTTCACAGAGAAAAACACACTAGCTCCTGTGTTAGTGGGGTTCAGTAACGTCAGCTGTTCCCCTGCTGTGTAGACGGCAATGTCTCCTGCTGCCTCCACATGCCAAAAACATCAGGCCTCTGCCAGCTCCATGCTTCATCCTGGGCTCCAACATCGCCAGTTGGTGTTCAGAAGTGCCGTCTTCACAGAGAAAAACACACTAGCTCCTGTGCTAGTGGGGTTCAGTAACATCAGCTGTCCCCCTGCTGTGTGGATGGCAATGTCTCCTGCTGCCTCTACATTCAAAAAATATCAGGCCTCAGCCTACACCCTGATTTTTCCTGGGCTCCAACATCGCCAGTTAGTGTTCAGAAGTGCCGTCTTCACAGAGAAAAACACACTAGCTCCTGTGTTAGTGGGGTTCAATAACGTCAGCTGTTCCCTGCTGTGTAGACGGCAATGTCTCATGCTGCCTCCACATGCCAAAAACATCAGGCCTCAGCCTGCTCCATGCTTCATCCTGGGCTCCAACATCGCCAGTTGGTGTTCAGAAGTGCTGTCTTCACAGAGAAAAACACACTAGCTCCTGTGTTAGTGGGGTTCAGTAACGTCAGCTGTTCCCCTGCTGTGTAGACGGCAATGTCTCCTGCTGCCTCCACATGCCAAAAACATCAGGCCTCTGCCTGCTCCATGCTTCATCCTGGGCTCCAACATCGCCAGTTGGTGTTCAGAAGTGCCGTCTTCACAGAGAAAAACACACTAGCTCCTGTGCTAGTGGGGTTCAGTAACATTAGCTGTTCCCCTGCTGTGTGGATGGCAATGTCTCCTGCTGCCTCTACATTCAAAAAATATCAGGCCTCAGCCTACACCCTGATTTTTCCTGGGCTCCAACATCGCCAGTTGGTGTTCAGAAGTGCCGTCTTCACAGAGAAAAACACACTAGCTCCTGTGTTAGTGGGGTTCAATAACGTCAGCTGTTCCCCTGCTGTGTAGACGGCAATGTCTCCTGCTGCCTCCACATGTCAAAAACATCAGGCCTCAGCCTGCTCCATGCTTCATCCGGGGCTCTATCATCGCCAGTTTGTGTTCAGAACTGCCGTCTTCACAGAGAATAACACACTAGCTCCTGTGTTAGTGGGGTTCAGTAACATCAGCTGTTCCCCTGTTGTGTGGATGGCAATGTCTCCTGCTGCCTCCACATTCAAAAAATATCAGGCCTCAGCCTACACCCTGATTTTTCCTGAGCTCCAACATCGCCAGTTGGTGTTCAGAAGTGCCGTCTTCACAGAGAAAAACACACTAGCTCCTGTGTTAGTGGGATTCATTAATGTCAGCTGTTACCTTGCTGTGTAGACGGCAATGTCTCCTGCTGCCTCCACATGGCAAAAATATCAGGACTCAGCCTGCTCCATGCTTCATCCTGGGCTCCAACATCGCCAGTTGGTGTTCAGACGTGCCGTCTTCACAGAGAAAAGCACACTAGCTCCTGTGTTAGTGGGGTTCAGTAGCGTCAGCTGTTCCCCTGCTGTGTAGACGGCAATGTCTCCTGCTGCCTCCACATGCCAAAAACATCAGGCCTCAGCCTGCTCCATGCTTCATCCTGGGCTCCAACATCGCCAGTTGGTGTTCAGACGTGCCATCTTCACAGAGAAAAGCACACTAGCTCCTGTGTTAGTGGGGTTCAGTAGCGTCAGCTGTTCCCCTGCTGTGTAGACGGCAATGTCTCCTGCTGCCTCCACATGCCAAAAACATCAGGCCTCAGCCTGCTCCATGCTTCATCCTGGGCTCCAACATCGCCAGTTGGTGTTCAGACGTGCCATCTTCACAGAGAAAAGCACACTAGCTCCTGTGTTAGTGGGGTTCAGTAGCGTCAGCTGTTCCCCTGCTGTGTAGACGGCAATGTCTCCTGCTGCCTCCACATGCCAAAAACATCAGGCCTCAGCCTGCTCCATGCTTCATCCTGGGCTCCAACATCGCCAGTTGGTGTTCAGACGTGCCATCTTCACAGAGAAAAGCACACTAGCTCCTGTGTTAGTGGGGTTCAGTAGCGTCAGCTGTTCCCCTGCTGTGTAGACGGCAATGTCTCCTGCTGCCTCCACATGCCAAAAACATCAGGCCTCAGCCTGCTCCATGCTTCATCCTGGGCTCCAACATCGCCAGTTGGTGTTCAGAAATGTCGTCTTCACAGAGAAAAACACACTAGCTTCTGTGTTAGTGGGGTTCAGTAACGTCAGCTGTTCCCCTGCTGTGTAGACGGCAATGTCTCCTGCTGCCTCCACATGCCAAAAACATCAGGCCTCAGCCTGCTCCATGCTTCATCCTGGGCTCCAACATCGCCAGTTGGTGTTCAGAAATGTCGTCTTCACAGAGAAAAACACACTAGCTTCTGTGTTAGTGGGGTTTAGTAACATCAGCTGTTCCCCTGCTGTGTAGATGGCAATGTCTCCTGCTGCCTCCACATGCCAAAAACATCAGGCCTCAGCCTGCTCCATGCTTCATCCTAGGCTCCAACATCGCCAGTTGGTGTTCAAAAGTGCCATCTTCACAGAGAAAAATACACTAGCTCCTGTGTTAGTGGGGTTCAGTAACGTCAGCTGTTGCCCTGCTGTGTAGACGGCAATGTCTCCTGCTGCCTCCACTTGCCAAAAACATCAGGCCTCAGCCTGCTCCATGCTTCATCCTGGGCTCCAACAACGCCAGTTAGTGTTCAGAAGTGTCGTCCTCACAGAGAAAAACACACTAGCTCCTGTGTTAGTGGGGTTCAGTAACGTCAGCTGTTCCCCTGCTGTGTGGATGGCAAATTCTCCTGCTGCCTACACAGTCACACTACTACTGATTTTTAACCATGCTCCATTTATGCCTCTGGCTCCACTGTCTCTAGTATTTCCCCTGGCCTCCAACCCCGCCAGTTGCTGCCCTGAAGTGGCGTCTGCACAATCCACACTTGTTCCTGGGTTACAGGGGCTCTGTCACGTCAGTGGATCCCCTGATGTGTGTCCGGCAAGATCTCCTGCTCTGTCCACATTCCCATTACTAGTAGTGGGAATGTGGACTAGTGAGGTTCAGTAACGTCAGCTGTTCCCCTGCTGTGTGGATGGCAATGTCTCCTGCTGCCTCCACATTCAAATAATATCAGGCCTCAGCCTACACCCTGATTTTTCCTGGGCTCCAACATCCTGTGTTAGTGGGGTTCAGAAACTTCAGCTGTTCCCCTGCTGTGTAGACGGCAATGTCTCCTGCTGCCTCCACATGCCAAAAAAATCAGGCCTCAGCCTGCTCCTTGCTTCATCCTGGGCTCCAACATCGCAAGCTGGTGTTCAGAAGTGCCGTCTTCACAGAGAAAAACACACTAGCTCCTGTGTTAGTGGGGTTCAGTAACGTCAGCTGTTCCCCTGCTGTGTAGACGGCAATGTCTCCTGCTGCCTCCACATGCCAAAAACATCAGGCCTCAGCCTGCTCCATGCTTCATCCTGGGCTCCAACATCGCCAGTTGGTGTTCAGAAGTGCCGTCTTCACAGAGAAAAACACACTAGCTCCTGTGTTAGTGGGGTTCAGTAACGTCAGCTGTTCCCCTGCTGTGTAGACGGCAATGTCTCCTGCTGCCTCCACATGCCAAAAACATCAGGCCTCTGCCAGCTCCATGCTTCATCCTGGGCTCCAACATCGCCAGTTGGTGTTCAGAAGTGCCGTCTTCACAGAGAAAAACACACTAGCTCCTGTGCTAGTGGGGTTCAGTAACATCAGCTGTCCCCCTGCTGTGTGGATGGCAATGTCTCCTGCTGCCTCTACATTCAAAAAATATCAGGCCTCAGCCTACACCCTGATTTTTCCTGGGCTCCAACATCGCCAGTTAGTGTTCAGAAGTGCCGTCTTCACAGAGAAAAACACACTAGCTCCTGTGTTAGTGGGGTTCAATAACGTCAGCTGTTCCCCTGCTGTGTAGACGGCAATGTCTCATGCTGCCTCCACATGCCAAAAACATCAGGCCTCAGCCTGCTCCATGCTTCATCCTGGGCTCCAACATCGCCAGTTGGTGTTCAGAAGTGCTGTCTTCACAGAGAAAAACACACTAGCTCCTGTGTTAGTGGGGTTCTGTAACGTCAGCTGTTCCCCTGCTGTGTAGACGGCAATGTCTCCTGCTGCCTCCACATGCCAAAAACATCAGGCCTCTGCCTGCTCCATGCTTCATCCTGGGCTCCAACATCGCCAGTTGGTGTTCAGAAGTGCCGTCTTCACAGAGAAAAACACACTAGCTCCTGTGCTAGTGGGGTTCAGTAACATCAGCTGTTCCCCTGCTGTGTGGATGGCAATGTCTCCTGCTGCCTCTACATTCAAAAAATATCAGGCCTCAGCCTACACCCTGATTTTTCCTGGGCTCCAACATCGCCAGTTGGTGTTCAGAAGTGCCATCTTCACAGAGAAAAACACACTAGCTCCTGTGTTAGTAGGGTTCAATAACGTCAGCTGTTCCCCTGCTGTGTAGACGGCAATGTCTCATGCTGCCTCCACATGCTAAAAACATCAGGCCTCAGCCTGCTCCATGCTTCATCCTGGGCTCCAACATCGCCAGTTGGTGTTCAGAAGTGCTGTCTTCACAGAGAAAAACACACTAGCTCCTGTGTTAGTGGGGTTCAGTAACGTCAGCTGTTCCCCTGCTGTGTAGACGGCAATGTCTCCTGCTGCCTCCACATGCCAAAAACATCAGGCCTCTGCCTGCTCCATGCTTCATCCTGGGCTCCAACATCGCCAGTTGGTGTTCAGAAGTGCCGTCTTCACAGAGAAAAACACACTAGCTCCTGTTCTAGTGGGGTTCAGTAACATTAGCTGTTCCCCTGCTGTGTGGATGGCAATGTCTCCTGCTGCCTCTACATTCAAAAAATATCAGGCCTCAGCCTACACCCTGATTTTTCCTGGGCTCCAACATCGCCAGTTGGTGTTCAGAAGTGCCGTCTTCACAGAGAAAAACACACTAGCTCCTGTGTTAGTGGGGTTCAATAACGTCAGCTGTTCCCCTGCTGTGTAGACAGCAATGTCTCCTGCTGCCTCCACATGTCAAAAACATCAGGCCTCAGCCTGCTCCATGCTTCATCCGGGGCTCTATCATCGCCAGTTTGTGTTCAGAAGTGCCGTCTTCACAGAGAATAACACACTAGCTCCTGTGTTAGTGGGGTTCAGTAACATCAGCTGTTCCCCTGTTGTGTGGATGGCAATGTCTCCTGCTGCCTCCACATTCAAAAAATATCAGGCCTCAGCCTACACCCTGATTTTTCCTGAGCTCCAACATCGCCAGTTGGTGTTCAGAAGTGCCGTCTTCACAGAGAAAAACACACTAGCTCCTGTGTTAGTGGGATTCATTAACGTCAGCTGTTACCTTGCTGTGTAGACGGCAATGTCTCCTGCTGCCTCCACATGCCAAAAATATCAGGACTCAGCCTGCTCCATGCTTCATCCTGGGCTCCAACATCGCCAGTTGGTGTTCAGACGTGCCGTCTTCACAGAGAAAAGCACACTAGCTCCTGTGTTAGTGGGGTTCAGTAGCGTCAGCTGTTCCCCTGCTGTGTAGACGGCAATGTCTCCTGCTGCCTCCACATGCCAAAAACATCAGGCCTCAGCCTGCTCCATGCTTCATCCTGGGCTCCAACATCGCCAGTTGGTGTTCAGACGTGCCATCTTCACAGAGAAAAGCACACTAGCTCCTGTGTTAGTGGGGTTCAGTAGCGTCAGCTCTTCCCCTGCTGTGTAGACGGCAATGTCTCCTGCTGCCTCCACATGCCAAAAACATCAGGCCTCAGCCTGCTCCATGCTTCATCCTGGGCTCCAACATCGCCAGTTGGTGTTCAGACGTGCCATCTTCACAGAGAAAAGCACACTAGCTCCTGTATTAGTGGGGTTCAGTAGCGTCAGCTGTTCCCCTGCTGTGTAGATGGCAATGTCTCCTGCTGCCTCCACATGCCAAAAACATCAGGCCTCAGCCTGCTCCATGCTTCATCCTGGGCTCCACCATCGCCAGTTGGTGTTCAAAAGTGCCATCTTCACAGAGAAAAATACACTAGCTCCTGTGTTAGTGGGGTTCAGTAACGTCAGCTGTTGCCCTGCTGTGTAGACGGCAATGTCTCCTGCTGCCTCCACTTGCCAAAAACATCAGGCCTCAGCCTGCTCCATGCTCCAACAACGCCAGTTAGTGTTCAGAAGTGTCGTCCTCACAGAGAAAAACACACTAGCTCCTGTGTTAGTGGGGTTCAGTAACGTCAGCTGTTCCCCTGCTGTGTGGATGGCAAATTCTCCTGCTGCCTACACAGTCACACTACTACTGATTTTTAACCATGCTCCATTTATGCCTCTGGCTCCACTGTCTCTAGTATTTCCCCTGGCCTCCAACCCCGCCAGTTGCTGCCCTGAAGTGGCGTCTGCACAATCCACACTTGTTCCTGGGTTACAGGGGCTCTGTCACGTCAGTGGATCCCCTGATGTGTGTCCGGCAAGATCTCCTGCTCTGTCCACATTCCCATTACTAGTAGTGGGAATGTGGACTAGTGAGGTTCAGTAACGTCAGCTGTTCCCCTGCTGTGTGGATGGCAATGTCTCCTGCTGCCTCCACATTCAAATAATATCAGGCCTCAGCCTACACCCTGATTTTTCCTGGGCTCCAACATCCTGTGTTAGTGGGGTTCAGAAACTTCAGCTGTTCCCCTGCTGTGTAGACGGCAATGTCTCCTGCTGCCTCCACATGCCAAAAACATCAGGCCTCAGCCTGCTCCTTGCTTCATCCTGGGCTCCAACATCGCAAGCTGGTGTTCAGAAGTGCCGTCTTCACAGAGAAAAACACACTAGCTCCTGTGTTAGTGGGGTTCAGTAACGTCAGCTGTTCCCCTGCTGTGTAGACGGCAATGTCTCCTGCTGCCTCCACATGCCAAAAACATCAGGCCTCAGCCTGCTCCATGCTTCATCCTGGGCTCCAACATCGCCAGTTGGTGTTCAGAAGTGCCGTCTTCACAGAGAAAAACACACTAGCTCCTGTGTTAGTGGGGTTCAGTAACGTCAGCTGTTCCCCTGCTGTGTAGACGGCAATGTCTCCTGCTGCCTCCACATGCCAAAAACATCAGGCCTCTGCCAGCTCCATGCTTCATCCTGGGCTCCAACATCGCCAGTTGGTGTTCAGAAGTGCCGTCTTCACAGAGAAAAACACACTAGCTCCTGTGCTAGTGGGGTTCAGTAACATCAGCTGTCCCCCTGCTGTGTGGATGGCAATGTCTCCTGCTGCCTCTACATTCAAAAAATATCAGGCCTCAGCCTACACCCTGATTTTTCCTGGGCTCCAACATCGACAGTTAGTGTTCAGAAGTGCCGTCTTCACAGAGAAAAACACACTAGCTCCTGTGTTAGTGGGGTTCAGTAACGTCAGCTGTTCCCCTGCTGTGTAGACGGCAATGTCTCCTGCTGCCTCCACATGCCAAAAACATCAGGCCTCTGCCTGCTCCATGCTTCATCCTGGGCTCCAACATCGCCAGTTGGTGTTCAGAAGTGCCGTCTTCACAGAGAAAAACACACTAGCTCCTGTGCTAGTGGGGTTCAGTAACATCAGCTGTTCCCCTGCTGTGTGGATGGCAATGTCTCCTGCTGCCTCTACATTCAAAAAATATCAGGCCTCAGCCTACACCCTGATTTTTCCTGGGCTCCAACATCGCCAGTTGGTGTTCAGAAGTGCCGTCTTCACAGAGAAAAACATACTAGCTCCTGTGTTAGTAGGGTTCAATAACGTCAGCTGTTCCCCTGCTGTGTAGACGGCAATGTCTCCTGCTGCCTCCACATGCCAAAAACATCAGGCCTCAGCCTGCTCCATGCTTCATCCGGGGCTCTATCATCGCCAGTTTGTGTTCAGAAGTGCCGTCTTCACAGAGAATAACACACTAGCTCCTGTGTTAGTGGGGTCCAGTAACATCAGCTGTTCCCCTGCTGTGTGGATGGCAATGTCTCCTGCTGCCTCCACATTCAAAAAATATCAGGCCTCAGCCTACACCCTGATTTTTCCTGGGCTCCAACATCGCCAGTTGGTGTTCAGAAATGTCGTCTTCACAGAGAAAAACACACTAGCTCCTGTGTTAGTGGGGTTCAGTAACGTCAGCTGTTCCCCTGCTGTGTAGATGGCAATGTCTCCTGCTGCCTCCACATGCCAAAAACATCAGGCCTCAGCCTGCTCCATGCTTCATCCTGGGCTCCAACATCGCCAGTTGGTGTTCAAAAGTGCCATCTTCACAGAGAAAAATACACTAGCTCCTGTGTTAGTGGGGTTCAGTAACGTCAGCTGTTGCCCTGCTGTGTAGACGGCAATGTCTCCTGCTGCCTCCACATGCCAAAAACATCAGGCCTCAGCCTGCTCCATGCTTCATCCTGGGCTCCAACAACGCCAGTTAGTGTTCAGAAGTGTTGTCCTCACAGAGAAAAACACACTAGCTCCTGTGTTAGTGGGGTTCAGTAACGTCAGCTGTTCCCCTGCTGTGTGGATGGCAAATTCTCCTGCTGCCTACACAGTCACACTACTACTGATTTTTACCCATGCTCCATTTATGCCTCTGGCTCCACTGTCTCTAGTATTTCCCCTGGCCTCCAACCCTGCCAGTTGCTGCCCTGAAGTGGCGTCTGCACAATCCACACTTGTTCCTGGGTTACAGGGGCTCTGTCACGTCAGTGGATCCCCTGATGTGTGTCCGGCAAGATCTCCTGCTCTGTCCACATTCCCATTACTAGTAGTGGGAATGTGGACTAGTAGGGTTCAGTAACGTCAGCTTTTCCCCTGCTGTGTGGATGGCAATGTCTCCTGCTGCCTCCACATTCAAATAATATCAGGCCTCAGCCTACACCCTGATTTTTCCTGGGCTCCAACATCCTGTGTTAGTGGGGTTCAGTAACGTCAGCTGTTCCCCTGCTGTGTAGACGGCAATGTCTCCTGCTGCCTCCACATGCCAAAAACATCAGGCCTCAGCCTGCTCCATGCTTCATCCTGGGCTCCAACGTCGCCAGTTGATGTTCAGAAGTGCCATCTTCACAGAGAAAAACACACTAGCTCCTGTGTTAGTGGGGTTCAGTAACGTCAGCTGTTCCCCTGCTGTGTAGACGGCAATGTCTCCTGCTGCCTCCACATGCCAAAAACATCAGGCCTCAGCCTGCTCCATGCTTCATCCTGGGCTCCAACATCGCCAGTTGGTGTTCAGAAGTGCCGTCTTCACAGAGAAAAACACACTAGCTCCTGTGTTAGTGGGGTTCAGTAACATCAGCTGTTCCCCTGCTGTGTGGATGGCAATGTCTCCTGCTGCCTCCACATTCAAAAAATATCAGCCTTCAGCCTACACCCTGATTTTTCCTGAGCTCCAACATCGCCAGTTGGTGTGCAGAAGTGCCGTCTTCACAGAGAAAAACACACTAGCTCCTGTGTTAGTGGGGTTCAGTAATGTCAGCTGTTCCCCTGCTGTGTAGACGGCAATGTCTCCTGCTGCCTCCACATGCCAATAACATCAGGCCTCAGCCTGCTCCATGCTTCATCCTGGGCTCTAACATCGCCAGTTTGTGTTCAGTAGTGCCGTCTTCACAGAGAAAAACACACTAGCTCCTGTGTTAGTGGGGTTCAGTAACATCAGCTGTTCCCCTGCTGTGTGGATAGCAATGTCTCCTGCTGCCTCCACATGCCAAAAATATCAGGCCTCAGCCTGCTCCATGCTTCATCCTGGGCTCCAACAATGCCAGTTGGTGTTCAGAAGTGCGTCCTCATAGAGAAAAACACACTAGCTCCTGTGTTAGTGGGGTTCAGTAACGTCAGCTGTTCCCCTGCTGTGTGGATGGCAAATTCTCCTGCTGCCTACACAGTCACACTACTACTGGTTTTTAACCAGGCTCCACTTATGCCTCTGGCTCCACTGTCTCTAGCATTTCCCCTGGCCTCCAACCCTGCCAGTTGCTGCTCTGAAGTGGCGTCTGCACAATCCACACTTGTTCCTGGGTTACAGGGGCTCTGTCACGTCAGTGGATCCCCTGATGTGTGTCCGGCAAGATCTCCTGCTCTGTCCACATTCCCATTACTAGTAGTGGGAATATGGACAATGCAGGAGACCTTGCCGGACACACATCAGGGGATCCACTGACGTGACAGAGCCCCTGTAACCCAGGAACAAGTGTGGATTGTGCAGACGCCACTTCAGAGCAGCAACTGGCGGGGTTGAAGGCCAGGGGAAATACTGGAGACAGTAGAGCCAGGGGCATAAGTGGAGCACGGCTACAGTCAGTAGTGGTGTACAACCGATATAAAACTTGCCTCAAGTAAGCCTCAGCCTGCTCCATGATTGATTCTGGGCTTCAACTCAGCCAGTTGTTGCTTGGAAGTGCCATCTGCACAGATAGAAACACTCGCTCCTGAGTTAGGGGGGTTCAGTAATGCCAGCTGCTCCCCTGCTGTGTGGATGGCAAAGTCTCCTGCTGCCTCCCAAATCATACTACATCTTTTTTTCTACTTGCTCCAAGTAGGCCTCAGCCAGCTCCATGATTGATCCTGGGCTTCAACACAGCCAGTTGTTGCTAGGAATTGCCGTCCGCACAGATAGAAACACTCACTCCTGTGTCAGTGGGGTTCAGTAACGCCAGCTGCTCCCCTGCTGTGTGGATGGCAAAGTCTCCTGCTGCCTCCCAAATCACACTGCATCTTATTTTCTACTTGCTCCAAGTAGGCCTCAGCCTGCTCCGTCATTGATCCTGGGCTTCAACACTGCCAGTTGTTGCTTGAAGTGCCATCCGCACAGATAGAAACACTCACTCCTGTGTCAGTGGGGTTCAGTAATGCCAGCTGCTCCCCTGCTGTGTGGATGGCAAAGTCTCCTGCTTCCTCCCAAATCACACTACATCTTATTTTCTACTTGCTCCACGTAGGCCTCAGCCTGCTCCGTGATTGATCCTGGGCTTCAACACAGCCAGTTGTTGCTTGGAAGTGCCGTCCGCACAGATAGAAACACTCGCTCCTGTGTCAGTGGGATTCAGTAACGCCAGCTGCTCCCCTGCTGTGTGGATGGCAAAGTCTCCTGCTGCCTCCCAAATCACACTACATCTTATTTTCTACTTGCTCCAAGTAGGCCTCAGCCTGCTCCGTGATTGATCCTGGGCTTCAACACAGCCAGTTGTTGCTCGGAAGTGCCGTCCGTACAGATAGAAACACTCGCTCCTTTGTCAGTGGGGGTTCAGTAATGCCAGCTGCTCCCCATGCTGTGTGGATGTCAAAGTCTCCTGCTGCCTACACAGTCACACTACTACTGATTTTTAACCATGCTCCACTTAGGCCTCTGGCTCCACTGTCTCTAGTATTTCCCCTGGCCTCCATCCCCGCCAGTTGCTGCTCTGAAGTGGCGTCTGCACAATCCACACTTGTTCCTGGGTTACAGGGGCTCTGTCACGTCAATGGATCCCCTGATGTGTGTCCGGCAAGATCTCCTGCTCTGTCCACATTCCCATTACTAGTAGTGGGAATGTGGACAGAGTAAAACTTGCCGGACACACATCAGGAGATCCACTGACGTGACAGAGCCCCTGTAACCCAGGAACAAGTGTGGATTGTGCAGACGCCACATCAGAGCAGCAGCTGGCGGGGTTGGAGGCCAGGGGAAATACTGGAGACAGTAGAGCCAGAGGCATAAGTGGAGCACGGTTACAATCAGTAGTGGTGTACAACCGATATAAAACTTGCCTCAAGTAGGCCTCAGCCTGCTCCATGATTGATCCTGGGCTTCAACACAGCCAGTTGTTGCTTGGAAGTGCCGTCCGCACAGATAGAAACACTTGCTTCTGTGTCAGTGGGGTTCAGTAACTCCAGCTGCTCCCCTGCTGTGTGGATGGCAAAGTCTCCTGCTGCCTCCCAAATCACACTACATCTTATTTTCTACTTGCTCCAAGTAGGCCTCAGCCTGCTCCATGATTGATCCTGGGCTTCAACACAGCCAGTTGTTGCTTGGAAGTGCCGTCCGCACAGATAGAAACACTCGCTCCTGTGTCAGTGGGGTTCAGTAACGCCAGCTCCTCCCCATGCTGTGTGGATGTCAAAGTCTCCTGCTGCCTACACAGTCACACTACTACTGATTTTTAACCATGCTCCACTTAGACCTCTGGCTCCACTGTCTCTAGTATTTCCCCTGGCCTCCAACCCCGCCAGTTGCTGCTCTGAAGTGGCGTCTGCACAATCCACACTTGTTCCTGGGTTACAGGGGCTCTGTCACATCAGTGGATCCCCTGATGTGTGTCCGGCGAGATCTCCTGCTCTGTCCACATTCCCATTACTAGTAGTGGGAATGTGGACAGAGCAGGAGACCTTGCCGGACACACATCAGGGGATCCACTGACGTGACAGAGCCCCTGTAACCCAGGAACAAGTGTGGATTGTGCAGACGCCATTTCAGAGCAGCAACTGGCGGGGTTGGTGGCCAGGGGAAATACTAGAGACAGTAGAGCCAGAGGCCTAAGTGGAGCATGGTTACAATCAGTAGTAGTGTACAACCGATATAAAACTTGCTCCAAGTAGGCCTCAGCCTGCTCCGTGATTGATCCTGGGCTCCAACATCGCCAGTTGCTGCTCAGAAGTGTCTTTGGCACGGGTACTCCCTCCTGCCCAGCTTGGTTGCAGCGCGCCTGCTGTTTCCGGGTAGTGTCAACGTCACTTTGCCACCAATACGGTGTCTTTTCGTGTTGCCGTCAGGTTAGCCGAGCCTATGGTGCATGCAGTTTATGTGCTTCCTATGTGGGCTGTGGGTTCTGGTAATAAAGGCTGGTTCCGTAGTGCCAATAGGACAAGCACCCCCTGTAGGACTGTGGGTTTCGGTAACTGCGGCCGGCTCACGGCCTTGCAAGTTTGTCTTTTTCATGGGTACCTTGTGCTACCCATCCTGGTTCCAGCACCGTCAGCTGGTTCTCGGCAGAGCCTTTGGCCTAGGTGCCTCCGTCTTGGTAACCGTGCTCCAGCACCGTCAGCTGGTCCACGGTTGTGCCATTGGCTCTTGTTCCTTCTGCTGCCCCTCTGGGTTCCAGCACCATCAGCTGGTCCTCGCTAGTTTCATTTTCTCTTGCAGCTTCTGCTACCCATCCGGGTTCCAGCACCGTCATCTGGCTCTCGGCAGAGCCTTTGGCCTAGGTGCCTCCTTCTCGGTATCCGAGTTCCAGCAATGTCTGCTGGTGCTTGGTAGTGCTTTGTAGCACAGGTACCTCCTGCTTAGTAACTGTGTTCCAGCACCGTCAGCTGGTCCACGGTTGTGCCATTGGCTCTTGTTCCTTCTGCTGCCCCTCCGGGTTCCAGCACCGTCAGCTGGTCCTCGCTAGTTTCATTTGCTCTTGGAGCTTCTGCTACCCATCCGGGTTCCAGCACCGTCAGCTGGTCCTCGGCAGAGCCTTTGGCCTAGGTGCCTCCTTCTCGGTATCCGAGTTCCAGCAACGTCTGCTGGTCCTTGGTAGTGCTTTGTAGCACAGGTACCTCCTGCTTAGTAACCGTGTTCCTGCACCATCAGCTGGTCCACGGTTGTGCCATTAGCTCTTGTTCCTTCTGCTGCCCCTCCGGGTTCCAGCACCGTCAGCTGGTCCTCGCTAGTTTCATTTGCTCTTGCAGCTTCTGCTATCCATCCGGGTTCCAGCACCGTCAGCTGGTCCTCGCTAGTTTCATTTGCTCTTGCAGCTTCTGCTATCCATCCGGGTTCCAGCACCGTCAGCTGGTTCTCGGCAGAGCCTTTGGCCTAGGTGCCTCCTTCTCGGTATCCAAATTCCAGTAACGTCTGCTGGTCCTTGGTAGTGCTTTGTAGCACAGGTACCTCCTGCTTAGTAACCGTGTTCCAGCACCGTCAGCTGGTCCACGGTTGTGTCATTGGCTCTTGTTCCTTCTGCTGCCCCTCCGGGATCCAGCACCGTCAGCTGGTTCTCGGCAGTTCCTCAGCCTTCTTGTACCTTCTGCTACTTTTCCAAGTTCAAGCTTGTGGAATTGTTTTTTGATTCTCACTCTGGATCTCCCTGACGATGACCCTGAAGACGACGACCCTGAAGACCACACCGAAGAAGACCAAAAAGATGACCCTCAAGAAGATGACCAAGAAGACAAAGAACATGAAGACAACCACCAAGAAGCAGAAAAACCAAAAGCAGAAGAACATTAAGCATAAGACTAAAAATAAGAGCAAATGATACTATCAAAATTATAAGCAGAAGAAGACTAAGCAGTGTATGGGGGTGAGTCGGTTCCTCCTCGTGGTGCCCCTGGAAAATGCCTGCAGCTGCAGGCCAAACTGAACACGGACAAATCCTGTTGTAAATCTTTTGTGACAGGCAGACCGGAAGGTGTAATCTTCAAACTTTTATAGATAAAAACTACAGGAATGCCTGTCACAAATAATAATATGATGAAGAAGAAGAATAGGAAGAAGATGAAGAAGTAGAATATGAAGAATAATAGTTGAATAAAAAGAATATGAAGAATGTAAAAAAAAGAATAATAGGAAGGTGAAGAAGATGAATAAGGTGAAGAAGAAGTTGATGAAATAGATGCTGCTGCTTCTGAGGATCATGAAGAAGAAAGTGTGGGAGATGTAAAAAAGAAGGTGAAGAGCATGGAAGTAGTGAAACATACATATCTGACAAAATAGAAAAGAGGTTAACATAGTCAATATCTTTGTAACTCCAAACGTCTTTAAAATAAAGAAAAATATTCCTGCTATTCCATTTGATTGGGCTAAACCTCTATGGCTTTAATGTCTCCTCCACCTCCCCAATACATTCTACAATATTATTAGTTGTTTTTCTTCATGTAGAATTAACCTACAAGGAAAGAAAGGGTTTTTTTCAATTCCGATATTTCTGTTCCATTGACTTGAATGGGACTTCCGGGATCGGAATCGGCGATACCCGATATTTTTTTTAGATCGGCCGATCCAATCCGATCCGATATTTTTCAATATCGGGTGGTATCGCTCAACACTAGCCATGACATCACGTAGAAGTCTATCAATGATATTCAAAGCATGGTTTTGTGCAATTGTGCACTCATCAATGATAAAAAGTTTAGTATGTTGTAATTTTTTGGAAGCGATTGGTATCATTTTTAATCCAGGAAACAGAAGTTTCATTGATAGGAATTGGTGTGACGAGCATCAAATTGGTGTGACGGCCGGCTCACCCCCTTGGTCTTGTCCCTGACACTCCCTGTATAGGGGGTGGTTTCTCACTAGGTCAGCTTACCCTAGGTGGGTGGGTGCCACGGCCCAGAGGGTCCACTCATTCAAAGAAAAATGACTCAGCATAACCTGATGCTCGTCACAGAATACTCAGGCCGCAGTCATCTAGGTCCGGACCTCTGGCAGCGGTCGGCTGGTTATGGAATCCGGTAGGCAAACTAGGGTTCAGAGCAGAGCAAAAGAGGCAAAAGGGTTTGTGCAAGAGTAGCATGAAAAGGCACAGTGCGAGAACCAGCGTGCATGCAAGGGAGCACGGAGACCACAGCTGGGGGCACCGGCAGGTGGTACCGACGATGGCATAAGCAGGCGGGCACGACTAGAGGCGGCACCGCTGCGGCCACGCAGCCGGAAACCACTATAGCACTGGACAGCAGGCACGGCTAAGGCACACAGGCGAGCACGGCTAGAGGCGGCATGGCTGAGGTACACCAGGGAGGCACAGGTGACCAGGCACGTGCACGGAGCCACAAGCAGGGCTAGGCAAAGGTGCCGGACAGAGACGTGTGCAGACAGCACGGCAAAGCCTAGTACGAAACGTGCAAGAGCGCGCTAAGTATCAGAGGCAAGGCATAGAGTAGTAGATAGGACCCTGCGCATGCAAAGGACATGCCAGGGGCAAAGTACAAGGCGAGGCCTGTGCGTACCGAGGGGCACGCCAGGGACAGAGCACAGAACGGAGGCCTGCACGTGTAGACAGACACGTCAAGGACAGGGACAGATTCTAGCAGTGGAGCGTAGGCTGAAGCCCAGAGCCGGGCCAAGGGAGAACCTTGGGACTAGACAGGGTACAGAGCAGAGGCCTGCACGTGTAAGAAGACACACCAGGGACAGGGTACAGAACAGACATAACAAGAAGACATAGCGAGGACAAACAGAGCACGGAGGACAACACGAGACAAAGCACAAGACAAGAGATGGAATACGAGCATGGAGCGTGTGCAGAGACGCACGGCAGAGCAGAGTGCAAGGGCACAGAATAGAGGAGGCAATCCCACAGACCAAGCAGCCATGCAGAGAAGCAACACAATACTCAGGCCCTGAGCATAGGAAGGGGCGGTCTGATATAGGGCATAGCACCACCACTTCCGGATCAGGACCAGGGAAGAGCTTCCAGTTCAGATCCTCTAGGATCACAGAGCACAGTCACATGATCAGGATTCCAGACATGCAGGGATGATTGCAGAACCGGACAGTGCAGGATCCTAGGAAAGGTCACATGATCAGGGTTTCAGACATGCAGGGATGATTGCAGAACCGGACAGTGCAGGATCTTAGGAAAGGTCACATGATCAGGGTTTCAGATATGCAGAAACGATTGCAGAACCGGACAGTGCAGGATCCTAGGAAAGGTCACATGATCAGGGTTTCAGACATGCAGAGACGAATGCAGAACCAGCCTATGCTAGAACATAGGAAGGACACATGATCAGGGATTCTAGACATGACGAGATGATCACAGAAGGCAGAGCAGAAACGCAGGCATCCTGCAGCTCAACAGACATGAGGTGAGTGTGCACACTGCTCTAGGGAACATGCAGGATAGCAGACACGAGATGCGCGTGCACACCGCTCCAGGGGTTCTTGAGGCAAAACAGACAAGGCAGACATGGTGGACATGACAATTGGTATGCTGTAGAGAGAGTGCATTGTTCGTCCTCCTCGTAGCAAGTTAGCCGCTATTCCTGTTGTGGCTGCAGGTGAGACAGCGTCTCCTTGTCCTTGTACATAATGCATGAGTAGATGATATATATAGACTTTTCCACTGCCACCAGGGCCATCAATAAAGAAGCACTTGGGTGTTAATGTGGTGTCTTGTAAAGCTTGAACTATGGCCTCATAGGCAAAGTGTTGCCCCTGATTCCATGACGAAATACATCAGGATAAGACTTTGCCCTCAAACAGTAACCTTGTACGCCTTCAGAATCCTCCTGGATGGAGAAAGAAAAATGTTGTGAAGAAGAAACGGAGAGTGGTGGTCATGGGGGATTCCCTGTTGAGAGGAACAGAGGCTGCTATCTGCAGACCGGATATAACCTCAAGAGAAATGTGCTGTCTTCTAGGTGCAAAAATTAAAGATGTGTCTGACAGGATATCATGACTCTTCAGACCTACAGATGACTATCCATTCCTGCTAATACATGTGGGGACAAAACTTAGGTAAGAAAGTGAAAGAACTGGGAGCGCAGGTGATCTTCTCTTCCATCCTCCCAGTGGATGGCCATGGAACAAGGAGGTGGAATTAGATTCTGCAGGTGAACAACTGGCTACGCCATCAGCAAGGATTTGGATTTCTGGATCATGGAGTGAATTACCTATATGATGGACTACTTGATAGAGATGGGGTGCACCATACGAAGACTGGAAAACATGTATTTGGAAGTCGCCTTGCTACACTCATAAGGAGAGCTTTAAACTAGAACAATGTGGGAAGGGAAGCAAAAGACCAGAAAAAGCCATACACCTGACAAATGCTATTGAGAACTCTGCTATTAGAAGTGGAAAGGAAGAACAAAGACAAAAGAATCTAAATAATACAAATATTGGAGAAAGAGAAACCAATCACAAACTAAAATGTTTCTATACTAATGCACAAAGCATGGGCAACAAACAAGGAGAATTGGAACTACTAACACAGGAAAAGAAATATGATGTCATTGGAATCACTGAAACTTGGTGGGACAATCCACATGATTGGAATACTGTACAAGGCTAGAAGGATACAACTTATTTGCTAGAAACAGACATGATAAATGAGGAGGAGGAGGTGTCACATTGTATGTTAGAAACGCGTATATCTGCACAGAGATTGAAGCTTCAGAGACTGGGAGTTCTGTGGAAACTGTTTGGGTAAGAATACAAGGACAGAACAATGAAAGCAAGCTGAATATATAGATGAACTCTTTATGCATCAAATGGCCAAGTTCTCCAAAAAATATGACCTAGTTGTCATGGGAGATTTCAACTATCCTGACATTTGTTAGGAATCTCTCTCAGGCAAAACTAACAGGTCAAGGAAATTCTTATCCTCTCTTGCTGACAACTTTATTTTACAAAAGGTAGGGGAGAAAACAAGGGAATCTGCTACTTTGGATCTAATCCTTATAAACAGGGCGGGAATGGTTGAGGAGGTAAAAGTGGCTGGGACCCTAGAAGATAGCGACCATGCTATTTTAGAATTTTGGATAACTAGAGGAGGAAGACCTGTGAAGACTCAGACGTCAAGGTTAGATTTCAGAAAGGCAGATTTTAAATGATTCAGAAAGAGAATTGGAGGGATCCAATGGCTAGATATCCTTAAGGACAAAAATGTCCAGGAAGGATGGGAAATCTTGAAAAATGAAATTCTCAAAGCACAATTGTTAACAATTCTGAAAAGAGGGAAGAATAGGAAGCATTTAAGGAAACCAGGATGGATGAACACAGAACTTAAGCACATGCTAAAAAGGAAGAAAGAAATGTTTATAAAATGGAAAGAGGGAAGCATATCTAAAGAAGAATATAATGCTGTCTGCAGAACTTGCAGGGCACAAATCAGATTACTAAAGCTGACAATGTCTTGAGGCTTGCAAGAGACGTCAAAAGCAATAATAAAGGATTTTGGGGATATGTCAAAAGTAAAAGAAAAGTCAAAGATGCTATAGGATTTTTACAGGATGAAAATTATGAAATGGTAAGACAGGATGTTGAGAAGACTGAACTTTTAAATTCCTATTTTGCATCTGTTTTCTCTCAGAAAGGAAAGGTAACATCAACTCTTCTTCACTGTCCTATTAAGGGAATAGAAAAATCCAGGATATCTATAAACAGAAAGATAGTGAGGAAACACTTAGCTAACCTAAATGAATTGAAGTCTCCAGGTCCAGGTGAATTACACCCCAGATTTCTGAAGGAGATAGCAGAAGAAATTTTTAAACCCCTCTGAATAATGTTTGAAAATTCTTGGAGAACAGGAGAAGTCCCAGAAGACTGGAGAAGAGCAAATGTTGTTCCTATCTTCAAAAAGGGGAAGATGGTGGACCCAGGAAATTATAGGCCTTTGAGTCTGACTTCTATACCAGGAAAGATCTCTGAACAAATGATTATTAAACAACATGTATGTACAGTCATATGTTAAAGTTTGGGCGCCCCTATTAATGTTAACCTTTTTTCTTTATAACAATTTTGGTTTTTGCAACAGCTATTTCAGTTTCATATATCTAATAACTGATGGACTCAGTTATATTCCTGGATTCAAATGAGGTTTATTGTACTAACAGGAAATGTGCAATCTGCATTTAAACAAAATTTGACCGGTGCAAAAATATGGGCACCTCAACATAAAAGTGACATTAATATTTCGTAGATCCTCCTTTTGCAAAAATAACAGCCTCTAGTTGCTTCCTGTAGCTATTAATGAGTTCCTGGATCCTGGATGAAGGTATTTGTGACCATTCCTGTTTACAAAACAATTCCAGTTCAGTTAAGTTTGATGGTCGCCGAGCATGGACAGCCCGCTTCAAATCATCCCACAGATGTTCAATTATATTCAGGTCTGGGGACTGGGATGGCCATTCCAGAACATTGTAATTGTTCCTCTGCATGAATGCCTGAGTAGATTTGGAGCGGTGTTTTAGATCATTGTCTTGCTGAAATATCCATCCCCTGCGTAACTTCAACTTCGTCACTGATTCTTGCACAATATTGTCAAGAATCTGCTGATACTGAGTTGAATCCATGTGACCCTCAACTTTAACAAGATTCCCGGTGCCGGCATTGGCCACACAGCCCCAAAGCATGATGGAACCTCCACCAAATTTTACTGTGGGTAGCAAGTGTTTTTCTTGGAATGCTGTGTTTTTTAGCCTCCATGCATAACGCCTTTTTGTATGACCAAACAACTCAATCTTTGTTTCATCAGTCCACAGGACCTTCTTCCAAAATGTAACTGGCTTGTCCAAATGTGCTTTTGCATACCTCAGGCGACTCTGTTTGTGGCGTGCTTGCAGAAACGGCTTCTTTCGCATCACTCTCCCATACAGCTTCTCCTTGTGCAAAGTGCGCTGTATTGTTGACCGATGCACAGTGACACCATCTGCTGCAAGATGATGCTGCAGGTCTTTGGAGGTGGTCTGTGGATTGTCCTTGACTGTTCTCACCATTCTTCTTCTCTGCCTTTCTGATATTTTTCTTGGCCTGCCACTTCTGGGCTTAACAAGAACTGTACCTGTGTTCTTCCATTTCCTTACTATGTTCCTCACAGTGGATACAGACAGGTTAAATCTCTGAGACAACTTTTTGTATCCTTCCCCTGAAAAGCTATGTTGAATAATCTTTGTTTTCAGATCATTTGAGAGTTGTTTTGAGGAGCCCATGATGCCACTCTTCATAGGAGAATCAAATAGGAGAACTACTTGCAAGTGGCCACCTTAAATACCTTTTCTCATGATTTGATACACCTGGCTATGAAGTTCAAAGCTCAATGAGGTTACAAAACCAATTTAGTGCTTCAAGAAGTCAGTAAAAAGTAGTTAGGAGTGTTCAAATCAAGAAAATGATAAGGGTGCCCATACTTTTGCACCGGTCAAATTTTGTTTAAATGCAGATTGCACATTTTCTGTTAGTACAATAAACCTCATTTGAATCCAGAAATATAACTGAGTCCATCAGTTATTAGATATATGAAACTGAAATAGCTGTTGCAAAAACCAAAATTGTTATAAAGAAAAAAGTTTAACATTAATAGGGGTGCCCAAACTTTAACATATGACTGTAAGTACCTGGATAAGAATGAAGTGATTAAACAGAGTCAGCATGGGTTCGTAACTAATAAGTCATGTCAGACTAACTTAAATTCCTTCTATGACAGAATCACTGATTGGGTGGATCAGGGAAATGCTGTAGATATAGTATATCTTGACTTCAGCAAAGCATTTGGCAAATTATCTCACACAATCCTTATTGAAAAAATGGCTAAGTATGGAATGGACAAGGCAACTGTTAGGTGGATTCATAACTGGCTTAGTGATCGGAACCAAAGAGTGGTCGTAAATGGCTGCACATCCAGTTGGAAGAATGTCTCAAATGGATTACCACATGGCTCTCTCCTGAGCCCTGTATTGTTCAACATCTTTATCAATGATTTACATGAAGGAATTGAGGGTAAACTAATTAAATTAGCTGATGACACAAAGCTTGGAGGGATAGCTAATACTTGAGAAGAGAGAGAGAGGATTCAAAAAGATATAAATAAACTGGAGCAGTGGGCCGCAACTAACAGAATGGTTTTAACAGGGAAAAATGCAAAGTACTACATCTGGGCAATAAAAATGAAAAAAGCATATACAGAATGGGAGGAATAGGGCTAAGCAACAGCACATGTGAAAAAGACTTGGGTATTCTAATAGATCACAGACTGAATATGAGTCAACAGTGTGATGCAGCAGCAAAAAAGGCAAATGCAATTCTAGGATGTATTAACAGAAACATACAGTCTAGATCACGTGAAGTCATTATTTCCCTCTACTCCTCTTTGGTCAGACCTCATCTGGAATACTGTGTCCAGTTTTGGGCGCCACATTTTAAAAAAGACATCAACAAACTGGAGCAAGTTCAGAAAAGAGCGACCAGAATGGTAACCGGTCTGCAAACCCTGTCTTATGAGGAAAGGTTGCAGGATTTGGGAATGTTTAGCTTGCAGAAGAGAAGACTGAGAGGAGACTTAATAGCTGTTAGCGTGGGTGGTCTGGAGCAGGAACCTCCGGGAGTGGACCCTCTGGACCGTGGCACCGAGGGACCCCGGGCGAGCTGCCAGGTGGAGCAGACCCCTATACAGGGACCGTTAGGAGCAGGCCCAGGGGTTTGAGTACCACGGTAGCCGGTACCAAGAGGGGCGGCTCAGGATGGACCGGAGTAAGACTGAGACAGGAGTAGAGAATGACAGAGCAAGACTGGAGCCAGGAGACCGGAATGAAGTGAGACAGAAAACAGGAACAAGAGGGTAGGACTGGAGTAGGATGGCAGGAACACTGGAGGCAGGACTGGAGTAGGACGGCAGGAACACTGAAGGCAGGACTGGAGTAGGACGGCAGGAACACTGGAGACAGGATGGAGTAGGACAGCAGGAACACTGAATGCAGGACTGGAGTAGGACGGCAGTATCACTGGAGGCTGGAGTGGAGCAGGATGGCAGGAACACTGAAGACAGGACTGCGGAAGAGAACAAGGAACATGGGTAGCAAGACTGAGAAGGTGCTGCGGGAAGCAGCCGAGAACGGAACTGCAGGAGGAGAGTGCACCCGATGAAGCGAGGCCAGAGTGCCAGGAAACACAATGATCAGGCGCCTCCCTCAGAGGGAAGCGGCCTGATATGGCCCCGTCTGGTCAGCCATTGGTCCACAGGTGCTTCCGGGTCAGGGCACAACTAGAGCATAAGAAGCAGGAAGGAGGCGCGCCCGCGGCCTATGGCGCATGCGCATAGCATGCAGGGAAGGCATCGGCCGCGAGCCCGCCACAGGTGACCGCCGCGGCCTTCGGGTGGAGAGAGGTGGCGGCGGGGGGAGCGGAGACCGCCTGCGGCGTGGGAGCGGGGGACGGGTGAGTATGTCTACAAATATCTCAAGGGCTGTCACATTGTAGAAGGATCATCTTTTTTCTCATTTGCACAAGGAAAGACAAGAAGCAATGGGATGAAACTGAATGGGAGGAGACACAGATTAGATATTAGAAAAAACTTTTTGACAGAGTGATCAATGAGTGGAACAGGCTGCCACGAGAGGTGGTGAGTTCTCCTTCAATAGAAGTCTTCAAACAGAGGCTGGACAAACATCTGTCTGGGATGATTTAGCAAATCCTGCTTTGAGCAGGGGGTTGGACCAGATGGCCCAGGAGGTCCCTTCCAACTCTACGATTCTATGATTCTATGATTCAGAGTTTTTTTTCATTTCTGCAGCCCTTGTTAACTCATATTCCTTATCGTACTCATCTTGAGGTTGACTTTTTTTGTTTGCTGGTCGTGGTAAATTGAAATCACCAAAAGACTTCCCATGGATTAGCAGCACACCTTTCACATCTTTCACAGCATACCCTATACAATTGATGCAATCTTCCGAGTTATTGTGGTATCTATGACAGTAGTCTTTTAAAAAATGTTCCTTAAACTCATTCCACAACTCTAGGAGATTAGTAGGTGGGCCAAAAACACAAATGTAAGCAAACATCTCCCTAAGTTGTGTAGGCATGTTCAGAATGGTGGCATCTATTAAAGAATTTATCCAGACATTGTCATCTATCAACAATCCTAGTGCTAATGCAGCATCTTTAAATGTTTGATGTGTAACCCTATGTACGGATTTAATGCTGTCTAAACTTGTTACGACTTTTACATGCAATAATAACAAACGTAAATAATATCGTTCTTGGTCTCTTACACTAACTGCATACATTCTTCCAATTACTTTAACGCTTTGTAGCTTTTGGGTTTCCATGTGCCTTGTTTCTAAACATAGTGCTCCGGAATTTCTCAGTCGTAATATTGATGTGCATTTACGTCGTGCATTTACGTCGATCTTATTAAGATTGAAGTAGACCATTAGTGTGGAATTGTTTTGGAGCTTTTGTTGAATGTTGTCAATGGGATTGCCTTCATGAAAATACAGTGGCTGAGAGTTAGGCTGGTTTCACATTTGCGTTTTTTTTCGCGGTAATTTAGCGCTAAATAGCGCATGCGTTTTTTTTTCCTATACTTTGCATGGGATGCGCTTATGTGCGCATACACATGCGTTTGTACGCGTTTTACCGCGCATGCGTTTTTTTGCGGTATGCGCTCGGACGCACAAAATGCAACTTGTTGCATTTTTTGTGCGTCCGATTTGCTTCAAAAAAAGCATGCGCGCGCAATGCGTTTTTTTACAGCAAGACACCCATTATAAGTCTATGGTGAGCATATGTGCGCATTGGCATGCTTATGTATGCGTTTTTTTGCACATGCGTTTTTTTTTTACCATTAGTTTAGACAATGGAATTTAGGGGTTTGGGTAAAGTTAGGGTTAGTTAAGGGGGTTTAGGGTTAGGGTTAGGGTCAGGGTTAGGGTTAGGGTTAGGGTTAGGGTCAGGGTTAGGGTCAGGGTTAGGGTTAAGTATGGTTTGGTTAAGGGTTAGGGTCAGGGTTAGGGTCAGGGTTAGGGTTAAGTATGGTTTGGTTAAGGGTTAGGGTCAGGGTTAGGGTTAGGGTTAGGGTTAGGGTCAGGGTTAGGGTTAGGGTTAGGGTCAGGGTTAGGGTCAGGGTTAGGGTTAAGTATGGTTTGGTTAAGGGTTAGGGTCAGGGTTAGGGTCAGGGTTAGGGTTAAGTATGGTTTGGTTAAGGGGTAGGGTCAGGGTTAGGATTAGGGTTAGGGTTAGGGTTAAGTATGGTTTGGTTAAGGGTTAGGGTCAGGGTTAGGGTTAGGGTCAGGGTTAGGGTTAGGGTCAGGGTTAGGGTCAGGGTTAGGGTTAAGTATGGTTTGGTTAAGGGTTAGGGTCAGGGTTAGGGTTAAGTATGGTTTGGTTAAGGGTTAGGGTTAGGGTCAGGGTTAGGGTCAGGGTTAGGGTTAGGGTCAGGGTTAGGGTTAGTAAAGTCATGGTTTGGGTTAGTGTGAGGGGCCACCTAATGTTGGAAAAAAACGCAAACGCGGTAAAAACGCACTAAAAACGCATACAAACGCATAAAAACGCTGCGTTTTTTTCATGCATGCTCATAAAAATGCTTGAAAAAAACACAGCAGTTGTATGCTTTTGTATGCGTTTTTCAATGCGTTTTTTTGCGGGAAAAACGCGCTGCAAAAAAAAGCAAGTGTGAAACAGGCCTTAGGCAGGTGTACCGCTAGGCGAATGATGGTATGAGATTGTTTATGCATTGGGTAAGCAGATATTCTCCATGCAGCTTTTGGTGCACTGACATATCTCGAATCAACAAATTTATTTGTTTCATCTTGTTTGATGTTTCTTTGAGCTATTTCAATATTAGCTTTGTCATGTCCTTTGTATACATATTTAAACAAATATTTAACACTTTGGATAGAGGCACAAATTTCCACATTAAGGCTGTGTGCACACGCTGCGGATTTTGCTGCTGTGTGCACACGCTGCGGATTTTGCTGCGGTTCCGCAGCGGTTTTGGCTGCTGCGGACCCGCAGCAGTTTCTGCTGCGGTGTACAGTACCATGATTCCCTATGGGAATCAAAAACCGCAGTGCAGACGGTGCGGAATTTTCCGCGCGGATTATCTGCGGTTTTCAATCCACAGAAAGAATTGACATGTCAATTCTTTCTGCGGATTCTCCTGCGGTTTGCCATCTCCTCTATTGAGGAGATGAAAAACCGCAGGACAAAACCGCAGAGCAATCCGCAGGTAAAACCGCAGGTCTTTTGACCTGCGGTTTCACCTGCGGATTTTACAAAATCCGCGCGGATGAATCCGCACCTAATCCGCAGCGTGTGCACACAGCCTAATGTGGCAGTTGTATTTTTTGAGCAAATAAGAGTTGTATGGAACAACCCATGAATTATCAATTGTTTTTGAATGATGGTCGTAGGTTCTCCCAATGTTTCTTCGGTAACTTGGATAGCCGTCTATTTGCTTGACAGTATATTCTTGAAATTTTTTTGGGAAACCTTTGGTACACTTCCCATTACCCATACAGGGAGAGTTAGGATTGGCTTCTTCACAGGGACCATGAATCATGTTTTTAAAAACAATGTTGTGGAGCTGAGGGTATTTTATTTCATTGGGAATTTCTGCCCAAACTATGTTGTCCATGTCCTCTTCATTTCTTAATTTTGAATTGTTTTTCAGGATTATTAAAATATGCGCATGTGGAAGACCACCCTTTTGAAACTCGATGACATGGACGGCTGCGTCGACCTCTCCAAATAAGCCATGATTGATGTCTGCTAATAGGGAATCAAGTTTAATTTTTAAAACATGTGCCACCAAGTCTGGCCCATGCTCCACACGTTGCCACGGTTCTAAATTTTTTGATATTTCATTCCACTTGGGATTACATGTCATGGTGACAAACAGATCTGGGCCACCATACTTTGTTACTATACACATAGCATCCTGGTAGCGCTGTTGCATGTTTCTTGGACTGCCTTCAAAAGATGATGGCAAAATTACTGTCTTTCCAATTGGGATGCCCTTTTCAATAGATTTTTTTAGTAAATGTTGTTGTAGGAGGCAGTAATCTTCCACATTTAAATCTTTCTGGTGCATTCTGATGTAATGTAGACGATTTGCCTCTATTTTGCGTATGCATCAACTAAATATTGCTGTGTGAGCTTGCCACCATTGAATAGTGGATTAAATCCCTTTCTGACCGATAATACAAAGCTATAGTACTGAAGTTGGATTATTCTTCGGGCGCTCTTTCCCTGTTGTTTTAGACCATCATGCCAGCCTTGGTCTCCATAAGGGAAAACTATAGGATACAGCAGAGCATCCAAATTGCTATGGAGAATGCTGATACATTGTGCTTTGGGAGCTAGAGGGCTGCGTGGATCAGGTTTTAAATGGATTATTATGTCTCTATTGAAGGGAGGCTCACCATCTTCATTCTGAAAGACAACTGCAACTTCACTCACTGTTGGGTTGTTGTATCGCCTTGGATCTTGATTCCTATCTTGCTTAATAGCCATTGTGATGGTTGGCATGACAGTTCCATTTTGATGAGGTTTGATCTGTTCTTGTTGTTCAACATCACGTAGCATTCGATAGGCAGCAGCAAATGGATTGTTAGCTTGCAGTTGCTCAGCAATAATGTTCATCAATGTAGGTTGACATTTTTCATTTTCTTTTATTTTGAGTCTTAGTTCATTTGCATCGGCGGTATCCAGTATATAAAGTTGAGCAAATTTTGGTTGGTCTTCCTCTGTTGGATGTAGTGTGCCTGTTCGATGATATATCTGTCCATGTATGTGAAAACAGTGTGGGCCATATCCAGGTAGTGGTGAAATACCTGCTCCCATGGAGGCAAAAGATCTATTGATACTACGAATATTGTCCATGAAATTTTTGCTGAATTCACTTTCTCCTGTCATCAACTTTTTGAATTCTTAAGGATACTGGAGTATAGGTAGATGTACTTTTCCCTTCTGACAGCACTGTGTAAATTTTCCATCGGAAGGCATCTCATCTCCAAAATTCAAACATTGGCAACTTTGACATAAATGGTTCATGGGACCGCAGCTGTGTTCATGAACTGTGTTCTCATCATGGGTTACATTTTTTGCTTGTAGCTGAAGTTCATGTCTTTCTTTTTCTATATGGCTTGTTTGCCGGTGGATGTTGATTTGGCATTGGTGTTGTAGTTGCACTTCTCTATGGATTTGTGTTTCAGCTTGTCGCTGTAGATGGTGCGCTTCTGCATTTTGTGTTAGTGTCCTTGCTGTGGCGAATAGACATTGTTCCTGTGTTGGGATAATGCGTTGTTAGTTAACCCCACACATCTTGTAGTTGTAGACCCAACGGAGAGGTGTGCTAGTTGTGATGGGTCATCGTGTGAGCATAGTATTGTTGTTGAGACAGCAGATTTTTTTTTGCAGAGCTGTCGGTGCCCAATGGCATCTTGTGATAATCTAATGACTTTTGCAACAGGGGACTCATCTCCTCTACGCCTACGCTTATATGTATTGTTTGTGTCCCAACGATGCTGTTTTTCTTCAGGAGTCACATTTACACGTTGTCGTCCTGTGCGTTGGGCATTTGCTGCTTTCCTTTCATTGTCATTGGTGTACTTTTTAGGAGGAGCCATGTTGGCGTTGATATTTGCAGTCTAAGGAAACCTAAATTACACGCTGTAACGTATTATTTTAGGTCCAGTGACACACTGTAACGTTTATTTTTAATGTCCAGCAGCACACTTCAAACTATATTTTTTATGTCCAGTGACACACTGTAACGTGTATTTTTTAGGTCCAGTGACACGCTGTAACGTGTATTTTTTTACGTACTGCAACACGCTGTAAAGTGTATTTTTTATGTCCAGTGACACACTGTAATGTGTATTTTTTTAGGTACTGCGCCACACTAACGTTTATTTTTTGGTCCAGCGACACGCTTCAACGTATGTTTTTTATGTCCATTGTCACGCTGTAAAGTGTATTTTTTATGTCCAGTGACACACTGTAATGTGTATTTTTTAGGTACTGCAACACGCTGTAACGTGTAGTTTTTCAGTCCAGCAACACACTGTAACGTGTATTTTGTAGGTGCAGTGAGGCGCTTTAACCTTTTTTTTTTGTGCAGTGACACTGCTTATTGTAACAATTTTTTTTTACTAATTCTACTTTTGTGTGTTGTAGTTGATTGTAAACTTCCACCAATTCAGAGGCTGCTGGCAGGCGCGTCACAGCAATGACATGCTGTGACGCACTTCATAAATAAACAGACTGGGTTCGCGCATGCGCAGTGAACATGCCCGGCCAACCTTAATCTGCCTCTACAAAGATGGCGGTTTTATATACTGCGCTTGCGCAGTGATTCATGTTGCTACTGCTGCCCGGCGAGGAGGGTGCCCTGGTGGTCTGGATCCGAGCGGCGGCCGGGATCCAAGCGGTGGTCGGGATCCCAGAGGCGGCCGGGATTACAGCGGCGGTCAGGATCCAGAGTTGGGGAGGGGTCTTTGCAGCGTGGGGCCCTTGTGGCATGGGGTCCTGGCGGCGGGTGAGTCCCAGCAGAGGGGGTGCCATATTGGAAGGGAAGTTTGTGGGTGGGTGTGTGTCCCGCCACTACCTGCCACCCACCTCCACGCAGTCACAGCCGTTAGGAAACACGGTGGTTTGCGGCCTGTGCTGGAGATGGGGTGCGGCAATGTCACCAGAGGGCGCCTGCACCCCATCTCCAGCACAGGCCGCAAGCCGAGGTCTTTCCTGCCAGCAGTGACTGCACGGAGGTGGGTGGGCAGGCAGCGGTGGTGGCGTGTCCTGGCAGCGTGTCCAGCAGCAGTTCCAGCAGCAGGTCTCAGTGGTGTGGTCCGGCGTGGGTGTACCAGCGGTGGTACTGCGGAGGGGCCTGTTATCACCACCGGGTGCCATATTAGAATACCCATCACTTGGGTATTCCAATATGGCGGTCGGTGTACTTCCGGTCGGTGCAGTGAATCATGGGATTTCGAGGACATCCAGAGGGAAGTGGATGACAGACAATTTAAGGCAATTATATATATAGAAGTCCGTATTTGGCTATATCTCTTGTAATAACTGCAAAGTGTATTGTGATGTCCCCATCACAGCGTCTTGGGTAATTTTTTTAAACCTTTTCACATTGTGCAATGGTGAAACTTGTACTCCCTATCTCTTCTAATAACTGCTAAATGTATTGTGAGGTCCCCATCATGGCCTCTTTCAGCGTGTATCATACACAACCCTTGGGGTAATTTATGGAAACCTTTGGACATTGTGCAAAGGTCAAATTTCTACTCTCAATCTGTATTGAATTATTAGAAATTTTTTATTGTGTTGCCCTTCTCACAGACTCGATAAGCGTGCATCGGGTAGTCTGATGTTGATTTTTGTGTCTGCACTTCGACATTTTGGAACATGAATGCATTAATATGCTCCACACCATTCTTCAGGTTTCAGCCTTACACAGAATAATAATATGAGTAATGAAACATGCTATATATATATATATGCTGCTAGTTCGAAAATCTTACCCACACATCCCTTTATAAAGGGAAATTCGACATAATACCTCTGTTAGCATATGCCATATACTGCTGATATACCCAGCACCAGAGGCGTAATTATAGAAATCGCAGCTGCGACTGGGCCCGACTGCTTAGGGGGCCCGTCCGTCCACCAATAGTGAAGGAGAAAGAGGACGTCACCATAACACGTGACCCGCAGCTGGGAGGTGTCACTGCAGGTCCTTGGGTTAGATGGATTAAATGAATGCAGTCACCAGGTCACGTGATCCAGAGAGAGGCGTGTCTACAGGTCCTTCAGCCATGAGTGTGTGTGCTGCAAGCTGTTGCTGCGTCCTCCTTTTGCTGGCCAAGGGTGAGGTGAGGTCCCTCAAATTTGCAAGTGTCCTGTGTGTGACTGCTGCATCCTCCTGTCCTCCTCCTGTCCTGTGAGACCTGTTATTAGGAGCTGCTCAGTGCTGGGGTGAGTAGTGGCGGAAGCTTCTGCATCAGAGGTCTCTCTCTCTATCTGGCTTTATAGTGCAAACTGCGCAGGTCTCTCTCTATATAGCTCTATAGTGCACACTGCACAGGTCTCTCTCTATATAGCTCTGTAGTGCACAGTGAAGTGCACAGGTCTCTTTATATGGCTCTATAGCGCACAGTGAAATGCACAGGTTTCTCTATATGGCTTCATAGTGCACAGAGAAGTGCACAGGTCTCTCTCTATATGGCTTTATAGTGCACAGGTCTCTCTATATGGCTTTTTAGTGCACAGTGAAGTGCACAGGTCTCTCATGATATGGCTCCATAGTGCACAGGTCTCTCATGATATGGCTCTATAGTGCACAGTGAAGTGCACAGGTCTCACGCTCTCATGAAACGGTTCTATAGTGCACAGTGGGGTGCACAGGTCTCTCTATATGGCTTTATACGAGGTGTGTACGTGGTGTTAGGAGCAGAGCCGTGTGTGTACGAGGTGAGCAGAGCCGTGTGTGTACGGAGCAGAGTCGCGTGTGTACGAGGTGTACGGAGCGGAGCCGTGCATGTACGAGGTGTACGGAGCAGAGATAGGTGTGGATTTTGGCATAGGGGGCCCCATTTGAAAGTTCACACCGGGGCCCATAACTTTGTAGTTACGCCACTGCACAGCACCCCAGTAGGCTGGGTGCAAAATCTGTACTGACAGTGAAACCACTGGCCCTTCCCCCAGGCTACGCCCTTCCCAATCTGCTGTTCAGAAAGGAGGCGCTGATGCTTCCTGTCTAAACTGCAGTTACACAGACACAACAGTCAGCAACCACATCCAGTTTGCTGTCCCAGCCCAGCATTCAGTTGTCCCTTGTCAGCTTATATGTCTGTTCACAAATTGTTAGTTAGAGCATACATATTCATTAACAATTTACATTGTCCAGTGCTGGACAAAAACCATTGATGACTTTTCCAGGATCCTAAATGAGACTTCTGTCTCCTTATTAAACTGTCGCTTCCCATACATTTTCTAAATTTGTTTCCAAAAAAAAAAAAATCATGGTGGGGTATTAGCCAGTTTCTGTATATTTTAAGCACGTCCAAGAGACTGGGTTAATATGCTCCACAGGCCTATTCAGGTCATAGCCTTACTCAGATTGGAACATGGTCATTTCCATGCTAAGGCCTTTACCTGAGCTCTGTAGCACTGCTTGTCACCTGAGTAATACACTCCACAGACCTTGTCACTCTCTGGGACATATCCTTTATTTACTCCATTGTTGCTCAAAACCATTCAAAAGATAAATTCTGCCTGGTTGAGTAGTTTCTATAAGAAGTGCGTAGGCCTGCGCAGATTGGTCAATGGTACTCCTGTCTCTTTCCCTTGAGAAGGCTGCTTCCAAGTAAAATGAGGCTTGTACATGTTCCTGACATGGGTTTCAGGCTTGACAGACTGAACACAATACAGGCCGTTGCTTGCATATATTGTATTCAGAATTTAATTTGAATGCTTTTGGTGTCTGGTAGAATCCAATTTACTGACATTGATCATACAGCTCCCCCAACTCCTGTATTATATTCACATTGCAACGGCTTCTCCGGCTATGACAGTGGCTCCATTGGGATCCAGTGGCAAAAATGAACTGTGGAGCATACAAAACGCAAGTTTCACAGCACCTGCCGCCCTTCTGCAAATTGTAAGCATGGGCCGCATAATGATATGTTGGTGGACATGGCGGTGGGCAATGCCCAACATTCAGATACGCATGTTTGAAATGGAATTGTAAAGGGATGGGAATATCTATTCCACTATCTTCCTAGCTCTTTAGCATGAGGGAGAGACCTCCCAAATGTAGGAGTGAGAGCTCTCCCCAATGCATGATACAGGGCCATCTCAGGGCCCTTACCAAACTCCGGTTTCACGGCACCTGCTGGCAATCTGCAAATTGTAAGCGAGGGCCGCATAATAACATGGCGGTGGACATGGTGGTGGTGGCAGGCGATGCCCAAAATTCAGATGGGCATGTTTTTACTGGCATTGTAAAGGGATGGGGAAAATGTATTCCACTATCTTGCTAACTGTTTGGCATGAGGGAGGGTCCTCCCAAATATAGGAGTGAGAGCACTCATAAAAGTCAATGGAAAAACTAAAGCCAAAACGCTCAGTGTGAACATATGCTAAAGGAGAGGTATCATTTTTTTTTTGTTTCATTTATTTTATTTTGCATTATATATATGTAATTATGAAGAAAAAAATGTTTCTTAGCATTTTTCCCTTTAAAAAAAAATTGGTTTGGTAGGTCTTTTAAAAATTCATAAAACCAGTGCAATTGTCTGACACCATTATTTCCAGATACCATATGTGAGTCAGAAAGGCATGCAGGCATCTTCTTCATGATGTTCCCATTTAGTTTTAGCTCTTTTCCATCCATTTCAGCTTTTTTATCATGCCTGTTTGTTGGGTCTAGCAGAAAAATATTCGGCTTTCCTACTGACTTGCATTGGATACATTATTCGGTGCGAATACACAAATATTACAAATTATTTGTGCCAATTTTTCCAAATTTGGATATTTCACTATTTGCTCATTTCTATTTATTAGCCTTTGCAGGTAGAATTATGCCAATAGGCAGGGTTTTATGTAGGCGCTTCTCATCATGCACAGCAGGCATTAGGAACCAATGTTTCCATGTTCAAGTAGCGAAGGAAATAAATGAAGATCTAGAAGTGTGGTTAGAATTTTAGAATCTTTTAATGGTCAGTCGATTTGGCGCTCATCTTTTGTCTCAGACTAACAGTTTGTTTTCTTTACAGATGCTGTCACCCTGCTGTTTTGGCGTGTTTAGATGGAGCGTGGTGTGCTGAAAAGTAGCATTGGGCATGGATAAATAGGAGAGTTACGAACAACAGTGTGCTTTTAGAATTGTTTCCTGTCATTTGAGGTAGGAGATTGGCTAACAAAAATATTCTTATCAGGTCTAGCAGCAGAGGCGTTATATATGCTGTGAACTGTTTATTCAGTAATTGTCAATTAGTGGTAAAATTGTAGAGACATTTGGTGCTGTTATGCCTTAAATGGAATATTTAGCTGAAAGTCATGTATGTTGAACACAAATGCAAATAAATGGCAGAATTGCTCTCTTATTTTCAGTTCATGAGTTTCTTCAATCTCATACCCAGCACCCAGAAAATATGAGAGAAGTGCCAGGAGTATCTATTGGGTCTACTCTGGTCATAATATTGGATATATTACAGCGGTCAGTTCTATTTTGAAAGGTTACCTGGAGGCCTGGGTGTTTTTTTCAAAATTTTGCATTAAAGAAAGTTTAAACGCAGGGTCAATCTCAGAACAGGCTGCGTTAATATTTTTGTTATTTCTGTTTGATAAGGGTTTTGCTAATTCTACAGTCACTAAGAATTTAGCTGGAATTTCTTTTTAAGAAACTTTTGGGTCAGAGACCGTTGAATACTTATTTTAGTGTTAAGCAGGTCCTAAAGGGATATAAGAAGAATCATTCTTTCCGGGATGATAGGTGCCCTATCTCTCTGGGTATACTAAAAGATTTATGTACAGTCTCCGATGTATGCTGCTTTGATAATTTTGAATCAATATTTTTTCTGTACTTCAGCATTCCTAATGTTTTTTGGGGCTCTTAGAATTTGTGAGCTGCTGCCAATGGGGCACAATGGGTTAGAAGGTGTAGCTGTCAACCAAATCTCGGCTGAAGTAGGGTCATTGATCTTCTACATAGAAAAATCCAAGATGGACCAGGAGGGAAAGGGCTGTAGTTTGAGGTTAATGTATTGTTCTGAAAAATTCATTTGTCCAATTTGTCTGTGCAGAAAATGTTTTGGTATGCGCCCTGCTGGTATGAATAAAATCCTCATTCACCGTTCTGGCAAGCCATTGATGCAGTTCCAATTTAGGAGCATACTAAGAAAGTGTTTATCGGAGCTAAGCTTGGATGAGAAATAGTTCTCCACTCATTCTTTTGGAATTGGAGTAGCAACAGAGGTGCCAAAATTGGTCTAAATGAAACATTAATTAAAAAGTTGAGGAGATGGGGCTCAAAGTGTTATAAGCTATATATGTGTAAATAATTTTTAACTAACTTTTGTTTGTAATTTTCTTAGGTGTCACAGTATGGAAATTGAGCCATTATTTAATTCATTGGGCAGACTGGAAAGCATATCAACAAAGTTTTGGTTTGAACCTGTCTGTGTCTTCTAACTTTGTTTATAGCAAATTGGTAGAGATATTTATAAAACTTAACTTTTATTCAGTAATTAAAAACTATTAAAGTGCCAAAGAAGCGCCAGAAAAGTGTTCGTGCATATGTGCAAATAAAACAGCAACCTGTGCTATGCCACCTTTACTTCTCTTTTTTGAAGGACCAATATGACGTATGGTATAGCCAGCTGTATACTAGTGTACCTTGGTAGTCACCTCCAAGTATCATATATACACACACTGTCTCAGCTTATTCAACCAGAAATATTCATCATAAACCATCTGTGGTAAGCTTATGAATAAGTAAAAGAAATAAAGCTCCACAAAATACCCTCAAATTCAGCAATAAATGTGCCCTTCAAGAATACGGCGGACTTTTTGTATTCCTAGTACCGTCTCTAAGAACATTTATAATGACGTCTCATTATAAGCCAGTGAAATGTACAAATCACCCATGGAGCACAGTCAATCGGAGCAGTAGACATTCCCTATTAATACTGTATTTGTAATACTCTCAGGGTGAACCATAAGTTTATCACTGTACTTATCTCAGGTATGGTGGTCCTGCACACCAATGCCTGTATATATGCTCATATGTGGGGGCCCCAGACCTCAGCATATCCTCACGCTTGTATTCAGCTGAGTGGCCTTTATCCCAGAGTATGTCTCCTGACGCGTTTCATTTTATTCCGACTCATTACGGGAGAAGTGACATTAGATTATGAGACGTAGCGCGCAGATTCTTCCTCTACTTGCCTTATATATGTTCAAACACCCCGCGGCATGTTATCATTTCCGGACGCCGAGTGTGACAATTACGGTTTCCCGAGTGCATTGGTTCCTCATTGAATCACATGCCACACTTCCTGGGTTTGTCTCAGAACCAATAACGTCACATCCGGACCCTGGATCACAGCGTCATCATAACACTGCTTTCACGTGATGTTACGGTGCCCATGACAACCTGATGCTGCTTTGAAAAGGTCAAAGCGCCAGCATACCTTGCGCAAACATATACTAAGGGCATCAGCAATCAAACCATATGGCTCCCCATACACAAGTGTATCGTTACTTCACAAATTTACGGGGGACATACATAAATAAAAAATATCAGCTAATCGGCATTTCATCCGTTGCTGATTACACCCGTGTAACGGACATTTTCAGCGATTTCCCAGGCCAGCTTCATTATACAGTGTATCAATAGAACCAAGGTGGAAAAAATAGTATCCATGGTAGATTCCACATATAAAAAATGTATACTGTCAGGAAGTATCAAAATTGAATATCATTTGGAATGTTTTTGTAACATAGTAACATAGTAACATAGTTATTAAGGTTGAAGGGAGACTTTAAGTCCATCTAGTTCAACCCATATCCTATCCTAACTTGCCCTAACATGTTGATCCAGAGGAAGGCAATAAAAACCCCATGTGGCGAACACTAAGCTTCACATTGGGGAAAAAAATTCCTTCCCGACTCCACCTACGGCAATCAGAGCTAACATGAAAGCATAGTAAAGGAGAAGGATATCAAGTGGCCAGTATATGCCTGTGCAGGATGTGGCAGTGATAAATCCTGAAACCAGTACTGAGCAGTAATGAATATGAATGAGACTAAAATCGGCAACATGTATTACCTCAAGTGGTGGGCAGGAGGTCCCCGACACGCGTTTCGCGGCTGCTTTCTCAAGGGGCGTATAGAGGGGCTGCTGAGTTGTCCTTTTATATCTTAATAAGATATTGGTGGTCAGCGTGTGACGGCGCTTCCAATGGGCGGTCCAGATCAGAGCCGTCATAGATCGGCATCATACTATGCCGCGCCTCCACCCCGCTCTACGCTTCAGAGCAGGAAGGAGGAAGCGGCCGCATAGAGACGCGTCACCATGGTGACTCCCCGATCTGCACGCCGATGGAGCGTGTCTTGTAGCCATAGGGGAATATCGTATCACAATGGCAAAGCTCAAGCTAAATGAAATAAAGGTTTTGTGGCCGATGGCAAGATGGAATAGCACTGATGAATTAGAAAAAAATATAAGTGTAAGAAAGTGCATGAGTGTAAAGTTATGAAAGTGCACATATGAAATAAAATGTGACATAATACCTAATGTGAGACTGTGTATGAACATATTAGACAAGTACAGAGTTAAAAATCATATGTTGCAAAATTCTATTATTACACAGAATAAAAATTATATACATAATGTGCATTAAAATGTGAAAAATAAAGCATATATGTCAAAAATTAAACATGTGATATGATAAAGTATAAAATATGACGGATTAATCCATCAAAATACAAAAAAAAGGGGAGAATAAAAATAAATAAATAAAAAATAAAAATTAACCAAAAGAAAAAAAGAAAAAATAAATAAATAACACATAGGGTACAAAAACATCAGTTCAGGCTTGAGCAGGACAAAACCAGTCAGCACCTCTAAAATAGAATTGAAGGTTATCTGAAAAATATAAAAATCAAATTAGATATACAATAAAAGAGAATTAAAAAAAAATTTTAAAAAAAGAAAGAAGAAAAACAGAGCTACAAGAATGGGGCGAAACTGATGACCTCATTGAGTCCATTAGGCTGCAACGATTTGATTTTGAAAATCCATCGCGCTTCTAATTGCGCAAGCGACCATTTCCAATTCCCACCCCTGACATCAATATGTATTTTATCTATACCAAAAGCTTTCAGTAAGCTAGCGTTACAGTTATGAATTTGTTTGAAATTACGTGGTATAGGTTTCAGAGATGAAATATCCTCAATGTCCATAGCATTAGCAATGTCACGATAGTGTTCTCTAATCCTGGTTTTCAAAGGTCTCGATGTTAGACCTATGTAAATTTTGGAACAGGGACAATAAGCGTAATATACCACCCCTATTGAATTGCTGGTAATATGCTGCGTAATAGAAAAATTCTTGCCATCACTAGAGTGGAAGGTGGAAGTCCGCACCATATTGGGGCAAGCAATGCAGTCCCCGCAAGGAAAAAAGCCCCAAGTAGGGCCCTGTGATCCAAAAGCTTTTTCAGGAAGGAGTCCGGGATGGTAACTACGGACAATGTGATCTTTAAGATTAGGGGATTTCCTATAAGTAATGGACGGATAATCGAATAAAAATTTAGCCAATCCCGCATCCTCCTGTAGAATAGGCCAACATTTTTTCAAAATATTTTGCATGCTGTGTGAGCTGGCATTATAGGTGGTTATAAATCTTACCTTTGCTTCCTGTGTAGGTTTACATCGCGATTTCAAAAGTTCACTGCGATCAATTTTCTCAGCTGCTTTCAGACCTTTTTTAATACACCTTCGTGAATATCCTCTTTCAGGGAACCTATTGGATAGATCATTTGCTTGCTCAATGAAATTTGCTGGATTGGAACATATCATGTCATCGATAAAGCGGGCCCAGAACAGGACCCCCTCGATTTATCTACAACAACAAGGCACCGCAATGGGTGCGGCTTTTGCATCTGCGTATGCCAATCTTTTTATGGGCATGTGGGAACGGGAAATTTTTTTCACCAAACCTCTGGCACACATCGAGGGGGTCCTGTTCTGGGCCCGCTTTATCGATGATATTCTCATGATATGGCAGGGTTCTGAGCAGGACCTCCTTGACTTTGTTGAGATTTTAAATAACAACAAGCTGAACATCAATCTCACATGTAAACACAGCCAAACCTCCATCGATTTTCTCAATATCAAAATCTCAATCCCTCCAAGTGGATTTCTGGAAACTAATATTTTCCGAAAGGAAACTGCTGTTAACTCGCTTCTGCATGCGTCGTCCTCACACCCATTGTCCTTAATTAAAAGTATACCCAAAGGCCAATTCCTCAGAGCCAAGCGGATATGTTCCAATCCAGCAAATTTCATTGAGCAAGCAAATGATCTATCCAATAAGGTTCCTTGAAACAGGATATTCATGAAGGTGTATTAAAAAAGGTCTGAAAGCAGCGAGAAAATTGATCGCAGTGAACTTTTGAAATCGCGATGTAAACCTACACAGGAAGCAAAGGTAAGATTTATAACCACCTATAATGCCAGCTCACACAGCATGCAAAATATTTTGAAAAAATTTTGGCCTATTCTGCAGGAGGATGCGGGATTGGCTAAATATTTATTCGATTATCCGTCCATTACTTATAGGAAATCCCCTAATCTTAAAGATCACATTGTCCGTAGTTACCATCCTGGACTCCTTCCTGAAAAAGCTTTTGGATCCCAAGGCCCTACTTGGGGCTTTTTTCCTTGCGGGGACTGCATTGCTTGCCCCAATATGGTGCGGACTTCCACCTTCCACTCTAGTGATGGCAAGAATTTTTCTATTACGCAGCATATTACCTGCAATTCAATAGGGGTGGTATATTACGCTTATTGTCCCTATTCCAAAATTTACATAGGTCTAACATCGAGACCTTTGAAAACCAGGAGAGAACACTATCGTGACATTGTTAATGCTATGGACATTGAGGCTGTGTGCACACGCTGCGGATTAGGTGCGGATTCATCCGCGCGGACTTTGTAAAATCCGCAGGTGAAACCGCAGGTCAAAATACCTGCGGTTTTACGTGCGGATTGCCCTGCGGTTTTTCATCTCCTCAATGGAGGAGATGGCAAACCGCAGCGGAATCCGCAGAAAGAATTGACATGTCAATTATTTCTGCGTATTGAAAACCGCAGATAATCCGCGCGGAAAATTCTGCACCGTCTGCATGGCGGTTTTTGATTCCCATAAGGAATCATGGTACTGTACACCGCAGCAAAAACTGCTGCGTGTCCGCAGCGGCCAAAACCGCTGCGGAACCGCAGCAAAATCCGCAGCGTGTGCATACAGCCTGAGGATATTTCATCTCTGAAACCTATACCACGTCATTTCAAACAAATTCATAACTGTAACGCTAGCTTACTGAAAGCTTTTGGTATAGATAAAATACATATTGATGTCAGGGGTGGGAATTGGAGAAGGTCGCTTGCGCAACTAGAAGCGCGATGGATTTTCAAAATCAAATCGTTGCAGCCTAATGGACTCAATGAGGTCATCAGTTTCGTCCCATTCTTGTAGCTCTGTTTTTCTTTCTTCAAAGGCTAGTTTCACACTAGCGTTTATTTCCTGCAGCGTACGGCGCCGCTAAGCCCTGCCCCCTCCCGGCTCCCTGCCCGCCCCATCCGGTCATCGGCGCCTACTAGCGCACATGGACGCTTGCGATCTGCGCACCCTATCTTTAGCATAGGGTGCGCAGACCATGCGCTGGCCGTGTGCTAGTAGGATTTTAGTGTGCGCTGCGCACTTTTGAAGGTGCGCCGGTGTGCGCCGAACGCAGCATTTTGCATTTTGGTGCGCACGGTGCACCTTCAAAAGTGCGCAGCGCACACTAAAATCCTACTAGCACACGGCCAGCGCACGATCTGCGCACCCTATGCTAAAGATAGGGTGCGCAGATCGCAAGCGTCCATGTACGCTAGTAGGCGCCGATGACCGGATGGGGCGGGCAGGTAGCCGGGAGGGGGCGGGGCTTAGCGGCGCCGTGCGCTGCAGGAAATAAACGCTAGTGTGAAACTAGCCTTACTTTTTTTTTTTAAAAAAAATTAATTTTCTTTTATTGTATATCTAATTTGATTTTTATATTTTTCAGATAACTTTCAATTTTATTTTAGAGGCGCTGACTGTTTTGTCCTGCTCCAAGTCTGAACTGATGTTTTTGTACCCTATGTGTTATCTATTTATTTTTTCTTTTGGTTAATTTTTATTTTTTATTTATTTATTTTTATTCTCCCCTTTTTTTGTATTTTGATGGATTAATCCGTCATATTTTATACTTTATTATATCACATGTTTAATTTTTGACATATATGCTTTATTTTTCACATTTTAATGCACACTATGTATATAATTTTTATTCTGTGTAATAATAGAATTTTGCAACATATGATTTTTAACGCTGTACTTGTCTAATATGTTCATACACAGTCTCACATTAGGTATTATGTCACATTTTATTTCATATGTGCACTTTCATACCTTTACACGCATGCACTTTCTTACACTTATATTTTTTTCTAATTCATCAGTGCTATTCCATCTTGCCATCGGCCACAAAAACTTTATTTCATTTAGCTTGAGCTGTGCCATTGTGATACGATATTCCCCTATGGCTACAAGACACACTCCATCGGCGTGCAGGTCGGGGCATCACCATGGTGACGCGTCTCTATGCGGCCGCTTCCTCCTTCCTGCTCTGACGCGTCGAGCAGGGGGGAGGCGCGGCATAGTATGACGCCGATCTATGACGGCTCTGATCTGGACCGCCCATTGGAAGCGCCGTCACACGCTGACCACCAATATCTTATTAAGATATAAAAGGACAATTCAGCAGCCCCTCTATGCGCCCCTTGAGAAAGCAGCCGCGAAACGCGCGTCGGGGACCTCCTGCCCCCCACTTGAGGTAATACATGTTGCCGATTTTAGTCTCATTCATATTCATTACTGCTCAGTACTGGTTTCAGGATTTATCACCGCCACATCCTGCACAGGCATATACTGGCCACTTGATATCCTTCTCCTTTACTATGCTTTCATGTTAGCTTGCATACATGCACTATTGCAGCCATTTTCTCACCAAAAGCCATGGCATTTTTTCATGAATGAGTAAATATTTATTAACTTGTATTTAACCACATATTTTGTATATACATATATGCCATTTGTAACCTCTTGTTGTGGTGAACTTTGCAGTACCCACATTTTAATCTCTCCTAATTTTCATGTGTAATTTTAATCATACCTTAATAAAGATTATATTTTTACACTTTGGATATAGCTTCCTTTTGCTATTTGGATGTAATTATACATCTTGTTCGTTCTACCCAAGTGCATGACCTTACATTTATCTCCATTAAAGCTCATTTGCCATTTATCAGCCCAAGCTTCTAGTTTACATAAATCCTCCTGTAATATAAAATTGTCCTCCTCTGTATTGATTACCCTGCAGAGTTTAGTGTCATCTGCAAATATTGAAATTCTACTCTCTATGTCCCCTACAAGGTCATTAATAAATATGTTAAAAAGAAGCGGGCCCAAAACTGACCCCTGTGGTACCCCACTGCTAACTGTGACCCAGTCCGAGTGTGCTCCATTAATAACCACCCTTTGTTTCCTATCCCTGAGCCAGCTCCTAACCCACCTACACATATTTTCCCCTATCCCCATTGTTCTCATTTTATGTATCAACCTTTTGTGTGGCACCGTATCAAAAGCTTTTGAAAAGTCCATGTACACCACGTCCACTGCATTCCCTTGGTCCAGTCCGGAACTTACCTCTTCATAAAAGCTTATCAGATTAGTCTGACAGAAATGGTCCCTTGTAAACCCATGTTGATATTGGGTCATGAGGTTATTCTTCTCCAGGTACTCCAGTATAGTATCTCTTAGAAAACCCTCCAGGATTTTACCCACAGTTGAGGTTAAGCTTACTGGCCTAAAATTTCCAAGTTCAGTTTTGGTCCCCTTTTTGAATATTGGCACCACATTTGCTATATGCCAGTCCTGTGGTACAGACCCTGTTATTATGGAATCTTTAAAGATTAAAAATAATGGTCTATCTATGACTGTGCTTAATTACTGCAGTACTCGGGGGTGTATCCCATCCGGGCTCGGGGATTTGTCAATTTTAGTGATTTTTAGATGCCGCCGTACTTCATGCTGGGTTAAGCAGGTGACATTTAATGGAGAATTTTTATCCCTGATCATGTTATCCATCATGGGATTTTCTTGTGTAAATACTGTTGAAAAAAAAGTCATTTAGCATATTGGCTTTTTCCTCATCTTCATCCAGCATTTCACCCAGACTATTTTTAAGGGGGCCAACACTATCATTTTTTAGTTTCTTACTATTTATGTAGTTAAAGAATATTTTGGGATTATTTTTACTTTCTCTGGCAATGAGTCTCTCTGTCTCAATCTTTGCTGTTTTGATTTGCTTTTTACAGAATTTATTTAATTTTCTGTATTTATTTAATGCCTCATCACTACCTACTTGCTTTAATTCTCTAAATGCTTTATTTTTTATCTCTTATTGCACCCCTTACAACTCTATTTAGCCATAGTGGTTTCCTCCTATTTCTAGCATGTTTATTCCCATATGGTATATATTGTGCACAGGTCCTATTCAGGATGCTAATAAACGTCTCCTATTTTCTTTGTGTATTTTTATGTCTCAGGATATCGTCCCAGTAAACTGCACCAAGATCATCTCTCATCCGTTGGAAATTTGCCTTCCTGAAGTTTAGTGTCCTTATAACCCCTCTACTACACATCTTATTAAAGGATACATGAAAACTTATTAATTTGTGATCACTATTACCCAAGTGACCCTCAACCCTTACATTTGATATGCGATCTGGCCTGTTGGTTAATATTAGGTCTAGCAGTGCCCCCCCTCTTGTTGGGTCCTGAACCAGTTGTGAAAGATAAATATCTCTCATGGTTGTCAAAAGCCTATTACCTTTGCTGGAACTGCAGGTTTCGGTTCCCCAATGTATTTCAGGGTAGTTGAAGTCCCCCATAATAATGACTTCTCCTTGAGTCGCTGCTTCATCTATTTGCTTTATGAGGATATTCTCTGTTGCGTCCATTATTTTTGGAGACTTATAACAAACCCCTATCAGTAATTTATTATTTTTCCCCCCTCCCCTTATCTCTACCCACAGGGACTCTACATTTTCATTAGATTCATATATATTATCACGAAGGATGGGTTTTAAGGATGATTTTACATATAAACACACGCCTCCCCCTCGCTTATTTGTACGGTCATTTCTGAACAGACTATAGCCCTGTAAATTAACTGCCCAATCATGGCTCTCGTTCAGCCATGTCTCGGATATCCCCACTATGTCATAATTATGTTCCAACAACATTAACTCCAATTCCTCCATTTTGTTGGCGAGGCTTCTGGCACTAGTATACATACACTTTATGTATCTCTCTGTACCTCTATTCTTTCTTAAATTATTAACTGTTCTAACCCCACCCCCCATGCCACCCCCACCCCCACCCCCAATTTCATTATTTATGCCCAGGTCTCTATCTGTGCTTTAAAAGGAATACCCTCCCCTCCGTCCCTAGTTTAAACACTCCTCCAACCTTCAAGCCATTTTCTCCCCAAGCACAGCTGCACCCTCCCCATTGAGGTGCAGCCCGTCCCTAGCGTAGAACCTATAGCCAACTGAGAAGTCAGCCCAGTTCTGCAGGAACCCAAACTCCTCCTTCCTACTCCAATTCCAGAGCCACTTATTAACCTCACTAATCTCCCGTTGCCTCTCTGGCGTGGCACGTGGCACAGGAAGTATTTCCGAAAATACCACCTTGGAGGTCCTTGCTTTAAGCTTACAGCCTAATTCCATGAAATCATCTTTAAGGACCTTCCACCTACCTCTAACTTTGTCATTTGTGCCAATGTGCACCATGACCGCTGGATCCTCACCAGCCCCTCCTAGTAATCTGTCAACCCGATCAGCGATGTGTCGGACTTGAGCGCCAGGTAGGCAGCACACCGTTCGACGATCCCTGTCTTTGTGACAGATTGCCCTATCTGTTCCCCTAATAATTGAGTCTCCCACTACCAGAACCTGTCTGGCCTGCCCTGCTCTCCTATTTCCCCCCTTACTGAAGCAGACACTCCTCCGGCTTTCAGAGGACATGCCTTGCTGCAGCAGTGCTACTCCTGCACTAACGCTCCCCTCATCTGCCAACTTAGCAAACTTATTGGGGTGTGCCAGATCAGGACTAGCCTCCCTGGTGCTCTTCCCTCTACCCCGCCTTCTAACTGTCACCCAGCTAGCTGCTTCATTGTCCTGCAGCTCCAAACTAGCATCCCCCCCCTCATCTATCCCATTGAGCGTCTGCTCAGTGAGCATAAGACTCCTTTCCATATTGTCTATGGATCTCAGTGTTGCCAGCTGCACATTTAGATCCAGTATCTGGGCTTCCAAATGCACAACGTGCTCACATCTCGCACAGCAGTATGCACCCTCGACCGGCTGTTCAAGGATTTCATACATGCGGCAATTGAATATTATTTGAAATGTTTTTGTGATGCATGATAATGAAGGGACACTACGGACCTTCTTTATGCTTGTGGAAAGATAGAAAAAACTAAAAAACATAGATTCCATAATCTCACCAAAGCAGAAATGGACGGCTTGCTAGAGCTTGAGAGAGACAATACTAGAATAATAAAATCTTCTGACAAAGGAGGTAACATAGTAGTAATGGATGTTGCCCAATATAAAACACTATGTTACTCTCTGTTACAAAGATACATGGGTTATGAGAGACACGAAGGCAACCCCACAGATACGTATTTAAACGAATTAAAAAAGCTCGTTATTGAAGCCTTACAGTCAAGACTATTTGACAAAAATGAAAGGGATTTTTGAGACCGTTACATCCGGTAGTTGCATCCTTCTACTCTTTACCGAAGGTGCATAAGGGTCTAAATCCACTAAAAGGGAGACCCATAGTCTCTGGAATCGGTAGTCTTATCCAAAATTTGGGGCTATATGTGGATAAAATGTTGAGACCATTTGTCATCTCTTTGAGCTCATACACACGGGACACTACTGATCTTCTGTTGAAACTTGACAACATTGAGTTGGATGCCAATATGATATTGGGTTCAATTGATGTAGAAGCCTTATACTCATCCATCCCCCATGAAAAAGGGTTGATGGCTGCGGACTATTACTTGAAAACTAATACATGGAACACAATAGATTTGTAATCAAAGCCCTTGAATTCTGTTAAACCAGGAACTATTTTCTCTTTGATGGCAATTACTTCCACCAGCTCAGGGGCACCGCGATGGGGAGCCCTTGTGCACCATCGTATGCAAATCTGCTCCTGGGCTGGTGGGAGGAAAATACCATCTTTGGAGAACACACAGATGTAGCGGAGGATAGCATCGTCCTCTGGCTCCACTACATCGATGATGTTTTTGTCATATGGAAAGGTGATGAGGACAGCTTTTGCAATTTTGTCAGGGGTCTTAACAGGAACGATATTGGCCTAAACTTCACTTTTGAGGCCAGTGCAAACAGGCTATCGTTCCTAGACATTTTGATTGAACGAGGAGAGAATGGTCGTTTGTTAACAAAGAAATACCTACCTCCTCGAATTCTCTTTTTAGGTGGGAATCTAGTCATGCAAAAAAAAAACCTCCAAAAATATTTTGGGATCAAAGACAAGAAAAAGAAACCAAGGTAGCAACAGAAAAATGATCCCTAAAACTTCACTTTTAATCAATGTTTAAAATCTGGACAATCCCAGTGCGTAAGGACTAGGGTAATATTTAAACAGACACCAGACAAAAAATAATAATAGATACTCCAGGTCACTAAACTCGCCCTAGTGGGCCCTGGCAATCCCTGCCTAGCCGCGGAGGTTGGCACCCTAGTTGTAGACGATAGTGGCGCCCCCGCTCAACGTCGGTGACCCTAATACACCCTACAAGACCCTAGTCCACGACGAGGATACACAAAAAAAACACAAACACACAATAACCACCCGAAAAACCCTGGTGGAGAGACTGTATAACGTCTCAGAAGATGTTTAACTTATCTCGTACTGAAATCATGGGTAAATAGACCCATCCCAGATATTATCTCGTAGTAAAAAATACTGATATATAGCAGCTGCCACCACTGTTTATATGTAGGACTATTATGTCCATTATTTAAGCGTTGTGTATATTATTTTTATGCCACTAATCTTTATCTGGTGGATAATTTTGGCTGTTATGTAACCTGAGGTGCTTGGATTGTGCATCCCTGTGGCTGCACCTCTTACTGTATACGTTTTTTCTTTTTCCCTTTTTTTGGGGGGGGGCTATATCAGGTCTGTTATTTTGCAGCATAAGCCTTTTTATTACGAGATAAGCCAATATAAGCTGCTATATATCAGTATTTTTTACTACGAGATAATATCTGGGATGGGTCTATTTACCCATGATTTCAGTACGAGATAAGTTAAACATCTTCTGAGACGTTATACAGTCTCTCCACCAGGGTTTTTCGGGTGGTTATTGTGTGTTTGTGGTTTTTTTGTGTATCCTCGTCGTGGACTAGGGTCTTGTAGGGTGTATTAGGGTCACCGACGTTGAGCGGGGGCGCCACTATCGTCTACAACTAGGGTGCCAACCTCCGCGGCTAGGCAGGGATTGCCAGGGCCCACTAGGGCGAGTTTAGTGACCTGGAGTATCTATTATTATTTTTTGTCTGGTGTCTGTTTAAATATTACCCTAGTCCTTACGCACTGGGATTGTCCAGATTTTAAACATTGATTAAAAGTGAAGTTTTAGGGATCATTTTTCTGTTGCTACCTGGGAATCTAGTCATTCAGTCCCCCTCAAAAAAGCATTCCCAAAGGACAATACCTTCGCATGAGAAGGAATTGCTCTAACCAGAATGCCTTTAAAGAGCAAGCTGATGACTTGAGGTCCCGGCTCCTAGAACATAGGTATCCAGATAGAATCCTAAAGAAGGCCTACAAATCATCGGTAGCTAGAGATAGAAAAGAACTGCTAACTCCAGCTCAGAAAGCTACAGATGAAGGGACCAATCAGGTTCATAACAAAATATTCAAATGGAGCCAATGACCTAAGGGAGATCATTAAACGGCATTGGCCAATTCTTTGCATGGACCAGGGGGTTATACCTAGAACTCCACAAATAACATACAGAAAGGGTCATTCCATAAAAGACAGGCTGGTCCGCAGCCATTTTACTCCAAACACCACAACCAATTCCACATGGTTGGGCACCCAACCTAAGGGGTGCTTTAAATGTGGTAATTGTAAATACTGTGTATCAATCTCACAAGGTAAAGAATTTCACAGTAATGTCACAGGAAAGACACATCCCATTCACCAATTCATTAACTGCTGGTCAGTAGGGATTGTATTCAAGATGACTTGCAGGTGCGGCCTGGAATACATTGGCAAGACAAAGAGAGAGCTCAGAGTAAGGATAGGAGAGCATCACAGGGACACCATTAATAAACGTGACCCTCCAGTAGCTAACCATATCAACCAGGCCCATAATGGGGATGTTAAGGCTGTCAGTTTCATGGGTATTGAAAGAGTCCCAAACAATCAAAGGGGAGGTGATTGGGATAAACACATCCTTTAAAGGGAAACCTTCTGGATCTTCTGCCTAAAAATGTTGTACCCCAAGGGACTCAATGAACTACTTACCTATTCTTCCTTCTTATAGGGAGATAATAGGGTCAATCAATTTAGGGAGAGCCGCCGTTGAGTAGGGGCACCAATTGCGCAGGTTCTTACGGTGCCAACCTCGGCGTTAGGCAGGTAACAGTCAGTGAGGGGTTAACAGGGAGAGATCTAGTGAGCATCCTTTTATATCTTTCCACAAGCATAAAGAAGGTCTGTAGTGTCCCTTCATTATCATGCATCACAAAAACATTCCAAATGATATTCAATTTTGTACTTCCTGACAGTATACATTTTTTATATGTGGAATCTACCATGGATACATCTATTTTTTCCGCCTTGGTTCTATTGATACAGTGTATAATGAAGTTGGTCTGGGAAATTGCTGAAAATGTCTGTTACACAGATGTAATCAGCAATGGATGAAATGCCGATTAGCTGATATTTTTTATTTATGTATGTCCTCCGTAAATTTGTGAAGTAACGATACACTTGTGTATGGGGAGCCATACTGTTTGATTGCTGATGCCCTTAATATATGTTTGCGCAAGGTATGCTGGCGTTTTGACCTTTTCAAAGCAGCATCAGGTTGTCATGGACACCGTAACATCACGTGAGCGCAGTGTTATGATGACGCTGTGTTCCAGAGTCCGGATGTGTCGTTATTGGTTCTGAGACGAACCCAGGAAGTGGGGCATGCGATTCAATGAGGAACCAATGCTCTCGGGAAACCGGAAGTGTCACACTCGGCGTCTGGAAATGATAACATGCCGCGGGGTGTTTGAACATATATAAGGCAAGTACAGGAAGAATCTGCGCGCTACGTCTCATAATCTAATGTCACTACTCCCCTGATTGAGTCGGAATAAGATGAAACATGTCGGGAGGCATACTCTGGGATAAAGGCCACTCAGCTGAATACAAGCGTGAGGATATGCTGAGGTCTGGGGCCCCACATATGAGAATATATACAGGCATCAGTGTGCAGGACCACCATACTTGAGATAAGTACAGTGATAAACTTATGGTTCACCGTGAGTGAATTATAAATACAGTATTAATGGGGAATGTCTACTGCTCCAATTGACTGTGCTCCATGGGTGATTTTTACATTTCACTGACTTATAATGAGACGTCATTAGACACGGTACTAGGAATACAAAAAGTCCACCGTATTCTTGAAGGGCACATTTATTGCTGAATTTTAGGGTACTTTTGTGGAGCTTTATTGCTGATATTTATACATAAGCTTACCACAGATGGTTTATGATGAATATTTCTGGTTGAATAAGCTGAGACAGTGTGTATATATTATACTTGGAGGTGACTACCAAGGTACACTAGTATACAGCTGGCTATACCATACGTCATATTGGTCCTTCAAAAAAGAGAAGTAAAGGCGACATAGCATAGGTTGCTGTTTTATTTGCACATATGCATGCACTTTTCTGGCACTTCTTTTGCACTTTAATAACTTTTATTCAGTAATTAAAAACTAAGTTTTATAAATATCTATACCAATTTGCTATAAACGGTATTGACCTGGATATTGGTACATTATCCCCTGCTATATATATGTCTTCTGATTTTGGTTTTTAGGTTTGGTATTAGAGGACAGAAATAGATTAACCTTATGGACCAAGTGACTCTGATGTGCAACATTTCCATTGTCCAAAATTATCATCATTCATCTTGGAGGAAATGACTTTGGAAAGCTCAGCATAATCAATTTATTATTTCATATGAAACAAAGCTTGTTAGAGTTAAAAAATATGTTTCAAAATGCTACCTTAATATTTTGTGAAATAGTGCCGAGTAGAGTTGAGCGAAACGGGTCGAAAAAATTCAAAAGTCGCCGACTTTTGGCAAAGTCGGGTTTCATGAAACGAAACCCGACCCTAGGATGAGGTCGGCCACGAGGTCGGCGACTTACGCGCCAAAGTCGCGTTTCAAAAGTTTGTTTTGCGCTCTTTTTCAGCCAATCAGGATCCACGGACACTGTGGGCAACGTGATGACCTAGGCACGGGTCACCACCATCTTTCAGAAGGGCATGCAAGTGATTGGCTTGCTTTGGTGGGCGTCACAGGGGGTATAAAAGGGCGTGCACGCCGACCGCCATCTTACTTCTGCCGATCTTAGTATAGGGAGAGGTTGCTGCTGATTCTGTAGGGAGAGCGTTAGGCAGGGAAGAAGACAAAAGAACTGCTTCTGCTGCTAGCGATTTGGCCTGCACAACACACAAGTCACTGTGTGTGCAGTGCAAGGGGAGGCTATATTGTGGTGTATCAGTGGTGTTGGTTGTTGGGCTGCCTTCTAAGGCTTCCTGACACGCTGGCATTGCTGTTTACCCACTGCTCCGCAAACTGCTTTTTTAAAAGCAATCCAATCTCCCTTATCCTCTAGTCACTTTTGTCACAGCTGTGCCATCGAGCGTGTCACATAGCGCTCAGATATCAGTGGGCCTCACACAATCCACAAGTGTCCAGTGTCCAAAAGTGTACGCAGAGATTCAAAATCTCCATTATCCTCTTGTCACTTTGGTCACAGGCAGCTGTGCCATCGAGCGTGTCACATAGCGCTCAGATATCAGTGGGCCTCACACAATCTACAAGTGTCCAGTGTCCAAAAGTGTACGCAGAGATTCAAAATCTCCATTATCCTCTCGTCACTTTGGTCACAGGCAGCTGTGCCATCGAGCGTGTCACATAGCGCTCAGATATCAGTGGGCCTCACACAATCTACAAGTGTCCAGTGTCCAAAAGTGTACGCAGAGATTCAAAATCTCCATTATCCTCTCGTCACTTTGGTCACAGGCAGCTGTGCCATCGAGCGTGTCACATAGCGCTCAGATATCAGTGGGCCTCACACAATCTACAAGTGTCCAGTGTCCAAAAGTGTACGCAGAGAATCAAAATCTCCATTATCCTCTCGTCACTTTGGTCACAGGCAGCTGTGCCATCGAGCGTGTCACATAGCGCTCAGATATCAGTGGGCCTCACACAATCCACAAGTGTCCAGTGTCCAAAAGTGTACGCAGAGATTCAAAATCTCCATTATCCTCTCGTCACTTTGGTCACAGGCAGCTGTGCCATCGAGCGTGTCACATAGCGCTCAGATATCAGTGGGCCTCACACAATCCAAAAGTGTCCACTGTCCACAAGTGTGTGCAGAAATTCTAAATCTCCCCTGTCCTATAGACACCTTGTACCTTGTTTTACATTACTATATAGTTTGTTGGATTTTGTCTACATTTCTACCAAAAATTAGGAAGGCTGGTGGAAGAGGCCGTGGAATTGGGCGGGGGTTGGCAGCTGGTAATGATGGTGTTGGTGGTGGATCTGATGGTAGTGGCAAGAGCAAAATAGGACCGAATGCAGGAGGTGCTGACCCTGCGTCATCGTCTGGCTACATAAGGCCTCGAACACTTAGTTTTCTAGGAGTTGGCAAACCGCTTTTAAAGGCAGAGCATCAGGAAAAAGTTTTGTCTTACATTGCTGACTCAGCCTCCAGCTCTATCGCCTCCTCTTCTTCAGTTGTAAAAAGTAAAAGCACTGAGTCGTCATTGGAGGCTCATGTTCATGAACCACACCTTTCATTGTGTCCTTCACCCCAACCAAGATTGAAGGATGACGCAGGCCATACTACTGATTACTCCATGGAGCTGTTTTCACATACCATGCCTGGATTATCAAGTCAAATGGTGAATTACCCAGGCCAAGATGAATCTGACATGGAGTGCACTGATGCACAGCCGCTGATGGATGATTCTGCTGGTACATTCACTCAGAGCACTACATTGTCCTCGCAGTGTACAGAGCCAGATTTTGACCCTGATGAGACTCAGGTGCCCCTTCCCGCACACTATACCACCATACACGGTGACACAGAGAAAGGTGCACATGACATAGAAGAGGAGGTGATGGATGACCCAGTTCTTGACCCAGATTGGCATCCATTGGGGGAAGAGGGTGCTGCTTCCAATAGCTCAGATGAGGAGCATCCACAGCAGACATCGACATCGCAACAGCTGTTATCTGGCAGGCCAAAGACAGGTTCCAAACATCAAAAGAGTTGCTGGACAGCTTGTCCAGAGGGTCAAAAGATCACAGCGTGCTAGGCCGCAAAATGTCTGCCAAAGTAGGAAGAGTGCAGTGTGGCACTTTTTTGAACAAAATCCTCATGATCAGGCCAAGGTTATCTGTAAGAAGTGCGCAAAGACCTTTAGCCGAGGGAAAAATCTGAAAAATTTGAATACCAGTTGCATGCTTAGACATTTAACCAGCATGCACTTGCAAGCGTGGACACAACACCAAACCTCAAGTGCCACATGTGCAACTGATCACAACGAAGGTAGTCAGCAACGCTACATTGTTTCCCCCACTGTAAGCCCACCGGTTAGCACAGCAGCAAATGTTGAGGTGTCGTTGCAAGGCCACAGCAGTCAGGGAATCCCACTGTTATATCAACGAAAGACTGATTCTAGGCCATCAGAAAGAACACCAACTCCATCACCATCATCAACCCTCTCTCAGTCCGCCCTGTCCACCGCTACTTCCACCATATGCAGCTCTCAAGTCCAGCTCACCCTCCCAGACACTATGAGTAGGTCAAGAAAGTACTCAGTCTCTCATCCGCGTACACTGGGTTTGAACGCCCACATTGCCAAACTAATCTCGTTTGAGATGATGCCCTTTCGGTTGGTGGAAAGCACAGCTTTCCGCGAACTCATGGCCTATGCAGTACCACGCTATGACCTACCCAGTCGCCACTTCTTCTCTCGCAAAGCCATCCTAGCCCTCCACCATCATGTGAAAGACCGCATTGTCCATGCACTCAAGCAGTCAGTGAGCGGAAAGGTGCACCTCACAACTGATGCATGGTCCAGTCGGCATGGCCAGGGCCGTTACGTGTCCATCACTGCGCACTGGGTTAATGTGGTGGATGCAGGGTCCACAGGGGACAGCGGTGGTGGGACAGTGCTGCCTAGCCCACGGTATAGGAAACAGTTGGCTGTAGGCGTTCGACCCTCCTCCTTCTCCTCCTCCTCCTCCAGAAGCGAAAGCTCGTCCACAGAGCGCAGTCGTACGAGCACTCCATCTGCAGCTGCCACTGTTGCACACGATGTGTCCCCCTATCGAGCAGCTAGTGGAAAGCGTCAGCAGGCTGTGTTGCAGATGATGTGTTTGGGCGACAGACACACCGCCGAGAGGTGCTGGCCGAGTACTTGAAGCGACAAACTGAGTCATGGCTGGGCAGTGTACATCTTGAGGCAGGCAAGGTAGTTAGTGATAACGGCCGTAATTTTGTGGCAGCCATAGCCCTTTCAAAACTCAGCCACATACCTTGCTTGGCTCACACATTGAACCTGGTGGTGCAGTGCTTCCTCAAAAATTATCCGGAGTTAACAGCCCTGCTCCAGAAGGTGCGACGACTGTGCGCGCACATCCGCCGGTCGCCTGTACACTCCGTTCGTATGCAGAAGCTGCAGCGATTGCTCCACCTTCCCAACCACCGCCTCATTATCGACATTGCAACAAGGTGGAACTCCACCCTGCACATGGTGGAGCGGCTGTGCGAGCAGAGGCAGGCCATAATGCATTTGTGGGAGGATACACGGCCAGGCACTTTGAGAGCAGACATGGAGTTGACAGGCGTGCAGTGGTCGAAGCTGAAAGACCTTTGTAAAGTCCTTCAGTGTTTTGAGGAATGCACACGGCTGGTAAGCGCAGATGACGCCATCCTAAGCATGAGCATCCCACTTATGCGTCTGCTCATGCAAACTTTGACGCACCTTAAGGAGCAGGCGTCTGCAGCCAATGTTGATGAGGAGGAAGAGGAGGAGGGAATCCTTGATGACATTCAGCCATTGTCTGCTCAGGGACCTCTCCTGGACGAAGTGGAGGAAGAAGAGGAGGAGGAGGAGGAGGATGATGGGGATGATTACTTAGGGGAGGAGGATGCATCTCGTGGGGCAAGTGAAAATGTTGGCGTGGCAAGGTCTGGTACAGGGTTTGTGCGTGACTGGAGGGATGTGGATTTGCCAGAAAGTGCTCCTCCACCCAGCACTCGCAGTGCATCATTGACACCGGGAACATTGGCCCACATGTCAGATTATGCCTTGCGGATCCTAAAAAGGGACCCCCGCATTGCCAAAATGATGAACGATGACGACTACTGGTTGGCCAGCATCCTGGATCCACGCTATAAAGGCAAATTACAAAACATCATGCCACAGGAGAACCTTGACCTAATATTGGCTAATAAACAAGCAACTCTGGTAAATCAGTTGCTTGAGGCATTCCCAGCACACAGCAGCGGTGATGGTTCTCACACGAGCCGTACGGGCCGGGGGCAGCTTGGCAGAGGTGTTCGTGGTGCACACAGCAGAAGTGGCGTTGGAGACAGGGGTTTCATGACAATGTTGTGGACTGATTTTTCAAATACCGCTCACACAACTGGTAATACTGCATCGATGGAAAGTGACAGGAGACAGCAGTTGTCAACTATGGTTACAAACTACTTTTCCTCCCATATCGATGTTCTCCCACACAGGTCATTCCCCTTTGACTATTGGGCCGCTAAACTGGACACCTGGCCTGAATTGGCCCAATATGCCTTACAGGAGCTCGCTTGCCCAGCTGCAAGTGTGCTATCGGAAAGAGTCTTCAGTGCAGCTGGATCAATCCTTACAGAAAAAAGGACCCGTCTGTCAACCCAAAATGTGGATGATCTAACCTTCATTAAAATGAACCACGCATGGGTTTCCAAGGATTTTGTCCCACCTTCCCCTGATGACACATAGGGTGACAGAAAAATGGCTTGCTTTGGTCCACCTCTTCCTGGTACTTCACCTATTTCGCCTTTTGCATCAGCTGAATGTCCAACATCAACATATGCCACTTTCTAAAACTCCCTAACTGTGCTGCCTCCCCCCCCATGGCCGGGGTCACCACCTACTGCACGACACCGTGCGAGTGCCGTTGCCCTGGACAGGTGGGTAGGCCGACTCTTGGGCGCGGGCACTGGCACAGGGTCCCTCATAGTGCAATCAAGTGTCTCTGACGGCGGTGGTGCACACCCGCCGTCAGACACACCGCTGTACTATGAGGGGCCCAGTGCCAGTACCGACGCCCACGAGTGGGCCCCCCTTGCTTGGGCAGGGCCCCAGCATTTGCAATCTTTACCTCTCCCTGCTCCTCCGCTGTGTAATCTGGGCCGTCAAATCCATACTGTGCCTGACACCGTCTGAGCCTGCCTCCTGAGACATATATTTTGAATGTGTACGCTATCCATACATGTTATCCGGGGATACGGTACCCTTTCTAACCTTTGTGCAATGACGTGCAATCCATACTGGGCCTAACACCGTCTGAGCCTGCCTCATGCTGTATAGACATATATTTTGAATGTGTACGCTATCCATACATGTTATCCGGGGATACGGTACCCTTTCTAACCTTTGTGCAATGACGTGCAATCCATACTGGGCCTAACACCGTCTGAGCCTGCCTCATGCTGTATAGACATATATTTTGAATGTGTACGCTATCCATACATGTTATCCGGGGATACGGTACCCTTTCTAACCTTTGTGCAATGACGTGCAATCCATACTGGGCCTAACACCGTCTGAGCCTGCCTCATGCTGTATAGACATATATTTTGAATGTGTACGCTATCCATACATGTTATCCGGGGATACGGTACCCTTTCTAACCTTTGTGCAATGACGTGCAATCCATACTGGGCCTAACACCGTCTGAGCCTGCCTCATGCTGTATAGACATATATTTTGAATGTGTACGCTATCCATACATGTTATCCAGGGATACGGTACCCTTTCTAACCTTTGTGCAATCACGTGCAATCCATACTGGGCCTAACACCGTCTGAGCCTGCCTCATGCTGTATAGACATATATTTTGAATGTGTACGCTATCCATACATGTTATCCAGGGATACGGTACCCTTTCTAACCTTTGTGCAATCACGTGCAATCCATACTGGGCCTAACACCGTCTGAGCCTGCCTCATGCTGTATAGACATATATTTTGAATGTGTACGCTATCCATACATGTTATCCGGGGATACGGTACCCTTTCTAACCTTTGTGCAATCACGTGCAATCCATACTGGGCGTGAGAACGGCTGGCGAGCTGTTAAGCAAGCTACAGCACCTGTCCAGACAAGTACAGGGATTCCCTAGCGAGGAGACTTATTTGATTGTTTTCAATGTTGGGACAGCAATTTTTGGGGAGCACTATACTCTGGAGAATGATAGATGGGGCCCACCATACACTGGAACATTCCAAAGGTGGACATCAGACACTGGAGCAGCATTTACAGGGCCCATTATACACTAGAGCATTAGAAATGGGGCCCATTATGTTTGGAGCATTATTTGGGCCCATAAGACAGTGGAGCTTCATCCATGGGGACCAACATATACTGTAGCATTATGTGGAGCTCATCATATACTGTTTCAAACATTATATGGGACCAATGATTCTGTATGGAGAAATAGATGGACCTTGTCATGAGATGTAAAAAGTGAGGTATTTTTCATTGTACTATACCGCTATTTATCTGCCGTATCGGAGCATGATGAGTTGTGGTATGTGTTAAAGGGGCGCTCTTTCGCCCAGGGCACCTGAAAACCTGCAGCCAGCCCTCCCCCCCCACAACTTTAGCCAAATAACACCCATTTTTCAGTGCGTAACTTATATTATGAAGTTAATTAAGGTTGACAAGCTTAAGTAAGAAGAATTGATGCTTTTGGCATTCAAATGGGCACTGTTGGTGTGTTTCCTGTCCTCCTCTCACTGCCGACTTTTATTCCCCATTGACTTACATTGGGTTTCGTGTTTCGGGACGACCCCGACTTTTCCCTATAATCGGACGATCTTGCTCGACCCGACTTTTGGAAAAGTCGGGTTTCACGAAACGAAACGCGACCCTAAAAAAACAAAAGTCGCTCAACTCTAGTGCCGAGGTTTCTTTGAGTAGAATCCTTGGATCTAAAATTTTGTGAAAAAATTTGAAGAGGTTGAATAGGTCCATGAGTAAGTTTATGCTGTCTATTGGCGGCTTCTCTTTCAGGCACGTTGACTTGGAGTGGGTAATACTATGCCTTTTTTGGAGTGATTGGGTGCATCTATCGGAAATAGACACTCATATTTTTAACCTTAATATGCAGGCAATGGTTGAGTTCGCCCTTGGTGGGACAGGGCCACTCTTTCCTACTGTTTTTTTAGGCAAGGTGGCCGTTGAGTAAGTCATTCAGGAAACTAAACGGACACAGGTATTATAAATAGTTAACAGGTTTGAGCTTTGGCTAAGCTGAGGTTTGGTTATAAGTTTTAGAGTTATGTATTTAAACTTTTAATAAAGGACGTGGCCAAAATCTTCCAATTAAAAGTCAACATTTCCTGTGCATTGTTTTATTATCTTGAAGATATGGGAAACAAGGAAAAACAGAGCACAGTAGGGTCTTAAGAGATAACATTAGGTGCAGAGAAAAAAGTAATCTGCTCAACTGATGAAGTTTTCACCTAAGCAACAGGTTTAACACATATCAACCTCTGCAAGACACAGGTCCATAAAGAAAATATGACACAGGATCTGGGTGAAGTGTCAGTGGATGTGCTGTTGATGAATATATTCAGATAGTCTATAATATTTTCAAAATCTTTATTGGACAGGTTTCACGTCAGACCTGAAACCTGTCCAATAAAGCTTTTGCAAATAAAGTCCGTGGAGCCTCATTTAAGAGTCTCAAACATGGGACTAGCCAAATCTTCCTCCAGGAAAGGACCAGCCAAGGGGTGGCTCCTTTCGGAAACCACCATTACCACCATGTTAAGTGGCCCTTTAAATCAATATCCAGCTCTTTACGAGTTTACAGATATGACAAGGGAAATACCAAGGCCAGGTATCCATCCACAGACAGCTGTTTCGGGGTGTTGCCCCTCATCAGTGTGGAGTAGGATTCTGGCTAGGTGGGAGCAATGCCTAGTAGACCAACATCACGAAACAATCACTGACTTCAGGGAGACCAGTCAAAGAAAACACTGCGGCAGCCGGCAAAGGCGCTCAATCAGTGAAATCCTAGGTGCAATGCTCCCTTGGAAATACGAATATGCAAATAAAGTCCGTGGAGCCTCATTTAAGAGTCTCAAACACAGGATTTGGCAGGGTCCTTCCCTGGAGGAAGATCTGGCTAGTCCCGTGTTTGAGACTCTTAAATGAGGCTCCAATCAGTGATTGTTTCGTGATGTCAATAAAGCTTTTTAAAATATTATCGACTATCTAAATATATTTATCAGCAGCTCATCCACTGACTCTTCACCCATATTATCTTGTTATTCTAGATTTCTAATAAGCTGTAAGGTTGTTTACAGGTATTAGACTGTGCAATGCCATAAACAGAATCATTTGTCCCACTTGACTAAAACCTCATGACACGCTGGAAACTTGTGTTTAAGTATGATATAATTATCTGTTAAATAAAGAAGTTCATTAAAGGGAGTAGCAGAAACTGCAGATGAAAGACAGGGTTGGAGGAGATGGGTTGCACAGCAATTTTCTTTCAGACTGTTGGTATGGGTGCTTGTGCACTTACAGATATGTGACCAATTTCTGATCAATCACACCAATTTCAGTCAAGTGTTTTGTGTGTAAATAGCCAGTGTATCTGACTGAAATCTGTATCTTCTGCTAGGAATCTGTTCTGAGTGTCAAACCAGACATTAAGCATTGACACAGTTTCGAAGCATACACATTATCATTTTGTTGGTGCGTTTTTTTAATATATAGGTCCCATTCAATAACTGTGAAAATCCTGTCTAATGACCCTGCAAAATATGCGAGTAAAAAAATAAAACAAGCCTGTCTAGGTTAAAACTGCATCACAACTGCACTGTGTGGTCTTACCCTGACCGAGACAGCCAGGTGGGCTTGATGCTTAATGTTATGTTCTTCAAATGGTGTTGATCTGAAGAATACCTCTTCAGTTTTTATTCAGTAAAAATGGGTTGGGATCAAATTTGGACACCACAGGAAATCATTAGGTTACAATATAACAATGCGACAAATCGACATTAATGGCGTACCACACTAGTATCCCTAGTCTTATCCAACTGCTTAATATGGTATAGGTTCCTTTTGTGCCATTAAAATAACTCTGACCCATCGATCAATGTATTCCACAATATCTGATGCAAAAGGAAACTTTATTCTTCAGGCTAGGCCACCATGTTCCATTGCCTCATAGTTCAGTTTTAGGCTATGTGCCCACGTAGCATTTTATTCCGGACTCCTTCCCAGAAATCGCGCGTTTTTTTCCGCGCGATTTCACAGCGATTTTACCGCGATTTTCGCGTGCGATATTCAAGCACTTTCCAAGCGATTTGAAGCATCGCTTGGAAAGTGATTGACAGGTTGGTCACACTCATCAAACATAGTGTTTGACAAGTGTGAGCAGCTTTTTACTATTGAGGCCGCCTATGCGGCATCAATAGTAAAAGATAGAATGTTAAAATGCTAAAAAAAAATAAAAAATCGGGGTATATTTACCTTCCGATGTCCCGCGCTGCCATCCCGGGCCTCAGCGTTCCCAGTAATGCCTTGCGAGACCTGTGATGACGTTGGTCTCGCGTTGCTATAGCGATCTCACGAGACCGCTAGAGTCACGCGAGACTACGTCATCACAGGACCGTGCCGCAAGGCATTACTGGGAACGCTGAGGCTGGGAATGCAGCGCGTGACGCTGGAAGGTAAATATACCCCGATTTTTTATTTTTTATTGTTTTTTTTACAGGGGTATGGTACCCAGGGCCTGGAGGACAGTCTCCTCTCCTCCACACCGTGGGTACCAACCGCACATGAGACGCTTAACTTCGCGCATGGTGGGCATAGCCACATGCGGGAAGTAAGCGGTTCTCATGCATTCCTATGGGTGCGGAATCGCGGCAATTCTTTGCGATTCCGCACAAAAGAATGACCATGCTGCAATTTTTTCCACGATGCGATTCCGCCGCGGAAAAAAGCACAGCATGTGCGGAATGCCATTGGAATGCATGGGGGGCGTTCTGTACACGATTTTTAAACGTTTTTGCAGCGTTTTCGCGCCGAAAATCGCGGCAAAAACGCATAAAAATCGCTACATGGGTACACAGCCTTAATGTTCACATTCCCACTGTAGGTGTTGCAGGTAGTGTACAGGGGTCTATGAGTTGTCTAAAACTATACAGTCCCATACACAGAAAGTTGAGGTCCACTTGTGTCCTGACACCTTCTATCATAGCCAACATTACCTTATTAACAATCTGTGCTTAGCAAGCTTTCTTGAAGAACTGAACCAGACAGGCTAGTCTTGTCAATAACATGTGGCAATGAGCCTGGAATCAGTAAAATCCAGCTCAGAAGTGAAGTCTAAAAAAGTGCGTTTTATTTTCCAAGGTACATGAAGCAAAGATTAAAATCGTGTGTTCACAAAAAAAATAGTCATCTTTTTCCTGCTTTCTTCATTGAATGTTGCACCATACCCAGGTGTGATATGTGCTCCAAAAGTGTGGGATTGCAGGTGGTGAGCTGGATTTTCTTCTGTGATTTTGAATGAGCCTGGAATGCCCATATAAAAATATGGTCCATTTTTACGGACATAATACGCAGAAATGTTCACTAAACAATGATCCGTATGTAATCCGTTGGCAATACGAGGATGCACTTTTTTGCGCATGTAAACATCCGTATGACATCCGTATGGCATACGTATAGCGTTTTTTTTCTTGCAACGTTGCAAAACTGACATTTAACCCCTTTCTGTCATGTGACGTACTATCATGTCCATGTGCCCTGGGACTTAATTCCCAGGGACGGGATAGTACGTCACAGCGATCAGCGGCGCCCACGTGGTGAGCGTCGCTGATCGCGGCCAGGTGTCAGCTGATTATCACAGCTGACACCTGGCACAATGTGTCAGGGCCGCCCCCGACATGTTAACCCCTTACACACCACGATCAAACACGATCGCGGTGTACCGGGGGTTAAAGGGAAGCATCGGCAGGGAGGGTGCTCCCACCGTGCTTCCATGAGCCCCCAAAGCAGCGCAATGTGCAGCGCTGCTGCGGGGGGCTCCATCCCAAGATGGCGACGGGGACCTTCGGGGGCCTGCAGGGAGCTGGCTTCCTCATGCCTGCAAAGCGCAGGCAAGGAGGAAGCCTTGTGCAGTGCCTGTGACAGATCGCTGATCTGTCACAGTGATCTGTGATGTGACAGATCAGCGATTTTTAAAAAATCGCTAAATAAATTAAAAAAAAAAAGTATTCCCTAATAAATTCATTTTTTGGAAATAAAAAAAAAAACAATAAAAGTACACATATTTGGTATCACCGCATCCATAATGACCCGCCCTATAAAACTGTCCCATTAGTTAACCCCTTTAGCGAACCCCTTAAAAATAAAAATAAAAAGCGAAGCAAAAAAAAATGATTTACTATCATACCGCCGAACAGAACAAAAAGTGCAATAACGCGCGATCAAAAAATGCATATAAATATGCATGGTACTGCTGAAAACATCATCTTGTCTCGCAAAAAACGAGCTGCCATACAGCATCATCAGTGAAAAAATAAAAAAGTTATAGCTCGCAGAATAAAGCGATGCAAAAATAATTATTTTTTATATAAAATTGTTTTCATTGCATAAAAGCGCCAAAACATAAAAAACTACCTAAATGAGGTATCGCTGTAACCGTACTGACCCGAAGAATAATAGGGCTTTATCAATTTTACCGCATGCGGAACAGTGTAAACGCACCCCCCAAAAGAAATTCATGAAATGCTGGTTTTTGTTCATTCTGTGTCCCAAAAATCGGAATAAAAAGCGATCAAAAGATGTCACGTGCCCGAACATGTTACCAATAAAAGGGTCAACTTGTCTCTCAAAAAATAAGACCTCACATGACTCAGTGGGTCAAAATATGGAAAAATTATAGCTCTCAATATGTGGTGATGCAAAAACTATTTTTATAATAAAAAGCGTCTTTTAGCGTGTGACAGTTGCCAAATATAAAAACCGCCATAAATAGTAAATCAAACCCCCCGTTATCACCACCTTAGTTAGGGAAAAATAATAAAATAAATTTTTTTTATTTATTTCCTTTTTCCCATTAGGGTTAGGGCTAGGGCTGGGCTGAGATTAGGGTTAGGGGTGTGTTGGGGTTAGGGTTGGAGTTAGAATTGGGGGTTTCTACTGTTTGGGCACATCAGGTGCTCTCCAAATGCAACATGGCGTCTGATCTCAATTCCAGCCAATTCTGCCTTGAAAAAGTCAAATGGTGTTCCTTCCCTTCCAAGCTCTGCCATGCGCCCAAACAGTATTTTACCCCCACATATAGGGTATCAGCGTACTCAGGACAAATTGCAAAACAACTTTTTGGGTCCAATTTCTCCTGTTACCTTTAGGAAAATGAAAAATTGGGGGCAAATATATAATTTTTGTGGAAAAAAATGATTTTTTTATTTTCACGCCCGGGCGTTATAAACTTCTGTGAAGCACTTGGGGGTTTAAAGTGCTCACCACACATCTAGATAAGTTCCGTGGGGGGTCTAGTTTCCAAAATGGAGTCACTTGTGGGGAGTGTCAATAGTTTAGGTACATCAGAGGCTCTCCAAACGCACATGACACCCGCAGAACATTCCATCAAAGTCTGCATTCCAAAACGTCCCTTCCGAGCCTGGACGTGTGCCCATAAAGTAGTTTTATCCCACATATGAGGTATTAGCGTACTCAGGACAAATTGGACAACAACTTTTGGGGTCCAATTTCTCCTGTTACCCTTGGGAAAATAAAAAAATTGGGGACTAAATGATCATGTTTGTAGAAAAAATACGATTTTTTTATTTTCATGCCCGGGCATTATAAACTTCTGTGAAGCCCTTGGGGGTTCAAAGTGCTCACCACACAAGTTCCTTAGGGGGTCTAGTTTCCAAAATGGGGCCACTTGTGGGGGGTTTCCACTGTTTAGGTACATTAGGGGCTCTCCAAAAGCAACATGACACCCGCAGACCATTCCATTAAAGTCTGCGTTCCAAAACGTCACTACTTCCCTTCTGAGCCCCGACGTGTGCCCATACAGTAGTTTTCTCCCACATATGGGGTGTCAGCGTACTCAGGACAAATTGGTCAACAACTTTTGGGGTCCAATTTCTCCTGGTACCCTTGGGAAAATAAAAAAATTGGTGACTAAAAGATCATGTTTGTGGAAAAATATACGATTTTTTTATTTTCACGCCCGGGCGTTATAAACTTCTGTGAAGCACTGGGGGTTCAAAGTGCTCACCACACATCTAGATAAGTTCCTTGGGGGGTCTAGTTTCCAAAATGGTGTAATCTGTGGGGGGTTTTCACTGTTTTGGTACATCAGGGGCTTTCCAAACGCGACATGGTGTCCGATCTCAATTCCAGCCAAAAACGTCAAATGGGGCTGCTTGCCTTCTGAGCTCTGCCATGCGCCCAAATAGTTGTTTACACCCTCATATGGGGTATCGGCATACTCAGGACAAATTGCACAATAACTTTTAGGGTCCTGTTACCCTTGGGAAAATAAAAATTGGGGGTGAAAGATAAATATGATTTTTTAATTGTACCGCTGTACGTTATAAACTTCTGTGAAGCCCTTGTTGGTTCAAAGTTCTCACCACATATCTAGATAAGTTCCTTTGGGGGTCTAGTTTCCAAAATGGGGTCACTTGTGGGAGGTTTCCACTGTTTAGGTACATCAGGGGCTCTCCAAACGTGACATGGCGTCCGATCTGAATTCTAGCCAATTTTGCATTGAAAAAGTCAAACGGTGCTCCTTCCCTTCTGAGCTCTGCCATGCGCCGAAACGGTGGTTCCCCCCACATATCAACTATCAGCGTACTCAGGACAAACTGCACAATAACTTTTGCAGTCCTACTTCTCTTGTTACCCTTGGTAAAATAAAAAAAAATTGAACCTGAAGTATTTTTTTTGTGAAAAAAATTTAAATGTTAATTTTTTTTTAAATATTCAAAAAATTCCTGCGAAGCACCTGAAGGGTTAATAAACTTCTTGAATGTGGTTTTGAGCACCTTAAGGGGTGCAGTTTTTAGAATGGTGTCACTTTTGGGTATTTTCTATCATATAGACCCCTCAAAGTGGCTTCAAATGTAATGTGGTCCGTAAAAATAAAATGGTGTCATGTCGGACGCTGTTCACACCACAGCGTCCGGCAGGCAGAGGTAGTTCCACCTCCAGCCACTATAGCCTCAGTGGCGCCGGCTTGATCTTCAGGCTCTCGGGGGTTAATCCTGCTGGAGACCAGGTTGGAAGGTTAGTCACGCCCACGGTCTTTAAATAGTCATACTGGCATATGGGCGTCGCCGATTATAGCTTGTGTTTTCATACCAAGTGGTTCCGGTCTGGAGTGGAGGTGTTGCAGAGAGAGAGATTCGTATCTGGTGTCGTATGATCCGTCGTTATCCTTTCTCCTTCCCATATTTGTGTTTAGTTGTGCCCTGTTCACATTACTGTATATTCCTGTGTGTGTGCGGCGCAGTGCAGTTTAAGTTCTCCCTGTCTGTCTTATTTGTGTGGGAGCTTTGGTGGTGTGTCTCCTCACTGGGTGGAGGGTGGAGGGTTAAGTGCAGGGCTGAGCAGGAGATAAGGAAAGGGTGGAGGCTCAGGCATTTGCACCTTCAGCAAAAACCCTGGGTTGAGGGTCAGACAGGGTTTCCCCTAGTGAAAGGGACACCACAGGGGCCCCGGGTATTTCTGCCTTAGTTGTCCTAAGCCCCGCGTGACATTATAATCGGCCCACATTTTTTCAGGAGTCCATGGATCCCATGGATTCCATAACCCGCCAGTTGGCGGCGCTGTCCTTACAGGTCTCCGAGTTGAAAGGGGCAGTTCAGCAGCAGGGCCTGGTAGTAGCAAAGGTGCAAACGGCATCTGCAGGTATCGGTGCAGAGCCGAAGTTTCCGCTGCCAGAACGATTTTCAGGCGATCGCAGCAAATTTGTCGTATTTCGGGAGGCCTGCAAATTATACTTCCGCATGCGGCCAATCTCCTCAGGTAATGAGGCCCAGCGAGTAGGGCTGGTGTTGTCATTACTAAGTGGTGACCCCCAAGCATGGGCATTTTCCTTACCAGCTGACTCTGCTACATTTCATTCGGTCGATAATGTTTTTTCTGCCCTCGGGCTCATTTACGATGACCCTGACCGACTGGCTCTAGCGGAATCTAAAATCCGCGCCCTCCGCCAGGGGAAGCGCTTGGCAGAGGACTATTGTTCGGAATTTCGCCGCTGGGCTGTAGACACACAGTGGAATGACCCAGCACTGCGGAGCCAGTTTATTCATGGGGTATCAGGGAGGGTGAAACAAGCCCTCCTGATGTATGAGACTCCGGCATCATTGGAGTCTGCCATGAGTTTGGTGATACGTATTGATCGCCGTTTTCGTCAGGGGGCACAGGAGACGCTACCTCTGGGGGAAAGCAGAGGTGCAGGTGTGGTTGAAGTAGATGAGTCCCCTGAACCTATGCAGATTGCTGGTGTGGCACAGGTTCAGCCTCGCACTCCGGGATTCCGGAAGCCCGGAGCATGTTTCTACTGTGGTAAAAGAGGTCATTATGTTAACGTTTGCCCGGTACTACCTAAGAGGGTCACATCGGCGGAAAACTGTTAAGCTCAGAGGGTATGGAGGAGACCCAACTGAGCGTATGCATATCCTCCATGATGGTATCTCAATGTATGCTCCCTGCCAAGGTTATTATCGCCGGCAGAGAGCTACCTATATCAGTGTTTGTGGATAGCGGTTCCGCTACCAATCTCATAGATGAGGAGTTTGCACACACCGCCGGGTTTAAGATCGAAAAACTTCCTCACCCCATACAGGTGGTGACCATTAATGCTGTTCCCCTCCCTCAAGGGGAGATTACTGAGTTTGTGGCAGAGGTGAAACTCCACATTGGGGTCCTACATTCTGAGTCGGTTACATGTAGGGTCCTCCGTAATCTCCCAGCTCAAATGGTCCTGGGTTTTCCATGGCTGTCCAGGCACAACCCGGTAATTGATTGGAAAACTCAGGACATAGTGCAATGGAGTGGTTTCTGCCAAGACAATTGCTTGGCCACATGTGTGTCCGCCGTGACGCCCAGCCTGCCGGAGGCTTTGCAGGATTTCGCGGATGTTTTCTCTGAGAAGGGTTGCTCAGAACTGCCTCCACATAGAGCCTATGACTGTGCGATTAGGTTAAAACCCGGGGCCAAATTACCTAAGGCCAGGATGTTTAATATTTCTGGTCCTGAGAGGCAAGCTCTGAAAGACTACATCGCGGAGAGTCTGAGCAAAGGACACATCCGGCCTTCGTCCTCGCCTGTAGCCGCGGGGTTTTTCTTCATTAAGAAGAAAGATGGGGGGTTACACCCGTGTCTGGATTTCCGAGAGTTAAACCAGATTACTATCCGTGATCCCTACCCAATGCCGTTGATCCCGGATTTGTTCAACCAGGTAGCGGGGGCGAAATGGTTTTCCAAGCTGGACCTCAGGGGGGTGTATAACCTCATAAGGGTCCGTCAGGGGGATGAGTGGAAGACGGCGTTTAACACTCCTGAGGGTCATTTTGAGAGTCTGGTTATGCCGTTTGGGTTGACCACCACGCCTGCCGTTTTCCAACATTTTATTAATGATGTATTTGCTCATGTCCTGGGGAGATTTGTGATTGTATACCTGGATGATATCCTCATTTATTCTAGCGATCGGGACACTCATTTGGAGCATGTTAGGCAGGTGTTACAGTTGCTCCGGGAGAACCAGCTCTATGCTAAGCTGGAAAAATGTTTATTTTTTGTCCAGCAGTTGCCCTTTTTGGGATATATTGTGTCCGCAGCCGGTTTTAAAATGGACACCGCTAAGGTGCAAGCGGTGCTGCAATGGGAGAGGCCGGAGAGTCTGAAAGCACTCCAGCGGTTCCTTGGGTTTGCGAATTATTATAGGAAATTTATAAAACACTTTTCGACTGTCGCCAAACCGCTCACGGACATGACAAAAAAGGGTGCCGATCTGGGGAACTGGCCTGAGGTGGCTATACGTGCATTTGAGCGTCTGAAGAATAATTTTGCTTCAGCCCCCATTCTGGTGCAACCAGACGTGTCTAAACCTTTTGTGGTAGAGGTTGATGCATCGGAGGTGGGAGTGGGGGCAGTACTGTCTCAAGGCTCGTCCTTGAGCGAGATGCATCCATGCGCCTACTTCTCCAAGAAGCTGTCGCCGGCCGAACGGAATTATGATATCGGCAACAGGGAGTTGTTGGCCATCAAACTGGCTTTTGAGGAATGGCGACACTTCTTGGAGGGGGCGGCTCACCAGGTCACAGTTATCACCGACCATAAGAATCTGCTCTATCTGGAGTCGGCCAAGCGTCTGTCTCCTAGGCAGGCTCGCTGGGCATTGTTTTTTACTCGTTTCAATTTTCTTGTGACGTACCGTCCCGGGGCTAAAAACACCAAGGCGGATGCTTTGTCTAGGTGTTTTCCGGGGGGAGAACCTCGGGAAGAGCCGGTATCCATCCTCCAGAAAGGGGTAGTGGTCTCGGCTCTCACGACGGAGGTAGAGGCGGAGATTGCCGAGGTCCAAGAGGAGGTACCACCTGGACTTCCCGCCAACAAATCATTTGTACCCCTGCATCTTCGGCTTAAGGTGTTGAAGGAACACCACGATTCGGTACTGGCTGGTCATCCAGGGGTGAAGGGCACCTCAGAGCTGGTATCGCGTCGTTTCTGGTGGCCCAAAATCCGGCAGGACGTGGTCTCGTACGTGGCAGCTTGCATAACGTGCGCTAGGGCTAAGTCACCCCAAACCCGTCCTGCTGGCACGCTACAGCCTCTGGGGATACCCAATAGGCCATGGACAGAAATCTCCATGGATTTTATCACTGACTTGCCAGCCTCAGCAGGAAACACGGTCATCCTGGTGGTGGTTGACCGTTTTTCAAAGATGGCGCATTTTGTGGCGTTGTCTTCTTTGCCCAATGCTAAGACGTTGGCTCAGGTATTTGTGAAGGAGGTGGTCAGACTCCACGGAGTACCATCTGACATAGTATCTGATAGGGGTACGCAATTTGTGGCGAGGTTTTGGAAAGCTTTTTGCTCAAGGTTGGGGATCAAGTTGTCACATTCATCGGCGTTTCATCCACAGTCTAATGGACAAACTGAGCGCATGAACCAAAATCTAGAACAGTATTTATGATGTTTTGTGTCCGACAACCAGGAGGAGTGGTCTACTTTCCTTCCTCTGGCCGAATTCGCGTTAAATAATCACCGCCAAGAGGCATCAGGAGAGTCTCCATTCTTTTGTGTGTACGGTCAACATCCTCAGTTTTGTACCTTACGTCAGGGTGACTCTGGGGGTGTCCCGGAGGAGGATCAGCTAGGAGCCCAATTGTCATCAGTCTGGAGGCGGGTGAAACAGCGTTTGTTGAGCATGAGTGCCAGGTACAAACGGGTGGCTGACAGTAGACGCGTGCCAGGTCCGGACCTGTGTGTGGGTGAATGGGTGTGGTTAGCTACGAAGAACATAAAACTCAAAATTCCATCTTTAAAACTGGGTCCAAGATTTATTGGGCCTTTTAGGATTTTTGCCATCATTAACCCAGTGGCTTATCGGTTGGAACTTCCTGCGGTGTACAAAATACATAACGTTTTTCACAGGGCTTTATTGAAAAAGGTGGTAGGCTTGGTGGACACGACGCCGATGCCACCTCCAGTCATGGTGGATGGCGAATTAGAGTTCGAGGTCGCCAAGGTAGTGGATTCTCGAGTAGTACGCCATACTCTTCAGTATTTGGTGCACTGGCGGGGGTATGGTCCGGAGGAGAGGTCTTGGGTTCCAGCCTCAGACATACATGCGGATCGGCTGGTCAGTTCTTTTCACCGTCGTCATCCGGACAAGCCGGGTCCTATGAGTCTTGAGGGCCCTGGGGTCCCTCGTAGAAGACGGGGTACTGTCATGTCGGACGCTGTTCACACCACAGCGTCCGGCAGGCAGAGGTAGTTCCACCTCCAGCCACTATAGCCTCAGTGGCGCCGGCTTGATCTTCAGGCTCTCGGGGGTTAATCCTGCTGGAGACCAGGTTGGAAGGTTAGTCACGCCCACGGTCTTTAAATAGTCATACTGGCATATGGGCGTCGCCAATTATAGCTTGTATTTTCATACCAAGTGGTTCCGGTCTGGAGTGGAGGTGTTGCAGAGAGAGAGATTCGTATCTGGTGTCGTATGATCCGTCGTTATCCTTTCTCCTTCCCATATTTGTGTTTAGTTGTGCCCTGTTCACATTACTGTATATTCCTGTGTGTGTGCGGCGCAGTGCAGTTTAAGTTCTCCCTGTCTGTCTTATTTGTGTGGGAGCTTTGGTGGTGTGTCTCCTCACTGGGTGGAGGGTGGAGGGTTAAGTGCAGGGCTGAGCAGGAGATAAGGAAAGGGTGGAGGCTCAGGCATTTGCACCTTCAGCAAAAACCCTGGGTTGAGGGTCAGACAGGGTTTCCCCTAGTGAAAGGGACACCACAGGGGCCCCGGGTATTTCTGCCTTAGTTGTCCTAAGCCCCGCGTGACAAATGGTGTTGCAAAAATGAGAAATCGCTGGTCAACTTTTAACCCTTATAACTTCCTAAGAAAAAAAATGTGGGTTCCAAAATTGTGCTTATGTAAAGTAAACATGTGGGAAATGTTACTTAAGTTTTTTGTGTGCCGTATCTCTGTGATTTAAGGGCATAAAAATTCAAACTAGGAAAATTGCGAAATTTTCAAAATTTTCGCCAAATTTCCATTTTTTTCACAAATAAACGCAAGTTATTTGAATGAAATTTTACCACTAGCATGAAGTACAATATGTCTCGAGAAAACAGTCTCAGAATCACCAGGATCCATGGAAGTGTTCCAGAGTTATTACCTCATAAAGGGACAGTGATCATGTTATGGAAATATATATGTATTTCATATAGATCTCACTTGCCTTCTATAGGCTATATACTCATGTACTCTTATATAGGCTATATACTGCTATATACTCATATATACTGCACACAGATACATATTCACAGTTTGAACCTTATAACTAGTTGGTGGAAATAACCTGCTACCCAGTCATCTCATTGTCTTGTGATTTGAGAAATATCTAGCAGACATAGGGAATGAGGAACTTAGGCCAGGTGGTCCGGCCGATATTGGAGACTTGCTGACAAGGTCAAGACTCCGGACAGTAAATCACGTGGTGTCTAAATAACCCCAGGTCGGACACCCATATATGTTCATGCATTTAAACTGACCAATTAGCTAAGAAGTAAAGCCTTTATCTTAATGAGTAACCACTCCTTTATACGAACTGATAAAAGACCATATATGAATAAAGTTTCCAGAGGTTTTGCTGGGAGGTATTGCTGCCAACCAAGTCTGGCGTCTTTCCTTCTTTGAGCGCTCAATAAGACTCTGTCTAATTAGGACAGGCCACAGTATGCACAGGGGTAAATCTACCCAAATCAAAAATAAATCCACAACAAGTGGCGCTCAACGTGGGGCCGTGGACGAAAACGCACGGGGATCCTGCTGACCGGAGAGGACAGAGGTGCCGGCCAAGGTCTTGGCTCATGGGAACGGAGATTTGCGCAACTCCATAAGTAAGGTAAGAAAATCTAGTTATCTTACCTGAATGTTCCCTGTGCCCAGTCCGGGTCAGCAACTCTAGCCGGTCAGTGTGGTCACCAAACCCAGGTAGTGTTGAAAAGTCCACGAGAAAATCCAAACCCTGGGATAAGCTAAGTGTCTACTGTGATCCTGTGTGTCTGAGATTCGGGTGAGAGAGTTGGTGGAGACTGTGACTTGATTTGTAGCTGCTGAGACACCGATAGCAAGACTGAGTCTCTCTGACTAAGTCAGATCAGGTCCCCACACCATGCGGAGGTTTTGACTTAGACGGGATATCACAGGTGGTTTCCTCTGAAAAAGCTGTCACGGTCCCCGCACACACACACGGAGGTGTCAGCTTCAAGGAGGTATCACAGGTGAATCCCACCCCACGGCTGTCACGGTCCCCGCACACATACACGGAGGTGTCAGCTTAAGGGAGGCATCACAGGTGAATCCCTCGGCTGCCACAGTCTCCGCACACACGCGGATGCGGCAGACTGGGGGGATATCACAGACTGATCACTGGAGAGATTATCACGGTTCTCGGGTGCACACGGAGGGGTGATAATCTAATGGGATATCACGGCTCTCGTCTCCCAGCAGACGGAGGGTGATACATCCCGGTGCTAACCAAAGCGCCATGGGTGATTGGCAGTTGCCGGTTGTCAGCAGCTGTTTGACGTGTCACAGAAGGGCTTTCGATCTCTCTCCCCGGACGTCTATATGTGAATTTATTGCAGGTTTTCGCAAAGATCTGAAGCAGATTATATTTTGGACTCTGTTCTTCCCTATTTTATCTTTTATTTTGCATTTTTGGTAGAGGCTTTTGTTACTGCTGTGTGAGAATTTTCGGGAAAGCTGGGTCTTTTTGAGCATATCAATGTTTGTTTTTTTTTCCTCTTCATGTCACTGAAAGACACAGGCAGAAAAAAGAGGAAGTTGGGTGCCTACATTCTACATTAACCCTTTTATTGTTGGTTTAAAGTTTTATATACTATATACTTTTTGATTTTATCAATTTTTGGGGGGTTTCATCCTTTAAAAATCTTTTTAAGGAAAAAAAAAAGAAAATTTTTTCCTTTTTTTAATCTCTTTTAATCTTTCTTCCGAGTTTTTGTTCCACGTTTTTGTGACATATTTTATCAGTTTTTTTAAGTTTTAGTTTTCACTTCTTTCTTCCAGTTTTGTGTTAAAAAAAAAAAAAGGAATTTTGAATTTTTACCTGCTTTGGTAATTCCTGTGTTATCTTGCCAATTTTTGATTTTCCATATTCTTGTTTTCTTTTTGTTCCCTTTTAAGCAGGTTAAAAGGGGTTGCAAGGTGTTAAAAGGTTTAATCACTTACCTTTTTTTTTTGAAGTTTTTGGAACAGACACAGTAGGTGTTATTCAGAAAGTTAAGCATGTCGGTTTCTACGGGCAGCTCCATATGCTGTACAATGGCATAATGTATTGAAAGGAAAAAAGGGAAGTAGCTAGTTGAGCTCAATTGCAGTCTGCATTTCTTAAAGTGACAGAGCATTTAACAGCGCAGTAGGTGCTAGCAGATAGTGTGAACAAGACAGGATTGTTTTTTTTTGTTTTACGTGTAGGAAAAAGTGTTTTCATAGTAATCTGTGCCATCTGAGGAGGCCCACAGGTCGAAGAATGCCTTCCGTGACGGCAAGGGGGGAGCAGTCCGCCCCCCCATCTTCTCTCTCCTCACTCTTCCCTCCTCCCATCTCCCTCCTCCCTCTATCTTCGCTATTTTCACAACCTCCTCCCCTCTCTCATCTATTTCTCCTTCCATACCTCGTCCTCCCTCACCATCTCTCCCTCCTATCTTCTTCACCTCCGCCTATCTCTCCTCCCTTTCCATCTTCATCACCAACGCCCACCTCTCATCCCTCTCATCCACTGCACCCGTCTCCTTTTTTCCCTCCTCCTTGTCTTCACCATCTCCCCCACCCTTTCTTTTTTCTTCTTTTTTCTTCTTCTTTCTCACCCACCTCTCAGTTCATCGTCACCCGCTGGCCCAGTGCCAGATCCAGACAAGGGAGTGTCCCTAGTTCCACAGGGGACTCTCTCTAAAGAGACAGTTATGTCACCGGGAGAAGAAAGTGAATCACTCCCCACACATGACAACACAGGTTCCCTCCCGATACAACAGATAGCAGAAGGGAGGTGTGGGCCATCAGACACTGCACCTGCTAACTCTGAGACTGAAGATCCTATGTGCCACACGGAGCTCCAGTCTAAGGGGGGGAAGTACACACACACACAGAAAGACAATCACACAGTGGCACAGTTCCTCCTCTGATGAACTTGAAGATGAGATTATGCTGCATAGTAGGCAGGGGCAGATAGAGCCAGAACTCTTACACTATGTGCCCTTCACCCCTAGTCAGGTGTTCAGTATTCTAAAATCATGAAGGAACACCTCAAGCTTCCATCAGAATTAGATGTGCATTCCTGGAAACCAGGATCAAAGCTAATTGAACAGCTTAGAGAGTGGGCCAACACCAGACAAGCACTCAGCCTGCATAACATGAGACAAGCCGAGACAGAGTCTCTAGACAGGTTTCATGGCAGAGTGAGGCAAGTATTCCAAATTTTAGGCTTCACTATTCATGATCAGATACACGGACAGATGTTGGCAGAGGCCTTTGTGCATGGACTAAGAGAACCAATCAAGAAACTACTGATAGTGGCCAGGCCTGAGTACAGGACAATAGCAGTAGATGTCCTGCTTACAGTAGCCAGAAGAATTGAGTCCCTCCCAGGAGTACGGAGGACAGGCCCTGCCGTGATGGCCACTGATGTGGAGGAGCAACCACCCTGCAGAGACAGAAGACCTGTCAGGTGTTTCAACTGTGGCAACTTTGGCCATTTCCGGAACCAGTGCACAGCACCCCGGCAACCCAGGTCATCACGCAGAGGGGAAGCCAAGAAAGAAACACAAAAGACAATGAAGAACCCTGTCCATAGGACAGAGGCAAACCAGGTCCGCCAGACGTCACGTCCCTGACATGTGAAACCCCATCAGCGAACCCAATACCTCAAATCACTGGGGGCTGTCATATCTTTCCTTGTGGACACTGGTGCAGTCAGAAGTGAAAATCCCCGACCCCACCAGTCTATCAGAACACTCCGTGTCTTGTATGGGGATTAAAGTTCAAGACAGACGTTCCCCAGCTTGCAAGCCCCTAAGCATGAGGACACTGCCAGGACACTCCATCCTGTTCCAGTTTACGGTGGAGAGCTGCCCACCCCACCTGATGAGCGCAGACCTACTGCAGGAACTGAAGGTGACCAAAGTGTCCCATGAAGATGTGACCTTGACCTCTTCCCCACCTCAGACCCAAGAAGAATCAATCATGCTGGTGGCCCTACAAGAGCCTCGCTCGAACAACCGGTGCAAGCCTACCCAAGGAGGTGCTGGACATAGCACCCAGAAGCCTATGGCCCAAGGGAGATTTCAAGTTGCGCCAGTGCGGGTGTCACTCAAGTCTACAACCCCGGACGCTCCGAAGGCCCAGCATCCGCAGCTCATCACCCAGAGCTAAACTGACTCTGACCAGCTGGAGGTCTAAGTGGAACTGCTGTTCAAGAAACGGCCTAAGAACTTTGGCATGGGCCAGGAAAACTCTCGACCCAGAGGGACCACACCCGCTTCGTGGAATGGCTGCACTGCTTCCGGCTCCAGCACCAGAGGATCATCTTGGACAAGATTCTGAAGGTGCTCCCTGAAGTTAATCCAGGCCCTGGACCAGAAGACAACCACTCAGCTCCTCAAATTGGTTAACAAGATGCTGACCAGAAATCAAGCTGGGTGAAAGGAGCTGCTGCTGGCTGGTAAAGAAGATGCCCCAGCAAAAAGACCCCCTGTGAGAGCAAGAAAGCTCAGCTGAACGTCACCTCTGACAAAAAATAAGGACCCCAGCAAACGGTTTGGTTTCCTGCCTGCCCTGTGCCAGAAGATGGGAGTCGCTCACGGCACTGTGAAGAGCAAGGCCAGATTGAGCCGCCTCACCCACGGGAATCATCATGCGGTCCCAGCTTCTCTCGATCAAGAGGAAGACTGTGAAAGGAGAATCAGATCAGATTGAATGGTGTATAACCTGAGGACTGTGAGCGAAGCAACCGTGTTTGAAACCCCAGTTGTGCCAGATCTGCACACTCTGCTGACAAACGTGCCAGCCACAGCAACGGTGCTCACGGCAATGGATCTGCCCGAAGCTTCCCTCAATGTTCCCCCTCACCTGGACGACCAGTTCCTGAAAATGCACAAGGGGGGTGCGGAACAAATGGACAGTGAGGCCCAAGAGGGCCAGGAACAGCCTTTCACAGCTCGCAAGAGCATTGCCCTCCGTTCCCACCAACTGGATTGCGGAGCATGCAGAAGTCACGACACCGCTACCTGCACAGCGCTTTCCATGTCTCCTCTACTCTGCCTGGCAGAGCAGCAACGTAAGTTCTGCAAAACAGAGTCCAGTGGTGTCAAAAGCAAGTTCCTGAAGACACTGTATCGCCCACTAGACGAAACACTTGACAGATGACCGGAGGGCCGCAGAGAAGATGGCTCCCTCAACAACTCCGAAGATGCAGTCCTTCCTTAGTCTAGTCTCGTACTGCAGAACTTGGATCCCTGGTGCTCCAGGCTTAATGCAGCCTCTGCACAATTGCATCAATGCATTGCAACCTTCATCTCGTACAGGAAACTGAAAGACTTCATAGTCTCTGCGCCAACTCTAGGCCTCCCTGACTATGAGAAGCCATCCCGTCCTGACCAAAACGGAAAAAGAAGGAACAAGATGGAGAAGGTCATGCTACTGGCCAGGCTTAAAACAGACTAATGGAGGGAAACCAGAGGCCTCTAGACTACCTCTCAGCTGGCTAGGATCCAGTTGCAAGGGGGGGGCCCTCCTGCATGAAAGCAATACCCGCAGTACACGCCCTCCTGACAAGGCTGCTCTCCACCACTCTTCAGTGCTCTCAGCTGTTACCTGTCTCTACTCCCACTCCCAAGGGGTGATGTGGATACGGACCCTCAGATGAAAAATCTGCAAGATACCGTACATGGCTCCAGCCTTCCAAATGATGAAGGAAAGTTCCACACGGGATGTGCAGCGACCAGCAATCAAGACATTCTATGGTCCAGAAGGTTGTCAGCTCAAGAGCCCAAGAAACGGAGCTGATAGAGCTGACGAAAGACCTGCCAGATTGCGAAGAACGAAAACTTCCAGGTACTCGCATGACATGGCACCTGACTTTGGACCCATCTGGGCTGCAAGAAACTTCATCACAGCAAGCGGATCGACCGTGAAGCACCATGGAGCCATCAGAGACCTGCTGGACGCTCTTCAACTACTAAAAGTGGTGGCAGTGCTGAAGGCCAAGGCACACGGAAAACTGAACACAGTAGAGACACGGGGCATCAACAGCAGACGTGTCAGCCAAAGAAGCAGCCAGAGGAAGACAACATGGAAGATGGGAGAGGTCATAGAGCCGGACGGCTACTACATGACGACTGAAGACGAGAAAACCTGGCAAACAGAAGTCAATGGGAAAACCATTGAAGATGCCATCTCTGAATTGGACAGAAGTGCTGCCTCCTCCTCCACCAGTCAACAAGCTGAATCACTTCCAGGACGAAGACTCTGACGTGGATATGAATTTTGAGGCAGAAGAATGGTGCCCACCTTTACCAGAAAGGACGTATTTGATGGAGAACATTCCAGAAGATTGTCCTCCACCACCCTCTCGTGGGGAAGCTTCTTCTCCAGCACAGTCCTACGGTCAGCAGTCCACGGCAACACTTACCCCGTCCCCCCGAGACGAGCTGCATGTGTCCGAAGGCATCCCAAGGCTACAACAGTTTGACCTTCCCCCTCATCCCCGGAGAATACCGGCTGGACCGGTACCAATGCAAAGAGTCCCAAGTCCTCCTCTGACGCAGTCTAACCCGAGTCTTCATACATAGGGAGGCGCGGACAATCCCACAATCAGCTCAGAGAATGTCAATTACCACAACCCAGTTACTAAACCTGACAAAATGACTTACTGAAACCTGTACAAGAAGTAACAGGATCAGACTCGGAAGGAGGAGAAGGAGAGCTGGATGCTGAAGGCCAAAAGCACTGGGCTCCAAGAAACCGTCTACCTCAAACCGTCTACCTCAAACCGTCTACCTCAAGACAGACCCAGTCTATCTCAAAGTGTGTACCCTATGGTGGTTCAATGGGCACATGGCCCCCACACAGAATTGAAGGCACAGATGAATGACCTGATTGGACTCAACTCACACCTAAACAGCGAAGATTCCCGGCAGCTGTTCGGCCACCGACAAATTTAACATCGGACAAGCGGGAAAAGTTCCCCCACATCGTCTGGCCTGAAGATTTCCCAGTAAGGAACCAGTTGGCGAAGACTACTGCAAAGAAGCTACTCTCAAAAATAGTGTGCAGATATGGGGTTTCCAGAAGCAATAGCAAGTGATCAGGGACCCGCATACACAGCAAACCTAACACAAGAAACCTGATCAGCAGTAGGGTCAGACTTAGGCTACTTTCACACATCAGGTTTTCGGCATCAGGCGCGATCCGGCGTCGTGCCGGAATGCCGGATCCGGCAAATGTTTTGTAAAACCTGATGTGCCGGATCCGGTTTTCTGCCGGATCCGTCTTGTTCTTGACAGACAAAACCGGATCCGTCTCATCCGGTTCATCCGTTTTTCTATCCGTTTTTTCGACGGATTACGCCGGATCCGGTTTTTAAAATTGACCCTTGTGGCCCCTCAAGGCAGAGTACACTGGCAGGATGACAGAGTGTGAAAGATTTGTGCCCTAACCAAACTTGTGTACCTTCTGGACCAACAGTATATACCTTTGCCAACCAAAGTTGGCTATCTTGTCATGGTCTTACTATTTTTAGCTTTAGGCCACAGGTGTGTACCTGGTTGTGTTTTATGCAAAGTATTTCACCTTTTAACAAAAGTTGTGTACATTGTTAGGAAATCACCAACAATAAACACAACTTTTTAGGTGAAATACTTTGCTTCAAACACAACCAGGAACACAACTGTGGCAAAAAGCTAAAATTTACCCACAGTTATATACCTGGTTTTGAATACCTTTTTACCTTTGAAATACCCTGTATTTAACCTTTTTTTTAAACATAGTTCGCCGCAGAAAGAAAAGACAGACAACCATTGTGAAACGATAATTTAACTTTTATTTAAATTTTTTTTTTTTTTTTTTTAAATTTTTTAAAGTGCAAAAAACTTTTTTAATAAAGGTTTTAAACCCAATGGGCATTTTTATTAAAAAACACACATTACAATTCTGTGTATTGTGGGGTGGAAATACTGCTGGAGGGGCTGCGGGACACTTCGACACTGGGTGTGTGGAGAGAGGACTGGGATCGTGGTGGGGAAGGAACAGTTAGAGGTGAAGGTGTGGAAAAAACTACAGAATGGGTGGACATGTGGGAAGCAGAAGAGGTGGTGGGTGGTGGAGTGGAGGGTTGGGCAGGGACTGTAGGAGCAGATGATGTTGATGGAAAGTTGTATGGGGAAGGAGTTTGGTACGGGGCAGGTTGCTGGAAGTGGGGAGATGACTGGTACTGGGGAGGTTGCTGGTACTGGGGAGGTTGCTGGTACTGGGCAGGTTGCTGGTATGTAGTAGGAGGGGGAGGATGAAAAGTGGCTGGAGGGGGTGCAGATGTAATAGGAGGGGGAGGATGGAAAGTGGCTGGAGGGGGTGCAGGTGGAGGAACTACAGTGGTGGGAGGTGGAGGTTGGGAGGTAACCTGCTGTAGAGCACCGTGGCACGAATGCATTACATGCATCTGCTGGGCAGGAGAGAGCGTTTCCATGCGCTCCACAACAGACCTGAAAAAGGTGTGGTTTGGCGAAGATCTTGCTTCTGAATGCATGGTTTGCAGAAGTGTCTTCACCTCCAGAATGCTGGAGTTGATCTGCTGAAAGCCTGCGGAGATTTGCTCTGACAAGACTTTGAGACAGTTCTGGAAAGATGCATTCAGATGCAATAACTCTTGCGCATAACTCTTTTCCTGACCCCTCTGCCGCTGCTGCCCAGTACCCGCAGGTGTACTAGAGGCGGCAGGGGCAGAAGGGTGGGGTAAAGGGAAAGCGATCTCCTCACCAGCAGCTTCATGTAATGTAGGCGGCCACGATGCTCCTGTGCTGGTGGATGGGACAGATGGGTCGAATGTGTGGGAAGGCAGGGAAGTTGCAGATGTACCGGGGCGGTCGAAGTGTCCCTCGGTGCCGGTCTCCTCAGGGATCGCCTCAGAAGGGTCCAATCGTGCAGGCTCCCGAGTGCTGCTCACCGTGCTGTGGAATAAAGAGAAAAAAAAACAATTAAAATACTGACATGGTATGGCCCTGGCTGAAAAAAAAAAGTTACATCTTTTTCACATGTGGTGTGTAATATTTACCTTCTGGTGAGCATTGTTTCCCAGAGGAACGACAGGGCTTGTGCGTACTTGTACTTGCTCCTGCGTCCTCCAGATCCACTCGGGGCCCGCATCTCTTTATTGAACTCCTTCTTGAAACGATCCCTCACAGACCGCCACCGATTCACAATTCTGTTCCCTGAAACGAGAAAGGAGTGGTTAGTATACAACATCAGTGTTTCACAAACTCCAGTCCTCATGGTCCCCAGGGGTCATGTTTTCAGGATTTCAATAGTAAATAGAAATCCTGAACACATGATCCGTGGGGACCACGAGGACTGGAGTTCGGGAAACACTGGTTTACATCAAGCAACCATTACTGTATATACTTACGCTCTTTAATCTGGTCCCGAGCTTCGAGGTCCTCCCAGCGGCCCACAAGGAGAGAACAGATTTCCTCCCAGAGTCGTCGGGTAATGATCAGGTCAGCGTGGCGGCGGTCAGCCATATTCCAGAGCGGCTCCCTTTCTCTGACGAGATCGATGAGGCGGTCCACATCAATCCCTCCATCCTCACCGTCAGAGTCGGGAGCACGCTGTGAAGGCTGTTAAAGAAAAAGACAAAAATAACATAATTAGCCTCCACAAAAGAAATGAAATAAAAAGTGCAAAAAAACAAAGCAAAAATATTTATACTTACACGCTGGTGACCGCCGCGTTGCTGTCGCCGACGACCCTGGGAGGCACTGCGAGGACCTCTTGGCCGAGCACCAGATTGGGAAGACTAGAGAAGAAAACAAAAAATGTTATGAGTTTGGATGTAGGCATTTGTTTGCTGTGTGTGGTCTGCAGAACATTGTTTTCTATGTGTTGTGTGTAGTGTGATGTTGTGTTTCTGCGTTTGATGCAAAAAACTTACGAATTGTGAGCCCACTCCAAGCGTCTGTCCACCCCTTCCTTCTTCTTCTGGGAGCTCCTCTTCATCTTGTGATTCCTGTTTTGAAATAAAAGGCGATGAATAGACATATATTACAGAGATGATGGATTTTGGAAATAAAAACTTACCGTCAAACGCTGACGATGCGAGGGAGGGCTCCCAGAAGAAGATGTGCTGTCCTGTTGATGGCCAGACTCCATGGCTGTGGGTATTGCTGCTGCCAGTGATGCCATTTCTGCTGCTGCTGCTGCTGCTGCATCTCTTTGGCGGCTGTTGAATAAAGAGAAACAAAGGGCCAATGAATATCTTGATATTCCATGGCCCTAGTTTGGAGGAATGGGGGATTTGATAATTACCGTCTCTCATCTACTTCTGGACTCCCCTCCCGTTCAGCATGCTGCTCCATTTGGGGTGTTGCTGATGGTGCTGCTGCTGCAGATGTCTGCTGCCTTCTCCTGTGCCTGGTTGCAGTCTTGGGTGGCATGTTGGGTGTGGCTGAGGGTCCCATTGTCTTGCTTTTATATATCTCCTGTGGGCAGAGCTACTGAGCATGCTCAGACCAAAAAAACCGGATCCGGCCACCGGATCCGGCTTTCGCCGGATCCGGCGCATTGCGGCGCTCATAGGCTTTCATTGTGTGAAAAAGCCGGACGCGCTGGATCCGGCGCGTCCGGCTTTTTCGCCGGAGACAAAAAACGTTACAGTAGACGTTTTTTCCAGACGCCGGATCGCGACACATTGCGACACATTGCCGGATCCGGCGAAAACCGGATGAAACGCATGGCCATCCGGCGCGATCCGGCGCAAATGCAAGTCAATGGGGGGGAAACCGGATCCGGCATTGCATTTCGCCGGATCCGGTTTCTGTCAAAAGCGACGGATCGCGCCTGACGGCGAAAACCTGATGTGTGAAAGAGGCCTTAGGCCTACACACTACACACCATCCCACACCATAGACTAGGTGGGACACTTAAGAGCAGCATGCTAAAAGATCTGCCCAAGAGACAGATAAACCCTGGCATTAGACACACCCGTAGGCTCAGAGAAAGCTGTCACCAATATGAGACTCTATTTGGGTAAAAAACCCAGTTTAGGGGTATTCTTTACTTAGCAGTTGACTATGCAATATGATACTTTGTCTGCATGTGTAATTGAATTTATCAAGAATTTTGCTAATGTCCATTCTCGAGTTTCTCTCCTTCATTGCCAGGTCCAGATTCGGTGCCTGGTATACACGTCCTGAAGTCAGGAGACTGAGTGTGGGTGGAGAAAAGTCCACAAAGAGAAGCACTCAATCCCAGATCCGATGGCCCTTCTCCAAGTGCTGACTCCACCGACCTGGAGGGAAACCCCACCTGGATCCACACATCGCATTGCAGGAAAAGGCCTTCATACCAGAAGATACACCTGAGCTGGAATGATGCTGTGGATGACCTCCCTGACTGAATAAATTGCCTACCTGATGGAGAATACACATGCACTGACTGCATAGACTGCTAACTAAGAGACTTTGATTACATTGCACCACACCCCCTTTAGGGACAGATCTCCTGACCGCCCATTAGCAAAAGTCTGTACAGAGGATGATGTATGCACTAGGCATATGTCAGTCCACTGGCAGCATAAAAGAGTTGCAGCGCTTTGGGCCAGGAGCAGGGTTTTAGGGCAAGTGATATCTAAGGGGGGATTGTTATGGAAATATATATGTATTTCATATAGATCTCACTTGCCTTCTATAGGCTATATACTCATGTACTCTTATATAGGCTATATACTGCTATATACTCATATATACTGCACACAGATACATATTCACAGTTTGAACCTTATAACTAGTTGGTGGAAATAACCTGCTACCCAGTCATCTCATTGTCTTGTGATTTGAGAAATATCTAGCAGACATAGGGAATGAGAAACTTAGGCCAGGTGGTCCGGCCGATATTGGAGACTTGCTGACAAGGGCAAGACTCCGGACAGTAAATCACGTGGTGTCTAAATAACCCCAGGTCGGACACCCATATATGTACATGCATTTAAACTGACCAATTAGCTAAGAAGTAAAGCCTTTATCTTAATGAGTAACCACTCCTTTATACGAACTGATAAAAGACCATATATGAATAAAGTTTCCAGAGGTTTTGCTGGGAGGTATTGCTGCCAACCAAGTCTGGCGTCTTTCCTTCTTTGAGCGCTCAATAAGACTCTGTCTAATTAGGACAGGCCACAGTATGCACAGGGGTAAATCTACCCAAATCAAAAATAAATCCACAACAGTCAGAATTGTAAAAATTGGCCCAGTCATGAACGTGCAAACCACCCTTGGGGGTTAAGGGGTTAATGGTTTTGAGGCATGCAAATAATTTAAATCATAATCAGCAACCCTATTTGGAGGCTGCCACCTATTGTAGAGGCAACAATCTGGCCATTTTGGTTCCTTGCTTGTGCTGGTGTATTTGTGGTTTGTGTAAAAAATGTCAGACAGACTTAGTTTCACTCCAACTGAGCGAGTACTTTTCAACTGGGTTTTGTCACACCACTTTGGCCAGCCATATCCTTTGATTGTAGATCCAAGGAGGAGGAGACGAATCTGGGTCTATCCGCTTTTGAGGCAACGCCTCACTAAAGACCATTTCCACCATCTCTATGCACCTCTGAGGACCCATCTCGACAAGTTTTACCAATATTGTCGCATGAGCCTTGCCACCTTTGATATTTTGTTAGAGACAGTGCACCCTGGGATCACCTTTCAGGACACCAGGCTGCGCAAATGTATTTTTGCTGAGCGCCTTAACCTTACGTTATGGTATGTGTTCCTTCTCCTCCTACTCTATGTTGATGATGTTTCTAAATGTAATAGATATTTCTTTACAAACTTTTGTTAAGAATTTTTAGGCTTTAAATTCAGAAATACAAACTCTTATTAAATACTAATATTTATTTGTATTTAAAATCATATAGCCATTGGAAATCTTTTAATGTTGTTCTGGCAAGGCTTGTTAGGTCGACACTGTAACTTTGATTATTGTAATTTTGTTGTAACCTTGAAATGTTATTTAAAATTTTTTTTGTCTTTTAGCTTCCTCACAACTGGTCTTTCATATGTGGCACAACATCATGAATTTTTAATTGGGAAATACTCAGTATGAGGCATAGTCCGCTCTACCTATTCTGAAATATGGTCCCGACGTCATCAAGTCGTCATGCCTGAGCCAAAGATGGAAGACTGGTTGCGGATTACCCGTGGATTTGAGGAGAGCTGCCAGTTTCCAAATTGTATTGGAGCCCTGGATGGGAAGCACATCCGTGTGCGTAAGCCGCCAAACTCAGGATCCCAAATCTATAAATAAAAAAACAATATTTTTCTGTAGTTTTGTTGACCCTGGTTGACAGTCACTACAGGTTTATAATTGTAGATATTGGGCCCTATGGAAGAACTGGAGACTCTAGAGTCTTTAATTCTTCCATTATGAGTTGGCGGCTGTGCAATAATCAGTTGGACCTGCCACCACCAAGTCAGCTTCCAGGCTCCAACAGTGAACATGTGCCTTATGTCCTTGTTTCAGATGAGGCCTTTCAATTGACCCGTCATGTAATGAGGCCCTATCCCCGTAGAAACATGGACCACCGGCGCAGAATCTTTAACTTTCGCCTATCCCGCACTGGTGGAGTGCGCCTTTGGCATTCTGTGTGCCAAATGGCGTGTCCTCCAGTCAGACATTCAGCTGAGTGAAGCTAATGTTAATGAGGTCATTAAAGCAAGTGTGATTCTACATAACTTCACACGAATACGATTGCTTCTCATGTGATGGCGCTGAAGTTGTGTTTGGAAATGTGGTTAGGCCTATTCCACATTTGATACCTGCCAATTGTCCGCCCTCTAAAATCAAAGTACGTGATGTGTTCACTAATTATTTTGTTTCACCTCAGGGAGCTACTCCATGGCAAGAGAATGCTATATCTATGTTGTAATTATCCATTATGTTGTTAATTAAAAAACCTGTTTGTTCTTGAAGTTTGTGTGTGCTTTCCCTTACATTGTGGCAAATGTGGAAAGATTAAGATGACCAAGTTCTGAATTAAATAACACACAAAAGTCATATGGTTTTAACTTTTTATAAAGCCAAAATATAACTTTGGAACAAAAAAAAACATATTTTACTCATATGGCTTTAGTGCCCATACAAATTTGGGCAAAAAATATGTTTCACATTTGTAAAACCAAAATTTGGAACAAATACAGAACTTTGCGTTAGCAAAATACCAAAAAACAACAAATTATAAATTCTGGTAGGTTGGTGGTGGGGATGACGGGAGTCCAGCTTGAGTTTGGTGCTGGGTTTGAGGCCCAACTTGGACTCTGTGTGGGTACATATTCTGGACCAGGATGGGTGATGTGGCCAGGATCCTGGTGCTAACTATAGAAGTGGGATGAGGGATATTGGAGTGGATACTCCTGTGGATTTTGGTAGCCACGTGTTTCATACCCCCCAATATGGCCATGTCGACCAAAGCCAGGTTGGGACCAGCCTGCAACACTGGGTCTGATCAAGTGGCCGTATTGGGCAGGTGGATTGTAGGCTGCCATTTGTGCCTGTGGAGGCCAATGTTGGATTGGTGGTGGATTGGTATGTGGTGTAGGCACCCGTGGAGGAGGTGGCTCAGATTCTGATTGTGCCTGCACTTCTGGTATTGGGGACATTCTGAGCTGGTTACGGGGTGACAGCTGCCAGTGCTCCAAAAACTCAAAAACCTCATATGGGTTATTGGGGTGTGTGCAGGCATCAAACAGGATTTGAATTGATTCTCGCACACGCAGTCTGACCTCCTGGGGTAGTGGTCAGAGGTACGGGGCCAGGTTGCAGGCAAAGGCTTCCTCACCATCATCCTGGACAAATAATTTAACATCCCTGTATCGACATGCCTCCTTGTGACAGTGGCAGGGATGTCTCTCCTTCATAAGCCACAGCGGGGTATGACACCAGGCTGGGGTGAGATCTCAAGAGGCACAGTAGGGCTGCTGCTATTTCACTGGTCCTCCTGTTGTGCTTCATCCAGGCTGCATGATGCCACTGCTGGTGCTGGGGGAGGTTGTGGGATGCAGCTGGAAGGTTCAGAAGATGGGCTATCCACCTCTTCACCTCCCCCAACAGGGTCAATAATGGCCTCCGAATCAGACCCTGTCTCCCTCTCAGTGAGGTTGGACTGAGTTCTGTTTTTAAAGGGTAAAAAAAAATTGTAGATATGACCCTAAACAGCAAATGTGAAATGTGGTATGATGTATGTACTTGCGGTCTGAGATCCAGAATGGGAGCCACAAATGACAGTCGGTCATAATAAATATATTTTATCTTTGTCGGTGCTGCATCCCCACTCCTGGTCTGCTGCTGACGTTCCCGCCTGTACTGGTCTCGGATGCTGCGCCAGCAAAACATGACATCTTCCACTGCAATGTCACACAATAATGAATTATGACATTGCCCAAATTTCTGAACACTTTAACATGTATTTACAGTGTCATATGGCCTAGTAAGGTATCATTTAAACATCAGATATATTACACAGAATGGGCAAAAACCAACACACATTATTATTTTAGGGTCTAATGGGAAAATTTGTTAGTTTGCTCATTAATTTGACTTTTATTAAAAGATAGAACTTGCTAATTTGTTTCTGGCTCTCACGTGGTCTGTCCTCATAATCATGAAACATCTGGCCACATATGAGGACCGCCTCATTTCGGGCCCGGTCTGCATAATGTGCGTCCCTCTGATCCCACAGTTCTGGCCTCTCTTGGACAGGAACGATCAGCATTTCCACATTGATGTATGTGGACATGATGGTGGACTCCGTGGAGGCGTTCTTCCGGGATGTCTGGAGCGCTATCTAAGCTAATTAGCATGTCAAAGCTTCCTGATAATGGCTGAGTCCATTTCCTGTCACCTGGAGAAGTCTTGCGTATTTCTCACAAGTCACACGTGTGGTCCGTGTCTAATCCGTATTTTTCTCACACCCATAGACTTGCATTGGCATTTTATGGGTGTAATACGCTGACAATCTCAGCATGCTGCGATTTTCTCAGCCTGTAAAATACGGCTGAGAAAAAATCTACTGATGGGAGCTACCCCACAGATTAACATTGGGACGAGTGCAATGCGTTTTTTTGCACATAGCACTTGTCCGTATTTCTCGCTAGTGTGACTCTGGCCTATCCAAAAAAATCAGATACCACACTTTTTTCTCATGCTTTAATATAGCTGAGAAAGAATACGCATAGTGGAGAAAGAACACCTAGAGCTGCACTGTCTCATTGAATAACATTGGTGTCAGGGTCCTGACAGCGCCGGCGTACAGCCTCTGCTAAGCAGGGACTCACCCGCACCATAGGGACCCCTGGGGACAAGAACAGCCGGAAAATAAAGATGCACAGGACCTAAATGTAGAAGTTTAGCAAGCCGGCACAGGACCTACGGTCATGTGAACGGTCATGTGACTGCAAGGGGGCGGGGCTTAGCGTCCTGCTTTCAAAGAAGGTAGAAAACTCAAAGTCGGGTAAAGCGGGGGTCATGCACAGTACAGGTAAGCGAGGTACAGGAGGGTTAAACAGACGGGAGGTCAGACAAAGCCAAAGGTCATACACAAGATATCATTAAAGTACCATGGATGAGACAGAACGGATAGTCAGGGCCAAGCAGAGATCAAAACCAAACAGACGTCGAAGGTACCAGGCAGAATTCAAAGCAAAATCAAGAGAACAGACCGAGTCGTACACAGAGAATCAAGCAACCAAAACACAGCACTAACACACTCAGGGGTCACCACACAATGCCAAGGGCGAAAGTATAACTGATGGGAGATGGGAGCTTCCTGAGGCTATAAGAAGCCTCCCCAGAACCAATGAGAGGCCACCATGATAGGTCCCAGGTGTGCAGGTGAGAGTCTGCACTGAGGTCAGAACATTAACCCCAGCAGTGCCGGTCAACCAGCACTGGTATCATGACAATTGGTCTGAGTGCAATCCGATATTTTTTATCTGATTGCATTTGTCCGATTTACTGTATACTCAAGTGTGAGCGAACCCTGAATGTATGAAATTCTCTGAAATTGCATGCACATTGTACTAGCACTTAGACCTACATCTCTACATACCATTGCATTCCCATGTACCTGTATTTTAAAATAAGAGATTTTTTTCTTTCTTTAAAATTACTAAAAACAATTACAATAATAATAATAATATTTTAATGCATTTTAAAGGAAATAAACATCACTAATAGAGTTGAGCGATACCAGCCGATACTTGAAAATATCGGATCGGAATGGATCGGCCGATCTTAAAAAAAAGTATCGGTATCGCCGATTCCGATACCGGGAACCAATGCAAGTCAATGGGGCCAAAATATCGGAATTAAAAAAAACCTTTCTTTCCTTGTAGGTTAATTCTACATGAAGAAAAACAACTAAGAATAATGTAGGATGTATTGTGGGAGGTGGAGGAGACATTAAAGCCATAGAGGTTTAGCCCAATCAAATGGAATAGCAGGAATTAAACTTTTTTTTTAAAGACGTTAGGAGTTACAAAGATATTGACTATGTTAGCCTCATTTATATTTTGCCAGACATGTATGTCTTCTTCTTCTTTCTTCTTTCTTCTTCTTTCTTATTCTTCTTCCTTTTTTTACCTTCTTCTTCTTCTTCTTATTCCTTTTTTTACATTCTTCTTCTTCTTATTCCTTTTTTTACATTCTTCTTCTTCTTCTTCCTTTTTTTACATTCTTCTACTTCCTTTTTTTACATTCTTCTTCTTATTCCTTTTTTTACATTCTTCTTCTTCCTTTTTTTAAATTCTTCTACTTCCTTTTTTTACATTCTTCTTCTTCCTTTTCTTACATTCTTCATATTCTTCTTATTCAACAATTATTATTCTACATATTCAACTTCTTCATCTTCTTCCTATTCTTCTTCATCATATTCTTATTTGTGTCAGGCATTCCTGTAGTTGTTATCTAGAAAAGTTAGAAGTTTACACCTTCCGTTCTGCCTGTCACAAAAGATTTACAACAGGATTTGTCCGCGTTCAGTTTGGCCTGCAGCAGCAGGCCTTTTCCAGGGGCACCACGAGGAGGAACGGACTCACCCCCATACACTGCTTAGTCTTCTTCTGCTTATAAATAAGATAATATCATTTGCTCAGAGTATTAGTCTTATGCTTAATGTTCTTCTGCTTTGTTTTTTTATGCTTCTTTGTCTTCTCTCTCTTGTTGTTCTACATCTTGGTGGTTGTCTTCCTGTTCTTTGTCCTCTTGAACCAGCTGACGGTACTGGCACCCGGAGGGGCAGCAGAAGGAACAAGAGCCAATGGCACTACCGAGGACCAGCTGACGGTGCTGGAACCCGGATGGGTAGCATAAGCTGCAAGAGCAAATGGAAATAGCGAGGACCAGCTGACAGTGCTGGCACCCGGAGGGGCAGCAGAAGGAATAAGAGCCAATGGCACAACCGAGGACCAGCTGATGGTGCTGGAACCCGGTTACTAAGCAGGAGGTACCTGTGCTACAAAGCACTACCAAGGACCAGCAGACGTTGCCGGAACTCGGATACCGAGATGGAGGCACCTAGGCCAAAGGCTCTGCCGAGAACCAGCTGACGGTGCTGGAACCCGGATGGGTAGCATAAGCTGCAAGAGCAAATGGAAATAGCGAGGACCAGCTGACAGTGCTGGCACCCGGAGGGGCAGCAGAAGGAATAAGAGCCAATGGCACAACCGAGGACCAGCTGATGGTGCTGGAACCCGGTTACTAAGCAGGAGGTACCTGTGCTACAAAGCACTACCAAGGACCAGCAGACGTTGCCGGAACTCGGATACCGAGATGGAGGCACCTAGGCCAAAGGCTCTGCCGAGAACCAGCTAACGGTGCTGGAACCCGGAGGGGCAGCTGAAGTTACCCCTGAAAAGCAAAGTTGGCATGCCGCAAGCTGGCCGCAGTTACCGAATCACACAGTCCTACAGGGGGTGCTTGTCCTACTGGCACTACGGAACAAGCCTTTCTTACCAGAACCCGCAGTCCACATAGGAAGCACCTAAACTGCTGGCACCCTAGCCTCGGCTAACCCAACCGCAACACGACATGGCAACTTGGGGTGGCAAACTGACATTGACACTTCCCGGAAACAGCAGGCAGGGCTGGAACCAAGCTGGGCAGGAGGGAGTACCCGTGCCAAAGTCAGTTATGAGCAGCAACTGGCGATGTTGGAGCCCAGGGACAAGCACTTAGCAGGCTGAGGCCTGATGTGCTGTCAATTGGGAGGCAGCAGGACAGATTGCCATCAAAACAGCAGGGAAACAGCTGACGTTACTGAACCCCACAAACACAGGAGCTAGTGTTTTACTCTGTGAAGACGGCACTTCCGAGCAACAACTGGCTGTGTTGAAGCCCAGGGACAAGCACGGAGCAGGCTGAGGCTGCATTGAAGAAATTTTAATATCGGTTGTAGACTTCTACTTATTTTAACCAAGCTCCACTTAGGCCTGTGGCTTCACTGATTTTCGTATTTCCCCTGTCCTCCAACCCCGCCAGTTACAGCTCCGAAGTGGCGTCTGCACAATCCACACTTGTTCCTGTGTTACAGGTGTTCAGTCCGGTCAGTTAGTCCCCTGATGTATGTCCGGCAATGTCGCCTGCTCTGTCCACATTCCCATAACTAGTTATGGGAATGTGGACAGAGCAGGCGACATTGCCGGACACACATCAGGGGATTAACTGACTGGACTGAACACCTGTAACACAGGAACAAGTGTGGATTGTGCAGACGCCACTTCGGAGCTGTAACTGGCAGGGTTGGAGGACAGGGGAAATACAAGAGACAGTGGAGCCACAGGCCTAATTGGAGCACGGTTAAAAATCACTAGTACTAGGACTGTGTAGGCAGCAGGAGACTTTGCCATCCACACAGCAGGGGATCAGCTAGCGTTACTGAACCCCACTGAGACACGGGAGCAAGTGTCTCTTTCCGTGTGGACGGCACTTCCAAGCTACAACTGGCTGTGTTGAAGCCCAGGAAATAGGAGGGTGTAGGCAGAGGCCTACTGTATTTGGAATGCGGAGACAGCAGGAGAGACTGCCATCCACACAGCAGGGGAACAGCTGACGTTACTGAACCCCACTGAGACACGGGAGCAAGTGTCTCTTTCCGTGTGGACGGCACTTCCGAGCTACAACTGGCTGTGTTGAAGCCCAGGAAATAGGAGGGTGTAGGCAGAGGCCTACTGTCTTTGGAATGCGGAGACAGCAGGAGAGACTGCCATCCACACAGCAGGGGAACAGCTGACGTTACTGAACCCCACTGAGACACGGCAGCAAGTGTCTCTTTCCGTGTGGACGGCACTTCCGAGCTACAACTGGCTGTGTTGAAGCCCAGGAAATAGGAGGGTGTAGGCAGAGGCCTACTGTCTTTGGAATGCGGAGACAGCAGGAGAGACTGCCATCCACACAGCAGGGGAACAGCTGACGTTACTGAACCCCACTGAGACACGGGAGCAAGTGTCTCTTTCCGTGTGGACGGCACTTCCGAGCTACAACTGGCTGTGTTGAAGCCCAGGCAAAATCTGGGTGTAGGCTGAGGCCTACTGTCTTTGGAATGCAGAGACAGCAGGAGAGACTGCCATCCACACAGCAGGGGAACAGCTGACGTTACTGAACCCCACTGAGACACAGCAGCAAGTGTCTCTTTCCGTGTGGACGGCACTTCCGAGCTACAACTGGCTGTGTTGAAGCCCAGGAAATAGGAGGGTGTAGGCAGAGGCCTACTGTCTTTAGAATGCGGAGACAGCAGGAGAGACTGCCATCTCCACAGCAGGGGAACAGCTGGCAGTGCTGAACCCCACTAACACTTGAACGAATGTGTTTGCCTCTGTGGAGACGACACTTCTGAACACCAACTGACGCTGTTGGAGCCCAGGATTAGGCGTGGAGCAGGCTGGGGCCTGTTGCTTTTGGCAGGTGAAGGCAGCAGGAGACTTGCCATCTCCACAGCAGGGGAACAGCTGGCAGTGCTGAACCCCACTAACACTTGAACGAATGTGTTTGGCTCTGTGGAGACGACACTTCTGAACACCAACTGACGCTGTTGGAGCCCAGGATCAGGCGTGGAGCAGGCTGGGGCCTACTGGATTTTGGCAGGTGTAGGCAGCAGGAGACTTGCCATCTCCACAGCAGGGGAACAGCTGGCAGTGCTGAACCCCACTAACACTTGAACGAATGTGTTTGGCTCTGTGGAGACGACACTTCTGAACACCAACTGACACTGTTGGAGCCCAGGATCAGGCGTGGAGCAGGCTGGGGCCTACTGGATTTTGGCAGGTGTAGGCAGCAGGAGACTTGCCATCTCCACAGCAGGGGAACAGCTGGCAGTGCTGAACCCCACAAACACTTGAACGAATGTGTTTGGCTCTGTGGAGACGACACTTCTGAACACCAACTGACGCTGTCGGAGCCCAGGATTAGGCGAGGAGCAGGCTGGGGCCTGTTGCTTTTGGCAGGTGAAGGCAGCAGGAGACTTGCCATCTCCACAGCAGGGGAACAGCTGGCAGTGCTGAACCCCACTAACACTTGAACGAATGTGATTGGCTCTGTGGAGACGACACTTCTGAACACCAACTGACGCTTTTGGAGCCCAGGATCAGGCGTGGAGCAGGCTGGGGCCTACTGGATTTTGGCAGGTGTAGGCAGCAGGAGACTTGCCATCTCCACAGCAGGGGAACAGCTGGCAGTGCTGAACCCCACTAACACTTGAACGAATGTGTTTGGCTCTGTGGAGACGACACTTCTGAACACCAACTGACGCTGTTGAAGCCCAGGATCAGGCGTGGAGCAGGCTGGGGCCTACTGGATTTTGGCAGGTGTAGGCAGCAGGAGACTTGCCATCTCCACAGCAGGGGAAGAGCTGGCAGTGCTGAACCCCACTAACACTTGAACGAATGTGTTTGGCTCTGTGGAGATGACACTTCTGAACACCAACTGACGCTGTTGGAGCCCAGGATTAGGCGAGGAGCAGGCTGGGGCCTGTTGCTTTTGGCAGGTGAAGGCAGCAGGAGACTTGCCATCTCCACAGCAGGGGAACAGCTGGCAGTGCTGAACCCCACTAACACTTGAATGAATGTGCTTGGCTCTGTGGAGACGACACTTCTGAACACCAACTGACGCTGTTGGAGCCCAGGATTACGCATGCCGCATGCAGAGGCCAATGGGCAGCGGTTTTTATGGAGGTTGTTGACTACTACTGATTCTAACCATGCTCCACTTAGGCCTCTGGCTCCACTGTCTCTACTATTTACCCTGGCCTCCAACCCCGCCAGCTACATCTCTGAAGTGGCGTCAGCACAATCTACACTTGTTCCTGTGTTGCTGGTGCTCAGTCCCGTCAGTTGATCCCCTGATGTTTGTCCGGCAAGTTCGTCAGCTCTGTCCTCATTCCCACTACTGGTTATGGGAATGTGGACAGAGCAGGAGACCTTGCCGGACACACATCAGGGGATAAACTGATGGGACTGAGCCACAGGAACACAGGAACAAGTGTAGATTGTGCTGACGCCACTTCAGAGATGTAGATGGCGGGGTTGGAGGCCAGGGGAAATAGTAGAGACAGTGGAGCCAGAGACCTAAGTTGGGCACGGTTAAAAATCAGTAGTGGTTTGAATGTTGATGGAGCTGGTGACTTTGCCGTCCACACAGCAGGGGATCAGCTGGCGTTACTGAACCCCACTAACACAGGAGCTAGTGTGTTTCTCTGTGCAGACGACACATCTGAGCGACAACTGGCTGTGTTGAAGCACAGAGATTATAGTTCAGGTGGTAGAAAAATGAACACACCAGCAGACCTGGATACAGTTGCCAACCACTAATTTAGTCTGTAAGAGGAATGGCAAAGTCTTTGGAGATCCAGGCCTTGTTCATTTTCAGAAAAGTCAGCCAGTCAACATTATCGGAAGATAGTCGCGTGCGACGGTCTGTTAGTACACCACCTGCGGCACTTAAGACACGTTCCGATAATACACTGGCAGCAGGGCAAGCCAGCACCTCCAATGCATACTGGCTAAGCTCTGGCCATGTATCCAGCTTAGAGACCCAAAACTTGAAGGGGGAAGAGCCATCTGGGAGTACAGTGACAGGGCAAGACATGTAGTCTGACACCATCTGACGGAAGCGTTGCCTCCTGCTGACTCGAGGCGTCGCTGATGGTGTAGACAATTGTGGTGGACACACAAAACTTTGCCACATTTGGGCCATAGTGGTCTTGCCTTGTGCTGCGGCGCTGCCTCTGCTCCCTCTTTGTGCAGAGTTTCCTCCACTGCCTCGATGCACAGAGCTGCTTTGTAAAGCACTAGCAACAATGCTGTCGGGTGGAATGGAAAACATTATGGACTGCACCAGTGACTCTTCGTACTCCCGCAGTTTACGCTCCCGGTTCAACGTTGGTATGAGCCTTTGTACGCTGTCCCGGTAGCGAGGATCTAGGAGGGTGTACACCCAATAATCAGCCGAGACGAGAATGTGGGCGATGCGGCGGTCGTTTCTCAGGCACTGCAGCATGAAATCAACCATGTGCTGCAGACTCCCAACTGCCAAAGAACCGCTGTCCCCTGTTTGAGGCGTGACCTCGGCCTGCTCTGCATCACCCCACCCTTGCTGTACATACTGAGTAGAGGTTTGTGTACCTCCCTCCTCTGGAGAGATGTCTTCCTCCTCCATCGACTCCTCCTCATCCTCCTCACAAAGTGTCCCCTGCCTAGGCCTTTGTGAGGAAACACGTAGCGCAGACTGTCCAGAAGCAGATGGCATTTGGGACTCCTCATCCTCCACCTCTTCCGAAACCTCATCCCTTAGTGCTTGCAGTGTTTGTTGAAGCAGGCAGATAAGGGGGACAGTCATGCTGACTAGTACATCATCTGCACTCGCCATCCGCGTGGATTCATCGAAGGCATGCAAAACGAGGCAGATGTCCTTCATAGAGGCCCACTCAATGGTGCTGAAGTGTGAACGGCGCACAGTCCGACTTGTTTGCACCTGATGCAGCTGGTACTCCATGACTGCTGCCTGCTGCTCACACAACCGCTCCAACATATGTAATGTTGAATTCCACCGGGTGGGTAGGTCACATATGATGCGATGTTCTGGAAGGCCAAATCGTCGCTGCAGAGCAGCGAGGCGCGATCTTGCCGTGCTGGAACGCCGCAAGTGAGCGCACTCTATGCGGACCTTGTGCAACAGTGCATCAAGATCCGGATAGTCCCTCAGAAAGCTCTGCACGACCAAGTTAAGCACATGTGCCAGACATGGGATGTGTGTGAGGTTGCCTAGGCCAAGAGCTGCCACCAGATTTCGGCCATTGTCACACACTACCAAGCCCGGCTGGAGATTCGCTGGCCCAAACCACACATCACTCTCCTGCTTGATAGCATTCCAGAGCTCCTGCGCTGTGTGGCTTCGATTCCCCAAAGAAATTAATTTGAGTACAGCCTGTTGACATTTGGCCACGGCTGTGCTCATATCGGTCGTAACAGGCTCCTGCTCTGCTGTTTCTGAGGAACTTGAGTAGGAGGAGGAGTCTATGTGTACAGACTGGAGTCCTGCAATCCGTGGCGTTGGAAGAACACGTACAGCGCCACTCTCCAGATCTGTACCCGGCTCCACAACATTGACCCAGTGGGCAGTGAGGGAAAGGTATCGTCCCTGTCCATGGTTACTGGTCCACGCATCGGTGGTCAGGTGGACCTTGCTACTAACGGCGTTTAGTAGCGCATGTTTTATTTTGCCCTCAACATGTTTCTGCAGGGCAGGGACGGCTCGCCTGCTGAAATAAAAGTGGCTGGGCACGTTGTATTGGGGGACTGCCAATGCCATGAAGTCCCGGAAGGTGTCAGTGTCCACCAGCCTGAATGACAGCATTTCAACTGCCAGAAGTTTGGCAATGCCAGCATTCAGAGACTGTGCTCGGGGATGGTTTGCCGAGTAAGGGCGCCTTTTATCCCATGCCTGTGCTACCGATGGCTGTGATGGATGGGAACGTGCTGCTATGGGTGGAATCTGACAGGGTCTCCGGACAACAGTGGCAGAGGTTCTTCCTTGGCGATCCTGTGAGGAAGCCGAACCAGCAGTGTGTGAGCTGGAGGAAGAGGCCCCAACACGAACTGAAGAGGTGGTAGGTGGTGCTGTACGTTGGCCTACGTCTTCAGGGTGCCTCTGCAACTCCAACTCGTGCTTGGTGCGCACATGTTTCCACATATTTGTGGTATTGAGGTTGCTAACATTTCTCCCTCTTTTGACTTTCTGATGACACAGCTTGCATTTGACAAAGCAAATGTCATCTGCAACTGTGTCAAAAAAGGACCACGCACTGCAAGTCTTGGGAGCGCCCGTTTTGCCTTTGGAATGAGGAATGCTCCTAACGGGTGCCGAAGTGGAGGGTACAGGCAACCAAGTCTTCCCCCTCCCTCTGCCTCCTGTTTTGGCCGGTAGGGGAATTTCTTCCTCCGAGCTGCTCCCACCACCTTCCTGTTCCTCACGCCATGATGGGTCAAGGACCTCATCATCTTCCCTCCCCTCTTCAAACAACTGCTTCTCCGGGGTTGTCTCGCCAGCACCGTACGCACCAGAAAGTGGCAACTGAGTCTCGTCATCATCTGATGCGTACTGAGGTGTGCTGACCATAGGCACTGGCCCACTCGCCTCTTCAGATTCAGAGGGACAAAGAAGTTGCGCATCACTGCATACTCCCTCTTCTTCACATTCAGGAATGCTGCTTGGCTGGCCCCCTCTTTCCAAGCCAACAGATTCCGAGAACAGAAGTAGAGACTGTGATGGCTCCTGTCCATGTCTCTCTGACTGCCTGGGCACTTTGGCAGGTGGTGAAGAGACAGATGGTTGCTCTTCGGTGCTCTGGTCCTGAGAGGCTGTGGAAGTAATTGAAGTCGATGCGTTAGCTGCCATCCATCCGACAACGGCTTCAATTTGTTCCTCCCGCAGCAGTGGGGTACGTTGAGGTCCTACAAAGCTGCGCATAAAGGACTGTTGCCTGCTAAAACTGGGGGATGCTGATCCACTGGTGCCCGCAGCAGGCCCAGAATCCCCACGTCCTCTACCTGCAGAATCCCCATGTCCTCTCCCTGCAGAATCCCCACGTCCTCTCCCTGCAGAATCCCCACGTCCTCTCCCTGCTCGCCCACGCGCCTTACTCCCTGCCTTCTTCATCTTGCCAGACTGCTTAAGATAGGCAGAAAAGTACAAAGGGGGGCCTTAGTGTGCTTATTCCTGAACAGCTGGTTACAGGTACAAGAAACACTAATTTTATGAAGTGTGTGTGCGTGGACTACACTTTAATAGGCGCTGATGTGGCCTACACAAGTTCCAAATGTAGTGTTTGGTGAACTTTTTTTGTGGTTTCTTTGTTGGAAACAAACTCAAAGTATGTGAACAAAGAATTGAAACTGATAGTATCACCAACTTTTTGGAGCTATTACGATGCAGGTAGGTAACCTACAATGCAAAAGATGAGGCTCCAAAAAAATTGGGTAATACTAATCTGGCTGCGCCGGCAGGGCACAAGCCAGAAAAAAATGCTCCTCTATCTACTCCTATATAGTGTTTGCAACCAACCAATGTTGATGGATACGGATGGATGCACACAAATAGGAGAAGAAAAAATGAGCTGCACTCAAAGACAAATATGTGTGAGGCAGTGACGCACGTTGAGCGTCCTACAACCAGACGTAGCTGCAGGACACTCTACTCAGCGTGAGCTGCACTCACACACAGTCAAGAGACCTCTCAGACAGCCGTGAACAGTGCAGCTAAGTGGGCACTGGCACTGACAGGCTGCAGAAAGGCTCCGCTGTGTACTCCTATATAGTGTTTGCAACCAACGTAGATGGAGACGGATGGATGCACACTAATTAGAAGAAAAAATGAGCTGCACTCAAATAAAAATATGTGTGAGGCACTGACGCATGCTGAGCGTCCTACAACCAGACGTAGCTGCAGGACACACTACTCAGTGTGAGCTGCACTCACACACAGTCAGAGACCTCTCAGACAGCTGTGAACAGTGCAGCAAAGTGGACACTAGCACTGAAAGGCTGCAGAAAGGCTCCGCTGTCTACTACTAGTGTTTGCAACCAACGTATATGGATACGGATGGAAGCACACTAGATTGAAATTATGTAAAAAATGCAGCTCAAAAATTAAAAGATGTATGAGGCAGCAGTGAGACACGCTGGGCAGCCTACAACCTGACGTGGCTGCAGGACCCACTCCACAGCGTGAGCTGCACTCACACAGCCCTTGCAGACAGCTGTGAACACTGCTGCTAGGGCAAAGAAGGCTACAGTGGTGGTTTATGTAGCCTGGGTAAAGCACTAGATGTTTGGTGGAATCGCTATTTCTAACTGTCCCTCACAGTCTTCTACAGCAGCCTGTCCCTAACTGAATTCACAGCAGAGTGAACCAGAAATGGCGGCTGCGGTGGCTTTTATAGTGCATCATGACATCATTTCGGCAGCCAATCACAGCCATGCCAATAGTTAACATGCCTACATGCCTAACAGGATGTGCCCACACTTCGGAGGATTCCCATTGGCTTAATCAAAGCAAGCAGGCTCATAGCATGATGGGAACTTCCGATTCCGGTATCCGATATGACAAAAGTATCGGAAGTCAGTATCGGAATTCCGATACCGCTAATATCGGCCGATACCCGATACTTGCGATATCGGAATGCTCAACACTAATCACTAATCATCAACTAATACACACATGTTTTGGTATCCGTGAATTCGTAACAACCTGGACAACTCAGTGAACAGATTATTTATGGTCACCTGTAAATGGCATAAAAAAAGTAACAAGAAACAAATGTAGCACAGATTTTGTTCACACAGTGTAAAAGCTGCATTTTTACTGGTGCTCCTTATCTGCACATTTTCTGCAGGTGTCCACATCGCATTACTCAATAACAATTTTTTTCTAATTATTGGATTTTGCTGTATTTTTTATGCATTTTCATCCCGTTTTTGATGTGTTTTTGGTGCAGATTTGAAGCAGAATTTTTATTTTTTTTATATACAGAACAGATTTGATTATGCACTTAACCCATTGGTGCCCTGCGATCATGTGACATGGGCGCCCATAGGTAGGGTTTGTGATGCACTTTTGGCAAGTGCAAGTTAAATGCCACTGTCAGAATCTGACAGCAGCATTTAACATGTTAACAGCTGCGAGTGGATCGTGATTCCACCCTTGGCTGTAAGTGGCACATAACAGCGGGTCAAATCAGCTATCATGTGCCGGGAAAGATGCAGGTTCAATGCAGGATCCTGCATCAAATACCAGGACAGGATCAAGCAACTAATTTTTTTTTCCTTTTTTTTGTTAGGTTCAACAAAGAAGCGTAGAGAGAAAAAAATGCAGCAAAACTGCACAGTTTAACTTCTTTAGGGCTCGCCAATATGGCCATAGATTCTCTCATGCACAAGAATGGGTTGATTATGCTAATGAGACTCGGCTCAAACTCTGTCAGAGTTTGAGCCGAGTGTCAGTGTCATGTTAGTGTGATCAGATTCTGTCGCATGAGAGAATCGTAACACAGGTGCGGAGAACATGGAGAACTTAATTTATCCAAATTCACCATTTATCTCTGTCCACGGAAATCGGACTACACTCGGATTGGATTTAAACTGCAATTGAAGTGAAGACTTTCCTGTTTAGTTTAAAGGGATGAACAAAAATATTCTGTGAATCATTTAGGAATTGCAATCATTTTTCTACAAAGCCTTCTTATTTCAGGAGCTCGAAAGTAATTGAAAAATTAAATGCACCATAAATAAAATAATCATTTTTATTACTCAGTAGAGAATCTTTTCCAAGCAATGACTGTCTGGGTTTCCTCCTTTGAGATGATTTTCTGGCTTTTACTGTTGTTGGCTGCAGTTGTTGCTTGTTTGTGGGTCCTTCTGCTTTAAGTTTTGTCTTAAGCATGTGGAATGCATTCTCGATGGGGTTGAGATCTGCTGATTGACTCACCCATTGCAGAGTATTCCACTTCTTTGCCTTAGACTACTGGGTTGCTTTCGCAGTATGTTTTGGGACACTGTCCATCTGTACTGTGAAGCATCATCCAATCAACCTTGCTTCATTTGGTTGAATCTGAGCAGAAAATATCACCCTGTACACATCAGAATTCATCCTGCTGCTCCTGTCTGCAGTCACATCATCAATAAACCTTAGTGACCCAGTGCCACTTGAAAACATGTGTTACAGAGAATGTGGTGTGCCTTGAATCATGAGCCATTTGACGACTTCTCCATGCTTTCTTCTTCCCATCATACTGGTACAGGTTGATTTTAGTCTATTCTGGACTTTATTATTTTTTAATCCTGATTAATAGTTTGCACCTTGTGGGGACCCTTTGTGTTTGCTCGCATGAAGTCTTCTCTTTATGATATACATATATACTTAAACATCTACTTTCTGAAGAGTGTTCTTCACTTGAGTTGATGTTGTGAAGGGGTTTTTCTTTACCATGGAAAGGATTATGCAATCATCCACCACTGTGATCTTCTGTGGACGTCCAGGCCTCTTAAAGTTTCCAAGCTCATCAGTGCTCTCTTTTTTGCAGAATGTACCAAACTGTTGACTTGGCCACACATTTCTGCAATCTTGCTGATGGATTTCTTTTTTGGCCTAATGATGGCCTCAGGGCTGGCATTTGGGACAGTCAGAACAGGCAGATGCCTGGGGCCCCCACCTACAAAGGGGGCCTCCTGCATCTGCAGGCCATTTATCAAGTGCCCAGAGGGTGTACAGCAGTGAATAATTGCTCTGAAGTCTTGGAGTGTCTCTCACAAAGCCCCTTGAGCCCCCCTGTCTCTTTCTCCCTGCAGTTAGGTTAAAAGTTGAGAGTGAGGGGGAGGGGCCGATTACAGCACAGTGACAGTCAGGAAGATGCCTGCAGCTCTGCATGTCTCCTCCTGAGTCCTCATCATGGCTGCTCCTAGCACTGTCCTGAGAATGGATATGCCTAAGTGAAGCCACACAACCTGGTAAGAGCAGAAATAACACTTTAGAGTGCAGTGATTTACTCACTGTGGTCCGGAGCTCTGTGCTGATTGCTGTAGGATCAAGATTCACAGCCACATACAGCAGCGATCAGCATCAGCTCTGACCACAGTCACTAAATCACTGCTTGTAATGTGACAGGGCGACCTCCTGTCACTACTCTCTGGATGACACAAGACAGGGATATTGTCTGCTGAATCAGGGGATTTATGATATAGAAATAAATGAATTCCCATGTGAAATAGTAAGGGTAAACCATACAAATATATAGTACTAGTACAGGTGTGCATTTGACTCAGCGTTTTTGGTGCATTTTTTTTTTTGCTGCTAAAGCCTGCTCTCTTGGCAGTAAAAACACTGCTTTCAAAACACCCATTTTTTAGGGCATGTGCAGATGATCCGGAAATGACAGCACTTTGGATGCAGCGGACATGTGCTCCATCTAAAGTGCTGCCATCTTACGCAGGTGATTCACATGTGTTCATCCCATTCACATATAATATTGCATAATTATAGCATATATAAGTAGACAAATACTGTCAATATCCATATTAATAATAATGTCAAAGAGAAATATCCCTATTATAATGATGTCCTATACAAAACATAATAAATAAACACAAACATATAATATAAAAATATGAGAATATGGACAATTTGTTTGTTGCTCTCTTGTAGTCCAAAGATTCCCGTTGTAACATGAAGTCCCAATATATATAACTCAAGATCTGATGTTGCCATAAAAAGCCACTCGCAAGGTACTATGATGGATATATTCACAGGGGTCCAGCACAATCATCATAATTACTGAAGGCAAAATTCATCAATGTAGACATATATGGACTAAAGAAAACAAACAAAAGTTAACAAAGAAAAGGTTTAAAAAACATATTCTATTATAAAATGCAAATATGTCTATGAGGATTATTTGCAATAAACCCCCTACCCCTAGTTTTGTAATGCTCAACAATACATTATAACAATCAGAAATGGACTCAATAGCTCAAGGAAAACCCCTCAAGAGATTATCCACAATACAAGAACCTATATAAGCTTATAAAAAAGCCCCAAACCCAAAGCTTTCATTCAAACCTTGTGGTACAAGGGTACCCAGTCTGTAAATCCACTGACACTCTTTCTTAGCTAACCTTCTGTTAATATCTCCTCCCTGAATACCTAGATTAACCATATCAATACCCTTAACCAAAAGTAAATGTGGGTGGCTATGATGGAAATGTTAGGAATCTGGGTTCTGTGATGCCTATGCGGGAATCCAGATTCACGCATTTGTCTCCAGAGGCTAAGTCCTTTTTTCCAGCTTCTGAGCATGCCCACGGGATGAGCTCCCATTGGAGTTCAGGGGTCACATGCTCAGGTCCTGCTCCTGATTTCATTGGCATAGCTCATTACTCTGGAGATTTCCGGCAGGTCTCGTACGCTATAAAAAGTGTGCATGGCTGTTCTGCCATGCGCTAGTATTTTTATACTGCACTGTGTGTATGGTGACGGATGCTTGGTCTGGTGACTGACTCATTTAGAAACCCCTTTCCTCGGTTATTACGTCTGTGTGAGTGAGTGGTATTCTGTCAGCACCTGCGCTAGCGCCAGCGCACACAAGCTCCATCTTTCCAGCAGTTTAGCGTCCTGCATCGCGCTTGCGATATTGGCAGTCTGTCCAGGTGTGCGCAGTTGCGACGCCGAGCACACGTGTACACGGTAAGTCCGCTCGGGTGTAGTGACTGTATTTAACTACTCCGGTTTCCGGCTACCGCACGTGTGCCGCTGAGATCCTGTGCTGTTAACAGGCTCAGCGATACTATTGTGTGTTATTTTCTTGCAGCCCTGTGTCATATAACAGAGCTTGCCTTTTTGCACCTGGGTGAGTTAGAACCCTGTGCATATTAGTGCTCTGCCTCTCTCAGCAGCGGTTTTGCCATCCACCGCACGGTGGACCCCGAGGGGCAAAGGCACTTTAATTATTTATTTTTTTAGTGCCTTCCGCCACTCTTAACATAATACTAGTGCCAGGGTCTGGCTGGAGATGGCAGATCAGCAGCAACTGTTGCAGTGCGTGCGACAGCTCGAGACTCGCTTGGCTACCCTTGAGAGAGCTCTCGCAGCTTCGCAGGCCACAGATGCTGCTGTCCAAGCACTCACGGACACGGTTAAGCGTATGTCCATGTCCGCCCTTACGTCGACAGTTACTCACCTCCCGTTGCCCAAAAAGTATTCTGGGGATGGCGCCTCCTGTAGAGGTTTTATCAGCCAGTGCTCGATTCACCTGGAGCTGCTGGCTGCGCAATTCCCTACAGAGTGGGCCAAGGTGGCCTTTATTATATCCCTACTGTCAGGCAAGGCGCTGGAATGGGCTACGCCACTATGGGAGCGTGGTGACCCGGATATACGGACCACTGCTAATCTGCTAACTGCTATCAGGCAGGTGTTTCTTGGTCCACAGGTTACACACGACACCTCTTTCCAACTGCTCACCTTGTCTCAAGGATCACTCTCAGTCAGTCAATACGCCATCCGTTTTCGGACACTGGTGTCTGAGTTGGAGTGGTCCGACAAGGCTCTGATTCCTGTCTTCTGGAAGGGATTAGCGGAGCATGTGAAGGATGCTCTCTCTACGAGAGATATTCCTACCAGTCTCGAGGAGTCAATATCAATCTCCTCACGGATTGACCTCCGTTTTTCGGAGCGTGGTTTGGAGCGAGCACACTCCAAACGGAGAGGTACCCCGGCTCCCAAATTTTTTGAGCCTCTGGATTTGCCTGAGCCAGAGGTTCCGCCTCCCGAGCCCATGGAGGTGTCTCGTGCCATTTCTGAGACATGTTCGGCTCAAGAGTCCATATGCGGTTGTTACCACCCATTTGCTGCTTCCCAGGAAGACAGTTCCCCGCGATGCTCTGACTGTGAGCCGGTAGGAGAGACTTTTGTCCTTCCTTGCCAGCGGACCAAAGTCCTCGCGTGGGCACATGCACCCAATGCGGACGGCCATCGTGGCTATATGCAGACCACGAAGTCTCTGGCTGGTTTGTATTGGTGGCCGCACAGGGCACGGGACGTAAAAAAGTTCATTCGGGCATGCACCTTGTGTGCTAGGGATAGCCTTCCCAAACGGGGTGTGGCTACGCCCGCCGTTACGCGGCGGCCTCCTCCTAAAACTCCCACTCCCATTGTCTCCCGGGTCCTCCTGAGACCTTGCGACCTTGCGATCTCGTCTCCCCTGATCGGAACGTTCAGGGAGGAGGGGGCCCTAGGAGGGGGGGTAATGTTAGGAATCTGGGTTCTGTGATGCCTATGCGGGAATCCAGATTCACGCATTTGTCTCCAGAGGCTAAGTCCTTTTTTTCCAGCTTCTGAGCATGCCCACGGGATGAGCTCCCATTTTCTTGCAGCTCTGTGTCATATAACAGAGCTTGCCTTTTTGCACCTGGGTGAGTTAGAACCCTGTGCATATTAGTGCTCTGCGTCTCTCAGCAGCGGTTTTGCCATTCATCGCACGGTGGACCCCGAGGGGCGAAGGCACTTTAATTATTTATTTTTTTTAGTGCCTTCCACCACTCTTAACTAGGGTTGAGCGATACCGTCCGATACTTCAAAGTATCGGATCGGAATGGATCGGCCGATCTTAAAAAAAAGTATCGGTATCGCCGATTCCGATACCGGAAGTCCCATTCAAGTCTATGGGACTTCCGGTATCGGAATAAGAAAAACCCTGTTTTTGCCTTGTACAGCCTCTCTGGGGTCTGTACGGGCCTTTCGGGGGGCTGTGCCGGCCTGCCAGGGGGTCTGTGCAGGCTCCGGTGGTCTGTGCCGGCCTGCCGGGGGGCTGTGCCGGCCTGCCGGTGGTCTATGCAGGCTCCGGTGGGCTGTGCCGGCCTGCCGGGGGGCTGTGCAGGCTCCGGGGGGCTGTGCCGGCCTGCCGGTGGTCTGTGCAGGCTCCGGGGGGCTGTGCCGGCCTGCCGGTGGTCTGTGCAGGCTCCGGTGGTCTGTGCCGGCCTGCCGGGGGGCTGTGCCGGCCTGCCGGTGGTCTGTGCAGGCTTCGGGGGTCTGTGCAGGCATCGTCCGATGGGACTACAAGTCCCATCGGGCGATGCCTGCTACCATGACAGTGATTGACACATTAGCCAATGATGGGACAGTAGTAGTCCCATCATCCGGCTAATGTGTTGAATGTAAAAAAAAAAAAAAAAAAATTACATGCTACATACACGCTACATACATACAACATGCATACTACATGTAACATACATACTACATATATACTACATGCAACATGCATACTACATACATGCTACATTCATACTACATACTACATACATGCTACATTCATACTACATATATACTACATGCAACATACATACTACATATATACTACATGCATGCAACATACATACAACATATATACTACATGCATGCAACATGCATACTACATATATACTACATGCTACATACATACTACATATATACTACATGCATGCTACATACATACTACATATATACTACATGCATGCTACATACATACTGCATGCTACATACATACTACATGCTACATACATACCACATATATACTACATACATACTACATGCATGCTACATACATACCACATACATACTACATACATACTACATGCATGCTACATACATACTACATGCTACATACATACCACATATATACTACATACATACTACATGCATGCTACATACAATACATACATAGACATACAGTACATATAACATAGAGTAACATACCAATACTTGTCACATTGTTCCCCGAAGCCATTGTCTTTTACGGAATAAATATTAACATAACAAACCACAAAAATACTCACCCATGATCCGAAGCAGTCCACGAGTGTGTCCCACGACGATCTTGGGTAGAGAACTGCAGCATCAGCTGATGCTGCCGCTCTCTACGGGCTGCAGGAATCCAATGACGGAAGGTAGGTATCCTTCCGCACTGTATTCCTCCGCCACTTAAAAAAAAAAAAGTCCCTAGTCTCACTTTATGCCATTGCTGCGTGGGAAATTCCCACACAGCAATGGCATAAAGTGAGACTAGGGACTTTTTTTTTTTAAGTGGCGGAGGAATACAGTGCGGAAGGATACCTACCTTCCGTCATTGGATTCCTGCAGCCCGTAGAGAACGGCAGCATCAGCTGATGCTGCAGTTCTCTACCCAAGATCGTCGTGGGACACACTCGTGGACTGCTTCGGATCATGGGTGAGTATTTTTGTGGTTTGTTATGTTAATATTTATTCCGTAAAAGACAATGGCTTCGGGGAACAATGTGACAAGTATTGGTAAGTATGTTACTCTATGTTATATGTACTGTATGTCTATGTATGTATTGTATGTAGCATGCATGTAGTATGTATGTAGTATATATGTAGTATGTATGTAGCATGCATGTAGTATGTATGTAGTATATATGTGGTATGTATGTAGCATGTAGTATGTATGTAGCATGCATGTAGTATGTATGTAGTATGTATATAGTATGCAGTATGTATGTAGCATGCATGTAGTATATATGTAGTATGTATGTAGCATGCATGTAGTATGTATGTAGTATGTATGTAGTATGTATGTGGTATGTATGTAGCATGTAGCATGCATGTAGTATGTATGTAGTATATATGTGGTATGTATGTAGCATGTAGTATGTATGTAGCATGCAGTATGTATGTAGCATGCATGTAGTATATATGTAGTATGTATGTAGCATGTAGTATGTATGTAGCATGCATGTAGTATATATGTGGTATGTATGTAGCATGTAGTATGTATGTAGCATGCATGTAGTATGTATGTAGTATGTATGTAGTATTTTTTTTTTTTTTTTAACATTTAACACATTAGCCGGATGATGGGACTACTACTGTCCCATCATTGGCTAATGTGTCAATCACTGTCATGGTAGCAGGCATCGCCCGATGGGACTTGTAGTCCCATCGGACGATGCTTGCACAGACCCCCGGACATCAGCACAGCCCCCCGGCAGGCCGGCACAGCCCCCCGGCAGGCCGGTACAGACCCCCACAGGGTGCACAGACCACCGGCAGGCCGGCACAGCCCCCCGGCAGGCCGGTACAGACCCCGGGCAGTCCACACAGCCCCCCGGCAGGCCGGCACAGCCCCCCGGCAGGCCGGCAGAGACCCCCGGAAGGCCCGAAATGACGGCGCATCATGATGTGCACACACCGCGCATCATGATGACGTCATTTCGGCTGTCAATCAACTTTGAACTTCCGATTCCGATGCCGACTTCCGATATTGAAAAAATATCGGAAGTCGGTATCGGAATTCCGATACAGCAAGTATCGGCCGATACCCGATACTTGCGGTATCGGAATGCTCAACACTACTCTTAACAGGAACTTCCTAAAGTGTCGGGGTAAGGTTTTTAAAGAATTGATATCCTGTATAGTTTTAGCTTTCTCAATATCGAGACAATGCTCGCGTACCCTGACCTTGAGTTCTCGACTTGTCAATCCTATATAAATTTTCTTGCAAGGGCATTCAGCGAAGTATATTACTCCTTTACTAGAGCAGGTGATGTGAGCTCTAATTTCAAAACTCCTGGTTTTATCATGGTTATTGAAGGAGTAGCATTTTCTCATGTTAGCACAACCTTTGCATAGGCCACAAGGAATGAATCCATTTTTGCATGAAGTTTTTGTTTATCACTGTTTCTTTTGGGTTCATATGTACTATGGGTAAGAATGTCACGAAGATTGGGAGCACATCTTGCTACCATTGAAGGTCGTGGAGGTAAGATATTTCTCAAGGAATGGTCCGTAAATAAAATTTGCCAATGCTTCTGAATGATGGCCTTGAGATCGTACCAATTATTAGAAAAATTTGTAATAAACCTTACCTGATTTTCTTCCAAAAGGTGAGGACTCACTGATTGATTTTTGTGTAATAGTTGGTCACGACATATACTCTTGGCCCGAATGTAACCTTTGTTTATGCTCCTACGGCTGACGCCTCTCTCTTGAAATCGTTCTTTCAATTCCCTGGCCTGAATCTCAAACTGATGGTCATCAGAACAGATCCTCCGAACCTGTAAAAATTGGCCAATTGGTATGCCATTTATAGTAGACTTAAGATGGGAAGAAGATGCATGTAGAAGAGAGTTGGTTGCAGTGGGTGTGTAGTGCAGTGTGTACTCAAATGGCCATCGGGTAATACTGAAATTAATAAATCAAGAATTTCAATACTTCTGCCTGATTTATAGGACAAGACGATATTTTGATTGTTACTGTTTAATCTTGTCATAAACAATCGGAGATCCTCCACTGACCCTTCCCAGATGAACATGATGTCATCTATAAACCTTATCCAATTATGGACATTTTCTATGCCTGGTGTTATGAGTTCATTTTCCCCTTCACCATTGAGGTCTGATGAACTCCCTCTTCTGGTGAAGGAAGGTAGTGAGGCTGATTACCAAGCACCTGAGCTGGGAGAGGATGACTGGGCGACGGGGATCTCTGACTGGATATAAGGCAGCCAACGCCCTTCTGCCTCGCTGGTGATTTCTCTGTGGAATTCTACTAGACCAGTCTGATTCCTGCTCCTCAAAAGCTAAGTTTTCTGCTTTGCCTTTTTGCATTTGTGTTTTGGTTTTAGTTTGCCTTGCTTTTCTGGATTCTGCCATTCCCTGCTGGGGTGAGCTGAATTCCTTTTTGCCTTTTTGCTCTGTCTTCAGAAAATACCTGAGTACTGACATAGTCTTTTTGAAGCCTAGGGTCTTCAGGGCCTTTTTCCCTGTCAGTCTGTTGGCTCTTATTTTGATAGGGTTTTTCGCGGGTTGCAGACAGCAGCTTTCCTATCCTGTCCTATCTAGTTAGCTTGGGCCCCATCATTTGCTCAGTCTATCTTTCTATCTGTGTTAGTGTTTTTTCTTCTTGCTTCACCGTCATTATATGTTGGGGGCTGCCTATTGCTTTGGGTTCTGCTCTGGGGCAGTTTAGATTTCCCTTTCTGTCTTTGGGCTATTTGGCTCTCTGGCTGTGATCGAGGGGTCTAGGGCACCGTAGGAACCCCCCATGGCTACCACTGGTTGTTGTTGATGGGTTCAGAGGGCTGCAGTCCGATAGTTGCCAACTTCTCTGGTTTTCTGGACTTAGCTAGCATTTCTGTTTTTGCCTCCTACGGTGACTCATTCATAACAGCCTGGAGTCTCTTCTTCTTGGAATATTGACCACTCCCATGCCCCCATAAAAAGGTTGGCATATGAGGGGGCACACGCAGCCCCCATAGCCATACCCTGTAATTGAAGATAGAGATTCCCATTGAAGGTAAAGGCATTATGGGTTAGGACAAATTCCAAAAGAGTGACAATTAATTCAGACATTTCCTTACTGATGTTGCTAGGTGATAAATATCGAGACACAGCCCTCAAACCATCAGTGTGTCTGATGGATGAGTACAGCGCCTCCACATCAGCCATAACTAAAAGCATGTTTTCTGTCAATTGTACACCCTCAATATGTCCCAAAGCGGCAGTGGTGTCTTTAATGAAGGAAGGAAGTTGAATGACTATGGGATTCAAAAAATATTCAATAATCTTACATATCACTTCACATAAACCCTCATTGGCAGCCACAATGGGTCTCCCGGGAGGATCCATGGGGTCTTTATGTACTTTAGGTATAAAGTAAAATGAGGCCAATCTCGGGCAAGCCTTCATATGTAAATCAAGTAACTTTTTAGGGATGATGCCATTTTCAAAGGCGGTTGACAAGATATTTAGTAATTCAGTTTGAAATTTAGTCATGAGATTAAATGTAAGCATTTTATAATCCCTTGAGTTTTGTAAAAGTTTATATGTTTGTGCTTTGTACATTTCATTGGGCCAAATGACAATGTTGCCCCCCTTGTCGTCCATCTTGAAAACAACATCATCTCAAGTTGTGAGTTCTTTCAAGGCCTCTCTTTCTACCAAGGAAAGATTACTCTTAGGTTTCTCTTTAGTCAAATTCTCAATATCAATAGCCACCATTTTAGTGAATGTATCTATGGCAGGGACCAGGGAAAGTGGAGGGAACTTTGTGGATTTATTGATCAGATGATGAGGGAACTTACTTACTGAAGTAGTGTTTTCATCTAAAAGTGATTTGAGTGTCTCCACCGCCTCTCACTCCTCATTGCTTAAATTAGAATCAGGATCATTTCCTTTATGATGTAATTTTCTTAAGACCAATTTTCTCGAAAATAAGTGAAGATCTTTTATCGCGGAAAATGTGTCTACATTAGAAGAAGGGGAGAATGTGAGCCCTTTCTGTAATACATTCAATTGTGGATCAGTAAGGATTTGTGTCGATAAATTTATTACCTTAACTTTATCCATTCTCCGATTTCCTTCATTGAAGGATCTCCCTGAGGTTTTCTTTTTATAAAATTGTCGTGTCCTAGGTCCACGCATATCCTCATATATATAGGTTCTTGTATTGTGGATAGTCTCTTGAGGGGTTTTCCTTGAGCTATTGAGTCCATTTCTGATTGTTATAATGTATTGTTGAGCATTACAAAATTAGGGGTAGGGGTTTATTGCAAATAGTCCTCATAGACATATTTGCATTTTAGAATAGAATATTTTTTTAAATCTTTTCTTTGTTAACTTTTGTTTGTTTTCTTTAGTCCATATATGTCTACATTGATGAATTTTGCCTTCAGTAATTATGATGATTATGCTGGACCCCTGTGAATATATCCATCATAGTACCTTTCGAGTGGATTTTAATGGAAACATCGGATCTTGAGTTATATATATTGGGACTTCATGTTACAATGGGAAGCTTTGGACTACAAGAGAGCAGCAAACAAATTGTCCATATTCTCATATTCTCACATATTTATATATTATATGTTTGTGTTTATTTATTATGTTTTGTACAGAACATCATTATGATAGGGATATTTGTCTTTGACAGTATTATTAATATGGATATTGACAGTATTTGTCTACTTATATATGCTATAATTATGCGATATTATTATATGTGGTTTCACTGTTTTGTGGAGTTGTGCGCATTTGTTGGCTGCAGACCGGCTTGGAGTGTTATCTGCGGTCGTTTAGTGAGGCCTGTAGGTTACGTCATTTATGACGTCCTATTTGGGACCCACATGACCGCAGTATTCACTCTCCATTAATAATATGGGTCTGTTTGGCTGGCACATGCGCCGTGACCCTCCACGGCACACTGATTCAGCGTTGTCGGCGCAGGCGCAGTTTTATTCTGTTTTCCACTTAGCTGTATCGCTGATCCATTTCCTATTGCATCGGCGCATGCGCCGTTTGTCTTATTGTGAACTGCAGTGGCGTTCTATGTCACGTCCGGCTGTAGCCGCTATTTTAGTTTCACTTTCAATACGCATATTTATTGGCTGTTTTAAGCCCACCCATTAAGTCTTGTCCTATCACAATGCGTCAGTCACGTATTTCTTCTTGACGTGACCCCTGCCCAGATACGCCTCCCGAAGAAGGTTATCGAAACTTTTGTCGGGGCAGCAGGGACGCCAGGATATCCATGTGCATTATATTGGTAATAGCTTTTTAGCCTTTTTATACAGTTGTGGCCAAAAGTATTGACACCCCTGCAATTTTGTAAGATAATACTCAGTTTCTTCCTGAAAATGATTGCAAACACAAATTCTTTGGTATGATTATCTTCATTTAATTTGTCTTAAATGAAAAAACACAAAAGAGAATGAAGCAAAAAGCAAATCATTGATCATTTCACACAAAACTCCAAAAATGGGCCAGACAAAAGTATTAGCACCCTCAGCCTAATACTTGGTTGCACAACCTTTAGCCAAAATAACTGCGACCAACCGCTTCCGGTAACCATCAATGAATTTCTTACAATGCTCTGCTGGAATTTTAGACCATTTGTCTTTGGCAAACTGCTCCAGGTCTCTGATATTAGAAGGGTGCCTTCTCCAAACTGCCATTTTTAGATCTCTCCACAGGTGTTCTATGGGATTCAGGTCTGGACTCATTGCTGGCCACCTTAGAAGTCTCCAGTGCTTTCTCTCAAACCATTTTCTAGTGCTTTTTGAAGTGTGTTTTGGGTCATTGTCCTGCTGGAAGACCCATGACCTCTGAGGGAGACACAGCTTTCTCACACTGGGCCCTACATTATGCTGAAAAATTTGTTGGTAGACCTTCAGACTTCATAATGCCATGCACACGGTCAAGCAGTCCAGTGCCAGAGGCAGCAAAGCAACCCCAAAACATCAGGGAACCTCCTCCATGTTTGACTGTAGGGACCGTGTTTTTTTCTTTGAATGCCTCTTTTTTTCTCCTGTAAACTCTATGTTGATGCCTTTGCCCAAAAAGCTTTACTTTTGTCTCATCTGACCAGAGAACATTCTTCCAAAACGTTTTAGGCTTTTTCAGGTAAGTTTTGGCAAACTCCAGCCTGGCTTTTTTATGTCTCGGGGTAAGAAGTGGGGTCTTCCTGGGTCTCCTACCATACAGTCCCTTTTCATTCAGACGCCGACGGATAGTACGGGTTGACACTGTTGTACCCTCGGACTGCAGGGCAGCTTGAACTTGTTTGGATGTTAGTCGAGGTTCTTTATCCAACATCTGCACAATTTTGCGTTGAAATCCCTTGTCAATTTTTCTTTGTCCACATCTAGGGAGGTTAGCCACAGTGTCATGGGCTTTAAACTTCTTGAAGACACTGTGCACGATAGACACAGGAACATTCAGGTCTTTGGAGATGGACTTGTAGCCTTGAGATTGCTCTTGCTTCCTCACAATTTGGTTTCTCAAGTCCTCAGACAGTTCTTTGGTCTTCTTTCTTTTCTCCATGCTCAATGTGGTACACACAAGGACACAGGACAGAGGTTGAGTCAACTTTAATCCATGTCAACTGGCTGAAAGTGTGATTTAGTTATTGCCAACACCTGTTAGGTGCCACAGGTAAGTTACAGGTGCTGTTAATTACACAAATTAGAGAAGCATCACATGATTTTTCGAACAGTGCCAATACTTTTGTCCACCCTCTTTTTTAGTGTTTGGTGTGGAATTATATCCAATTTGGCTTTAGGACAATTCTTTTTGTGTTTTTTCATTTAAGACAAATTAAATGAAGATAATAATACCAAAGAATTTGAGTTTGCAATCATTTTCAGAAAGAAACTGAGTATTATCTGACAAAATTGAAAGGATGTCAATACTTTTGGCCACAACTGTATATGTATGTTGCATGCATGTAGTATATATGTAGTATGCATGTTGCATGCATGTAGTATATATGTTGTATATATGTATGTTGCATGCATGTGGTATATGTAGTATGCATGTTGCATGTAGTATATATGTAGTATATATGTATGTTGCATGCATGTAGTATATATGTGGTATATATGTATGTTGAATGCATGTGGTATATATGTAGTATATATGTATGTTGCATGCATGTAGTATATATGTGGTATATATGTATGTTGAATGCATGTAGTATATATGTAGTATATATGTATGTTGCATGCATGTAGTATATATGTGGTAAATATGTAGTATGCATGTTGCAGGCATGTGCTATATATGTAGTATGCATGTAGTATATATGTAGTATGTATGTTGCATGCATGTTGCATGCATGTAGTATATATGTAGTATGTGTGTTGCATGCATGTAGTATATATGTAGTATGTATGTTGCATGTAGTATATATGTTGTATATATGCATGTTGCATGCATGTAGTATATATGTTGTATGTATGCTGCATGCATGTAGTATATATGTTGTATATATGTATGTTGCATGCATGTAGTATATATGTTGTATATATGTATGTTGCATGCATGTAGTATATATGTAGTATGTATGTTGCATGTAGTATATATGTAGTATATATGTATGTTGCATGCATGTAGTATATATGTGGTATATATGTAGTATGCATGTTGCATGCATGTAGTATATATGTAGTATGTATGTTGCATGCATGTAGTATATATGTAGTATGTGTGTTGCATGCATGTAGTATATATGTAGTATGCATGTTGCATGTAGTATATATGTAGTATGCATGTTGCATGCATGTGGTATGTATGTAGTATGTATGTTGCATGCATGTAGTATATATGTAGTATGCATGTTGCATGCATGTGGTATATATGTAGTATGTATGTTGCATGTAGTATATATGTTGTATGTATGTTGCATGCATGTAGTATATATGTTGTATATATGTTGCATGCATGTAGTATATATGTTGTATATATGTATGTTGCATGCATGTAGTATATATGTTGTATATATGTATGTTTCATGCATGTAGTATATATGTTGTATATATGTATGTTGCATGCATGTAGTATATATGTAGTATGTATGTTGCATGTAGTATATATGTAGTATATATGTATGTTGCATGCATGTAGTATATATGTGGTATATATGTAGTATTAAACATGGATGTGGAAACCACAAAAATACCGGGGGTCTGTGCCGCCTGCCCGGGGCTCTGTACCGGCCTGTCGGGGGTCTGTGCTGACTGCCCGGGGGTCTGTGCGGACTGCCGGGGGTCTGTACCGGCCTGCCGGGGGGCTGTGCCGGCCTGCCGGTGGTCTGTACCGACTGTCCGGGGGTCTGTGCAGGCTGCGGGGGTCTGTACCGGCCTGCCGGGGGGCTGTGCCGGCCTGCCAGTGGTCTGTACTGACTGTCCGGGGGTCTGTGCAGGCTGCGGAGGTCTGTACCGGCCAGCCGGGGAGCTGTGCCGGCCTGCCGGTGGTCTGTACCGACTGTCTGGGGGTCTGTGCAGGCTGCGGGGGTCTGTACCGGCCTGCCGGGGGTCTGTGCCGGCCTGCCAGTGGTCTGTACCGACTGTCCGGGGATTTGTGCTGGCTGCGGGGGTCTGTACTGGCCTGCCGGGGGGCTGTGCCGGCCTGCCGGTGGTCTGTACGACTGCCGGGGGTCTGTGCAGGCTGCGGGGGTCTGTACCGGCCTGCCGGGGGGCTGTGCCGGCCTGCCGGTGGTCTGTACCGACTGTCCAGGGGTCTGTGCAGGCTGCGGGGGTCTGTACCGGCCTGCCGGGGGGCTGTGCCGGCCTGCTGGTGGTCTGTACCGACTGTCCGGGGGTCTGTGCAGGCTGCGGGGGTCTGTGCAGGATCGTCCTGCTACCTGCTACCATGACGGTGATTGACACATTAGCCAATGATGGGACAGTAGTAGTCCCATCATCTGGCCTATGTGATGAATGTACAAAAGAAAAAATACATACTACATACATGCTACATACATGCTACATACATGCAACATACATGCAACATACATACTACATATATACTACATTCATACAACATACATACATACAACATACATACTACATGCTACATACATGCTACATACATACTATATATACTACATGCATGCAACATGCATACTACATATATATTACATGCATGCAACATACATACAACATATATACTACATGCATGCAACATGCATATATACAACATATATACTACGTGCAACATACATACTACATATATACCACATGCATGCAACATGCATACTACATATATACCACATATATACTACATGCATGCAACATACATATATGCTACATATATACTACATGCAACATACATACTACATATATACTACATGCATGCAACATACATATATATAACATATATACTACATGCATGCAACATACATACAACATATATACTACATGCATGCAACATGCATATATACAAAATATATACTACGTGCAACATACATACTACACATATACCACATGCATGCAACATGCATACTACATATATAAAATACAATAACCAAGGTATATATGAGCATTTTATATGTAAAATCATAACACACTGGTGCTCAAGTATAGAACCATCATGGATCAGTCGCTGCTATACATTAAACATGGATGTGGAAACCACAAAAATACGACCAAAAGATCCTTTATCATGATATACTGTAAATGTTTCTTTATTAGAAAGGACATAAAAGGACAAGAAGGCGGACATGTGCAAAATGCAGACTAAAGTGCAGATAGTGCCTAAAGACACCCTGGACCACCACCAGTCACAGAGGAAAGGTAGAAAGATATACAAATCTATTATTCAAGAGGCATATGGTATATTGAAGGAAAACAGAGGCCAAGATTTAAAAGTATATCACAGAGCTACACCAGAAAAACCTATATCACCTCAAACAGAGGTGCCAGATATACGTAAATGTCCATGATTTTATATATATATAGAAGGAACCACTGCCTATAACATATGGTGTGCTCAATTAACCCTCCTACCAACTATTGCCATGAGCCCACGTGCTACCTAAACGGGGAAAGAAATCCTTCCCACGGAGGGCTTGACTATTACCCATCTGACGGGGTTAAAAAACCAACCCCAACATTACCTCAACACAGTCCTCAAATGACCAGGTGGTCCAGGTGTCACCCCAACGCGCGTTTCGGAGCCGATTGCTCCTTCCTCAGGGGGCGTGAGTGTACAGCACTAATTGCCCGTATTTATATGCGCCTACCGGAAGTGGTGCGGGCGCGTCTCTCGCACATCCCGCGATGAGTGGCGCCTCCTATCCATGACGTGTCCGGATCTACGCGGGCCCACGTGATCCGGCACCCGACATGGGCGGAGCACCAACCCACACAGAAGCAGCGAGCGCGCCTGCGCAGCCAGTTGATCATACGGCGGACATTTTTATTCAGGGCAAAGCCCAAGGCAAATGTGCACAATATTATAAAAACAATAAGGGGCCAAACATTGGAATACCGCCATACCAGCATATAGCATGCCAGATTACACCTAACTATTCAAAACGGCGTGACCAAAAAAGGGGAAAAAAGATTAAAGAAAACAAAATAATAATTAATCCGGGTGCCGGATCACGTGGGCCCGCGTAGATCCGGACGCGTCATGGATAGGAGGCGCCACTCATCGCGGGATGTGCGAGAGACGCGCCCGCACCACTTCCGGTAGGCGCATATAAATACGGGCAATTAGTGCTGTACACTCGCCCCCTGAGGAAGGAGCAATCGGCTCCGAAACGCGCGTTGGGGTGACACCTGGACCACCTGGTCATTTGAGGACTGTGTTGAGGTAATGTTGGGGTTGGTTTTTTAACCCCGTCAGATGGGTAATAGTCAAGCCCTCCGTGGGAAGGATTTCTTTCCCCGTTTAGGTAGCATGTGGGCTCATGGCAATAGTTGGTAGGAGGGTTAATTGAGCACACCATATGTTATAGGCAGTGGTTCCTTCTATATATATATAATCATGGACATTTACGCATATCTGGCACCTCTGTTTGAGGTGATATAGGTTTTTCTGGTGTAGCTCTGTGATATACTTTTAAATCTTGGCCTCTGTTTTCCTTCAATATACCATATGCCTCTTGAATAATAGATTTGTATATCTTTCTACCTTTCCTCTGTGACTGGTGGTGGTCCAGGGTGTCTTTAGGCACTATCTGCACTTTAGTCTGCATTTTGCACATGTCCGCCTTCTTGTCCTTTTATGTCCTTTCTAATAAAGAAACATTTATATCATGATAAAGGATCTTTTGGTCGTATTTTTGTGGTTTCCACATCCATGTTTAATGTATAGCAGCGACTGATCCATGATGGTTCTATACTTGAGCACCAGTGTGTTATGATTTTACATATAAAATGCTCATATATACCTTGGTTATTGTATTTTATATATGTAGTATGCATGTTGCATGCATGTGGTATATGTGTAGTATGTATGTTGCACGTAGTATATATGTTGTATATATGCATGTTGCATGCATGTAGTATATATGTTGTATGTATGTTGCATGCATGTAGTATATATGTTATATATATGTATGTTGCATGCATGTAGTATATATGTAGTATGTATGTTGCATGTAGTATATATGTAGCATATATGTATGTTGCATGCATGTAGTATATATGTGGTATATATGTAGTATGCATGTTGCATGCATGTGGTATATATGTAGTATGTATGTTGCACGTAGTATATATGTTGTATATATGCATGTTGCATGCATGTAGTATATATGTTGTATGTATGTTGCATGCATGTAATATATATGTAGTATGCATGTTGCATGCATGTAGTATATATAGTATGTATGTAGCATGTATGTAGCATGTAGTATGTATGTTGTATGTATGTATGTTGTATGAATGTAGTATATATGTAGTATGTATGTTGCATGTATGTTGCATGTATGTAGCATGTATGTTGTATGTATGTAGTATGTATTTTTTCTTTTGTACATTCATCACATAGGCCAGATGATGGGACTACTACTGTCCCATCATTGGCTAATGTGTCAATCACCGTCATGGTAGCAGGTAGCAGGACGATCCTGCACAGACCCCCGCAGCCTGCACAGACCCCCGGACAGTCGGTACAGACCACCAGCAGGCCGGCACAGCCCCCCGGCAGGCCGGTACAGACCCCCGCAGCCTGCACAGACCCCTGGACAGTCGGTACAGACCACCGGCAGGCCGGCACAGCCCCCCGGCAGGCCGGTACAGACCCCCGCAGCCTGCACAGACCCCCGGACAGTCGTACAGACCACCGGCAGGCCGGCACAGCCCCCCGGCAGGCCAGTACAGACCCCCGCAGCCAGCACAAATCCCCGGACAGTCGGTACAGACCACTGGCAGGCCGGCACAGACCCCCGGCAGGCCGGTACAGACCCCCGCAGCCTGCACAGACCCCCGGACAGTCGGTACAGACCACCGGCAGGCCGGCACAGCTCCCCGGCTGGCCGGTACAGACCTCCGCAGCCTGCACAGACCCCCGGACAGTCAGTACAGACCACCGGCAGGCCGGCACAGCCCCCCCGGCAGGCCGGTACAGACCCCCGCAGCCTGCACAGACCCCCGGACAGTCGGTACAGACCACCGGCAGGCCGGCACAGCCCCCCAGCAGGCCGGTACAAACCCCCCGCAGCCTGCACAGACCCCCGGACAGTCGGTACAGACCACCGGCAGGCCGGCACAGCCCCCCGGCTGGCCGGTACAGACCTCCGCAGCCTGCACAGACCCCCGGACAGTCAGTACAGACCACCGGCAGGCCGGCACAGCCCCTTGGCAGGCCGGTACAGACCAACGGCAGTCCGCACAGACCCCCGGGCAGTCGGTACAGACCACCGGCAGGCCAGCACAGCCCCCCGGCAGGCTGGTTCAGACCCCCGCAGCCTGCACAGACCCCCGGACAGTCTGTACAGACCACCGGCAGGCCGGCACAGCCCCTCGGCAGGCCGGTACGGACCCCCACAGCCTGCACAGACCCCCGGACAGTCGGTACAGACCACCGGCAGGCCGGCACAGCCCCCCGGCAGGCCGGTACAGACCCCCGGCAGTCCGCACAGACCCCCGGGCAGTCAGCACAGACCCCCGACAGGCCGGTACAGAGCCCCGGGCAGGCGGCACAGACCCCCGGCAGGCCGGTACAGACCCCCGGGCAGTCGGCATAGACCCCCTGGAAGGCCCGAACTGACGGCGCATCATGATGCGCACAGACCGCGCATCATGATGACGTCATTTCGGCAGCCAATCAGAGCCACAGTAGTGGCTCTTTGCATTATGGGAACTTCCGATTCCGATATCCGATATTGAAAAAATATCGGTACTCTGTATCGGAATTCCGATACAGCGAATATCGGCCGATACCAGATATTTGCAGTATCGGAAAGCTCAACACTAGTAGTATGTATGTTGCATGTAGTATATATGTTGTATATATGTATGTTGCATGCATGTGGTATATATGTAGTATGCATGTTGCATGTAGTATATATGTAGTATATATGTATGTTGCATGCATGTAGTATATATGTGGTATATATGTAGTATGCATGTTGCATGCATGTGGTATATATGTAGTATGCATGTTGCATGCATGTAGTATATATGTAGTATGCATGTTGCATGTAGTATATATTTTGTATGTATGTTGCATGTAGTATATATGTAGTATGCATGTTGCATGCATGTGGTATACAGTGGGGCAAAAAAGTATTTAGTCAGTCAGCAATAGTGCAAGTTCCACCACTTAAAAGATGAGAGGCGTCTGTAATTTACATCATAGGTAGACCTCAACTATGGGAGACAAACTGAGAAAAAAAAATCCAGAAAATCACATTGTCTGTTTTTTTTTCATTTTATTTGCATATTATGGTGGAAAATAAGTATTTGGTCAGAAACAAGCAATCAAGATTTCTGGCTCTCACAGACCTGTAACTTCTTCTTTAAGAGTCTCCTCTTTCCTCCACTCATTACCTGTAGTAATGGCACCTGTTTAAACTTGTTATCAGTATAAAAAGACACCTGTGCACACCCTCAAACAGTCTGACTCCAAACTCCACTATGGTGAAGACCAAAGAGCTGTCAAAGGACACCAGAAACAAAATTGTAGCCCTGCACCAGGCTGGGAAGACTGAATCTGCAATAGCCAACCAGCTTGGAGTGAAGAAATCAACTGTGGGAGCAATAATTAGAAAATGGAAGACATACAAGACCACTGATAATCTCCCTCGATCTGGTGCTCCACGCAAAATCCCACCCCGTGGGGTCAGAATGATCACAAGAACGGTGAGCAAAAATCCTAGAACCACGCGGGGGGACCTAGTGAATGAACTGCAGAGAGCTGGGACCAATGTAACAATGCCTACCATAAGTAACACACTATGCCACCATGGACTCAGATCCTGCAGTGCCAGACGTGTCCCACTGCTTAAGCCTGTACATGTCCGGGCCCGTCTGAAGTTTGCTAGAGAGCATTTGGATGATCCAGAGGAGTTTTGGGAGAATGTCCTATGGTCTGATGAAACCAAACTGGAACTGTTTGGTAGAAACACAACTTGTCGTGTTTGGAGGAAAAAGAATACTGAGTTGCATCCATCAAACACCATACCTACTGTAAAGCATGGTGGTGGAAACATCATACTTTGGGGCTGTTTCTCTGCAAAGGGGTCAGGACGACTGATCCGGGTACATGAAAGAATGAATGGGGCCATGTATCGTGAGATTTTGAGTGCAAACCTCCTTCCATCAGCAAGGGCATTGATGATGAAACGTGGCTGGGTCTTTCAACATGACAATGATCCAAAGCACACCGCCAGGGCAACGAAGGAGTGGCTTCGTAAGAAGCATTTCAAGGTCCTGGAGTGGCCTAGCCAGTCTCCAGATCTCAACCCTTTAGAAAACCTTTGGAGGGAGTTGAAAGTCCGTGTTGCCAAGCGAAAAGCCAAAACATCACTGCTCTAGAGGAGATCTGCATGGAGGAATGGGCCAACATACCAACAACAGTGTGTGGCAACCTTGTGAAGACTTACAGAAAACGTTTGACCTCTGTCATTGCCAACAAAGGATATATCACAAAGTATTGAGATGAAATTTTGTTTCTGACCAAATACTTATTTTCCACCATAATATGCAAATAAAATTAAAAAAAAACAGACAATGTGATTTTCTGGATTTTTTTTTCTCAGTTTGTCTCCCATAGTTGAGGTCTACCTATGATGTAAATTACAGACGCCTCTCATCTTTTTAAGTGGTGGAACTTGCACTATTGCTGACTGACTAAATACTTTTTTGCCCCACTGTATATGTAGTATGTATGTATGTAGCATGTATGTAGTATGTATGTAGCATGTATGTAATATGTATGTAGCATGTATGTAGTATGTATGTAGCATGTAGTATGTTGTTTTTTTTTGTACATTCAACACATTAGCCGGATGATGGGACTACTACTGTCCCATCATTGGCTAATGTGTCAATCACCGTCATGGTAGCAGGCATCGCCCGATGGGACTTGTAGTCCCATTGGACGATCCTGCACAGACCCCCAGACAGTCGGCACAGACCACCGGCAGGCCGGCACAGCCCCCCGGCAGGCCGGTACAGACCCCCGACAGTCCGCACAGACCCCCGGGCAGTCGGTTCAGATCACCGGCAGGCCGGCACAGCCCACCGCAGCCTGCACAGACCCCCGGACAGTCGGTACAGACCAACGGCAGGCCGGCACAGCCCCCCGGCAGGCCGGTACAGACCCCCGGCGGTCCGCACAGACCCCCGGGCAGTCGGCACACCCCCCCGAGAGGCTGTACAAGGACAGAAAAGGGTTTTTCTTATTCCGATACCGGAAGTCCCATAGACTTGAATGGGACTTCCGGTATCGGAATCAGCGATACCCGATACTTTTTTCGTATCGGGCCGATACCATCCGATCCAATATTTTATGGTATCGGATGGTATCGCTCAACACTAGTTTTCACCCGTAGAAAGCAATGAAAGAATTTTAAAAAAAAAGCTGCAGATATTGCAATGGCATTTTTTGCTGCAATTTTTTAAGTGGTTTTGGTGAATTAAACTATTGAGTGTCGTTTACATGTTTAGTATTTGGTCAGTATTTCACATCATGATTTGTAATGCAGAAACAGCAGTGGAGCAATGAGAGGAAAAGCATAATAGGAACACATCACCACTTCTGGATTTCTCACCCTCCTGGTTTTGACTTGCACATACTGATGTGAAATACTGACCGAATACTCAACGTGTGAACGTGGCCTTAAGCATACTGTAGACTAAGCAAACATCCTCACTTTTAAAAAAAACTGAAAGTGTAAAGAACACCAGAAAACAAGCTGAAAAACAGTTGTTTTGAACGCAACATTTTTACTGCCAATAGAATAGGTTTTGGCTACTGAAAAAAATGCATGTGAACATAGTCATAGTGTTTCAGAGTAAGACTATCTGTGGTGTTACATAGGACTGCAGGTGACATCTACTATATTATCTGTTCTCAGAGAGTTATCACTGCTATCTCTGGTGTTACATAGGATGAGGTCACAGTCATGTGACTGGTCACGTGAGCCGGGGAGGGCTTCTGTTCTGGAGTGTGCTGTGCATAGAGGCGATCAGTACACAGTCCCTTCTGAAATGACAGGTGGGCGTGGTGGCTGATTTGCAGTGCGGGAAAACTACAATCCTGCAGGTGGGAGTGTCAAAATCGGGACTGTCCCACTGGATCCAGGACGGTTGGGAGCCCTGCTGTGTTATCTGCAGTGTTAAAAAAAATAAGAGGGGGTTAGGGGATAACTCTGTCTTTGGAGCTTGGGCCCCCCAATCTTTTCTGACCCTAGCAACGCTCCTGTGTAATGCTAATAGTGGCAGACCCGTCGGCCGATATAAGGCCCCTGAATATGGGGGCCACAGTGCCAGCACAGGCTCCAGGCCCCTCTGCCAACTGTTTATGTAATGTAACCTAAATGTATGATTTTACAATGTTAGCATTTGGGGCCCAACTTTAAACTTTTGCCTAGAGCCCCACTTTGTCTAAAACCGGCCCTGGATGGCCTCTTTAACTTACATTGAGAGATCCTTTGACTGCATGTTGTGGGTTCACTGCAACAGCTTCAAAATGCAAATACACAGATAGAATCAGCTACAGACCTCTTACCTGCTTAATTAATGATGGATTAATACGTTAAAAGCCTCTGCAGCCCTTTCAAGTGCTTCTGAGATAATTGTCAAGTTACTTTTGGTCCCTTGAAAAAGAGTAAGGTACATATTAAAGAGCTGTAATGCCTAAATTCTTACTCCAATTAGGATGTGAATACCCTCAAATTAAAGCTAAGTGTACACTTTAAGCCCAAATTGATTATATAACTATATATTGAATATATTTTGGTAAAAAGCTAAAATGCAAAACGTTTGTCACTGTCCAAATATTTCTGGACATAACTGTATTAACAGTATTTCACTTTGACAGTTTCTGGAGCGTTCTTGAAGGTTTATTATTTATTACTATACCCACTATATTTTCATGAGTATTTCAGTAAATTCAGTGCATAATTAATTGTAATATCCTGATGTTGGCACGCCACAATCTGGAATTTTAATATTTTAAGCCCTTGCTATGAAAGCCTATTTAAAGGGGTTGTCCGGGCTTTTCACATAATCTCAGTACATATCTGGGCTGCAGAATTATGACAATAAGTAATTTACTTTCTGTCACTAGTTTGCATGGTTTTCTAGATACAGTTGTGGCCAAAAGTATTGACACCCCTGCAATTCTGTCAGATAGTACTCAGTTTCTTCCTGAAAATGATTGCAATCACAAGTTCTTTGGTATTATTATCTTCATTTAATTTGTCTTAAATCAAAAAACACAAAAGCGAAACATTGATCATTTCACACAAAACTCCAAAAATGGGCCAGACAAAAGTATTGGCACCCTCAGCCTAATACTTGGTTGCACAACCTTTAGCCAAAATAACTGCGACCAACCGCTTCCGGTAACCATCAATGAGTTTCTTACAATGCTCTGCTGGAATTTTAGACCATTCTTCTTTGGCAAACTACTCCAGGTCCCTGATATTAGAAGGGTGCCTTCTCCAAACTGCCATTTTTAGATCTCTCCACAAGTGTTCTATGGGATTCAGGTCTGGACTCATTGCTGGCCACCTTAGAAGTCTCCAGTGCTTTCTCTCAAACCATTTTCTAGTGCTTTTTGAAGTGTGTTTTGGGTCATTGTCCTGCTGGAAGACCCATGACCTCTGAGGGAGACACAGCTTTCTCACACTGGGCCCTACATTATGCTGAAAAATTTGTTGGTAGTCTTCAGACTTCATAATGCCATGCACACGGTCAAGCAGTCCAGTGCCAGAGGCAGCAAAGCAACCCCAAAACATCAGGGAACCTCCTCCATGTTTGACTGTAGGGACCGTGTTTTTTTCTTTGAATGCCTCTTTTTTTCTCCTGTAAACTCTATGTTGATGCCTTTGCCCAAAAAGCTTTACTTTTGTCTCATCTGCCCAGAGAACATTCTTCCAAAACGTTTTAGGCTTTTTCAGGTAAGTTTTGGCAAACTCCAGCCTGGATTTTTATGTCTCGGGGTAAGAAGTGGGATCTTCCTGGGTCTCCTACCATACAGTCCCTTTTCATTCAGACGCCGATGGATAGTACGAGTTGACACTGTTGTACCCTCGGACTGCAGGGCAGCTTGAACTTGTTTGGATGCTAGTCGAGGTTCTTTATCCAACATCCGCACAATCTTGCGTTGAAATCTCTTGTCAATTTTTCTTTTCCGTCCACATCTAGGGAGGTTAGCCACAGTGCCATGGGCTTTAAACTTCTTGGTGACACTGCGCACAGTAGACACAGGAACATTCAAGTCTTTGGAGATGGCCTTGTTGCCTTGAGATTGCTGATTCTTCCTCACAATTTGGTTTCTCAAGTCCTCAGACGGTTCTTTGGTCTTCTTTCTTTTCTCCATGCTCAATGTGGTATACACAAGGACACAGGACAGAGGTTGAGTCAACTTTAATCTATGTCAACTGGCTGCAAGTGTGATTTAGTTATTGCCAACACCTGTTAGGTGCCACAGGTAAGTTACAGGTGCTGTTAATTACACAAATTAGAGAAGCATCACATGATTTTTCGAACAGTGCCAATACTTTTGTCCACCCTCTTTTTTATATTTGGTGTGGAATTATATCCAATTTGGCTTTAGGACAATTATTTTTGTGTTTTTTCATTTAAGACAAATTAAATGAAGATAATAATAACAAAGAATTTGTGTTTGCAATCATTTTCAGGAAGAAACTGAGTATTATCTGACAGAATTGCAGGGGTGTCAATACTTTTGGCCACAACTGTATTCTGAACAGAACGTTCTGTTCAGAATATCTAGAAAACCGTGCAAACTAGTGACAGAAAGTAAATTACTTATTGTCATAATTCTGCAGCCCAGATATGTACTGAGATTATGTGAAAAGCCCAGACAACCCCTTTAACTTTCCCGGTCCAGGCCAAATATTTTAATTCTTATATGTCACTTTCCATGTTATTTTTCTACATATTTCAGTGATTTTGAAATATTTTTCCTGACACATTGAGGTTAGATTACATTAGCGGTAAATTGTAGGTTAACATGATTTGTGTTTGTGAAAATAAATGAAATTTAATGAAAAATTCAGAATTTTCAAACCTAGACTATTTATGTTCTTAAAATAAATATTCATATCACACAAAATAGTTAATAAATGATATTTACTATATGACTACTTTATGATACCATCATTTTTTAAACAGCTTTGTTTTTTACGAACATAGAAGGCTTCACCGCAAGGACCACTTCAATTTGAAAGTGACTTCTAGGGGCCTATATGTCAGAAACCGCCAAAAAACAATCCCCCAATTCAAAATCTGCACTCCTCAGGGTATTCAAAACTTCATTGACACCCTTCAGGTGCTTCACAGAAATTAATACAAAATTTAATGAAAAAATACAAAAATTCATTTTTTTTATCCAAAACTTTTGGCTTAAATATTTTTTTTTCAGAAGGGTAACAGGAGAAAATTGTCATCACAATTAAGCCTCTGTCCCCTGATGACGACAGATCTCTAGTGAAAAATGTTGGGGAGGCTTTAGGTTTTACTAGGTTCAGTCAGTCTCTGTTATTGGCAGTTGGTAGCGGTGGCACCAAGCTAATATTTATCACTAATCACTATTGTTGGATACAGGGAGTTACTATGGTATATTGTGAGGATATCGGAAAAGGGATTATATTCCGGTGTCCCCTTATACACACTGGCTGTTATATCTTTTAATCTTATTCTTTAAATAGTTCATTAAAAGTTAATTTTTAAACGCCTTTACTTAGGGATCAGTTACCTTCATTGGCAAATTGCAATTAATGTTAATGCCCTACGCTAACTGGATGGATAGCAATTATGTCTGTTTGCAGCGAGCATATTGACACAACTGGTGTTTCACACAATTTATATCCACTAAAATATTGCTTTAGCCCCAGACTTTCATTTTTCACAACGGGGAATTGGTGAAAATGGTTTTATAATTTGTTACACAATTTACTTCAAATGCAGCAATACCCCAAATGTGGTTTTTCAATACTGTTTGGCCACACGACAGGCCTTGTTGGGGAAGGAACACTAATTCACTATTGGAACACAGATTTTCCAGCAATAGTTTACAGACTCCATACACAGAGCCCCTCAGTACCAGAATAGCAGAACCCCTCCTCAGGTAACTCTATTTTGAAAATTACACCCTCTGGGAATTCATCGATGGGTGTTATGACTATTTTGACCCCACAGGTGTTTTCCAAAAATAAGCACGCAGTGTTGTAATAGTGATACAGAATCAAACTTGCAAATATATCTTAGTGCCCATACATTGTGCCCAGCTTGTGTATTGCCAAAAATGTGGATGCTAACTCTGGTTTATGCACGCTGTGGGGCTTAGAAAGTATAGAGCATTTAGATTTGGAGCACAGATTTTTTTTTTCATGTCAGTACAATCACAGGAATACCATACTTGAATAGTTTTTGTCTTGCTAGTTTTGCACATTGAAAATAATTTTGTAGATAAAAATTAGTTTTTACATTTTCAGGCTCAGATTTTGTCCACTATTTGAATATTGGCACCACATTTGCCATGCGCCAATCCTGTGGTATAGAACCTGTTATTACAGAATATTTGAATAATAATAATAATGGTCTAGCATTGTATTTGATTTCTGCAGTACTCGTACTCAGGGGTGTATGCTATCCAGGCCCGGGGATTTGTCTAATTTAGTGATTTTGAGGCAGCGTTGTACTTCCTGCTGAGTTAAGCAAGAGACATTTAATGGAGAATTTCTAGTGTCCCTGATCATGCCATCTGTCATGGGAATTTCTTGTATAAATAAGAGAAGGTGTTTAGCATATTGGTATTTCCCTCATTCCCTCTCCACCATGTCACCCACACTATTTTTGAGGAGGCCAACACTATCTTTTTTAAATTTCTTACTGTTTATATAGTTGAAGAATATTCTTACTTTCTTTTGCAATTATCCTCTTTGTTTCAATTTTTGTTGCCTTGATTTTTTCTATAATTATTTAATGCCTCATCACTAGAGTTGAGCGATACCAGCCGATACTTGAAAATATCGGATCGGAATGGATCGGCCGATCTTAAAAAAAAGTATCGGTATCGCCGATTCCGATACCGGGAACCAATGCAAGTCAATGGGGCCAAAATATCGGAAATAAAAAAAACCCTTTCTTTCCTTGTAGGTTAATTCTACATGAAGAAAAACAACTAAGAATAATGTAGAATGTATTGTGGCAGGTGGAGGATACATTAAAGCCATAGAGGTTTAGCCCAATCAAATGGAATAGCAGGAATTAAACTTTTTTTTTAAAGACGTTAGGAGTTACAAAGATATTGACTATGTTAGCCTCATTTATATTTTGCCAGACATGTATGTCTTCTTCTTCTTTCTTCTTCTTTCTTATTCTTCTTCCTTTTTTTACCTTCTTCTTCTTATTATTCCTTTTTTACATTCTTCTTCTTCTTCTTCTTCTTCCTTTTTTTACATTCTTCTACTTCATTTTTTTACATTCTTCTTTTTATTCCTTTTTTTACATTCTTCTTCTTCCTTTTTTTAAATTCTTCTACTTCCTTTTTTTACATTCTTCTTCTTCTTCCTTTTCTTACATTCTTCATATTCTTCTTATTCAACAATTATTATTCTACATATTCAACTTCTTCATCTTCTTCCTATTCTTCTTCATCATATTCTTATTTGTGTCAGGCATTCCTGTAGTTGTTATCTAGAAAAGTTAGAAGTTTACACCTTCCGTTCTGCCTGTCACAAAAGATTTACAACAGGATTTGTCCGCGTTCAGTTTGGCCTGCAGAAGCAGGCCTTTTCCAGGGGCACCACGAGGAGGAACGGACTCACCCCCATACACTGCTTAGTCTTCTTCTGCTTATAAATAAGATAATATCATTTGCTCAGAGTATTAGTCTTATGCTTAATGTTCTTCTGCTTTGTTTTTTTATGCTTCTTTGTCTTCTCTCTCTTGTTGTTCTGCATCTTGGTGGTTGTCTTCCTGTTCTTTGTCCTCTTGAACCAGCTGACGGTACTGGCACCCGGAGGGGCAGCAGAAGGAACAAGAGCCAATGGCACTACCGAGGACCAGCTGACGGTGCTGGAACCCGGTTACTAAGCAGGAGGTACCTGTGCTACAAAGCACTACCAAGGACCAGCAGACGTTGCCGGAACTCGGATACCGAGATGGAGGCACCTAGGCCAAAGGCTCTGCCGAGAACCAGCTGACGGTGCTGGAACCCGGATGGGTAGCATTATCTGCAAGAGCAAATGGAAATAGCGAGGACCAGCTAACAGTGCTGGCACCCGGAGGGGCAGCAGAAGGAATAAGAGCCAATGGCACAACCGAGGACCAGCTGACGGTGCTGGAACCCGGTATAGTTATGGGAATGTGGACAGAGCAGGCGACATTGACGGACACACATCAGGGGATTAACTGACCGGACTGAACACCTGTAACACAGGAACAAGTGTGGATTGTGCAGGCGCCACTTCGGAGCTGTAACTGGCAGGGTTGGAGGACAAGGGAAATACGAGAGACAGTGGAGCCACAGGCCTAATTGGAGCACGGTTAAAAATCAGTAGTAGTAGGACTGTGTAGGCAGCTGGAGACTTTGCCATCCACACAGCAGGGGATCAGCTGACGTTACTGAACCCCACTGAGACACGGGAGCAAGTGTCTCTTTCCGTGTGGACGTCACTTCCGAGCTACAACTGGCTGTGTTGAAGCCCAGGAAATAGGAGGGTATAGGCAGAGGCCTACTGTCTTTGGAATGCGGAGACTGCCATCCACACAGCAGGGGAACAGCTGTCGTTACTGAACCCCACTGAGACACGGGAGCAAGTGTCTCTTTCCGTGTGGACGGCACTTCCGAGCTACAACTGGCTGTGTTGAAGCCCAGGAAATAGGAGGGTGTAGGCAGAGGCCTACTGTCTTTGGAATGCGGAGACAGCAGGAGAGACTGCCATCCACACAGCAGGGGAACAGCTGTCGTTACTGAACCCCACTGAGACACGGGAGCAAGTGTCTCTTTCCGTGTGGACGGCACTTCCGAGCTACAACTGGCTGTGTTGAAGCCCAGGAAATAGGAGGGTGTAGGCAGAGGCCTACTGTCTTTGGAATGCAGAGACAGCAGGAGAGACTGCCATCCACACAGCAGGGGAACAGCTGGCGTTACTGAACCCCACTGAGACACGGGAGCAAGTGTTTCTTTCCGTGTGGACGGCACTTCCGAGCTACAACTGGCTGTGTTGAAGCCCAGGAAATAGGAAGGTGTAGGCAGAGGCCTACTGTCATTGGAATGCAGAGACAGCAGGAGAGACTGCCATCCACACAGCAGGGGAACAGCTGGCGTTACTGAACCCCACTGAGACACGGGAGCAAGTGTTTCTTTCCGTGTGGACGGCACTTCCGAGCTACAACTGGCTGTGTTGAAGCCCAGGAAATAGGAAGGTGTAGGCAGAGGCCTACTGTCTTTGGAATGCAGAGACAGCAGGAAAAACTGCCATCCACACAGCAGGGGAACAGCTGGCGTTACTGAACCCCACTGAGACACGGGAGCAAGTGTCTCTTTCCGTGTGGACGGCACTTCTGAGCTACAACTGGCTGTGTTGAAGCCCAGGAAATAGGAGGGTGTAGGCAGAGGCCTACTGTCTTTGGAATGCAGAGACAGCAGGAGAGACTGCCATCCACACAGCAGGGGAACAGCTGACGTTACTGAACCCCACTGAGACACGGGAGCAAGTGTCTCTTTCCGTGTGGACGGCACTTCCGAGCTACAACTGGCTGTGCTGAAGCCCAGGAAATAGGAGGGTGTAGGCAGAGGCCTACTGTCTTTGGAATGTGGAGACAGCAGGAGAGACTGCCATCTCCACAGCAGGGGAACAGCTGGCAGTGCTGAACCCCACAAACACTTGAACGAATGTGTTTGGCTCTGTGGAGACGACACTTCTGAACACCAACTGATGCTGTTGGAGCCTAGGATTAGGCGAGGAGCAGGCTGGGGCCTACTGGATTTTGGCAGGTGTAGGCAGCAGGAGACTTGCCATCTCCACAGCAGGGGAACAGCTGGCAGTGCTGAACCCCACAAACACTTGAACGAATGTGTTTGGCTCTGTGGAGACGACACTTCTGAACACCAACTGACGCTGTTGGAGCCCAGGATTAGGTGAGGAGAAGGCTGGGGCCTACTGGATTTTGGCAGGTGTAGGCAGCAGGAGACTTGCCATCTCCACAGCAGGGGAACAGCTGGCAGTGCTGAACCCCACAAACACTTGAATGAATGTGTTTGGCTCTGTGGAGACGACACTTCTGAACACCAACTGACGCTGTTGGAGCCCAGGATTAGGCGAGGAGCAGGCTGGGGCCTACTGGATTTTGGCAGGTGTAGGCAGCAGGAGACTTGCCATCTCCACAGCAGGGGAACAGCTGGCAGTGCTGAACCCCACAAACACTTGAACGAATGTGTTTGGCTCTGTGGAGACGACACTTCTGAACACCAACTGACGCTGTTGGAGCCCAGGATTAGGTGAGGAGCAGGCTGGGGCCTACTGGATTTTGGCAGGTGAAGGCAGCAGGAGACTTGCCATCTCCACAGCAGGGGAACAGCTGGCAGTGCTGAACCCCACAAACACTTGAACGAATGTGTTTGGCTCTGTGGAGACGACACTTCTGAACACCAACTGATGCTGTTGGAGCCCAGGATTAGGTGAGGAGCAGGCTGGGGCCTACTGGATTTTGGCAGGTGTAGGCAGCAGGAGACTTGCCATCTCCACAGCAGGGGAACAGCTGGCAGTGCTGAACCCCACAAACACTTGAACGAATGTGTTTGGTTCTGTGGAGACGACACTTCTGAACACCAACTGACGCTGTTGGAGCCCAGGATTAGGTGAGGAGCAGGCTGGGGCCTACTGGATTTTGGCAGGTGAAGGCAGCAGGAGACTTGCCATCTCCACAGCAGGGGAACAGCTGGCAGTGCTGAACCCCACAAACACTTGAACGAATGTGTTTGGCTCTGTGGAGACGACACTTCTGAACACCAACTGACGCTGTTGGAGCCCAGGATTAGGTGAGGAGCAGGCTGGGGCCTACTGGATTTTGGCAGGTGAAGGCAGCAGGAGACTTGCCATCTCCACAGCAGGGGAACAGCTGGCAGTGCTGAACCCCACAAACACTTGAACGAATGTGTTTGGCTCTGTGGAGACGACACTTCTGAACACCAACTGATGCTGTTGGAGCCTAGGATTAGGCGAGGAGCAGGCTGGGGCCTACTGGATTTTGGCAGGTGTAGGCAGCAGGAGACTTGCCATCTCCACAGCAGGGGAACAGCTGGCAGTGCTGAACCCCACAAACACTTGAACGAATGTGTTTGGCTCTGTGGAGACGACACTTCTGAACACCAACTGACGCTGTTGGAGCCCAGGATTAGGTGAGGAGAAGGCTGGGGCCTACTGGATTTTGGCAGGTGTAGGCAGCAGGAGACTTGCCATCTCCACAGCAGGGGAACAGCTGGCAGTGCTGAACCCCACAAACACTTGAATGAATGTGTTTGGCTCTGTGGAGACGACACTTCTGAACACCAACTGACGCTGTTGGAGCCCAGGATTAGGCGAGGAGCAGGCTGGGGCCTACTGGATTTTGGCAGGTGTAGGCAGCAGGAGACTTGCCATCTCCACAGCAGGGGAACAGCTGGCAGTGCTGAACCCCACAAACACTTGAACGAATGTGTTTGGCTCTGTGGAGACGACACTTCTGAACACCAACTGACGCTGTTGGAGCCCAGGATTAGGTGAGGAGCAGGCTGGGGCCTACTGGATTTTGGCAGGTGAAGGCAGCAGGAGACTTGCCATCTCCACAGCAGGGGAACAGCTGGCAGTGCTGAACCCCACAAACACTTGAACGAATGTGTTTGGCTCTGTGGAGACGACACTTCTGAACACCAACTGATGCTGTTGGAGCCCAGGATTAGGTGAGGAGCAGGCTGGGGCCTACTGGATTTTGGCAGGTGTAGGCAGCAGGAGACTTGCCATCTCCACAGCAGGGGAACAGCTGGCAGTGCTGAACCCCACAAACACTTGAACGAATGTGTTTGGTTCTGTGGAGACGACACTTCTGAACACCAACTGACGCTGTTGGAGCCCAGGATTAGGTGAGGAGCAGGCTGGGGCCTACTGGATTTTGGCAGGTGAAGGCAGCAGGAGACTTGCCATCTCCACAGCAGGGGAACAGCTGGCAGTGCTGAACCCCACAAACACTTGAACGAATGTGTTTGGCTCTGTGGAGACGACACTTCTGAACACCAACTGACGCTGTTGGAGCCCAGGATTACGCATGATGCCGCATGCAGAGGCCAATGGGCAGCAGTTTTTATGGAGGTTGTTGACTACTATTGATTCTAACCATGCTCCACTTAGGCCTCTGGCTCCACTGTCTCTACTATTTACCCTGGCCTCCAACCCCACCAGTTACATCTCTGAAGTGGCGTCAGCACAATCTACACTTGTTCCTGTGTTACTGGTGCTCAGTCCCGTCAGTTGATCCCCTGATGTTTGTCCGGCAAGTTCGTCAGCTCTGTCCTCATTCCCACTACTGGTTATGGGAATGTGGACAGAGCAGGAGACCTTGCCGGACACACATCAGGGGATAAACTGATGGGACTGAGCCACAGGAACACAGAAACAAGTGTAGATTGTGCTGATGCCACTTCAGAGATGTAGATGGCGGGGTTGGAGGCCAGGGGAAATAGTAGAGACAGTGGAGCCAGAGACCTAAGTTGGGCACGGTTAAAAATCAGTAGTGGTTTGAATGTTGATGGAGCTGGTGACTTTGCCGTCCACACAGCAGGGGATCAGCTGGCGTTACTGAACCCCACCAACACAGGAGCTAGTGTGTTTCTCTGTGCAGACGACACATCTGAGCGACAACTGGCTGTGTTGAAGCACAGGGATTATAGTTCAGGTGGTAGAAAAATGAACACACCAGCAGACCTGGATACAGTTGCCAAACACTAATTTAGTCTGTAAGAGGAATGGCAAAGTCTTTTGAGATCCAGGCCTTGTTCATTTTCAGAAAAGTCAGCCAGTCAACATTATCGGAAGATAGTCGCGTGCGACGGTCTGTTAGTACACCACCTGCGGCACTAAAGACGCGTTCCGATAATACACTGGCAGCAGGGCAAGCCAGCACCTCCAATGCATACTGGCTAAGCTCTGGCCATGTATCCAGCTTAGAGACCCAAAACTTGAAGGGGGAAGAGCCATCTGGGAGTACAGTGACAGGGCAAGACATGTAGTCTGACACCATCTGACGGAAGCGTTGCCTCCTGCTGACTCGAGGCGTCGCTGATGGTGTAGACAATTGTGGTGGACACACAAAACTTTGCCACATTTGGGCCATAGTGGTCTTGCCTTGTGCTGCGGCGCTGCCTCTGCTCCCTCTTTGTGCAGAGTTTCCTCCACTGCCTCGACGCACAGAGCTGCTTTGTAAAGCACTAGCAACAATGCTGTCGAGTGGAATGGAAAACATTATGGACTGCACCAGTGACTCTTCGTACTCCCGCAGTTTACGCTCCCGGTTCAACGTTGGTATGAGCCTTTGTACGCTGTCCCGGTAGCGAGGATCTAGGAGGGTGTACACCCAATAATCAGCCGAGACGAGAATGTGGGCGATGCGGCGGTCGTTTCTCAGGCACTGCAGCATGAAATCAACCATGTGCTGCAGACTCCCAACTGCCAAAGAACCGCTGTCCCCTGTTTGAGGCGTGACCTCGGCCTGCTCTGCATCACCCCACCCTCGCTGTACATACTGAGTAGAGGTTTGTGTACCTCCCTCCTCTGGAGAGATGTCTTCCTCCTCCATCGACTCCTCCTCATCCTCCTCACAAAGTGTCCCCTGCCTAGGCCTTTGTGAGGAAACACGTAGCGCAGACTGTCCAGAAGCAGATGGCATTTGGGACTCCTCATCCTCCACCTCTTCCGAAACCTCATCCCTTAGTGCTTGCAGTGTTTGTTGAAGCAGGCAGATAAGGGGGACAGTCATGCTGACTAGTGCATCATCTGCACTCGCCATCCGCGTGGATTCATCGAAGGCACGCAAAACGAGGCAGATGTCCTTCATAGAGGCCCACTCAATGGTGCTGAAGTGTGAACGGCGCACAGTGTGACTTGTTTGCGCCTGATGCAGCTGGTACTCCATGACTGCTGCCTGCTGCTCACACAACCGCTCCAACATATGTAACGTTGAATTTCACCGGGTGGGTAGGTCACATATGATGCGATGTTCCGGAAGGCCAAATCGTCGCTGCAGAGCAGCGAGGCGCGATCTTGCCGTGCTGGAACACCGCAAGTGAGCGCACTCTATGCGGACCTTGTGCAACAGTGCATCAAGATCCGGATAGTCCCTCAGAAAGCTCTGCACGACCAAGTTAAGTACATGTGCCAGACATGGATGTGTGTGAGGTTGCCTAGGCCAAGAGCTGCCACCAGATTTCGGCCATTGTCACACACTACCAAGCCCGGCTGGAGATTCGCTGTCCCAAACCACACATCGCTCTCCTGCTTGATAGCATTCCAGAGCTCCTGCGCTGTGTGGCTTCGATTCCCCAAAGAAATTAATTTGAGTACAGCCTGTTGACGTTTAGCCATGGCTGTGCTCATATTGGGCGTAACAGGCTCCTGCTCTGCTGTTTCTGAGGAACTTGAGTAGGAGGAGGAGTCTATGTGTACAGACTGGAGTCCTGCAATAGGTGGCGTTGGAAGAACACGTACAGCGCCACTCTCCAGATCTGTACCCGGCTCCACAACATTGACCCAGTGGGCAGTGAGGGAAAGGTATCGTCCCTGTCCATGGTTACTGGTCCACGCATCGGTGGTCAGGTGGACCTTGCTACTAACGGCGTTTAGTAGCGCATGTTTTATTTTGCCCTCAACATGTTTCTGCAGTGCAGGGACGGCTCGCCTGCTGAAATAAAAGCAGCTGGGGGACTGCCAATGCCATGAAGTCCCGGAAGGTGTCAGTGTCCACCAGCCTGAATGACAGCATTTCAACTGCCAGAAGTTTGGCAATGCCAGCATTCAGAGACTGTGCTCGGGGATGGTTTGCCGAGTAAGGGCGCCTTTTATCCCATGCTTGTGCTACTGATGGCTGTGATGGATCGGAACGTGCTGCTATGGGTGGAATATGACAGGGTCTCCGGACAACAGTGGCAGAGGTTCTTCCTTGGCGATCCTGTGAGGAAGCCGAACCAGCAGTGTGTGAGCTGGAGGAAGAGGCCCCAACACGAACTGAATAGGTGGTAGGTGGTGCTGTACGTTGGCCTACGTCTTCAGGGTGTCTCTGCAACTCCAACTCGTGCTTGGTGCGCACATGTTTCCACATATTTTTTGGTATTGAGGTTGCTGACATTTCTCCCTCTTTTGACTTTCTGATGACACAGCTTGCATTTGACAAAGCAAATGTCATCTGCAACTGTGTCAAAAAAGGACCACGCACTGCAAGTCTTGGGAGCGCCCGTTTTGCCTTTGGAATGAGGAATGCTCCTAACGGGTGCCGAAGTGGAGGGTACAGGCAACCAAGTCTTCCCCCTCCCTCTGCCTCCTGTTTTGGCCGGTAGGGGAATCTCTTCCTCCGAGCTGCTCCCACCACCTTCCTGTTCCTCACGCCATGATGGGTCAAAGACCTCATCATCTTCCCTCCCCTCTTCAAACAGCTGCTTCTCCGGGGTTGTCTCGCCAGCACCGTACGCACCAGAAAGTGGCAACTGAGTCTCGTCATCATCTGATGCGTACTGAGGTGTGCTGACCATAGGCACTGGCCCACTCGCCTCTTCAGATTCAGAGGGACAAAGAAGTTGCGCATCACTGCATACTCCCTCTTCTTCACATTCAGGAATGCTGCTTGGCTGGCCCCCTCTTTCCAAGCCAACAGATTCCGAGAACAGAAGTAGAGACTGTGATGGCTCCTTTCCATGTCTCTCTGACTGCCTGGGCACTTTGGCAGGTGGTGAAGAGACAGATGGTTGCTCTTCGGTGCTCTGGTCCTGAGAGGCTGTGGAAGTAATTGAAGTTGATGCGTTAGCTGCCATCCATCCGACAACGGCTTCAATTTGTTCCTCCCGCAGCAGTGGGGTACTTTGAGGTCCTACAAAGCTGCGCATAAAGGACTGTTGCCTGATAAAACTGGGGGATGCTGACTCACTGGTGCCCGCAGCAGGCCCAGAATCCCCACGTCCTCTCCCTGCAGAATCCCCACGTCCTCTCCCTGCTGAAACTCCACGCCCACGCCCACGCCCACGCGCCTTACTCCCTGCCTTCTTCATCTTGCCAGACTGCTTAAGATAGGCAGAAAAGTACAAAGGGGGGCCTTAGTGTGCTTATTCCTGAACAGCTGGTTACAGGTACAAGAAACACTAATTTTATGAAGTGTGTGTGTGGACTACACTTTAATAGGAGCTGATGTGGCCTACACAAGTTCCAAATGTAGTGTTTGGTGAACTTTTTTTGTGGTTTCTTTGTTGGAAACAAACTCAAAGTATGTGAACAAAGAATTGAAACTGATAGTATCACCAACTTTTTGGAGCTATTACAATGCAGGCAGGTAACCTACAATGCAAAAGATGAGGCTCCAAAAAAATTTGGTAATACTAAGGCTGGTTTCACATTAGCGCATTTTCAGCGCGCGCACGGCCGGGGGTAGCTCCGCCCCCGAGCCGGCTCTCTGCCCGGCGTGCCCGCCCCTTCCTTGTAGCGCCGCCTCCTAGCGGACAGCGGCGCCTGTGATCGGCGCACCCTATCTTTAGCATAGGGTGCGCCGATCGTGCGCAGGCCGTGCGCTAGTTGCGCTTTGACCTGCGCTGCGCACTTATGACGGTGCGCCGTGCGCGCCAAAATCCGAAAAGTTCGATTTTGGCGCCGGATCGGATCGGGGGCGGAGCTACCCCCGGCCGTGCGCGCGCATAAAATGCGCTAATGTGAAACCGGCCTAATCTGGCTGCGCCGGCAGGGCACAGGCCAGAAAAAAGGCTCCTCTATCTACTCCTATATAGTGTTTGCAACCAACCAATGTTGATGGATATGGATGGATGCACACTAATAGGAGAAGAAAAAATGAGCTGCACTCAAAGACAAATATGTGTGAGGCAGTGACGCACGTTGAGCATCCTACAACCAGACGTAGCTGCAGGACACTCTACTCAGCGTGAGCTGCACTCACACACAGTCAAGAGACCTCTCAGACAGCCGTGAACAGTGCAGCTAAGTGGGCAGCGGTGATATAGAAGAGTTAATGGTTTGCTTTTATATCCCTTTAAATGCCTTTAAGACTTCAATTGCCTTTTGCCTTATTATTGCTAGAATTATTCTTATGTAGACTAGTAGTCTCTGTCTTCAAGGAAACTATACTTGTTATCATATTTGTTCTCAACAACGTGTTCTGGGTATATTGTAAACAAGGTACGTACGACCCTGAGGTGATGGTGGGGGCCAAATGAGCTCCAGAGTCACATATTGTTTTAAATGGTATAAAAACATGTCTTATATTTCATTACGTCAGATAAAGTGATTTAGCCACGACCAGTGTGTGTGTCACTTTGTCTCCAAGCGCTTGTGAACAGAAAGGGCGAAAAACCTCACGATTCGGACTCACTGGTGATCTGGACAGCTGACGCTTGGTCAGAACAAAAGCAGCTACAACACTGGCACTGACAGGCTGCAGAAAGGCTCCGCTGTGTACTCCTATATAGTGGTCAGAACAAAAGCAGCTACAACAGTTTTGGCGCCCAACGTGGGGCCGTGGAAACCAGTCTATTCGGAATCCGTATGTGGGAGCTTCCTGGGAGGTTGAAAATGCAGAATCCAGGCTGCAGCAGGTGAGAACATCTATTCTTACATTGATTCTGCATCTACAACCTTTCTAAGGATGTCTACATATCTCTGGGTAAGACTGTAACAGCACGGTTCAAAAAGAACCCACATCACCAGTGAGTGGTGAGTATGTCTGTATGAGAGTTGAATAATAGAGTAATAAGATAATAATTGTCATCTGTATTATCTGTTAAACTGTTCTGGCAATATACTAATATACTAACTGGTTGTGCACTGGTGCACTGTGTAGCACAAAGTCTGGGATAGACTCTGTGCAGTTTTGTATGAGGCTGTGGTTTTTGGTTGCTCTGGTTTTCAATGTTTCTTGTTGTTTAAGAAGTTGGCTTTGGTGTTCTCGGAGTGTCAGTGGACACTGCTGTAGGTTAAAGCGTCAATCAAATCCAAAGTGCAAGATAGTCAGGCTGTGTGAATCCTTGTATATATGTCTATGAGAACCTCTGAATAAGATGAGAGATGAGTAATTGAGTATAAAAAAAAATCCGTGAATGAGCACGTATGAATGAATCATCACACATCATTTTTGTGTCAAGAGATTGTTACCTTTCTAGTTGTGGGGGAATCCCGGACAGATGCGTTATAGATATTTCAAATCTACATCTGAGACTGAATTAATTGAGTAATGATATAGCTCGTGTTATATGTGGCATTACATTGTAAAGTTTCCTGAATGCATTTGGCCAGAAAAAGGGCATGGCATGGTTAATCTCATTATACAGTTATCTGCTCTTACAGTGAAATCCCGTGATTTTGAGTTTTCTTTGTAGAAATTGATTTTGATAAGTCTAAAGAACTACGGAACTCTGTGAAGGACGCTCTGATGGGAGGGGGTAATGATACCGCTGCGCAGTTTTTCTTCTCCCTTCGCTCTTAAATCTGCTGAGTGTGAGCTGTGCTCAAAATTCTCTGTAATTCTATCCGTAAGGTACGCGCTGAAAGATTTGTGCATTTTAAAGCAACAGTACTTAATTGAAGTTGGAAGTTAAAAGTAAAATATGGTGCCTAATTTAGAAGGGAATTGTAAGTGTAAGTGATTGTTTGGTCATTAATGTGTTTGAACCTGCTTCTAGTTGTGTGATTGATTTGTATAGCAAATTGTGTATCAACAGAGGAGGTAGCCGACTGTACGGCTGATAAAGTAGGTCAGAGGCCTATCACACCTGGGCCTTCTTACTTTAGTCAGCGGGTTTTTTGTTGTGGGTGAGAGGTGAGGGCGAGGAGCCCTCTGGATATACCTTGGCAGGCTCACTCTGACTTGCTATGTGTGGGCTGTAAGACAGAGGTCCAGACACACAGAAGGGCATTTCAGAAGAAAGGTGAGCTGTCTAAAGTTGAAATAGCCTTCCCACAACAATCCATGGAGCTGGGCTGGAAGGATTCAGGCCTGATCCTATTCTAGCCAGCTGATCTAACGGGTGAGAGGCAGAGAGCCTTCCCGTTACATCCTGTAGGTCTACCGGGTGAGAGGCAAGGAGCCTTCCTGCTACACCTTGGCAGGCTCTCTCTGACTTGCTAAGTGTGGCCTGTAAGACAGAGGTCCAGGCACACTGGGAGGGCATTTCAGAAGAAAGGTGAGCTGTCGGCAGAAAAAGGTTGAAGCCATGGCAACTTTTTCTGTGTACAGTCAGTGCCCCCAATGAGATCCAAGACAGCTATGCAAATTGTAAAAGACAGAGCAGAAAGGAAGCAGTGAAACAGGTAGGTTGGACAAATATTGAAAAAGGCAAAAATACCAGAGTGTGAATGTTTGGATGTACAAAAAGGCACAGACAAGGGAAGAAAATAGCAGGTGAATAAATGATGCTTGAGAATGTGCAGCAGTATGAAAGGTGTATTATGAATGTTTGATTGACAAAGTGTAACCAGAGACCCAGACAAAACAGATGGACTTGTAAACACTGTGATCAGACTCAGACAAACCCAGACTGAATAGCTACTTGTGTGACCTGTGCTACTGACCTAAGCGAATTGCGCTAAATCCTGTCCAGACAAGATCATAAGAAGCTGACATAATAGTGTGGATAGTGGGTAGTGGGGACATTGGCCCTTGAGGAGTAAGCTGACAGTAGACATCAGACGACCAACCCCATCAGGACCTAGAAGTGCGACTAGAATAAGAAAGATGCAGGTGTATTATCCCTGGAGCCCCTCTGACCAGCTAGCTTTGCTGAAGCAGCTGCCTGACCCTGAAGACCAACCATTCCCATTTTACAGACTCATAAAGGGAGTACAGCAGACATATAAGTGTACCTGGGCAGACCTAGAGAGGTTGGTGAGTTTAAAGGCAGGTGACGCACTAGGACATATAATTAAGACACACACAGATGTGACAAAGAATCCGGCTTGGGGCATGGATGATAAATCTGCACGATCTGGGGAGACGTACTGTGAGTCACTAAAACAATGGGCTATAGTGAAACAATCAGAGCAGTCCGTACACCTGACTAATGTGGCACAGCAAAAAGGAGAGAGGGTAGAGATGTACTTTGGACAGTTACAGCTGAAATGGGCAGACATGGGGTACATTTGCATAAACCCACTTGATGTTAGAATACTGGTGAATGCATTCATTGACGGTATGAACAAAGACTTACGAGACGCAGTACGGGCAGCCAGACCTGAATGGAGATATGTAGATCCGAAAGACCTCCTTAAGGTAGCTAAAGAAGTTGAGCAAACAAGGACAATAAGACGACCTGTCTTGTATGCTGGAGCACAAGAAAAAAAGTGGAGACGTAATAAGGGACCTAAGGACCTAGAAACAGTGAGGTGCTGGAATTGTGGTACTTACAAAACTTATTGTTAGTGACAATACCCCTATGAATTTACTGGGAGCAGATGTGCTGAGTGCGATCCCGGCCATCATACAGTACTCTCCTGAGGGTATTACAGTCACAAGTCCCCTCTCAGATAAACATTTGTGTAAGATTGTGGCAATGGTGTATATGACAAAAACGGTGAAACTAACACCTGACACCAAAATGCCTGAGGATGAAGAAATGGGACAGGTGCCAGACACTGTTTGGGCAAGTGGGGAAAAATGATGTGGGTCGGTTGCCCATTCCCCCTGTCATGATTGAATTGCTTTAAGCAATACCCCTTGAGCCTAGCCAAATCAATTACCCCGAGCAGAGATATTAGAGAGTATGTTAAGGCAGGGGTTCTGGTGCAAAGATACCCCCCCCCCGGACTGCAAAGATCTTCCCCCTGCGACACCTCTTTGTATCCCATTAGGAAAAAAAGGACTCAAGGGTTTGCTGACACTTACAGAAAGGTTCATGACTTAAGGGCTATTAATGATGATACAGTGAGTGTGACCTCAATCGTCCCTAACACACACACACAATACTGTCACAGATCCCAGTAATGTCAGAATGTTTCACAGTCATTGATTTAGCAGGTGCATTCTTCTCTGTACCCCTGCACCCTGACTGTCAGTGTCTTTCTCCTTTACTCATAGAAGTGAACAATATTGTTGGACAGTCCTCCAACAAAGGGGGAAAGAAATCCCCTGCCATCTATTCAGCAGCAATGGCAGGGATCCTTGAGTAGTGGCAATCACCTCATCCACTGATTGTACTATTACAGTACGTGGATGACCCTAAGGGTTGCAAGGTCTCACGTGACAAATTACAGTATTACAAACAAAAGGTGACATTTGTTGGGACATTGTATTGCCGAAGGTACCACACACCTGATAGGAAACAGGCAATTCAAGATCTCCCTCTACCCAGGTCACATCAGCATCTATGTACTTTCCTAGGTTTAGTGACCTACAGTAGGCCTTGGATAAGGTCCGCTTCACAAATATTCCAACCACTTTATGACTGCTTGTCATCAGACCCGGGACCTCACACAAAATACAATTGATTGTGTCTGTGCGGTAGGAGCAGCTGCACTATTACTAGGAAAGGCATGTGAGATCACACTGACATTTCTTTTGACAATCTATTCCCCATATGACATCCATGCCATACTCGTACAAGTTCAACCAAAACATGTCTATGGCCAGACAGCTCCGACTTGAGTGTGCTCTACTAATTCCTGAGTATGTCACCCTCAAAAGATGTAACGTTCTGAATCCAGCCACCCTCCTGCCTGTGGATTCAGAAAAGGGGGAATTGGTGACCGTATTAGTGAGTGAGGAAGGATACTTTGACATGATGCATGAACATGTCTGCATAAGAACTGATGAGTCAGGAGACAGCTGAGTTTGCACATGTTCATGAAAAACCTGTTCCTAATGCAGACTTTGAGTTTCTTTTTTGTAGATGGCCCCAGATACCACCAGGATGGACGATTCTACACTGGGTATGCAGTAGTATCCTCACATGAGGTAATCCGAGCGGAACCACTCTCTCCTAACATGTCGGCGCAGGAGGCAGAGTTGAAGGCACTCACTGAGGCGTGTAGAGCCGCTGCAGGTAAAGTCGCTAATATTTTCACAGATTCGAAGCCCATTAAAAATGCAGAGCTGGTGAAACAATTGATGGAGGCATTGATGTTACCAGTCCAGGTTGGCATTGTCAAGGTAAAAGCACACACAAAGGTGACTCCGTGGAGGTAGAGGGCAATAGAAGGGCGAACAAGGCTGCTAAAATAGCACAAGGTGGCCTAGAGAGAGCAGTGGATGGTGGCGGGGAGTCAGCGTATTCCAGCCACATTGGGTCTAGATGTCCTGAAATCCCTCCGGCAAAAGGCTGCCCAAACAGAGAAGGTACACCGGGGGAGACTGGGAGCTGAGCTGAACTCAAATGGAGTATGGGAGAATAAGGATAAATTGTGCCCACCAAAGTCCCTGTTCCCAATCATGGCGCAAGCAGCTCATGGCCCCACTCACACCTCAAAAAGTCACATGTGTGCCATGGTAGATGCCTTCTGGATCGCTCCTGGTTTCAGTTACGCAGCGAAACTTGTACAATCATGCCTCATCTGTGCACAGCACAACCCAGGTAGAACAGTAAAAGTCCCTAAGAAAGCGACATCTAGGCCTCTCTACCCGTTTCAGAGACTGCAGATTGACGACATACAGCTACCAAGGTAGGAGTGTATGCAAATATCCTAGTATGTGTAGATCTCTTCTCTGGTTGGCCGGAAGCATATCCGGTAAAATGTGCAAATGCTAAAATGACTACAGACAAACTGATGAAAGAACTGATCTGCAGGTATGGTGTCCCAGAAGCCACAGAAACAGATAGGGGTACACACTTCATAGGAGAAATAATGAGGGCAGTCATGCAGGCCCTGGGTGTACAGCAAACATTTCATACACCATATAGGCCACAAAGTAGTGGGAAAGTGGAAAGACTAAATGGGACACTTAAACTGAAAATTCAAAAGGCCATGGCAGACACAGGAAAGAGCTGGGTAGAGTGCTTGCCTCTTGCACTCTTTTCAGTTAGACACACTCCAAATAGAAAGAGAGGCTTGTCTCCCTTTGAAGTCCTGTTTGGTAGTGCACCAAAGACTGGTCTGTACTTCCCACAGGTGCTACAAATGCAACACGGTTGTATGTCCAGGCCTAGCAGGAAAGACTTAATGTGGTGCATAAACATGTGTTCTCATACATTCCAGATCCTAATGCCAGTGCAGATGTGCATCAGCTGAATCCAGGTGATTGGGTGGTTATACGCAGACACGTGAGAAGGATCCGGGACCCACGATTTGACGGCCCCTTCCAAGTCCAGCTGACCACATCCACTTCAGTAAAACTTGAGGGAAAGTCCACCTGGATCCACGCCAGTCACTGCAAGAAGGTCCTGTCAACAGCAGAATGACTGTTCTCCTCATCACCTTGCTGGCAGTGACAGGGTTACTGCACTCTACAGAGACACAGGACAAACTCTTAAATGCTGATTGGGACAACAAACTTATTCGGCATCATGCTCTTCTTATAAAGGACATGGAAGGACAGAAACCGAAAGACTGTTGGATCTGTATACACAGCCCTGTATCCGCGAGGACTATGCCGTTCTTAGCCTTACCTCTGGAGACATGGGAGGTATTAACCCCACACTGCATATACAATGAGACTTGGACTCAATCTAGGTGTGCCCCGTGATATATCTGCCTCAATGACTATAGTCGAATGGGCCGCTAATCGCTGGTTTCAGTTTAACATAACGCGGCCTAAAGGTACAAATGTGGTGGCGGGAATATGATTCAGATGTCGGAAATATGGTCGCCAGGAGGAGGACTGAAATCCCTCACTCAGACCCTATTCCCAATGATGGACGGTGGTTCAGTCTTCAACACACTGCAGCAGACACCTGTGGTGAGGACAATAATTGCTTCCGCATATACACTCATGATCAAACACAGGTTAATAAGACGATGTACCAGGATGGTATTGAAGGCTGTAGAGCTTCTATGGGTAAAATAATAAGGAAAGAAAGGGGTAAATGTACATCTGGTATAAGGGGAAAACCAATGAATAATACTTGGTGTGCCCATAAGCCTGCAGTAGGTCAGGACTTTTGAGTTTATACCAATGTATACAGACCCCGGGTCACATTTGTGTTCTCCCTGAAGGAGTATTCTTGGTTTGTGGACATCGAGCCTACAGGTGGGAAGGCCAGACATAAGAGGGGTCTGCACTCTTGCTAAACTGACACCAGCCACTTTCATAGTTCCTCATAGTAAAATAGACACAGCAGCAGTCCCAATTCACACTTTGTATAGAAGGGCTGCAGACAATAAGCCCCAGCCAAATGGTAGGCCGCATCTAGTAGAGATGGGGATAACAAAATATTCAGTAGTATGCTAATATACCCCTTCATAACACAACTGTGGGATAAATTAGTGGAAGGTACCGACTACCTGGACGATCAGATTTTCCAGATTCTTGAAGTTCTAAATGAGACTAATACAATACAGAGACAATTAATCATAGTTACTAACCAACATACTAGAGTACTGGATTACCTGAATGTGTCAGATAATTGGTCCCACCTGTTGTAATTATATCGGCCCTGCTGGCAATCTCCAGATCAGGGCCAGTATAGACAAAATAGGTGAACGTAGAGACCAATGGTTAAAGCAACACAGTGCAAACAGATACTCCTGGTGAGGTAACACATGCTCTTTCCTAAATCCAGAAAATTGGTTTAATGGCTTAGCAGGATGGATTTTTGGCATTTTGCAGACTTGTATGCAAATTTTGTTGTTTTGCTTATTGTTTTATGTAGCCATAAAAGCGCTAATATATGTATTACTTAAGCTACTGAATAATGTATGTGTGGAAAAAAAAAATCTAAGGCTGAACCTTCTGTAGTGTATCTTAGACCCCAGGTAGCCATTGCTGATGGGGAAGGTGAGTGTCCACACTGAGGGTGGATGGGCGAAGCAGGTAGGAAGCCCCCTTATGGGTACTAGACCCATGAGACAGTAGCTCCTTTGTGGACATCACTTGACCCTGTGGCAAAGGTTATACCATTTACAAAAGGGGGAAATTGATATAGAAGAGTTAATGGTTTGCTTTTATATCCCTTTAAATGCCTTTAAGACTTCAATTGCCTTTTGCCTTATTATTGCTAGAATTATTCTTATGTAGACTAGTAGTCTCTGTCTTCAAGGAAACTATACTTGTTATCATATTTGTTCTCAACAACGTGTTCTGGGTATATTGTAAACAAGGTACGTACGACCCTGAGGTGATGGTGGGGGCCAAATGAGCTCCAGAGTCACATATTGTTTTAAATGGTATAAAAACATGTCTTATATTTCATTACGTCAGATAAAGTGATTTAGCCACGACCAGTGTGTGTGTCACTTTGTCTCCAAGCGCTTGTGAACAGAAAGGGCGAAAAACCTCACGATTCGGACTCACTGGTGATCTGGACAGCTGACGCTTGGTCAGAACAAAAGCAGCTACAACACTGGCACTGACAGGCTGCAGAAAGGCTCCGCTGTGTACTCCTATATAGTGTTTGCAACCACCGTAGATGGAGACGGATGGATGCACACTAATAGAAGAAAAAATGAGCTGCACTCAAATAAAAATATGTGTGAGGCACTGACGCACGCTGAGCGTCCTACAACCAGACATAGCTGCAGGACACACTACTCAGCGTGAGCTGCACTCACACACAGTCAGAGACCTCTCAGACAGCCGTGAACAGTGCAGCAAAGTGGACACTAGCACTGACAGGCTGCAGAAAGGCTCCGCTGTCTACTACTAGTGTTTGCAACCAACGTATATGGATACGGATGGAAGCACACTAGATTGAAATTATGTAAAAAATGCAGCTCAAAAATTAAAAGATGTATGAGGCAGCAGTGAGGCACGCTGGGCAGCCTACAACCTGATGTGGCTGCAGGACCCACTCCACAGCGTGAGCTGCACTCACACAGCCCTTGCAGACAGCTGTGAACACTGCTGCTAGGGCAAAGAAGGCTACAGTGGTGGTTTATGTAGCCTGGGTAAAGCACTAGATGTTTGGTGGAATCGCTATTTCTAACTGTCCCTCACAGTCTTCTACAGCAGCCTGTCCCTAACTGAATTCACAGCAGAGTGAACCAGAAATGGCGGCTGCGGTGGCTTTTATAGTGCATCGTGACATCATTTCGGCAGCCAATCACAGCCATGCCAATAGTTAACATGCCTACATGCCTAACAGGATGTGCCCACACTTCGGAGGATTCCCATTGGCTTAATCAAAGCAAGCAGGCTCATAGCATGATGGGAACTTCCGATTCCGGTATCCGATATGACGAAAGTATCGGAAGTCAGTATCGGAATTCCGATACCGCTAATATCGGCCGATACCCGATACTTGCGGTATCGGAATGCTCAACACTACTCATCACTACTTAAGCTTTCTTTTTGTAATTTATTGTGCCCATTACAGCTCTATTTAGCAATAGATGTTTCTTCCCATATCTGACTTACTTATTCCCATAGGATATATATTGTGTAGATTCTATTCAGGACGCTCATAAAATCCAATTTCCTTTATGTACATTTATTTCTGAGGACATTGTCCCAGTTTCTGACAATTAGGTCCACTCTTAGCCTTCTTGAAGTTTACAATTTTTGTGAAAATTTATTTATGCTGTGGTCACTATGACCAAACTGACCCCTATTTTGATATTTTGTCTGATATATTAGTGAAATATAGGTCTAGAATTGCCCACCACTACCCCATCTTCTGTGCCATACTAGTTGTGAAAGGTAATACTTACCGTATATGCTCATGTATAAGCCGAACCGCGTATAAGCCGACCCCACTAAATTTGCCACAAAAAACTGGGAAAACTTATTGACTCGCATACAAGCCTAGGGTGGAAAGTGCAGCAGCTACTGGTAAATTTCAAAGATAAAAATAGATACCAATAAAAGTAAAATTAATTGAGACATCAGTAGGCTAAATGTTTTTGAACATCTATATAGAATTAGGAGACCCATATAATGCTCCATACAGTCCTTGATGGCCCCATAAGATGCTCCATACAAAATACAGCCCATATAATGCTCCATACACTTCATGATGGCCTCATAAGATGCTCCATACAAAATACGCCACATATAATGCTGCACAAAGGTTAATAATGCCCCATATGCTGCCCCATAAAGGTTATGGCCCCATAAGGTATTCCATAGATTATGCTCCATAGATTATGCCCCATAAGATGCTCTATAGATTATGCCCCCATAAGATGCTTCATAATTATGCCCCCATATGCTGCTCCATATTTATGCCCCCATATGCTGCTCCATAATTATGCCCCCATATATTGCTGCTGCTGACGCTGCAAATAAAAAAAAATGACATACTCACCTCTCGTCGCTGGGGGCCTAGTGCCGATGTCCTGAGCAGGCGGTGACAGGTTCTGATGTCACTGCTGGCTCAGGACCCCGGCACTGGCGATACTTAACGATCCTCCATCCATTGCTGCATGCCCCCATGTCTGCCGGGTCCCTCTGTCAGTGATATTCAGGCAGAGGGCGCACACTTACTACGTCATCGTGCCCTCTGCCTGAACATCAAAGACAGAGGACGGAAGACAGCAGAGGAGCGCGCAGCGATGGACCGTGGACAGGTGAATATAGCTTATACTTACCCCCTCCTGGTGCGGTCTCTGAGGCCCCCTGCTTCTCCCGGTCTCAGGCTCCTTTCTTCAGCAGTCACATGGTAACGCTCATTAAAGTCATATATATGTGCATATTCATGACTTTAATGAGTGGTACCATGTGACCGCTGCAGAGACCGTGCCAGGAAGGGGTAAGTATGACCTGACACCCCCGCTCCCCCTCCCCCACCGACCGCCTAGTATATGACTTGCGTATAAGCCGAGAGGGGACTTTCAGCCCAAAAAATGGGCTGAAAATATCGGCTTATATGGGAGTATATATGGTAATTACTTTGTAATATATATCTTAAAAGTATTGAAATGAAAGATTGGAAAATGCTAATGATTGACTTTGACATAAACTGTCCTATGAAGAGTGTAATAGGAAAAAATGGACACAAAAATGTGTTGTATAATTTCTCTTGAACATGGCAATACACCTTATGTGGGGGAAAACCACTGTTTGGGTTCACGGCAGTGCTTTGAAGGGAAGAAGAACCACTTTAATGTTATAATGCAAAATTTGCTGGAACAATTAGTAAACACCATGTTTTGTTTAGAGAGCCCCCGATGTGCCTAAACAATTAAAATCCCTCAAAAAGTGACAACATTTTGGAAACTAGACCCCTCAGGGAACTTCTCTATATGTATGGTGAGCACATTGACAGGAGTTTATAAGGTTGTGTCATGAAAATAAAAAGTTCACATTTTCCCCCAAAAAATGTTTTTTATCCCCAAATTTTGCATTTTCATAAGGGTAACAGGAGAAAAATACACTGTACAATTTGTTGTGCAATTACTCCTGAGTACGCTGATCCTCTATATGAAGAAGAAAACTACTATTTTGGTGCACGGCAGGGTTTGGAAGGGACGGAGCTTCATTTAATTTTTTTTTTAATGCAAGATTTGATGGAATCATTAGCGGACACCATGTCCCATTTCGAGAGCCCCTGGTGTGCCTAAACAGTGGAAACCCCTCATGAGTGACCCCATTTTGGAAACTAGACTCATCAAGAAATGTATTTATATGTATGGTAAACACATTGAACCCCAAAGGTGCTTCAAAGAAGTTTATTTTGGGAGCTATAATTTGTTTTTTTGCGAGACGAGTTGACGTTTTTACTGTTACCTTTTTCGGGCACATGATATTTTTGATTGCTTTCTGTTCTGATTTTTTGAGATAATAAGTATGAAGATGGTGCGCACTCAAGGTCTAGGGTAAAGTAGGTGCTGTTGAATTAGACCACTGGGGTCTTGTACAAATAAAAGAATGATTCACCGCACTCATCACACTGATCATACGCAAAAAACTCATATATTTATTGAATGTGTCCAATCCATCAAAAAAAGAAGAAGGAAGTGCCCAAGCAGAATTCAAGAAATGTACACACAAAAATACCCGACGTTTCGATCCTCCCGGATCTTATTCATGGGGTACACTAAAACAAAAGGATATACATAAAACAAAGTGAATAAAAACATATGCAAAATATACATATCACGCGTGGATAGGCATGCATGAATGTATAAACATGATGGAGATATGAAAAAAAATTGTTTATATATAGATGAACAAACATGTATAGTCATAGATAGAAACCTAATGCATCGCTGAAGCACAATTTTAAAGACATTTATATAATACGTTAGGTAGTCAAAATACCAAACTAGCAATATGAGATTCAGAGACCAGAGAGCATGGATTTACCTCGATTTGATTAATAACGGACCTAGGGCACTCGGAGAGGATACACGTCCCCTCAAGGTAACTGAAGAGAATATACATGGAAAAATGTAAGTTATTTCATCATTATATGGTACAGAAAAAAAGATCTAGTTCAGTAAGCATATATGTGCTATACCTGGAAGGTTTGTAGAAAATAGCTTCGACTGATATCGTCTAGTTAATGTAATGAAAATACAAAGGATAGAAATAGATTCCCACTAAATGAAGAATTCTCATCAACACACTTTTTCTCGAGTTTGCCAATAGGCCTGCCTGTCCTCAATACAATAAATCCCCTTGTTTTCCTTCCCTTAAGCCACGCCCCCTTCCCCATGGCGACGCTTCATGTATACAACAACTTTCTTCCTCCTTTATATAAGCACGCCTTGCTACATATGCTGCTTGATGATTAGAGCCTCCCCTATCATACAGACGCGCCCCTCCCTAACCCTGATCATCCCCACACATGCATGCTGTCTTTCTTTCACAACACTGAGTCACTTCCGGTCCGGCGGTACTCAGCGTCTTATTTAAAACCGGCCTCATTGCAGACCATGTCAGCCTCTCATCTGCCACAAGGTAGGGCGCAGGAGCGCCACCTGCATCCCCTGTTTCTCTTGCTCAGGATCCCCCAGGTAACTCCTAAAAGATGAACATACATTACATTGCACCGGATTATCGGCACCATTGTTCTTACTATGTGCCACTCACTTCACAGGTGGGAGTTCTTTCATGACGGCCACTGCAATCTCAGGCTAGATCCTATCTGCCTCAGGTAAAATCCTATCTGCCTCAGGTAATCCACACTGTGCATTCATTATCCAGTACACTTTTATGAGGGCATCATTACACTTTTTCCTTTCTGTGCCGCTTACCCTGCAGGTTGAAATTCCCAAGATACGGCCACTGTAGCCTCAAGCAAAACACTATCTACCTCAGGTAATTCATGTTATTTTTATGCACCACCTATTGCACTTCAGTACTGGCATCCCTACCCCTCCCTTCCTTACTTTTGTTAATATGTGCCACCCATTTCACAGGTTGAAATTCCTATATGGCAATTTCTGGCTAAACATTATCTACCTCAGGTGCAAACTTTAAAATTATTGCCTCAAGTCAGAATCTACCCACCTTAAGGTATATTACATACCTTTACATTAACCTTTTTAATCATCTATCCTCTTTAATGTCATAGTAATGGATACTGCATATCTCCTTCTTCATTTAGTGGGAATCTATTTCTATCCTTTGTATTTTCATTACATTAACTAGACGATATCTGTCGAAGCTATTTTCTACGAACCTTCCAGGTATAGCACATATATTCTTACTGAACTAGATCTTTTTACTATACCATATAATGATGAAATAACTTACATTTTTCCATGTATATTCTCTTCAGTTACCTTGTATCCTCTCCGAGTGCCCTAGGTCCGTTATTAATCAAATTGAGGTAAATCCATGGTCTCTGGTCTCTGAATCTCATATTGCTAGTTTGGAACATGTGTATTTTGACTACCTAACGTATTATATAAATGTCTTTAAAATTATGCTTCAGCGATGCATTAGGCTTCTATCTATGACTATACATGTTTGTTCATCTATATATTAAATTTTTTTTTTCATATCTCCATCATGTTTATACATTCATGAATACCTATCTACGCGTGATATGTTTATTTTGTATATATGTTTTTATTCACTTTGCTTTATGTATATCCTTTTGTTTTAGTGTACCCCATGAATAAGATCCGGGTGGATCGAAACGTCGGGTATTTTTGTGTGTACATTTCTTGATATCTGCTTGGGCACTTCTTTCTTCTTTTTTTGATGGATTGGACACATTCAATAAATATATGAGTTTTTTGCATATGATCAGTTTGTTGAGTGCGGTGAATCATTCATTTATCCGATTTTTTTGAGGCAGAATGAACAAAAACCAGCAATTTAAGATTTTTTTTAAAGTCGTTCTGTGTGTGCTAAAATTCATAAGGCAGCTTTATTCTTTGGGTCAGTTCGATTACAGCTGTACCCCATTTAAAATTTTTTTTGTGCTTTGGCGCTTTTACACAATAAAACTATTTTATAGAAAAAATATTTATTTTTTGCATCACTTTATTCTGTTGTCATACACTGATTTAGCTGTATGATGACTTGTTTTTTGATGGGCAAGATGACGTTTTCAGCGGTACAATGTTTATATTCATCTTTTTGATCGCGTTTTATTCCACTTTTTTTTCGGCAGTGTGATGATAAAGCATTATGTTTTGCTTTCTTTACGGTGTTTACTAAAGGGGTAAATTAGTGGGACAGTTTTATAGGTTGGATCGTTTCAGACACGGCAATACCAAATGTGTACTTTTATTTATAATTTTTTTCCATAAAAATATTTACCATATATACTCGAGTATAAGCCGAGGCACCTAATTTTGTCACAAAAAACTGCGAAAACTTATTGACTCGAGTATAAGCCTAGGGTGGGAAATTCAGCAGCTACTGGTAAATTTCAAAAATAAAAATAGATACCAATAAAAGTAAAATTAATTGAGACATCAGTAGGTTAAATATAGGTTAAATATCCATATTGAATCAGGAACCACATATAATGCTCCATACAGTTCATGATGGGCCCCATATGATGCTCCATACAAAATATGCCCCATATAATACTCCATAAAAGTTGATGGCCCCATAAAATGCTCCATAGAATAATATGCCTCATATAATGTTCCATAAAGGTTGATGGCCCCATAAGATGCTTCATAGAATAATATGCCCCATATAATGTTCCATAAAAGTTGATGGCCCCATAAGATGCTCCATAGAATATGCCCCATATAATGCTCCACAAAAGTTGATGGCACCATAAGATGTTACACAGAATAATATGCCCCATATGCTGCTGCTGTGATTTAAAAAAAAAAAAAGCTCCCCCTCCCACGCTGACCCCCTGGGACAATGACTTGAGTCAAAGCCGAGTGGAGCACTTTCAGCCTAAAAAAATGGTCTGAAAATCTCAGCTTATACTCGTGTATACAGTTAGGTCCATATATATCTGGAAAGAGACAACATTTTTCTAATTTTGGTTCTAGACATTACCACAATGAATTTTAAACAAAACAATTCAGATGCAGTTGAAGTTCAGACTTTCAGCTTTCATTTGAGGGTATCCATATTAAAATTGGATGAAGGGTTTAGGAGTTTCAGCTCCTTAACATGTGCCACCCTGTTTTTAAAGGGACCAAAAGTAATTGGACAGATTAAATAATTGTAAATAAAATGATAATTTCTAGTACTTGGTTGAAAACCTTTTGTTGGCAATGGCTGCCTGAAGTCTTGAACTCATGGACATCACCAGATGCTGTGTTTCCTCCTTTTTATGCTCTGCCAGGCCTTCACTGTGGTGGTTTTCAGTTGCTGTTTGTTTGTGGGCCTTTCTGTCTGAAGTTTAGTCTTTAACAAGTGAAATGCATTTTCATTTGGGTTGAGATCAGGTGACTAATAAAGTAACTTGGCACTCAACTGAATGGTCCTTTATAAGTGAAGTTTTTATTTGTGCGCAGTCCTACAAAAGATGTTTCGGCCTACAATTGGTCTTCATCAGTCTGCCATAACAAATATTAAACAAAAGCATAAAGTCATAACAAGTCCTCATGACAAATACAAAACACAAGATGACAAGCATATATCAACCAGTCGATATCTGTCATTAATATAAATCTCCACATAGTATAGACAGTTTCATCAAGATTGTTTTATAAAACCAAAATAACCGTGTGTCAGAAGACCAAAGTGGATGAGAAGATGGGTGAGGTAATCTGTGAAAGAAAGGACATACCCGACTGCTATCACGGTAGAATGAACAAACATATGTCCATGAGCAAAATAATCTTTTTGTGAATTCCTATAACAAGGTAAGTGGAGTAAAATCAGAATATTGTATTATATAATAGTGATATTATTATTAGGATGAGTAGTGCCATGATTATACCTGCTTCCAAATATGGTGCAGGTGTATAGTGTGCTTCCAGCTACCCTTGAGGTATGCTGTGCTGTTGTGGAACAAGGGACATGAAATCATAAATAGTGAGGCATAAAGAACGAAAAGATAAATGAAAAGAAAAATCCGAAGATATTATACATATACCTGGTAAATCAATTGGAGATAATATGTTCTATAGGGGAAACAAGCGGGGTTCCCACTGGATTGCTGAAGCAGTTTGCCTGAAACATTATGTTTTAAAAAAAGAATCAACTGACCGCTGTGAGCTGGGCATATATATAATATATTATGTGAAAATATACCTGTAGGAGATGTCTGTAGTGAGACTGATAGCCAAAGGCCCATATGGGGCTGTAAATGAAGGAAATATTCTCATGAGTAGAGTTGAGCGAAACGGGTCGAAAAAATTGAAAAGTCGCCGCCTTTTGCCAAAGTCAGGTTTCATGAAACGAAACCCGACCTTAGCGTGAGGTCGGCCACGAGGTCGGCGACTTTAGCGCCAAAGTCGCGTTTCAAAAGATGCTTGAGCGCCCTTTATGCAGCCAATCAGGAAGAACGGACACTGTGGGCAACGTGATGACATAGGCAGCGGTCACGACCATCTTGGAGAAGGGCATCCAAGAGATTGGCTTGCTTTGTGGGGCGTCACAGGGGGTATAAAAGGGCGGGGACGCCAACTGCCATGTTACTCATGCTGAGCTCAGAATAGGGAGAGCTGCTGCTGCTGATGATTCTGTAGGGAGAGTGTTAGGCAGGGAAGACGATACCAAAAACTTATTCTGCTGCTAGCGATTTTGCCTGTACACCAGTCACTGTGCAGTGCAAGTGGAGGCTTTATTTTGGTGCATCAGCTCTGTTGGTTATTAGGCTGCCTTTTAAGGCTACCTGGTAGCTGCATTGCTGTGTGCCCACTGCTGAGCAAACTGCTTTTTTTTAAAGCAATCCAGATTTTATTGTTTTGTCCTTGTGAGTTACAGAGCGTTCATTTTTCACACACTGTACAGCGATGTATGCTCCTCACACAGTACCATGTAACGGCTGTTATCACGGCCACAGTGAAGCTATCTGTGTGTGACTCTGTAAGGATAAGTCGAGGAGTTGTTCCGTTCTTACAGACCTCCACCTTATAGTTTTGTCTGGTTTTCAAACATTTTAGTATATTTGCTGTTTGATTACATTCAAAACTATAGAGAGACAGCGTGTGTCAATCCGTATACTAAAACACGGAGCTTGACAATTTTACATACACTGGACAGCGGTGTACGTGCACGCTCCTCTCTCATTACCGTGTAACGGCTGTTATCACAGCCACAGTGAAGCTATCTGTGTGTGACTCTGTAAGGATAAGTCGAGGAGTTGTTCCATTCTTACAGACCTCCACCTTATAGTTTTGTCTGGTTTTCAAACAGTTTAGTATATTTGCTGTTTGATTACATTCAAAACTATAGAGAGACAGCGTGTGTCAGTCCGTATACTAAAACACGGAGCTTGACAATTTTACATACACCGGACAGCGGTGTACGTGCACGCTCCTCTCTCAGTACCGTGTAACGGCTGTTTTCACGGCCACAGTGAAGCTATCTGTGTGTGACTCTGTAAGGATAAGTCGAGGAGTTGTTCCGTTCTTACAGATCTACACTCTAGGGAGATTCCAGTTCTGCCCAATTCTATATACACCTTGTAGTTTGTCATACACTAGGCAATTTCTGCCGGTCACATTGCAGTGTTAAATAAACAGGGCCTGACTGAATCCCACAGTGTCCTGAAGTGTAGAGACATTCCAATTCTACACAGTCCTCTATACACCCTTCTAACAGCATAGAGAATCTACCTGTCATATTGCGGTGTTAAATAAACAGGGCCTGACTGAATCCCACAGTGTCCTGAAGTGTAGAGACATTCCAATTCTACACAGTCCTCTATACACCCTTCTAACAGCATAGAGAATCTGCCTGTCATATTGCGGTGTTAAATAAACAGGGCCTGACTGAATCCCATTGTTTCCTGAAGTGTAGAGACATTCCAATTCTCCACAGTCCTCTATACACCTTTCTAACAGCATAGAGAATCTGCCTGTCATATTTCAGTGTTAAATAAACAGGGCCTGACTGAATCCCACAGTGTCCTGAAGTGTAGAGACATTCCAATTCTACACAGTCCTCTATACACCCTTCTAACAGCATAGAGAATCTGCCTGTCATATTGCGGTGTTATATAAATAGGGCCTGACTGAATGCCACAGTGTCCTGAAGTGTAGAGACATTCCAATTCTCCACAGTCCTCTATACACCCTTCTAACAGCATAAAGAATCTGCCTGTCATATTGCGGTGTTAAATAAACAGGGCCTGACTGAATCCCACTGTGTCCTGAAATGTAGTGACATTCCAATTCTCCACAGTCCTCTATACACCCTTCTAACAGCATAGAGAATCTGCCTGTCATATTGCGGTGTTAAATAAACAGGGCCTGACTGAATCCCATAGTGTCCTGAAGTGTAGAGACATTCCAATTCTCCTCAGTACTATATACACCTTGTACCTTGTTTTACAGTACCAGAGAGTTGGTGTAAATTTGGGTAAATTTTTCCAAAAAATGAGGAAGTGTGGGGGAAGTGGGCGGGGGTTGGCAGCTGGTAATGATAGTGTTGGTGTTGGTGGTGGATCTGCTGGTAGTGGCAAAAGCAAAATAGCACCTAATACTGGAGGTGTTGAGGCTGCGTCATTGTCTGGCTCCACAAGGCCTCGAAGGCTCCCTTTTCTTGGAATAGGTAAACCGCTTCTAAAGCCGGAGCTTCAAGAACAAGCTTTGGCTTGCATTGCTGACTCAGCCTCCAGCTCTATCGCCTCCTCTTCTGAAGTTTTAAAAAATAAAAGCACTGAGTCGTCATTGGAGGCTCATGGTCATGAACCACACCTTTCCTTGTGTCCTTCACCCCTACCAAAATTGAAGGATGCAGTAGGCCACACTACAGATTACTCCATGGAGCTGTTTTCACATACCATGCCTGGGTTATCAAGTCAAATCGTGATTTACCCAGGCAAAGATGAATCTGACATGGAGTGCACTGATGCACAGCCACTGATAGATGATTCTGCTGGTACATTCACTCAGAGCACTACATTGTCCTCGCTGTGTACTGAGCCAGAATCTGATCCAGATGTAACTCCGGTGCCCCTTCCCGCATACTATACCACTAAACACGGTGACACAGAGGAAAGTGCACATGACATTGAAGAGGAGGTGATGGATGACCCAGTTGTTGACCAAGATTGGCATCCATTGGGGGTAGAGTGTGCCGCTGCCAATAGCTCAGAAGAGGAGGAGGAGCAACCGCAGCGGGCATCGACATCGCAACAGTTGTTATCTGGCAGGCCCGGAGCAGTCCAAAAACGGGTTACAAAAGCCAAAAAAATTGCAGGACAGCTTGGCCAGACGGTCAAAAAAGTGCAAGGCCTCAAACTGTCTTCCCTAGTAGGAAGAGTGCAGTGTGGCACTTTTTTAAACAAAATCCTAATGATCAGGCAAAGGTAATCTGTAAGAAGTGCGCAAAGACCTTTAGCCGAGGGAAAAATCTGAGAAATTTGAATACCAGTTGCATGCTAAGACATTTAACCACCAAGCACATGCAAGCTTGGATGGACTACCAAAACTCATGTACCACATGTGCTACTGCTCCCAAAGAAGGTAGTCAGCAACGCAACATTGTTTCCCCCACTGTAAGTCCACCGGTTAGCACACCACCAGCAGCAAATGTTGAGTTGTCGTCGAAAGGGCAAATCAGTCAGGGAATCACACTGTTATTGCAACGAAAGACTGAATCTAGGCCATCAGAAAGAACACCAACTCCATCACCATCATCAACCCTCTCTCAGTCCACCATGTCCACTGATACTTCCACCATATCCAGCTCTCAAGTCCAGCTCACCCTACCAGAGACTATGAGTAGGACAAAAAAGTACTCATCCTCTCATTTGCGTACACTGGGTTTGAACACCCACATTGCCAAACTAATCTCGTTAGAGATGATGCCCTATCGGTTGGTTGAAAGCGCAGCTTTCCGCGAACTAATGGCCTACGCAGTACCACGGTATGAACTACCCAGTCACCACTTCTTTTCTCGCAAAGCCATCCCAGCCCTCCACCTTCATGTGAAAGACCGCATTGTCCATGCACTCAAGCTGTCAGTGAGTGGAAAGGTGCACCTCACAACTGATGCATGGTCCAGTAGGCATGACCAGGGCCGTTACGTGTCCATCACTGCGCACTGGGTTAATGTGGTGGATGCAGGGTCCACAGGGGACAGCGGTGGTGGCACAGTGCTGCCTAGCCCACGGTATAGGAAACAGTTGGCTGTAGGCATTCGACCCTCCTTCTCCAGAAGCAAAAGCTGGTCCACAGAGCACAGTCGCACGAGCACTGCATCCGCAGTGGACAGTGTTGCAAACGAGGTGTCCCCCTATCGATCAGCTAGTAGAAAGCATCAGCAGGCTGTGTTGCAGATGATGTGTTTGGGCGACAGACACACTGCAGAGGTACTGGCCGACTACTTTCAGCGACAAACTGAGTCATGGCTGGGCAGTCTACATCTTGAGGTAGGCAAGGTAGTTAGTGATAACGGCCGGAATTTTGTGGCAGCCATAGCCCTTTCAAAACTCAGACACATACCTTGCTTGGCTCACACCTTGAACCTGGTGGTGCAGTGCTTCCTCACTAATTATCCGGATTTAACAGGCCTGCTCCTTAAGGTTCGAAGACTGTGCTTGCACATCCGCCATTCGCCGGTACACTCCAGTCGTATGCAGAAGCTGCAGCGATTACTCCACCTTCCCAAGCACCGCCTAATTATCGACGTTGCAACAAGGTGGAACTCCACCCTACACATGGTTGAGTGGTTGTGTGAACAAAGGCAGGCCGTAATGCATTTGTGGGAGGATACACGGGCAGGCACTTTGAGGGCAGACATGGAGTTGACAGGTGTGCAGTGGTCGTAGCTGAAAGACCTCTGTAAAGTCATTCAGTGTTTTGAGGAATGCACACGGCTGGTAAGCGCAGACGACGCCATCATAAGCATGAGCATCCCAATTATGCGTCTGCTCATGCAAACTTTGACGCACATTAAGGAGCAGGCGTCTGCAGCCGAGGTTGATGAGGAGGAAGAGGAGGGAAGGCTTGATGACAGTCAGCCATTGTCTGGTCAGAGAACTGTCGTGGATGAGGTGGAGGAAGAAGAGGAAGAGGAGGAGGAAGATGATGGGGATGATTATTTAGGGGAGGAGGATGCTTCTCGTGGGGCAAGAGAAAATGTTGGCTTTGCAAAGTCTGGTACAGGGTTTGTGCGTGACTGGAGGGATGTGGATTTGCCAGAAAGTGCTCCTCCACCCAGCACTCGCAGTGCATCATTGACACCGGGAACATTGGCCCACATGTCAGATTATGCCTTGCAGATCCTAAAAAGGGACCCCCGCATTGCCAAAATGATGAACGATGATGACTACTGGTTGCCCAGCATCCTGGATCCACGCTATAAAGGCAAATTCCAAAACATCATGCCACAGGAGAACCTTGACCTAATATTGGCTAACAAACAAGCTAATCTGGTAAACCGGTTGGTTGAGGCATTCCCAGCACACAGCAGCAGTGATGGTTCTCACACTAGCCGTAGGGGCCGGGGGCAACTTGGAAACGGTGTTGGTGGTGGACACATCAGAAGTGGCGTTGGAGACAGGGGTTTCATGACCATGTTGTGGACTGATTTTTCAAGTCCCGCCCACACGACTGGTAATACTGCATCGATTGAAAGTGACAGGAGACAGCACTTGTCAAGTATGGTTACAAACTACTTTTCCTCCCATATCGATGTTCTCCCTCACAGGTCATTCCCATTTGACTATTGGGCAGCTAAACAGGACACCTGGCCTGAATTGGCACAATATGCCTTACAGGAGCCCGCATGTCCAGCTGCAAGTGTGCTATCGGAAAGAGTCTTCAGTGCTGCTGGATCAATACTGACAGAAAAAAGGACCTGTCTGTCGACCCAAAATGTGGATGATCTAACCTTCATTAAAATGAACCATGATGGGTTTCCAAGGATTTTGTCCCACCTTACCCCACCTTACACATAGGTTGCCAGAAAAATTGTTTTCTTTGGTCCGCCTGTTCCTGGGACTTGACCAATTTTGCCTTTAGCAGCAGGTGAAAGTCCCACATCAACATAAGGCATTTTTTAAACCTCCCTAACTGGGCAGCCTCCTACCCCCAATGGCCGGGGTCACCACTGAGCGCACGCAACCGTGCGAGTGCCATTGCCCTGGACAGGTGGGTGGGCCGACTCGTGGGCACGGGCACTGGCACAGGGTCCCTCATAGTGCAATCAAGTGTCTCTGACGGTGGTGGTGCACACCCTCCATCAGACACATCGCCGTACTATGAGGGGCCCAGTGCCAGTGCCGACGCCCACGAGTGGGCCCCACTTGCTTGGGCAGGGCCCCAGCATTTGCAATGTTTACCTCTCCCTGCTCCTCCGCTGTGTAGTCTGGGCTGTCAAATCCATCACTGGGACTGGCACTTCAAATTTGGTGAACTGATAGAAGATGATGGTTAAGATGTAGCTATGCCCTGTCCCGCTGGCCGGGATCTAGCTTCAGATGATCAATGGCTTCCATTTCTTATGGACGTCGACTCACAATGAGATGCAGTAGTGGTTTCTCACCAGCTTTAACAGTTTTCCTACCCACAAACGTGTGACATTCCAGCGCACATTTTTAAATGTGCCCTCCCTCTCATGCCAATCCAATTGAATCGCCTACGGCCTGTGGCTTCTGTGTTTTGCACTCCAAAGTTACGTGACAGATCATGATAGGCAGTGAGCACCATGTTTACATCTCTCCCTGTGATCAAAATTGGATGGATATGAGTAACGGCGATGGGATCAACGGTACTGCGATACAGCAACACTTTCTTCACAAAGAAAGGTTTTTGCTGTGTCCACACACTAATTAATTGAGGGTCAGCATCGCCTTTGAGAATTGTGACGGAAGTTGTTCCCGTGAATAGTAATTCGTAGATTTCTGCAATCACTAGACTTTAGGTAAATAATTGTATGCATCTAATTTCCTATTGCAGAGAGTCTGGGCTGTCTTACTGAGTGAGACAGAAATATAAATGAAGATTTAAAAATACCACCAAAAGTGTATCATGGTGTACCCTTGAAATACATTTCCTTTTTTCTAGTTTTTAGATTGTTGTGTAATCCATGCAGAGAACACGGAGATTTTAAATGTTTAAACTATGCTCTCTATACCTGCTATCCAGTGATAATGTACCCTATCTCAACTTTGTACAATCTGGTCTAATCCATACTGGGCCTGAGACTATCTGAGCCTGCCTCCTGATCGATACATATAGGTTTTTAATGTGTAAACTATGCAACATATATACGTGTTATCCGATGAAACTGAACCCTTTATCAACTTTCTCGAATCTTGTAGAATCCATACTGGGCCTGAGAACGGCTGCAGAGCTGTTAAGCAAGCTACAGCACCTGTGGTTTGGACACGTAATGTTTTGCATTTTTTCTGGAATGGCGGTTAGGCCGAAATCAAGAATTGCTGTTGACCTGCACTTAATGGGAAATCATCGTTCAATGCAAATTATTGGAATCCCAGATCCCCATCACTAACGGTGTTCAGCGGGTTATCTGCACCTGTAAGCGACAAAAGATGGTCCTTTCAGTGTAGCGCGCATGTAGCCCCGGACATAGAAGGCCTTATTAGCCCTGTTATTGCTCGATCGCGCGTGCCAGAGCCTCGCGTATCCCTCTAGTAAGCTTTACGCGTACCGCAGGGGCATGCCGGAGTCTCGTTCGTTAACGGAATAAAGCTGACAAATCGCTAGCACAACTACAAACAGACATACCACACCACACACACACAATCGACAAAGCTTTCAATGTGTTCATCTTTTTTTGAGGTGGCATGGTTGTGGTTTCCCGGGTGGAGTCCAATTAAGCCGCAGGCTCCACTCCTGGTGGTGCCCTTTTGTACATTCCTTTAAGGTTCAGCTTTGCAATCATACACACTTTGGCTTCATGGACACTGTTTGGAGGTTCATGGGAATAACGCCGCCCGATCGCCAGTTGCCAAAATTTATTGGTGGGAAGTACGATGGTATATGATCGTTTTCGTTTTCAGATTTTGTTTTTTGGGGTTTGGTTTTTACATTTTTAGTCCAAACTTTCTTGACTTCATAAGGGCATGACAAGCCTAGATCTGTGTCTCCTCCACCTCCTCCTTTTACTCCTCCACCTCTTTTGTAAATGTAGTTGCCCTTTTACATTTGTTATTTTTGTCTTCTGAGCATTTTGTCGGCTTTGGGACACCTTTTAAGGTGTTTTGTAATTGTTTTCTATGTGTTAGTATGTGTTTGCCTGCCATTGCTTTCAGTGTGGTTTGATGAACATTCGACGAACTTGCCTCCTGTGCGACGAACCAAAACACTAGCTGGGTGGCTCAACACTACTCATGATATATAGACATACATTGTTAATGTTCAAACTATGCAATATATACCTGCTATCTGATGATACTGTACACTTTGTCTACTTTTTATATTCTTGTCTAATCCATACTGAGCCTGGGAGTGTCTCTGTGTGACTGATGGAATATATATGGAGATTGACAATTATCCTTTGACTGAATAGAGCTGTACACTTCTGATACAGCACCATATATGAGATGTTATTTTGTGTCTATTTTGTGCTAAATTTGGAAGTTTGGTGGAAGAGTTCGCGGACGTGGGCATAGGGGGGCCAGCTGGTGCTGATGATGGTGGTGCATCTGCTGGTAGTGGCAAAAGCACAATAGCAGCTAAGGCAGGAGGTGTTGAGCCTGCGTCATGGTCTGTCTACGGAACGCCTGGAAGGCTACCTTTTCTGGGAGTAGGTTAACCGTTTTTAAAGCCGGAGCATGAGGAACTGGGTTGGGCTTACATTGCCGAAACAGACTCCAGCAAATATGCCCTCCTCTTCTGAAGTTTCAAAAATGCAAGCACTGAGTCGTCAAGTGCTGGCTCCTGGTCAGGAAGAACCCCTTTCCTTGTGTCCTGCACCCCCACCCAAAGTGAATGATGCAGCAGGCCAAACTTCACATTAGTCCATGTAGCTCTTTCTATCATACCATGCATGGGTTATCAAGTCAAATCGTGAATTCCCCAGTCCAAGATGAATCTGACATGGATTGTGGGTGGCCAGGCAGGGCAGTGGGGTTAATCGGTACCAGGACGGTGTCTCCCTGGGATGTGTCATAGTGGTGGTGACCCGTTCCGTGGCCCTGGGCGTCCATGCAAAGGGGTGAATTACGTTTAGAGGTGAATGATACGTGACGCCACCTGTGGTTTCTGAGTAGATTGACCAGCGCTGCAGTGGCGCTTCTCTGGGACAGAAGTTGTGGTGCAGCTAAGATGTAGAAGCCCTGCACAGATATGGTCGTTGTTGCAGAGCACATGAAAGAGTTGGTAGATGGTGTGCAGTGCAGGATGTAGCAGAGCCGTGCGCCAGGTGCAGGAGAAAGAGGACAGACACAGTTGCGCAGTTCCTTTACCTGTACTTGGTAAGTGCCGTCCAGGACCCAGAGCACATATGGAGAAGGAGTTGGTCAGCCTGGAAGCCAGTTTGGAATTCTCTCTCTTCAGATAGGTAGTGTGGCCTCCGTTCTAGCGCTTATCTGAGGTACTCGCAGTGCTGAGTTCAATGAAGTTCCCCCTGTTGACTCTCTCTTGAAACTTTCTCGTATGGCAGGCAGCCATAGCCTTTTCCTTCTGGCTCCCACATGTCGCTGCTGGGGCATCCGAGCCTTAGTTGGGTACAGCGCATTTACAGCTGCTACTTCCTCCGGTTTCTGCTGCAGGAACGCCAGTGTCCCTACAAACTCGGAGACCGGAATCCGGACCATGCGCTCAAGCTAGGAGTGAGCCTTAACTCTGCTCATCCTCCAGCTCCCCTTCTCACATCCACACACTTCCCCTTCCCTTCACAGACTGCCCTAACTTACCTCCTCCCAACCACAGACAGCAGCTCCTCAGCAGTCAGGTTCAGAGGTCTCCCTGCTGGCCTGGAGTGGGAAATGTGTTGTGTGTTGGTTTAACTGCTAGAGAGATCCTTCGTTGCTCCCAAGCATGACATCACACTCCCTAGGAGGAAGGTAATGCCACTGTGGCCACCGTACTCCTGGGGGCGCCACAAGTGCACTGAGGCCCAGCCACTGCTAGATGATTCTGCTGGTACATTGATCCAGACACTACATTCCCCTCGCACTCTACACAGCCTGAATGTGACCCAGATGAAACTTAGGTTACCTTTCCCTTATACTGTACCACCTTACATGGTGACAAAAAGGAAGGTGCAGCTGAAAGTGCAGGTTTGGCCCACCCGCCGTCAGACACACCGCCTTACTATGAGGGGCCCTGTGCCAGTGCCGTCGCCAATGAGTGCGCCCCCCCTGCTTGCTCTGGATCACAGCACTTGCAAAGTTGAAATACTTACCTGTCCCTGCTCCACCGCCATGACGTCTTCTGCGTTTCCTGACAGTGATATTCTGATCAGAGAGCGCAATGACATCACATCTAAACGCCCAGACTAGTACAGGGATTCCCTAGCGAGGAGACTTATTTGAGGAGACTTATTTAATTGTTTTCAATGTTGGGACAGCAATTTTTGGGGAGGACTATACTCTGGAGAATGATATATGGGGCTCACCATACACTGGAGCATTCCATAGGTGGTCATCAGACACTGGAGCAGCATTTACAGGGCCCATTATACACTAGAGCATTAGAAATGGGGCCCATTATATATAGAGCATTATTTGGGCCCATAAGACAGTGCAGCTTCATCCATGGGGACCAACATATACTGTAGCATTATGTGGAGCTCATCATATACTGTTTCAAACATTATATGAGACCAAAGATTCTGTATGGTGAAATTTATGGGCCTCATTACTCTGTATAGCGCACTATGCGGTGGCCATAATACTGCATGGAGTAAGATACTGTCCGTTTTTGGAGCTATTGGAGAATTTAAAATGGATATCAGTCATGAGATGTAAAAAGTGAAGTATTTTTCATTGTACTATACCGCTATTTTTCTGCCGTATCGGAGCATCATGAGTTGTGGTATGTGTTAAAGGGGCGCTCTTTGGCCCAGGGCACATGAAAACCTGAAGCCAGCCCTACCCCCCCACAAATTTAGCCAAATAACCCCCATTTTTCAGTGTGTAACTAGTATTATGAAGTTAATTAAGGTTGAAAAGCTTCAGTAATAAGATTTGATGTTTTTGGCATTCAAAAGGGCACTGTAAGTGTGTTTCCTGGCCTCCACTCCCTGCCGACTTTGCTTCCCCATTGACTTGCATTGGGTTTCGTGTTTCAGTCGGCTTTCGACTTTTCACAAAAATCGGCCGATTTTGTTCAACCCGACTTTTGCGAAAGTTGGGGTTCATGAAACCCGACTCAACCCAAAAAAGGCAAAGTCACTCAACTCTACTCATGAGCCATGTAGCAGTGGTGGCGGTGCCCGGTAACACAGAGCGGGCTGAAGTGAGAACGCTTACCATGTAGAAGTAGGTTGCAGGTGTGCAGGGCTGAACGCGGTATCCGCCGCCGTTTTGTAGCCCTGTGCACTGTCATTGACAAGTCTAAATAGCATAGAGGTGGGACTAAGCCCGCGCCAACCCGAAATAGGAAGCCGGAAGTGCCCGGTCAGAGGTGTCAATCAACTTGCGCTCTGTTCTATACTATAGAGGCCATTAGGAGCTACCTTGCTCCAATGCAGTGCACGGATATGGGTCACATGTGTGGATGGGAGGAACTAATGGGTTACGTGGCAGAGCTGGCTGTTAACTATTAGATAAACAAAGGGAGAATGTAGCGTTACAGGAAAAAGCATGTAGCGCTCTTGTGCTGTAATATATGCTCAAACCAGACAAACTTGTAGGCTCCAACATGAGTCCTATTGATGCCACCCTTAGGTTTCCCTGTGTCTGTTATGTATCTGTTATAAGAAAAAACTTTTTAAAAAATGTTCTTATTATTTTTTCATTTTTTTATTTGCTGATTTGCCAGGAATATGGAGATATTGTGAATAAAAAGATTACAAATGGTGGAGTGGAGAATAAATGAATAATATCTCTAAAGGCAATATGATATCTATATCTCTCAAACAATTACACAGTTGGGTGTATAAGTGAAACCAAAATGCCGATACCAATGCTAATTTTTGCAGTCGGGTGAGGACAGTGATACAGTGAGGTCCAGACGGACGTGACACGTGAAGTAAGCCAATTTGAAATCAGTAGAGACGACTCTAAAAAGAAGAGAAAAACAACATTAATATTCAAAATTTAACCCCTTTCTGTCATGTGACATACTATCCTGTCCATGTGCCCTGGGACTTAATTCCCAAGGACGGGATAGTACGTCACAGCGATCAGCAGCGCCCACGTGGTGAGCGCCGCTGATTGCGGCCAGGTGTCAGTTGATTATCACAGCTGACACCCGGCACAATGTGTCAGGGGTGGTCACGGACCGCCCGCGACACGTTAACCCCTTGCACACCGCGATCAAACACGATCGCGGTGTACCGTGGGTTAAAGGGAAGCATCGGCAGGAAGGGGGCTCCCTCCGTGCTTCCCTGATCCCCCCACAGCAGCGCAATGTGCAGCGCTGCTGTGGGGGGCTCCATCCCTGCAGGTCCCCAAATCCAAGATGGCGACGGGGACCTTCGGGGGCCTGCAGGGAGCTGGCTTCCTCAGTGCCTGCAAAGCGCAGGCACGATGAAGCCTTGTGCAGTGCCTGTGACAGATTGCTGATCTGTCACAGTGATCTGTGATGTGACAGATCAGCAATCTGTCACAGGACAGTGATGTCCCACCTGGGACAATGTAATAAAGTTAAAAAAAAAAAGTGTAAAAATAATTTTAAAAAAATCGCTAAATAAATTCAAAAAAAATATTCCCTAATTCATTTTTTGGAAATACAAAAAAAAACAATAAAAGTACAAATATTTGGTATCGCCGCATCCGTAACGACCCGCCCTATAAAACTGTCCCATTAGTTAACCCCTTTAGTGAACCCCTTAAAAAATAAAAATAAAAAACGAAGCAAAAAATAATTATTTATTATCATACCGCCGAACAAAAAGTGCAATAACGCGCGATCAAAAAGACGCATATAAATATGCATGGTACAGCTGAAAACGTCATCTTGTCCCGCAAAAAATGAGCTGCCATACAGCGTCATCAGTGAAAAAATAAAAACGTTATAACTCTCAGTATAAAGCGATGTAAAAATAATTATTTTTTATATAAAATTGTTTTCATTGCATAAAAGCGCCAAAACATAAAAAATGACCTAAATGAGGTATCACTGTAACCGTACTGACCCGAAGAATAAAAGAGCTTTATCAATTTTACCGCACGCAGAACAGTGTAAACGCACCCCCCAAAAGAAATTCATGAAACGCTGGTTTTTGTTCATTCTGCGTCCCAAAAATCGGAATAAAAAGCGATCAAAAGATGTCACGTGCCCGAACATGATACCAATAAAAGCGTCAACTCGTCCCGCAAAAAATAAGACCTCACATGACTCAGTTGGTCAAAATATGGAAAAATTATAGCTCTCAATATGTGGTGATGCAAAAACTATTTTTACAATAAAAAGCGTCTTTTAGCATGTGACAGCTGCCAAACATAAAAACCGCCATAAATAGTAAATCAAACCCCCCCGTTATCACCCCCTTAGTTAGGGAAAAATAATAAAATAAAAAAAATGTATTTATTTCCATTTTCCCATTAGGGTTAGGGCTAGTGTTATGACTAGGGTTAGGGCTAGGGTTAGGGCCAAGCCTGAGATTAGGGTTAGGGGTGTGTTGGGGTTAGGGTTGGAGTTAGAATTGGGGGGTTTCCACTGTTTGGGCACATCAGGTGCTCTCCAAATGCAACATGGCGTCTGATCTCAATTCCAGCCAATTCTGCCTTGAAAAAGTCAAATGGTGCTCCTTCCCTTCCAAGCTCTGCCATGCGCCCAAACAGTGTTTTACCCCCACATATAGGGTATCAGCGTACTCAGGACAAATTGCAAAACAACTTTTCGGGTCCAATTTCTCCTGTTACCCTTAGGAAAATAAAAATTAGAGGCAAAAATATCATTTTTGTGGAAAAAAAGCACTTGGGGCTTCAAATTGCTCACCACACATCTAGATAAGTTCTGTGGGGGGTCTAGTGTCCAAAATGGGGTCACTTGTGGGGAGTTTCAATAGTTTAGGTACATCAGGGTCTCTCCAAACGCACATGACACCCGCAGACCATTCCATCAAAGTCTGCATTCCAAAATGTCACTACTTCCCTTCTGAGCCCCGACGTGTGCCCATACAGTAGTTTTCTCCCACATATCGGGTATCAGCGTACTCAAGAAAAATTGGACAACAACTTTTGGGGTCCAATTTCTCCTGGTACCCTTGGCAAAATAAAAAAAAAATTGGGGACTAAATGATCGTGTTTATGGAAAAAATACGATTTTTTTATTTTCATGCCCGGGCATTATAAACTTCTGTGAAGCCCTTGGGGGTTCACAGTGATCACCACACATCTAGATAAGTTCCTTAGGGGGTTTAGTTTTCAAAATGGTGTCACTTCTGGGGGGGTTTCCACTGTTTAGGTACATTCGGGGCTCTCCAAAGGCAACATGACACCCGCAGAGCATTCCATCAAAGTCTGCATTCCAAAACGTCACTAATTCCCTTCCTAGCCCTGACATGTGCCCATACAGTAGTTTTCTCCCACATTTGGGGTATCAGCGTACTCAGGACAAATTGGACAACAACTTTTGGGGTCCAATTTCTCCTGGTACCCTTGGCAAAATAAAAAAAATGGGGACTAAAAGATCATGTTTGTTGAAAAAATACGATTTTTTTTATTTTCACGCCCGGTCGTTATAAACTTCTGTGAAGCACTGGGGGGTTCAAAGTGCTCACCACACATCTAGTTAAGTTCCTTAGGGGGTCTAGTTTCCAAATTGGGGCCACTTGTGGGGGGTTTCCACTGTTCAGGTACATCAGGGGCTTTCCAAACGCGACATGGTGTCCGATCGCAATTCCAGCCAAAAAGGTCAAATGGCGCTGCTTCCCTTCCGAGCTCTGCCATGCGCCCAAATAGTGGTTTACCCTCACATGTGGGGTATCAGCGTACTCAGGAAAAATTGCACAATAACTTTTAGGGTCCTGTTAACCTTGGAAAAATAAGAATTGAGAGTGAAAAGATCATTTTTGTGGAAAAAATATGATTTTTTTAATTGTACGGCTGTACGTTATAAACTTCTGTGAAGCCCTTGGGGGTTCAAAATTCTCACCACACATCTAGATAAGTTCCTTGGGGGGTCTAGTTTCCAAAATGGTGTCATTTGTGGGGGGTTTCCACTGTTTTGGTACATCAGGGGTTTTCCAATCGCGACATGGTATCCGATCTCAATGCCAGCCAAAAAAGTCAAATGGCGCTGCTTCCCTTCTGAGCTCTGCCATGCGCCCAAATAGTCATTTACACCCACATATGGGGTATCAGCGTACTCAGGACAAATTGCACAATAACTTTTATGGTCCTGTTACCCTTGGGAAAATAAAAATTGGGGGTTTAAAGATCATTTTTGTGGAAAAAATATGATTTTTTAATTGTACCGCTGTACGTTATAAACTTCTGTGAAGCCCTTGTTGGTTCAAAGTTCTCACCACATATCTAGATAAGTTCCTTGGGGGGGTCTAGTTTCCAAAATGGGATCACTTGTGGGGGGTTTCCACTGTTTAGGTACATCAGGGGCTCTCCAAACGTGACATGACGTCCGATCTGAATTCTAGACAATTTTGCATTGAAAAAGTCAAACGGCGCTCCTTCCCATCCTGAGCTCTGCCATGCGCCGAAACAGTGGTTCCCCCCACATATCAGGTATCAGCTTACTCAGGACAAACTGCATAATAACTTTTGCAGTCCAACTTTTCCTGTTTCCCGTGGTAAAATAAAAAAAATTGAACCTGAAGTATTTTTTTGGTGAAAAAATGTTAAATGTTCATTTTTTTTTAAATATTCAAAAAATTCCTGTGAAGCACCTGAAGGGTTAATAAACTTCTTGAATGTGGTTTTGAGCACCTTAAGGGGTGCAGTTTTTAGAATGGTGTCGCTTTTGGGTATTTTCTATCATATAGACCCCTCAAAGTGGCTTCAAATGTGATGTGGTCCGTAAAAATAAAATGGGGTTGCAAAAATGAGAAATCGCTGGTCAACTTTTAACCCTTATAACTTCCTAAGAAAAAAAATTTGGGTTCCAAAATTGTGCTGATGTAAATTAAACATGTGGGAAATGTTACTTATTAAGTTTTTTGTGTGCCGTATCTCTGCGATTTAAGGGCATAAAAATTCAAAGTTGGAAAATTGCGAAATTTTCAAATTTTTCACCAAATTTCTGTTTTTTTCACAAATAAACGCAAGTAATATGAATGAAATTTTACAAAGAGCATGAAGTACAATATGTCATGAGAAAACATTGTCAGAATCACCAGGATCCATGGAAGCGTTCCAGAGTTATTACCTCATAAAGGGACAGTGGTCAGAATTGTAAAAATTGGCCCGGTCATGAACGTGCAAACCACCCTTGGGGGTTAAGGGATTAAAATATCTGCCATATAATGACAGGAAACATAATGTTCCTATATCTCGATATACTCCAACTCATAGCCCTCTAAAAAAAAGTAAATGGAATAGTGTTATAAGGCATCATAATCATCATTATATAGTAGTGTCACATAATAGACATAGATCATAATCCCTGTTTAGTCCCTTGAGGGTCAATGTTTGTAACTCATGAATCCAGTAGGATTCCCTTCGTTTCAATAGCCTAATCCGGTCACCCCCACGTCTAGTGTTTGGGACATGTTCGATGACCTGGAATTTCAATTGTGCAACACTATGTCCTTTTGTGTGAAAATGGTGGGGCAAAGGAAGAAGCAAATTCTTACATCTGATAGTACGTAGATTTGTGTTTACTAATCCTGTCTCTTATGGCCTGAGTTGTCTCGCCTACATAAAGGGCATTTAATGAGATAAATTGCATAATTAGTGTCACAGGTAGAAAAATCCTTGATGGGATACTTCTTGCCTGAGTGGGGATGGAAAATTGCATCTCCTTTTTGTACGTTGTTGCATTGATGACAATGCAAACAAGGGTACGTGCCAGTGCAGAGATTTTGTATAAATCTCTGTGTAGAGATTCTTTGTCTGGGGCCAATGTCTGCCCTAATAAGCGAATCACGTATGTTATTGGGTCTCTTATAACACGGAAGAAAGGGGTTACGAAATTCTGGAACATCAGGGTAAGCAGTAGACAAGAGGTTCCTTATTGTTTTGTGTAGAAAGTTGACATGTGGGTGATAGGTGTGAACAAACGGTAATCGTGAGGCTATTTCTGTGCGAGTAGTCATGTTTGAGTCTATGGCTTCTGTTAAGGACTCTCAATCCTGAATATTTGGCTTCTGTTAAGACGTTCTGAGGATAGCCACGCTCCATAAACTTAGAATTCATTTGTTGCAAACGCGTTTCACGTTTTTCAGGATCCGAAACTATCCTCTGTGCTCTCTTAAACTGAGATTTGGGAATTGCCTTTTTCACTGCGGGAGGATGCAAACTAGAATAATGAAGGAGGCTACTCCTATCCGTTGGTTTTGTGTAGAGATCAGAGCTGAAGTTGCCCTGATCGTCTTTTATAATCATGGTGTCCATGAAGCTGACCTGTGACTCACTACTAGTAATGGTAAAAGAGAGGCCTCTCCAGGCATTGTTCAGACTATTGAAAAATATCTCTAAGGATTCAGAAGAACCCGTCCAGACGCAAAATACATCATCTATGTAACGTTTCCACACAGAGCAATGGGTTTGGAAAAGAATATTGGTGTATCCCACTTCCTCCTCAAATATGGCAGTACCCGTGGGTTGAAGGAAATAATTCTCCTCAAACATGAAATAATTGCATGTCAGAACTATCCTGAGGAGATGCAAAGTTAAATCGATTATGTCTTTGTGTATGTTGGCCCGTGTGAGTATACTGTGAACACAGTGCATGCCCTTGTCATGCGGAATGGAGGTGTATAAGTCCTTGACGTCAAAGGAGACTATGCAACCAAAAAGAACAAGTGGAATAACCATAAACCACAAGAAAAGAGTGGTACACAATATAGAAAACACATTAAACAAAGATTATGTCTTTGTGTACGTTGGCCCGTGTAAGTAAACTGTGAACACAGTGCATGCCCTTGTCATGCGGAATGGAGGTGTATAAGTCCTTGACGTCAAAGGAGACTATGCAACCAAAAAGAACAAGTGGAGTAACCATAAACCACAGGAAAAAAGTGGTATACAATATAGAAAACACATCTTTATTAAGTTTAAAAAATCAAACATTTATAGTACATGAAGTATTTAAGAGTACACTCCAGAAAAAACACAGATAGTGTGAAGTCACAATAATACAAATAATCAATAGCGGCAAATAGTGGTGCAAATGTAATTATGACGACCCCCCACTGTGCAAACTATGACTATGGCAAATACTGTCCAGTTGGAATATCACGGATGACGGGTGGAACATGCGCAGAAGATGCGTGTAATAGGGAATTTACCGTGGTTTCCTTCCGGAACAGATCAGTTTGAATTCTTCCATCAGGATCCACGCATATTAAAACATCCAAGAATTCAAGGCTTGATTTATGCCATTTATATGTAAACTTAAGGTTTACATCATTGGAATTAAGATATTGCATGAATTCCTTGAGTTCTGGTATAGAACCCTGCCAAATGACCAACATGTCATCTATGTAGCGGTGCCAACACTGCACATGGTCGGCTGCACGCGCCCCACCATCAAGGAAAACCTGCCTCTCCCAAAATCCGAGAAACAGGTTTGCATAAGACGGGGCACACGCTGCACCCATGGCAGTGCCACGCCTCTGTAGAAAAAGACGGTCCTTAAAGACGAAGAAATTATGATGTAACACGAACTCCGCACGCGCACTGAATCGCTGCCATTTTCCTGAATGTGACCGGCTTTGGCGTGTTATGCTCTTGCCATCTATTATGAGTCGCACGCATAATACTGACGTCACATGGGTGGTGATTTACCACATATGCGTGCGACTTCAGTGATGGCGGCGGATCATTGTGTTCGCATCGCCTGGCCACATTGCGCACGCACCGTTTTGATTACCGGCACCTGTGATTTTAGGCACAAATATGGACTAGTAGTACAGGCAGACACTTCCCCTTGAAAAAGCAGTGGTGAAACGCGCGTCAGGGGTGACAGTGTGACGTTCACCCTGGGCATAGAGGCAATATGGGTAAGTGAGGACATAATTATGTGATTATTTGGGTATTTACTCTGAGCGCTACCCTTATATGGTGTATGTAGTGATATGTAGTTAGTGATTCTTGTATACTGATACACCTGTGTACTCTCGGTTTATTACTATTTAAGTTTATCTCAATATTTTGTCATAGTTTGCACAGTGGGGGGGTCGTCATAATTACATTTGCACCACTTTTTGCCGCTATTGATTATTTGTATTATTGTGACTTCACACTATCTGTGTTTTTTCTGGAGTGTACTCTTAAATACTTCATGTACTATAAATGCTTGATTTTTTAAACTTAATAAAGATGTGTTTTCTATATTGTATACCACTTTTTTCCTGTGGTTTATGGTTACTCCACTTGTTCTTTTTGGTTGCATGTTGTTAGGACTACTCCACACTTATTTCTATGTCCATACTTTAGGGGGAGTTAACATAATTTTTCATCAGCTCCTGGCCAAGTATGATTATTATGCATGTTTTGACCTTTTTGTTTATATGTCAAAGGAGACTAGTATAGCTCCAGTTGGTATGGGGCCCAATTCATTATTTTTTTTTAAGAAAATCACCCATATCTAAAAGGAAGGACGATGTATCCTTAATTAAGGGGGTAAGTATTTTCTCAATAAAGACTGATAGGGGAGACAGGATAGAATCAGTGGATGCCACTATAGGGTGCCCAGGTGGGTTATCCAGACTTTTATGAACCTTTGGTAGGACATAGAACTCAGGGGTTATAAGATGTGAATTTGTAAGGAATTTGACCGTTTTTGTGTCGATAATTTTACGATGGCAAAATTCAGTTAGAACCTCCCTAATCAAATCCTTTGTGTCCTGTAAGGGATCTTTTTCTAGTTTCATGTAGATTGTGGGGTCATTAAGTTGGCGGTAAACCTCCCTCATATAATCCGATCTATTCATAACTACAATGGCCCCGCCCTTATCTGCTGGTTTGATTATTATATTCCTATCAGATTGTAAGCTCTGTAGGGCCTGAAAATCAGTAGAGTCTAGGTTAGAAGGATGATGGAGTCTGTTGCTGGCAATGTCCTGCCTTAATTTGTTGAAAGACTTATTGACAAAATCGATAAAAGCACAATGTAACTCATAATCGATCTGGCGGCGTAGTTCACGTTCAAGATCTCTCCCTCTGGTCTCCTTTGGTGGTAGTTTGAGCAAATCGCTGGGGAGATTTAACTTGGACAAAATGTTAGTGTGGCGCCCCTGAGGCTTCAGTCGCCACAGAGGTACTGCACCTTCTCCTAAGGTGTGGTACCCCACCATCCAGGTAGGGTGAGAACGCTATTCCACATTCCAACACCTGCACCCCACACACAGGATAGTTCAGCAGGGACCCATCCATGCTTTATTCTGGAAAGGTCATAGGGTGCCTTTTGTGGTCCCTGGCTTCGTAACACGAGAGGTGCTGGGGAGGCGGGTGGAGTTAGATATAAAAGAGAGGGAAGGTGTAGGATTTCAGGTTAGTCTGACAGGAAGCCATTCGGTGAGGAGAGGGGATCCCTGGAAGAAGGGATGGAGGAAGGAGTGCTGCAGCTGCCCCAGTGAGGTGGGCCAGCTGGCACGGGAAGGAAGAGAAGGAGAAAGAGACGTAGACTGGAGACTACAGATTCCATAAGAGAGATAGAACAGATTGGAACGAAGGAGAATAGAAGGATGGTGGGAAGCAGGTTGAGAAAGAGAGAGAACCCTTCCAGTCCAGAAAGGAAAGGCCGGGGTCTGGTCCCCGAGGTTGATTGGATCTTTATGTCCGGCAACAGACACCGGAGGAGTAGTGAGCCACTAACGCCTTACTCCCATCATAGACTTGGGACACAACAGTAATTGAATAGAGAGCCGGAACGCAGAGAGGAGTCCCCGAAGCAGGCTACAGCTGTCTGTCATACAAGTAGAGACTAGGAACACCTAGAGAGAGGCATTCCAGGGTAACTAAGTACTGGAGTGCTTCGCACCTAAAGGCGCATTGGAGGAGTTGTTCAGTAAGGTACATATTGGCGGAGTGTGGTGGGGAGAATCCTATCCTGCCTGGAGGTTGGCTGGGGCCCTGACCTGAAGAACACAGTGTGGAGGCAGGCAGTTGTGTGAACTGCAAACAGTGAGTAAAGCTTTGGAACCGCATACTCTGGTGTCCTCCAGTTCTTCCAGCAAGGCTACACCTGGGTACCTACATTACTTCATCTACACTGCCCTGGGACTACAGCTCCGCCTGTGGGGAGCTTTACCATCTGAGCTGCGCATACCATCAGTCCCAGAGGATCTGCCTGCAGCGTCGGCCTAACATCACACTTGTCGAGCACCACAGGTGGCGTCACAAACTATCCATATAAACTATATTACAAACATCACCGCCATTGATATTGGGCGCCCAGGGCCACGGACCGGGTCACCGCTGCTGTGACACATTCCCCTGACAACGGCCCGGTACCAAGTACCCCGCTACCCTGGGTGTGAGGGCAACCCAATTTTGGCGTCACGAACAGGATGACGAGACCCGATGCCATCGGGTTATGTGTGCCTTGGATTTACAACTTTTGAAAATGTGCAAAAGACCAAATTTAATAGACTGTGACATGAATCTCAAACATGGCTGCTGGCACGGAGAAGAAGGGCGTGAAGAGATGGGAGGTCCTAAGAAAAGACTGCAAAGAGTATTGGGCCTTCCCTGCCTGAATTACTATGTGACAGATGCATGGCCCACCCCCCCGAGGGGTTCGTATACTGGCTTGGTATGGAGGCGCTGGAAGAAGACGCCTCCCCCAGAAGGAGGGACAGAGGAAGCCAGTGGCGGGAAAGGGGCTAAGGCAGGAAGAGAAACGCCAGAACGCCATGATGGAAGGAACGCGGAGGCCAAAAGGAAATGATGAGGGGAAGCCACCTTCCCCCAGGCAGCGCTCACGGAGCGTACCACCACTTCGACACCCTTTACAGCGGCCGCCGCTGCCGCCAGGCCGGTGTTGTCACTGGATGCGACCTGCCAAGAGAAGATACATGAGAGTCCCGGAGATTGTGGGACGGGAGCGGAGTCCCAGCCCAAAGTCGGCGCGCCACGCAGGCTCCTGCCTGCCTGTCCTGGTCTTGAACCGGAACGGATACAGCTACCGGCCGTACGACAGACAACCCCGAGGGTTGTGGCTGCCATCATTTGCCATCCAGTGCCCCCGCAGGAGCCAAAACAGCACCGGGAGGTAGCAGGTATAATGACTGCCCCCAAGAAAAGGAAGAAAGGTCCAGCTCCAGAAATTTAAAATCCACTCAGAAATTTAAAATCCACTCAGAGTCTAAGAGCATTTGTGCTCGAAACGCGTACAGACACCTGGAGAATATCCCCATGCGGTGAACTTTGTTGCCGTTACTTGATCACAAGCAGCCATGAATGTATTTTAAACATGATACAATAAAAATCCTGGATTTTAAATTTCTGGAGCTGGACCTTTCTTCCTTTTCTTGGAGTCATTATACGTCCTGGCAGTGGCGTAGCTACTGTTTGTGGCGCCCGGGGCGGTCGAAAAATTTGCCGCCCCTTTGGTCGTTGATAATCCGGAAGCATCCAAAGAGCCCACACTACACTCAAAGATCTAATTTTTAGTCTGCTACTAACTCTGCTGTTATTATTTCTAGACTTTCATCTTCTTGCAGTTCTCTATATATATGTACAGTGGGGCAAAAAAGTATTTAGTCAGTCAGCAATAGTGCAAGTTCCACCACTTAAAAAGATGAGAGGCATCTGTAATTTACATCATAGGTAGACCTCAACTATGGGAGACAAACTGAGAAAAAAAATCCAGAAAATCACATTGTCTGTTTTTTTTTCATTTTATTTGCATATTATGGTGGAAAATAAGTATTTGGTCAGAAACAAGCAAACAAGATTTATGGCTCTCACAGACCTGTAACTTCTTCTTTAAGAGTCTCCTCTTTCCTCCACTCATTACCTGTAGTAATGGCACCTGTTTAAACTTGTTATCAGTATAAAAAGACACCTGTGCACACCCTCAAACAGTCTAACTCCAAACTCCACTATGGTGAAGACCAAAGAGCTGTCAAAGGACACCAGAAACAAAATTGTAGCCCTGCACCAGGCTGGGAAGACTGAATCTGCAATAGCCAACCAGCTTGAAGTGAAGAAATCAACTGTGGGAGCAATAATTAGAAAATGGAAGACATACAAGACCACTGATAATCTCCCTCGATCTGGTGCTCCACGCAAAATCCCACCCCGTGGGGTCAGAATGATCACAAGAACGGTGAGCAAAAATCCCAGAACTACGCGGGGGGACCTAGTGAATGAACTGCAGAGAGCTGGGACCAATGTAACAAGGCCTACCATAAGTAACACACTACGCCACCATGGTGGCAGACGTGTCCCACTGCTTAAGCCTGTACATGTCCGGGCCCGTCTGAAGTTTGCTAGAGAGCATTTGGATGATCCAGAGGAGTTTTGGGAGAATGTCCTATGGTCTGATGAAACCAAACTGGAACTGTTTGGTAGAAACACAACTTGTCGTGTTTGGAGGAAAAAGAATACTGAGTTGCATCCATCAAACACCATACCTACTGTAAAGCATGGTGGTGGAAACATCATGCTTTGGGGCTGTTTCTCTGCAAAGGGGCCAGGACGACTGATCCGGGTACATGAAAGAATGAATGGGGCCATGTATCGTGAGATTTTGAGTGCAAACCTCCTTCCATCAGCAAGGGCATTGAAGATGAAACGTGGCTGGGTCTTTCAACATGACAATGATCCAAAGCACACCGCCAGGGCAACGAAGGAGTGGCTTCGTAAGAAGCATTTCAAGGTCCTGGAGTGGCCTAGCCAGTCTCCAGATCTCAACCCTATAGAAAACCTTTGGAGGGAGTTGAAAGTCCGTGTTGCCAAGCGAAAAGCCAAAAACATCACTGCTCTAGAGGAGATCTGCATGGAGGAATGGGCCAACATACCAACAACAGTGTGTGGCAACCTTGTGAAGACTTACAGAAAACGTTTGACCTCTGTCATTGCCAACAAAGGATATATCACAAAGTATTGAGATGAAATTTTGTTTCTGACCAAATACTTATTTTCCACCATAATATGCAAATAAAATGAAAAAAAACCAGACAATGTGATTTTCTGGATTTTTTTTTCTCAGTTTGTCTCCCATAGTTGAGGTCTACCTATGATGTAAATTACAGACGCCTCTCATCGTTTTAAATGGTGGAACTTGCACTATTGCTGACTGACTAAATACTTTTTTGCCCCACTGTATGTATTGGCTTGATGATGCTGGATGAAGACCTAATGGCTTTTTTAATAATAATTTTTAATAATGTGACAGACCTTACATATTGGATTATATAGAGCCCTGTTTTTTATTACATACCGTCCTGTCTTGTTAGCTGTATAATGCAATGATGGCTGATGGAGCATGGGAAAGCTTCCTTTCTAAAGGAGGAGCTGATGGACTGATAGTTTGGTCACCGGCTCCTCGATCAGCAGTCATTTTATATCTAAAAAGAGAGGGGACTATGTAATAAAACAGGGCGCTGTAAATAACAAAATTAACAAGAATACACTATGTAAGAGACAGCACTATACATAACAGCAGAGGAAGCTATATAATAAGGGACGGCATCATATATAACTAGAGAGGATGGTAAGTAATAAGGGATGGTGTTATATATAATAAAAGAGGAAACTATGTAACTAAGGATGGTGTTATACAGAATTAGTGAGTACACTATATACTAAGGGACTTTGTTAGACATAGTGAGTACACTATATACTAAGGGACTGTGTTAGACATAATAAACGATAATGTCTTCCTCCACCTCCCCCTGTTCCTAAGGCCATTATAAGTCCCCCTTCCTCCCATCCCAATCCCCCACACCCCTCATTGTCCTCCTCCCCTCACATCCCATTATTGTCCTCTCCCCCACCCCATCATTGCCCTCTTCACCACCTCCATCATTTTCTTCTCCCCCACCACTTTCTTTGCTTTCTCCCCCACCACTCCCATCATTGCCCATTCCACCACCTCCATCATTTCCTCCTCCTCCACCACCCCCATTTATTGCCCTTTCCACCACCACCGTCATTGCATTCTCCCCCACCACCCCATCATCATTTATTTTTCCCCCACCACCCCATCATTGCCCTCTCCATCACCCCCATCATTGCCTTCTCCCCATCACCCCCACCCTTGCCTTCTCCCCATCATTGCCTTCTCCTTCACCCTATCACTGCCTTCTCCCCATCACTCCCATCATTGCCTGCTCCATCACCCCATCATTGTCTTCTCCCCATCACTCCCATCATTGCCTGCTCCATCACCCCACCATTGTCTTCTCCCCATCACTCCCATCATTGCCTTCTCCATCACCCCATCACTCCCATCATTGCCTGCTCCATCACCCCATCACTCCCATTATTGTCTGCTCCATCACTCCCATCATTGCCTGCTCCATCACCCCATCATTGTCTTCTCCCATCACTCCCATCATTGCCTTCTCCATCACCCCATCACTCCCATCATTGCCTGCTCCATCACCCCATCACTCCCATCATTGTCTGCTCCATCACCCCCATCATTGCCTGCTCCATCACTCCCATCATTGCCTTCTTCTTCACCCCATCACTGCCTTCTCCCCATCACTCCCATCATTGCCTGCTCCATCACCCCATCATTGTCTTCTCCCCAACACTCCCATCATTGCCTGCTCCATCACCCCATCACTCCCATCATTGCCTGCTCCATCACCCCATCATTGTCTTCTCCCCATCACTCCCATCATTGCCTTCTCCTTCACCCCATCACTGCCTCCTCCCCATCACTCCCATCATTGCCTTCTCCATCACCCCATCTTTGTCTTCTCCCCATCACTCCCATCATTGCCTTCTCCATCACCCCATCACTGCCTTCTCCCCATGACTCCCATCATTGCCTGCTCCATCACCCCATCACTCCCATCATTGTCTGCTCCATCACCCCCATCATTGCCTGCTCCATCACTCCCATCATTGCCTTCTCCTTCACCCCATCACTGCCTTCTCCCCATCACCCCCATCATTGCTTGCTCCATCACTCCCATCATTGCCTTCTCTGCATCACCCCCATCATGGCCTTCTCCCATTACCCCCTCATGGCCTTCTCCCATCACCCCAGGCCCAGGCATTATGGCCTTCTCTCTCCCCATCACAGTCTTCTCATGTCCCCATCTCCTCCAGGGCCAGGCTAACCTACACACACACAGACATACACACACACACACACAGACATACATACAGACATACACACAGACAGACAGACATACACACAGACACCACCTCTCTCCTCTCACCTGTCCGCAGCATCGCCCGCGCTTCCTCGCTCACACAGCAGCGGCCGCTGAATGATGACGTCATTCAGCGGCGCTTCTGTGTCAAACAGGAAGCGTGGCCTCCGGGCAGGAAGCAGGACGGACCCTTGCAGCTCCGCTCCTGCTATTCCCGCTTGCAGGCAGCGGAGCTGCTGTGATTTCTCCCTGCCCACCGCTGCACTGCACTGTGCCTCACTGCCTCCGCGCTTCTCCCACAGAGAGAAATTGCTGCTGCTGATGCTGCGCCGCCCCCACACATGTGCCACCTGGGGCGGACCGCCCCCCCGCCCACCTCACGCTACGCCACTGCTTCCTGGTAGAGACGTGTCCGCGCTCAGAGCTTTTCAATAGTTCTTACGAACTTACAAGAGGTGAGCTGAAATTTATCTTTTTCAGTCATGATGACTGCCCCTACCATGATCCTAGTATTGGGAGCCGCACCTGCAGACAGAAATGGTCCAGTGATCGCGCCGACATCAGGGGGTGGCCACCGAATTGATGAAGACACCACATCTGGTAGCCGCTAAGAAAAAAAAAAATTTACAAATCTCGTTACCCAGGAGGGTTTGTTTGCACCAGTTGTGCTTTGTTGTTTTGCTATCATGTTTTTCCGGTAGCACTTTTGTTGCCCAGTTTTTGATTGGCAGCATTTTCCCAATTTGAACTAGCGATCATGAACTTGGAGTGATCCAAAAACTTTTATTGTAAATAGTTGCACCTCTTTAGGTGCCCTTTCTTGGTTTTACATATAAAGAGACTGTTTGCGAAGATGATGTTTTTGAATGGACACTTTTCGAAGAATGATGTCTACCTCAAGGGACAATGCAAGAAATCCCGGCTGGGAGCAGTGTTCAGCACTTTGCAAGAATCTTTGAATGTTTTATGATAACGTATTTGATAATGTTGTGTCTTATGAAAAGTAAATGTCTTTTATAGCATGTTTGATACAGAAGATTAGAAAAGTTTTGAGATAGAATGTGAGAATTGAATAAAGAATTGAAAGTGACAGGTGACGGGCCAAGTACAGATGGTCAGTGTCTTGCGTCCAGTAGAGAGAGAGAGAGAAAGAATAATTGCACTTTGAATTAGGAATTGCACTTAAAGAAATTCACATCCTATAACCCCTGTATTCTATGTCCTACCAAAGGTTCATAAAAGTCTGGATAACCCCCCTGGGCGCCCTATAGTGGCATCCACTGATTCCGTCCTGTCTCCCCTATCAGTCTTTATTGAGAAAATACTTACCCCCTTAATTAAGGATACATTGTCCTTCCTTTTAGATACAGTTGATTTTCTTAAAAAAATTAATGAATTGGGCCCAATACCAACTGGAGCTATACTAGTCTCCTTTGACGTCAAGGACTTATACACCTCCATTCCGCATGACAAGGGCATACACTGTGTTCACAGTTTACTGACACGGGCCAACGTACACAAAGACATAATTGATTTAACTTTGCATCTCCTCAGGATAGTTCTGACACGCAATTATTTCATGTTTGAGGAGAATTTTTTCCTTCAAACCAGGGGTACTGCCATGGGATCGAACATGGTGCCTCCGTACGCCAACAGCTACATGGCCATATTTGAGGAGGAAGTGGGATACACCAATATTCTTTTCCAAACCCATTGTGTGGAAACGTTACATAGATGATGTATTTTGCGTCTGGACGGGTTCTTCTGAATCCTTAGAGATATTTTTCAGTAGTCTGAACAATGCCTGGACAGGCCTCTCTTTTACCATTACTAGTAGTGAGTCACAGGTCAGCTTCATGGACACCATGATTATAGAAGACGATCAGGGCAACTTCAGCTCTGATCTCTACACAAAACCAATGGATAGGAATAGCCTCCTTCATTATTCTAGTTTGCATCCTCCGGCAGTGAAAAAAGGCAATTCCCAAATCTCAGTAAAAGAGAGTGCAGAGGATAGTTTTGGATCCTGAAAAACGTGAAATGCGTTTACAACAAATTAATTCTAAGTTTATGGAGCATGGCTATCCTCAGAACGCCTTAACAGAAGCCTTAGACTCAAACATGATTACTCGTACAGAAATAGCCTCACGGTTACCGTTTGCTCACACCTACCACCCATATGTCAACATTCTACACAAAACCTTAAGGAAGCATTGGACCCTCTTGTCTACTGCTTACCCTGATGTTCCAGAATTTCGTAACCCTTTTCTTCCATGTTATAAGAGACCCAATAACATACGTGATTCGCTTATTAGGGCAGACATTGGCCCCAGACAAAGAATCTCTACACAGAGATTTATACAAAATCCCCGCACTGGCACGTACCCTTGTTTGCATTGTCATCAATGCAACAACGTACAAAAAGGAGATGCAATTTTTCATCCCCACTCAGGCAAGAAATATCACATCAAGGATTTTTCTACCTGTGACACTAGTTATGTAATTTATCTCATTAAATGCCCTTGTGGGCTCCTCTACGTAGGCGAGACAACTCAAGCCATAAGAGACAGGATTAGTAAACACAAATTTACGTACTATCAGATGTAAGAATTTGCTTCTCCCTTTGCCCCACCATTTTCACACAAAAGGACATAGTGTTGTACAATTGAAATTCCAGGTCATCAAACATGTCCCAAATCCTAGACGTGGGGGCGACCGGATTAGGCTATTGAAACGAAGGGAATCCTACTGGATTCATGAGTTACAAACATTGACCCCCAAGGGACTAAACAGGGATTATGATCTATTGTCTATTATGTGACACTACAATATAATGATGATTATGATGCCTTATAACACTATTCCATTTCCTTTTTTTAGAGGGCTATGAGTTGGAGTATATCAAGATATAGGAACATTATGTTTCCTGTCATTATATGGCAGATATTTTAAATTTTGAATATTAATGTTGTTTTTCTTTTCATTCTAGAGTCGTCTCTACTGATTTCAAATTGGCTTACTTCACGTGTCACGTTCGTCTGGACCTCACTGTATCACTGTCCTCACCCAACTGCAAAAATTAGTATTGGTATCGGCATTTTGGTTTCACTTATACACCCAACTGTGTAATTGTTTGAGAGATATAGATATCATATTGCCTTTAGAGATATTATTCATTTATTCTCCACTCCACCATTTGTAAGCTCTTTTTTCACAATATCTCCATATTCCTGGCAAATCAGCAAATAAAAAATGAAAAAATAATAAGATCATTTTTTTAAAAGTTTTTTCTTATAGTAGATACATAACAGACACAGGGAAACCTAAGGGTGGCATCAATAGGACTCATGTTGGAGCCTACAAGTTTGTCTGGTTTGAGCATATATTACAGCACAAGAGCGCTAAATGCTTTTTCCTGTAACGCTACATTCTGCCTTTGTTTATCTAATAGTTAAGCCAGCTCTGCCACGTAACCCATTAGTTCCTCCCATCCACACATGTGACCCATATCCATGCACTCCATTGGAGCAAGGTAGCTCCTATTGGCCTCTATAGTGTAGAACAGAGCGCAAGTTGATTGACACCTCTGACCGGGCACTTCCGGCTTCCTATATCCGGTTGGCGCGGGCTTAGTCCCACCTCTATGCTATTTAGACTTGTCAATGACCGTGCACAGGGCTACCAAACGGCGGCGGATACCGCGTCTAGCCCTGCACACCTGCAACCTACTTCTACATGGTAAGCATTCTCACTTCAGCCCGCTCTGTGTTACCGGGCACCGCCACCACTGCTCCATGGCTCATGAGATTATTTCCTTCATTTACAGTCCCATATGGGCCTTTAGCTATCGGTCTCACTACAGACATCTCCTACAGGTATATTTTCACATAATATATTATATATATGCCCAGCTCACAGCGGTCAGTTGATTCTTTTTTTAAAACAATGTTTCAGGCAAACTGCTTCAGCAATCCAGTGGGAACCCAGCTTGTTTCCCTTATAGAACATATTATCTCCAATTGATTTACCAGGTATATGTATAATATCTTCAGATTTTTCTTTTCATTTATCTTTTCATTCTTTATGCCTCACTATTTATGATTTCATGTCCCTTGTTCCACTACAGCACAGCACACCTCAAGGGTAGCTGGAAGCTCCCTATACACCTGCACCATATTTGGAAGCAGGTATAATCATGGTAATACTCTTCCTAATAATAATATCACTATTATATGATACAATATTCTGATATTACTCCACTTACCTTGTTATAGGAATTCACAAAAAGATTATTTTGCTCATGGACATACGTTTGTTCATTCTACCGTGATAGCAGTCGGGTATGTCCTTTTTTTTCACAGATTACCTCACCCATCTTCTCATCCACTTTGGTCTTCTGACACATGGTTATTTTGGTTTTATAACACAATCTTGATGAAACTGTCTATACTATGTGGAGATTTATATTAATGACAGATATTGACTGGTTGATATATGCTTGTCAACTTGTGTTTAGTATTTGTCATGAGGACTTGTTATGACTTTATGCTTTTCTTTCAAATTTGTTATGGCAGACTGATGAAGGCAAATTGTATTTTAGAATTAGAATTAGAAATAGAATCGTAGAGTTGGAAGGGACCTCCTGGGCCATCTGGTCCAACCCCCTGCTCAAAGCAGGATTCGCTAAATCATCCCAGTCAGATGTCTGTCCAGCCTCTGTTTGAAGACATCCATTGAAGGAGAACTCACCACTTCTCGTGGCAGCTTGTTCCAATCATTGATCACTCTAACTGTCAAAAAGTTTTTTCTAATATCTAATCTGTGTCTCCTCCCATTCAGTTTCATCCCATTGCGTCTAGTCTTTCCTTGTGCAAATGAGAATAAAGTTGATTCTTCTACAATGTGACAACCCTTTAGATATTTGTAGACAGCTATTAAGTCTCCTCTCAGTCTTCTCTTTTGCAAACTAAACAATCCCAAATCCTGCAACCTTTCCTCATAAGACAGTGTTTGCAGACCGGTCACAATTCTGGTTGCTCTTTTCTGAACTTGCTCCAGTTTGTTGATGTCTTTTTTAAAATGTGGTGCCCAAAACTGGACACAATATTCCAGATGAGGTCTGACCAAAGAGGAGTAGAGGGAAATAATGACTTCACGCTATCTAGACTGTATGCTTCTGTTAATACATCCTAGAATTGCATTTGCTTTTTTTGCTGCTGCATCACACTGTTGACTCATATTCAGTCTGTGATCTATTAGTATACCCAAGTCTTTTTCACATGTGCTGTTGCTTAGGCCTATTCCTCCCATTCTGTATATGCTTTTTTCATTTTTATTGCCCAGATGTAGTACTTTGCATTTTTCCCTGTTAAAAACCATTCTGTTAGTTGCTGCCCACTTCTCCAGTTTATTTATATCTTTTTGAATCCTCTCTCTCTCTTCTCTAGTATTATCTATCCCTCCTAGCTTTGTGTCATCAGCAAATTTAATCAGTTTACCCTCAATTCCTTCATCTAAATCGTTGATAAAGATGTTGAACAATACAGGGCCCAGGACAGAGCCCTGTGGTACTCCACTTGAGACATTCTTCCAACTGGATGTGCAGCCATTTACGACCACTCTTTGGGTCCGATCACTAAGCCAGTTATGAATCCACCTAACAGTTGCCATGTCCATTCCATACTTAGTCATTTTTTCAATAAGGATTGTATGAGATACTTTGTCAAATGCTTTGCTGAAGTCAAGATATACTATACAGTGGGGCAAAAAAGTATTTAGTCAGTCAGCAATAGTGCAAGTTCCACCACTTAAAAAGATGAGAGGCGTCTGTAATTTACATCATAGGTAGACCTCAACTATGGGAGACAAACTGAGAAAAAAAATCCAGAAAATCACATTGTCTGTTTTTTTTTTCATTTTATTTGCATATTATGGTGGAAAATAAGTATTTGGTCAGAAACAAGCAATCAAGATTTCTGGCTCTCACAGACCTGTAACTTCTTCTTTAAGAGTCTCCTCTTTCCTCCACTCATTACCTGTAGTAATGGCACCTGTTTAAACTTGTTATCAGTATAAAAAGACACCTGTGCACACCCTCAAACAGTCTGACTCCAAACTCCACTATGGTGAAGACCAAAGAGCTGTCAAAGGACACCAGAAACAAAATTGTAGCCCTGCACCAGGCTGGGAAGACTGAATCTGCAATAGCCAACCAGCTTGGAGTAAAGAAATCAACTGTGGGAGCAATAATTAGAAAATGGAAGACATACAAGACCACTGATAATCTCCCTCGATCTGGTGCTCCACGCAAAATCCCACCCCGTGGGGTCAGAATGATCACAAGAACGGTGAGCAAAAAACCCAGAACCTCGCGGGGGGACCTAGTGAATGAACTGCAGAGAGCTGGGACCAATGTAACAAGGCCTACCATAAGTAACACACTACGCCACCATGGACTCAGATCCTGCAGTGCCAGACGTGTCCCACTGCTTAAGCCTGTACATGTCCGGGCCCGTCTGAAGTTTGCTAGAGAGCATTTGGATGATCCAGAGGAGTTTTAGGAGAATGTCCTATGGTCTGATGAAACCAAACTGGAACTGTTTGGTAGAAACACAACTTGTCGTGTTTGGAGGAAAAAGAATACTGAGTTGCATCCATCAAACACCATACCTACTGTAAAGCATGGTGGTGGAAACATCATGCTTTGGGGCTGTTTCTCTGCAAAGGGGCCAGGATGACTGATCCGGGTACATGAAAGAATGAATGGGGCCATGTATCGTGAGATTTTGAGTGCAAACCTCCTTCCATCAGCAAGGGCATTGAAGATGAAATGTGGCTGGGTCTTTCAACATGACAATGATCCAAAGCACACCGCCAGGGCAACGAAGGAGTGGCTTCGTAAGAAGCATTTCAAAGTCCTGGAGTGGCCTAACCAGTCTCCAGATCTCAACCCTATAGAAAACCTTTGGAGGGAGTTGAAAGTCCGTGTTGCCAAGCGAAAAGCCAAAAACATCACTGCTCTAGAGGAGATCTGCATGGAGGAATGGGCCAACATACCAACAACAGTGTGTGTCAACCTTGTGAAGACTTACAGAAAACGTTTGACCTCTGTCATTGCCAACAAAGGATATATCACAAAGTATTGAGATGAAATTTTGTTTCTGACCAAATACTTATTTTCCACCATAATATGCAAATAAAATGAAAAAAAAACAGACAATGTGATTTTCTGGATTTTTTTTTCTCAGTTTGTCTCCCATAGTTGAGGTCTACCTATGATGTAAATTACAGACGCCTCTCATCTTTTTAAGTGGTGGAACTTGCACTATTGCTGACTGACTAAATACTTTTTTGCCCCACTGTATCTACAGCATTTCCTTGATCCACCCAATCAGTGATTCCGTCATAGAAGGAAATTAAGTTAGTCTGACATGACTTACTAGTTACAAACCCATGCTGACTCTGTTTAAGCACTTCATTCTTATCCAGGTACTGACATACATGTTGTTTAATAATTTGTTCAAAGATCTTTCCTGGTATAGAAGTCAGACTCACCGGCCTATAGTTGCCTGGGTCCACCTTCTTCCCCTTTTTGAAGATAGGAACAACATTTGCTCTTCTCCAGTCTTCTGGGACTTCTCCTGTTCTCCAAGAATTTTCAAAGATTATGGAGAGGGGTTCAAAAATTTCTTCTGCTATCTCCTTCAGTACTCTGGGGTGTAATTCATCTGGACCTGGAGACTTGAATTCATTTAGGTTAGCTAAGTGTTTCCTCACTATCTTTCTGTTTATAGATATCCTGGATTCTTTTATTCCCTTAATAGGACAGTGAAGAACAGTTGATGTCACATTTCCTTTCTGAGAGAAAACAGATGCAAAATATGAATTTAAAAGTTCGGCCTTCTCAACATCCTGTCTTACCATTTCATCATTTTCATCCTGTAAAAATCCTATAGCATCTTTGACTTTTCTTTTACTTTTGACATATCCCCAAAATCCTTTATTATTGCTTTTGACATCTCTTGAAAGCCTCAATTCATTGTCAGCTTTAATAATCTGATTTGTGCCCTGCAGGTTCTGCAGACAGCATTATATTCTTCTTTAGATATGCCTCCCTCTTTCCATTTTATAAACATTTTTTTCTTCCTTTTTAGCATGTGCTTAAGTTCTGTGTTCATCCATCCTGGCTTCCTTAAATGCTTCCTATTCTTCCCTTTTTTCGGAATTGTTAACAATTGTGCTTTGAGAATTTCATTTTTCAAGATTTCCCATCCTTCCTGGACATTTTTGTCTTTAAGGATATCCAGCCATTAGATCCCTCCAATTCTCTTTCTGAATCCCTTAAAATCTGCCTTTCTGAAATCTAACCTTGACGTCTGAGTCTTCACAAGTCTTCCTCCTCTAGTTATCCAAAATTCTAAAATAGCATGGTCGCTACCTCCTAGGGTCCCAGCCACTTTTACCTCCTCAACCATTTCCTCCCTGTTTATAAGGATTAGATCCAAGGTAGCAGTTCCCCTTGTTTTCTCCCCTACCTTTTGGAAGATAAAGTTGTCAGCAAGAGAGGATAAGAATTTCCTTGACCTGTTAGTTTTGCCTGAGAGAGATTCCCAACAAATGTCTGGATAGTTGAAATCTCCCATGACAACTATGTCATATTTTTGGGAGAACTTGGCCATTTGATGCATAAAGAGTTCATCCATATCTTCAGGTTGCACAGGCGGCCTGTAGTAAATGCCTACAATGGTGTCCTTTCCATTGTTCTGTCCTTGTATTCTTACCCAAACAGTTTCCGCAGAACTCCCAGTCTCTGAAGCTTCAATCTCTGTGCAGATATACGCGTTTCTAACATACAATGCGACACCTCCTCCTCGTTTATCAAGTCTGTTTCTTGCAAATAAGTTGTATCGTTCTAGTCTTGTATTACAATCATGTGTATTGTCCCACCAAGTTTCAGTGATTCCAATGACATCATATTTCTTTTCCTGTGTTAGTAGTTCCAATTCTCCTTGTTTGCTGCCCATGCTTTGTGCATTAGTATAGAAACATTTTAGTTTGTGATTGGTTTCTCTTTCTCCAATATTTTTATTAATTAGATTCTTTTGTCTTTGTTCTTCCTTTCCACTTCTAATAGCAGAGTTCTCAATAGCATTTGTCAGGTGTATGGCTTTTTCTGGTCTTTTGCTTCCCTTCCCATGTTGTTCTAGTTTAAAGCTCTCCTTACAAGTGTAGCAAGACGACTTCCAAATACATGTTTTCCAGTCTTTGTAAGGTGCACCCCATCTCTAGCAAGTAGTCCATCGTAAAGGTAACTCACTCCGTGATCCAGAAATCCAAATCGTTGATGACAGCACCATCGACGTAGCCAGTTGTTCACCTGCAGAATCTTATTCCACCTCCTTGTTCCATGTCCATCCACTGGGAGGATGGAAGAGAAGACCACCTGCGCTCCCAGTTCTTTCACTTTCTTGCCTAAGTCTTCAAAGTCTCTGCAGATGGTTTCCAGGTCGTTTGTTGCGGTGTCATTTGTCCCCACATGTAGTAGCAGGAATGGGTAGTCATCTGTAGGTCTGAAGAGTCCTGATATCCTGTCAGACACATCTGTAGGCCGAAACGTCTTTTGTAGGACTGCACACAAATAAAAACTTCACTTATAAAGGACCATTCAGTTGAGTGCCAAGTTACTTTATTATTTGCTTGGGTCTGGGTAACCTACTTGTGCACCTTGTGGTAGTGCCACGCTATACTTGACAGAGATCAGGTGACTGACTTGGCCATTCAAGAATATTCCACTTCTTTGCTTTAATAAACTCCTGGGTTGCTTTGGCTTTATGTTTTGGGTCATTGTCCATCTGTAGTATGAAACGATGACCAATCAGTTTGGCTGCATTTGGCTGGATCTGAGCACACAGTGTGACTCTGAATACCTCAGAATTCATTCGGCTGCTTCTGTCCTGTGTCACATCATCAATAAACACTAGTGACCCAGGGCCACTGGCAGCCATGTATGCCCAAGCCATCACAGTGCCTCTGCCGTGTTTTACAGATGATGTGGTATGCTTTGGATCATGAGCTGTACCATGCCTTCACCATACTTTTCTCTTTCCATCATTATGGTAGAGGTTGATCTTGGTTTCATCTGTCCAAAGAATGTTCTTCCAGAACTGTGCTGGCTTTTTTAGATGTTTTTTTTAGCAAAGTCCAGTCTAGCCTTTTGATTCTTGATGCTTATGAGTGGCTTGCACCGTGCAGTGAACCTCTGTGTTTACTTTCATGCAGTCTTCTCTTTATGGTAGATTTGGATATTGATACGCCTACGTCCTGGAGAGTGTTGTTCACTTGGTTAGCTGTTGTGAAGGGGTTTCTCTTCACCATGGAGACTATTCTGCGATCATCCACCACTGTTGTATTCCGTGGGCGCTCAGGTCTTTTTGCATTGATGAGTTCACCAGTGCTTTCTTTCTTTCTCAGGATGTGCCAAACTGTAGATTTTGCCACTCCTAATGTTGTAGCAATTTCTCGGATGGGATTTTTCTGCTTTTGCAGCTTAAGGATGGCTTGTTTCACCTGCATGGAGAGCTCCTTTGACCGCATGTTTACTTCACAGCAAAACCTTCCAAATGCAAGCACCACACCTCAAATCAACTCCAGGCCTTTTATCTGCTTAATTGAGAATGACATAATGAAGGGATTGCCCACACCTGTCCATGAAATAGCCTTGGAGTCAATTGTCCAATTACTTTTGGTCCCTTTAAAAACAGGGTGGCACATGTTAAGGAGCTGAAACTCCTAAACCCTTCATCCAATTTTAATGTGGATACCCTCAAATGAAATCTGAAAGTCTGAACTTCAACTGCATCTGAATTGTTTTGTTTACAATTCATTGTGGTAATGTCTAGAACCAAAATTAGAAAAATGTCTCTGTCCAAATATATATGGACCTAACTGTATATGGTATTTATGAGTACTAATTATATATATATATATATATATATATATATATTAGGGGTTGGACTCACTCAGGTGCGTCAGGAGGAAAATAGGAGGTTCGTTTCTTTAACCTCTTAACCCCAAAGGGTGGTTTGCATGTTCATGACCGGGCCAATTTTTACAATTCTGACCACTGTCTCTTTATGAGGTAATAACTCTGAAACGCTTCCATGGATCCTGGTGATTCTGACATATTGTCCTTCATGTTAGTGGTAAAATTAATTTCAAATAACTTGCGTTTATTTGTGAAAAAAGTGGAAATTTGGCGAAAATTTTTAAAATTTTGCAATTTTCCAACTTTGAATTTTTAAATTTTTATGCCCTTAAATCACAGAGATACGGCACACAAAAAACTTAATAAGTAACATTTCTCACATGCTTACTTTACATCAGCACAATTTTGGAACCAAAATTGTTTTTTGTTAGGAAGTTATAAGGGTTAAAAGTTGACCAGCGATTTCTCATTTTTGCAACACCATTTTATTTTTACGGACCACATCACATTTGAAGCCACTTTGAGGGGTCTATATGATAGAAAATACCCAAAAGTGACCCCATTCTAAAAACTGCACCCCTTAAGGTGCTCAAAACAACATTCAAGAAGTTTATTAACCATTCAGCTGCGTCACAGGAATTTTTTGAATATTTAAAAAAAAATGAACATTTAACTTTTTTTCACAAAAAAAATAATTCAGGTTCAATTTTTTTTATTTTACCAAGGGTAACAGGAGAAATTGGCTGCAAAAGTTATTGTGCAGTTTGTCCTGAGTACGCTGATACCTGATATGTGGGGGAACCACTGTTTCGGCGCATGGCAGAGCTCAGAAGGGAAAGAGCGTTGTTTGACTTTTTCAATGCAAAATTGGCTGGAATTCAGATTGGACGCCATGTCACATTTGGAGAGCCCCTGATGTACCTAAACAGTGGAAACCCCCCACATGTGACCCCATTTTGGAAACTAGACCCCCCCAAGGAACTTATCTAGATATGTGGTGAGAACTTTGAACCCACAAGGGCTTCACAGAAGTTTATAACGTACAGCGGTATACTTAAGAAATCAAATTTTTTCCACAAAAATGATCTTTTCACCGCCAATTTTTACTTTTCCAAGGGTAACAGGATGCTAAAAGTTATTGTGCAATTTGCAAATGGCAGAGCTCAGAAGGGAAGCAGCGCCATTTGACTTTTTTGGGCTGGAATTGAGATCGGACACCATGTCGCGATTGGAAAACCCGATGTACCAAAACAGTGGAAACCCCCCACAAATGACACCATTTTGGAAACTAGACCCCCCAAGGAACTTATCTAGATGTGAGGTGAGCACTTTGAATCACCCAGTGCTTCACAGAAGTTTATAACAATCGGGCGTGAAAATAAAAAAAATCGTATTTTTTCACCAAACATGATCATTTAGTCCCCAATTTTTTTATTTTCCCAAGGGTACCAGGAAAAAATGAACACCAAAAGTTGTTGTCCAATTTGTCCTGAGTACACTGATACCCCATATGTGGGAGAAAACTACTGTATGGGCACACGTCGGGGCTTGGAAGGGAAGTAGTGACGTTTTGGAATGCAGACTTTGATGGAATGGTCTGCGGGTGTCATGTTGCCTTTGGAGAGCCCCTGATGTACCTAAACAGTGGAAACCCCCCACAAATGACACTATTTTGGATACTAGACCCCCTAAGGAACTTATCTAGATGTGTGGTGAGCACTTTGAACCCCCAAGGGCTTCACAGAAGTTTATAATGCCCGGGCATGAAAATAAAAAAAATTGTATTTTTTCCACAAACATGATCATTTAGTCCCCAATTTTTTTATTTTCCCAAGGGTAACAGGAGAAATTGGACCCCAAAAGCTGTTGTACAATTTGTCCTGAGTACGCTGATACCCGATATGTGGGAGAAAACTACCGTATGGGCACACGTCGGGGCTCGGAAGCGAAGTAGTGACGTTTTGGAATGCAGACTTTGATGGAATGGTCTGCGGGTGTCATGTGCGTTTGGAGAGACCCTGATGTACCTAAACTATTGAAACTCCCCACAAGTGACCCCATTTTGGAAACTAGACCCCCCACGGAACTTATCTAGATGTGTGGTGAGCACTTTGAACCCCCAAGTGCTTCACAGAAGTTTATAACGCCCGGGCGTGAAAATAAAAAAATCATTTTTTTCCACAAAAATGATATTTTTGCCCCAATTTTTTGTTTTCCTAAGGGTAACAGGAGAAATTGGACCCGAAAAGTTGTTTTGCAATTTGTCCTGAGTGGGCTGATACTCTATGTGGGGGTAAAACACTGTTTGGGCGCATAGCAGAGCTTTGAAGGGAAGGAGCACCATTTGACTTTTTCAATGCAGAATTGGCTGGAATTGAGATCAGACACCATGTTGCATTTGGAGAGCACCTGATGTGCCCAAACAGTGGAAACCTCCCAATTATAAATCCAACCCTAACCCCAACACACCCCTAACCCTAATCTCAGCCCTAGCCCTAACCCTAACCCTAGCCCTAACCCTAGCCCTAACCCTAATGGGAAACTGGAAATAAATACATTTTCTTTTAATTTTATTATTTTTCCCTAACTAAGGGGGTGATAACGGGGGGGTTGATTTACTACTTATGGCGGTTTTTATTTTTGGCAGCTGTCATACGCTAAAAGACGCTTTTTATTGTAAAAATAGTTTTTGCATCACCACATATTGAGAGCTATAATTTTTCCATATTTTGACCCACCAAGTCATGTGAGGTCTTATTTTTTGCGGGACGAGCTGACGTTTTTATTGGTATCATTTTCGGGCACGTGACATTTTTTGATCGCTTTTTATTCTGATTTTTGGGACGCAGAATGAACAAAAACCAGAGTTTCATGAATTTCTTTTGGGGGGTGCGTTTACACAGTTCCGCTTGCGGTAAAATTGATAAAGCAGTTTTATTCTTCGGGTCAGTACGGTTACAGCGATACCTCATTTAGGTCTTTTTTTATGTTTTGGCGCTTTTATGCAGTGAAAACAATTTTATATAAAAAATAATTATTTTTGCATCGCTTTATTCTGAGAGCTATAACTTTTTTATTTTTTGCTGATGATCTTTATGGCAGCTCGTTTTTTGCGGGACAAGATGACGTTTTCAGTGGTACCATGGATATTTATATGCGTCTTTTTGATCGCGTGTTATTGCTCTTTTTGTTCGGCGGTATGATAATAAATCATTATTTTTTACTTCATTTTTTATTTTTATTTTTAAGGGGTTCGCTAAAGGGGTTAACTAAAGGGACAATTTCATAGGGTGGGTCGTTACGGACGTGGCAATACCAAATATGTGTACTTTTATTGTTTTTTTTTTATTTCCAAAAAATGAATTTATTAGGGAATATTTTTTTTTTTATTTAGCGATTTTTTTTTTAAATAATTTTTACGCTTTTTTTTCTTTTTAACTTTATTACATTGTTCCAGGTGTGACATCACTGTCCTGTGACAGATTGCTGATCTGTCACATCACAGATCCCTGTGACAGATCAGCGATCTGTCACAAGCACTACACAGGCTTCATCCTTGCCTGCGCTTTGCAGGCATGAGGAAGCCAGCTCCCTGCAGGCCCCCGAAGGTCCCCGTCGCCATCTTGGATTCGGGGACCTGCAGGGATAGAGCCCTCCGCAGCAGCGCTGCACATTGCGCTGCTGTGGGGCGCTCAGGGAAGCACGGAGGGAGCCCCCTCCCTGCCGATGCTTCCCTTTAACCCCCGGTACACCGCAATCGTGTTTGATCGCGGTGTGCAAGGGGTTAATGTGTCGGGGGTGGTCCGTGACCGCCCCTGACACATTGTGCTGGCTGTCAGCTGTGATAATCAGCTGACACCCGGCCGACATCAGCGGCGCTCACCACGTGGGCGCCGCTGATCGCTGTGACGTACTATCCCGTCCCTGGGAATTAAGTCCCAGGACACATGGATGGGATAGTATGTCACATGGCAGTAAGGGGTTAAAAAGTCAGTGTGGGTTTATTTACTTCAAAAACCCCTCAGAAATAACAAAAGGTAAACAACCTTCAGAGTGGGCAAAACAACACCAAAATGTCCTTAGCCGGGTTCTGCTCCCTTAGGCACACAGGGCACACAGGCTGGGTAATGTCCAGCACACAGACTCAGTCTGGAACCACACACACAGAAAGACTTCTCCCTCTCTGCACACAAACCATGCACCAAACAGCCTCCATTATGAGGTCTGTGGGTAACCCACCTCTTATAGCTTCATAGCTACCTGCAACCCAGACCCAGGTGCACTAAACAACATCTTAGCGCTATATATATATATATATATTATACATACACACACATACAGTGTGTCCGTAAAGTCATGGTGCACTTTTATAGTTTAAATTTGGCGCCCTTTCTCTGGCCCAATCATATCAGACCTGTTCATGAGGAGAGATAACAAGAACCAATCAAACAACACAAACTCATTTAAGCTGTTGCTGAGCCCCCAGTCAGATTAACCCCTGATAAAATGAACTCTGATTAATACACTGCCAGGTCTGTGACATCATGCAACCATAAGTATTGATGTGTGTAGGGCAACAAATGGAGCCCACATCGAACTGCACTGAATAGGTATGAAAGTGGGAGAGTTTTTCTTTTATTTGGAGCAGATTTCACATTTCTATCGTCTTTTGTTGCTTTCCAGTGACTGGTCAAAAGTGCACCATGACTTTACGGACACACTGTGTATATATATAATATATATATACACACACTTTTAGGGTTGGTGGAACGCATCAAATAAAATATGATAATAAGGTGCATTCGCCACCCGGGGTCCACCGTTCAGAGATGTAAAACTGCAACTAATGTGAACAATGGCGGAGTGGAGCTGTGAGCAAGCACTGAGTTAAACACGCTGAGTTAAATGCCACTCGGTGTGAACAGAGTGCCAAGCACCTGACTCTGCTGCTCCACAGAGCAGTACAACTGAGTTCACTCAAAGCTATGCCCTGTTAGACATCACAGGAAGAGTTGAGCGACTTTTGCTTTTTTAGGGTCGAGTTTCATTTCATGAAACCCGACTTTTCCAAAAGTCGGGTCGAGCAAAATCGGCCGACTATAGGGAAAAGTCGGGGGTTCGACCGAAACATGAAACCCAATGGGGAATTAAAGTCGGCAGTGAGAGGAGGACAGGAAACACACCTACAGTGCCCATTTGAATGCCAAAAGCATCAATTCTTCTTACTTAAGCTTGTCAACCTTAATTAACTTCATAATACTAGTTACGCACTGAAAAATGGGGGTTATTTGGCTAAAGTTGTGGGGGGGTAGGGCTGGCTCCAGGTTTTCATGTGCCCTGGGCAAAAGAGCGCCCCTTTAACACATACCACAACTCATGATGCTCTGATACGGCAGAGAAATAGCGGTATAGTACAATGAAAAATACTTCACTTTTTACATCTCAGGACGAGGCCCATCTATTTCTCCATACAGAATCATTTGTCCCATATAATGTTTGAAACAGTATATGATGAGCTCCACATAATGCTACAGTATATATTGGTCCCCATGGATGAAGCTCCACTGTCTTATGGACCCAAATAATGCTCCAAACATAATGGGCCCCATTTCTAATGCTCTAGTGTATAATGGGCCCTGTAAATGCTGCTCCAGTGTCTGATGTCCACCTTTGGAATGTTCCAGTGTATGGTGGGCCCCATCTATCATTCTCCAGAGTATAGTGCTCCCCAAAAATTGCTGTCCCAACATTGAAAACAATGAAATAAGTCTCCTCGCTAGGGAATCCCTGTACTAGTCTGGACTCCTCGTCGTCCCCATCTTCCATCTCACTGCACAGTATTTCAACCTTGCAAGTGCTGTGATCCTGAGCAAGCGGGGGGGCCCACTCGTTGGCGACGGCACTGGCACAGGGCCCCTGATAGTACGGTGGTGTGTCTGACGGCGGGTGTGCCGAACCTGCACTTTCATCTGCAGCTTCCTCTTTGTCACCGTGTAAGATGGAACTGTATATGGGAAGGGTAACCTGAGTTTCATCAGGGTCAGATTCAGGCCGTGTAGCATGCGAGGGGAATGTAGTGGTCTGGGTCAATGTACCAGCAGATTCATCGAGCAGTGGCTGGGCATCAGTGCACTTGTGTCGCCCCCAGGAGTACGGTCGCCACAGTGGCATTACCTTCCTCCTAGGGAGTGTGATGTCATGCTTGGGAGCAACGAAGGATCTCTCTAGCAGGTTAACTTATTGGGCGGCGTTATTTCCACAAGTCACGACCCTCCAAACAGCGTTCATGAAGGCAAAATGTTTGTTTTACGTGGGCAGTATGGTTGCAAAGCTGAACCTTAAAGGAATGTCCAGAAGGGCACCACCAGGAGTCGAGCCTACGGCGTAATTTGACTCAACATGGGCAACCATACCATCCAGCCACAAAAAAGATGCACACATTGCAAGCTTAATTCTGTTAACGAACGAGACTCCGTCATGCCCCGCGGTCCGAGTCCGGCTTACTAGAGGGACACGCGAGGCTCTGGCACGTGAGATTGGCCAATAACTGGTGTGTCATGCCCTTACATGTCCGTGGCTGCATGTGCACTACACTGAAAAGGCCAGCGTTTGTCGCTTACAGGTGCAGATAACCCGCTGAACAACGTTAGTGATGGGGATCTGAGATTACAATTATTACCCGCGAACGATGATTTCCCAGTAAGTGCAGGTCAACCGCAGTTCCAGAATTAGGCCTAACCGTCATTCCTGAAAAAATGAAAAACTTACATGTGCAAACCACAGGTGCTGTAGCTTGCTTAACAGCTCACCAGCCGTTCTCAGGCCCAGTATGGATTACACGTGATTGCACAAAGGTTAGAAAGTGTACTGTATCCCCGGATAACATGTATGGATAGCATAGTGTACACATTCAAAATATATGTGTATAGATCAGGAGGCAGGCTCAAACGGTGTCAGGCCCAGTATGGATTACACGTGATTGCACAAAGGTGAGAAAGCGTACCGTATCCCCGGATAACATGTATGGATAGCATTGTGTACACATTCAAAATATATGTCTATAGATCAGGAGGCAGGCTCAGACGGTGTCAGGTCCAGTATGGATTACACGTGATTGCACAAAGGTGAGAAAGGGTACCGTATCCCCGGATAACATGTATGGATAGCATAGTGTGCACATTCAAAATATATGTCTATAGATCAGGAGGCAGGCTCAGACGGTGTCAGGCCCAGTATGGATTACACGTGATTGCACAAAGGTGAGAAAGGGTACCGTATCCCCGGATAACATGTATGGATAGCATAGTGTACACATTCAAAATATATGTCTATAGATCAGGAGGCAGGCTCAGACGGTGTCAGGCCCAGTATGGATTACACGTGATTGCACAAAGGTGAGAAAGGGTACCGTATCCCCGGATAACATGTATGGATAGCATAATGTACACATTCAAAATATATGTCTATAGATCAGGAGGCAGGCTCAGACGGTGTCAGGCCCAGTATGGATTACACGTGATTGCACAAAGGTGAGAAAGGGTACCGTATCCCCGGATAACATGTATGGATAGCATAGTGTACACATTCAAAATATATGTGTATAGATCAGGAGGCAGGCTCAAACGGTGTCAGGCCCAGTATGGATTACACGTGATTGCACAAAGGTGAGAAAGGGTACCGTATCCCCGGATAACATGTATGGATAGCATAGTGTACACATTCAAAATATATGTGTATAGATCAGGAGGCAGGCTCAAACGGTGTCAGGCCCAGTATGGATTACACGTGATTGCACAAAGGTGAGAAAGGGTACCGTATCCCCAGATAACATGTATGGATAGCATAGTGTACACATTCAAAATATATGTCTATAGATCAGGAGGCAGGCTCAGACGGTGTCAGGCCCAGTATGGATTACACGTGATTGCACAAAGGTGAGAAAGGGTACCGTATCCCCGGATAACATGTATGGATAGCATAGTGTACACATTCAAAATATATGTCTATAGATCAGGAGGCAGGCTCAGACGGTGTCAGGCCCAGTATGGATTACACGTGATTGCACAAAGGTGAGAAAGGGTACCGTATCCCTGGATAACATGTATGGATAGCATAGTGTACACATTCAAAATATATGTCTATAGATCAGGAGGCAGGCTCAGACGGTGTCAGGCCCAGTATGGATTTGATGGCCCAGACTACACAGCGGAGGAGCAGGGAGAGGTAAAGATTGCAAATGCTGGGGCCCTGCCCAAGCAAGGGGGGCCCACTCGTGGGCGTCGGTACTGGCACTGGGCCCCTCATAGTACGGTGGTGTGTCTGACGGCGGGTGTGCACCACCACTGTCAGAGACACTTGATTGCACTATGAGGGACCCTGTGCCAGTGCCCGCGCCCAAGAGTCGGCCTACCCACCTGTCCAGGGCAACGGCACTCGCACGGTTTCGTGCGCTAGGTGGTGACCCCGGCCATGGGGAGGGGGGAGGCAGCACAGTTAGGGAGTTTTAGAAAGTGGCATAAGTTGATGTTGGACATTCAGCTGATGCAAAAGGCGAAATTGTTCAAGTCCCAGGAAGAGGAGGACCAAAGCAAGCCATTTTTCTGTCACCCTATGTGTCATCAGGGGAAGGTGGGACAAAATCCTTGGAAACCCATGCATGGTTCATTTTAATGAAGGTTAGATCATCCACATTTTGGGTTGACAGACAGGTCCTTTTTTCTGTCAGGATTGATCCAGCTGCACTGAAGACTCTTTCCGATAGCACACTTGCAGCTGGGCAAGCGAGCTCCTGTAAGGCATATTGTGCCAATACAGGCCAGGTGTCCAGTTTAGCGGCCCAATAGTCAAAGGGGAAAGACCTGTGCGGGAGAACATCGATATGGGAGGAAAAGTAGTTTGTAACCATAGTTGACAACTGCTGTCTCCTGTCACTTTCCATCGATGCAGTATTACCAGTTGTGTCAGCGGTACTTGAAAAATCAGTCCACAACATTGTCATGAAACCCCTGTCTCCAACGCCACTTCTGCTGTGTGCACCACGAACACCTCTGCCAAGCTGCCCCCGGCCCGTACGGCACGTGTGAGAACCATCACCGCTGCTGTGTGCTGGGAATGCCTCAACCAACCGGTTTACCAGAGTTGCTTGTTTATTAGCCAATATTAGGTCAAGGTTCTCGTGTGGCATGATGTTTTGTAATTTGACTTTATAGCGTGGATCCAGGATGCTGGCCAACCAGTAGTCGTCATTGTTCATCATTTTGGCAATGCGGAGGTCCCTTTTTAGGATCTGCAAGGCATAATCTGACATGTGGGCCAATGTTCCCGGTGTCAATGATGCACTGCGAGTGCTGGTTGGAGGAGCACTTTCTGGCAAATCCACATCCCTCCAGTCACGCACAAACCCTGTACCAGACCTTACCACGCCAACATTTTCACTTGCCCCACGAGATGCATCCTCCTCCCCTAAGTAATCATCCCCATCATCATCCTCCTCCTCCTCTTCTTCCTCCACCTCGTTCAGGAGATGTCCCTCAGCAGACAATGGCTGAATGTCATCAAGGATTCCCTCCTCCTCTTCCTCCTCGTCAACATTGGCTGCAGACGCCTGCTCCTTAAGGTGCGTCAAAGTTTGCATGAGCAGACGCATAAGTGGGATGCTCATGCTTAGGATGGCGTCGTCTGCGCTTACCAGCCGTGTGCATTCCTCAAAACACTTAAGGACTTTACAGAGGTCTTTCAGCTTCGACCACTGCACACCTGTCAACTCCATGTCTGCTCTCAAAGTGCCTGGCCGTGTATCCTCCCACAAATGCATTATGGCCTGCCTCTGTTCGTACAGCCGCTCAACCATGTGCAGGGTGGAGTTCCACCTTGTTGCAATGTCGATAATGAGGCGGTGGTTGGGAAGGTGGAGCAATCGCTGCAGCTTCTGCATACGAATGGAGTGTACAGGCGACCGGCGGATGTGCGCGCACAGTCTTCGCACCTTCTGGAGCAGGGCTGTTAACTCCGGATCATTGTTGAGGAAGCACTGCACCACCAGGTTCAAGGTGTGAGCCAAGCAAGGTATGTGGCTGAGTTTTGAAAGGGCTATGGCTGCCACAAAATTACGGCCGTTATCACTAACTACCTTGCCTGCCTCAAGATGTATACTGCCCAGCCATGAACTAGTTTGTCGCTGAAAGTACTCGGCCAGCACCTCCGCGGTGTGTCTGTCGCCCAAACACATCATCTGCAACACAGCCTGCTGACGCTTTCCACTAGCTGCTCGATAGGGGGACACCTCGTGTGCAACAGTGACAGCTGCAGATGGAGTGCTCGTACGACTGCGCTCTGTGGACGAGCTTTCACTTCTGGAGGAGGAGGAGGAGGGTCGAACGCCTACAGCCAACTGTTTCCTATACCGTGGGCTAGGCAGCACTGTCCCACCACCGCTGTCCCCTGTGGACCCTGCATCCACCACATTAACCCAGTGCGCAGTGATGGACACGTAACGGCCCTGGCCATGCCGACTGGACCATGCATCTGTTGTGAGGTGCACCTTTCCACTCGCTGACTGCTTGAGTGCATGGACAATGCGGTCTTTCACATGATGGTGGAGGGCTGGGATGGCTTTGCGACAGAAGAAGTGGCGACTGGGTAGGTCATAGCGTGGTACTGCATAGGCCATGAGTTCGCGGAAAGCTGCGCTTTCCACCAACCGATAGGGCATCATCTCTAACGAGATTAGTTTGGCAATGTGGGCGTTCAAACCCAGTGTACACGGATGAGAGACTGAGTACTTTCTTGACCTACTCATAGTCTCTGGGAGGGTGAGCTGGACTTGAGAGCTGCATATGGTGGAACTAGCGGTGGACAGGGCGGACTGAGAGAGGGTTGATGATAGTGACGGAGTTGGTGTTCTTTTTGATGGCCTAGATTCAGTCTTTCGTTGATTTAACAGTGGGATTCCCTGACTGCTTTGGCCTTGCAACGACACCTCAACATTTGCTGCTGTGCTAACCGGTGGGCTTACAGTGGGGGAAACAATGTAGCGTTGCTGACTACCTTCTTTGTGATCAGTTGCACATGTGGTACTTGAGGTTTGGTGTTGTGTCCACGCTTGCAAGTGCATGCTGGTTAAATGTCTAAGCATGCAACTGGTATTCAAATTTTTCAGATTTTTCCCTCGGCTAAAGGTCTTTGCGCACTTCTTACAGATAACCTTGGCCTGATCATGAAGATTTTGTTCAAAAAAGTGCCACACTGCACTCTTCCTACTTTGGAAGACATTTTGCGGCCTAGCACGCTGTGCTATTTTGACTGTCTGGACAAGCTGTCCAGCAACTCTTTTGATTTTTGGACCTGTCTTTGGAGTGCTCTGGGCCTGCCAGATAACAGCTGTTGCGATGTCGATGTCTGCTGTGGATGCTCCTCCTCCTCATCTGAGCTATTGGAAGCAGCACCCTCTTCCCCCAATGGATGCCAATCTGGGTCAACAACTGGGTCAATCAATCACCTCCTCTTCAATGTCTTGTGCACCTTCCTCTGTGTCACCGTGTATGGTGGTATAGTATGCGGGAAGGGGCACCTGAGTCTCATCAGGGTCAGAATCTGGCTCATTACACTGCGAGGACAATGTAGTGCTCTGAATGTACCAGCAGAATCATCTATCAGTGGCTGTGCATCAGTGCACTCCATGTCAGATTCATCTTGGCCTGGGTAATTCACCATTTCACTTGATAACAGAGTCATGGTATGTGAAAACAGCTCCATGGAGTAATCAGTTGTATGGCCTGCATCATCCTTCAATCTTGGTTGGGGTGAAGGACACAAGGAAAGGTGTGGTTCATGAACATGACCTCCAATGACGACTCAGTGCTTTTATTTTTTACAACTTCAGAAGAGGAGGCGATAGAGCTGGAGGCTGAGTCAGCAATGTAAGCCAAAACTTTTTCCTTATGCTGTGTCTTTAAAAGCGGTTTGCCAACTCCTAGAAAACTAAACCTTCGAGGCCTTGTGGAGCCAGACGATGACGCAGGCTCAACACCTCCTGCATTCGGTCCTATTTTGCTTTTGCCACTACCATCAGATCCACCACCATCACCATCATTACCAGCTGGCAACCCCCGCCCAATTCCACGGCCTCTTCCACCAGTCTTCCTCATTTTGGTAAAAATGTACACAAAATCCCACAAACTATATAGTAATGTAAAACAAGGTACAAGGTGTATATAGGACAGGGGAGACGTCGAATTTCTGAACACACTTGTGGACACTGTTGAATTGTGTGAGGCCCAGTTAATATCACACCGCTATGTCACAGGCTCAATGTCGCAGGTGTGAAAAATGTCACTATAGGACAGGGGAGATTTAGAATTTCTGAACACACTTGTGGACACTGTTGTGTGAGGCCCAGTTAATATCACACCGCTATGTCACAGGCTCAATGTCGTAGGTGTGAAAAATGTCACTATAGGACATGGGAGATGTAGAATTTCTGAACACACTTGTGGACACTGTTGGATTGTGTGAGGCCCAGTTAATATCACACCGCTATGTCACAGGATCAATGTCGCAGGTGTGAAAAATGTCACTATGGGACAGGGGAGATGTAGAATTTCTGAACACACTTGTGGACACTGTTGTGTGAGGCCCAGTTAATATCACACCGCTATGTCAAAGGCTCAATGTCGCAGGTGTGAAAAATGTCACTATAGGACAGGGGAGATGTAGAATTTCTGAACACACTTGTGGACACTGTTGGATTGTGTGAGGCCCAGTTAATATCACACCGCTATGTCACAGGCTCAATGTCGCAGGTGTGAGAAATGTCACTATAGGACAGGGGAGATGTAGAATTTCTGAACACACTTGTGGACACTGTTGGATTGTGTGAGGCCCAGTGAATATCACACCGCTATGTCACAGGCTCAATGTCGCAGGTGTGAAAAATGTCACTATAGGACAGGGGAGATGTAGAATTTCTGAACACACTTGTGGACACTGTTGTGTGAGGCCCAGTGAATATCACACCGCTATGTCACAGGCTCAATGTCGCAGGTGTGAAAAATGTCACTATAGGACAGGGGAGATTTAGAATTTCTGAACACACTTGTGGACACTGTTGTGTGAGGCCCAGTTAATATCACACCGCTATGTCACAGGCTCAATGTTGTAGGTGTGAAAAATGTCACTATAGGACAGGGGAGATGTAGAATTTCTGAACACACTTGTGGAAACTGTTCGATTATGTGAGGCCAAGTGAATATCACACCGCTATGTCACAGTCTCAATGTCGCATGTGTGAGAAATGTCACTATAGGACAGGGGAGATGTAGAATTTCTGAACACACTTGTGGACACTGTTGGATTGTGTGAGGCCCAGTTAATATCACACCGCTATGTCACAGGCTCAATGTCGCAGGTGTGAAAAATGTCACTATAGGACAGGGGAGATGTAGAATTTCTGAACACACTTGTGGACACTGTTGTGTGAGGCCCAGTTAATATCACACCGCTATGTCACAGGCTCAATGTCGCAGGTGTGAAAAATGTCACTATAGGACAGGGGAGATGTAGAATTTCTGAACACACTTGTGGACACTGTTGGATTGTGTGAGGCCCAGTGAATATCACACCGCTATGTCACAGGCTCAATGTCGCAGGTGTGAAAAATGTCACTATAGGACAGGGGAGATGTAGAATTTCTGAACACACTTGTGGACACTGTTGTGTGAGGCCCAGTGAATATCACACCGCTATGTCACAGGCTCAATGTCGCAGGTGTGAAAAATGTCACTATAGGACAGGGGAGATTTAGAATTTCTGAACACACTTGTGGACACTGTTGTGTGAGGCCCAGTTAATATCACACCGCTATGTCACAGGCTTAATGTTGTAGGTGTGAAAAATGTCACTATAGGACAGGGGAGATGTAGAATTTCTGAACACACTTGTGGACACTGTTGGATTGTGTGAGGCCCAGTTAATATCACACCGCTATGTCACAGGATCAATGTCGCAGGTGTGAAAAATGTCACTATAGGACAGGGGAGATGTAGAATTTTTGAACACACTTGTGGACACTGTTGTGTGAGACCCAGTTAATATCACACCGCTATGTCACAGGCTCAATGTCGCAGGTGTGAAAAATGTCACTATAGGACAGGGGAGATGTAGAATTTCTGAACACACTTGTGGACACTGTTGGATTGTGTGAGGCCCAGTTAATATCACACCGCTATGTCACAGGCAGAAATTGGCTAGTGTATGACAAACTACAAGGTGTATATAGAATTGGGCAGAATAGGAATCTCCCTAGAGTGTAGGTCTGTAAGAACGGAACATGTCCTCGACTTATCCTTACAGAGTGACACACAGATAGCTTCACTGTGGCCGTGATAACAGCCGTTACACGGTACTGAGAGAGGAGCGTGCACGTACACCGCTGTCCGGTGTCCGTAAAATTGTCAAGCTCCGTGTTTTTTAAGTATACGGACTGACACACGCTGCCTCTCTATAGCAAATACAGCAAATATACTTAACTGTTTGAAAAGCAGACAAAACTAGAAGGTGGAGGTCTGTAAGAACGGAACATGTCCTTGACTTATTCTTACAGAGTGACACACAGATAGCTTCACTGTGGCCATGATAACAGCCGTTACACGGTACTGTGTGAGGAGCGTACACCGCTGTATGGTGTGAAAAAATGCACGCTCAGTACCTCACCAGGACAAAAAAAAAATTTGGATTGCTTTTAAAAAAAGCAGTTTGCAGAGCAGTGGGAAAACAGCAATGCAGCTATCAGGAAGCCTTATAAGGCAGCCTAACAACCAACACAGCTGATCCAGCAAAATATAGCCTCCACTTACACTGCACACACAGTGACTGGTGTGTTGTACAGGCAAAATCGCTAGCAGCAGAAGCAGTTTTTGGTGTCTTCTTCCCTGCCTAACGCTCTCCCTACAGAATCAGAAGCAGCAGCAGCTCTCCCTATTCTGAGATCAGCATGAGTAACATGGCGGTCGGCGTGCACGCCCTTTTATACCCCCTGTGATCCCCCCCAAAGCAAGCCAATCACTTGCATGCCCTTCTCAAAGATGATGGTGACCCCTGCCTATGTCATCACGTTGCCCACAGTGTCCGTGGATCCTGATTGGCTGAAAAAGGGCGGAAAACAAACTTTTGAAACGCGACATTGGCGCTAAAGTCGCCGAGCTTGTGGCCGACCTCACCCTAGGGTCGGGTTTCGTTTCATGAAACCCGACTTTACCAAAAGTTGGCGACTTTTGAAATTTTTCGACCCGTTTCGCTCAACTCTAATCACAGGTGCATAGAGGTAATGACGCTAGATGAGGTCCCTATAGCTATACCCCCAGGGAGTCTAAACAGGTGGTTGAACTTGCTCTACTACACAGTTGCTACACGGTATGTGCTGAAGGCACATGCGACTTAGGATGCCCAGTGTAGATGCTAAGTCAAGCGGGGTTCCCTGTCTGTCTAGACACACACTCGCTGTGCTAGTAGCGGCACACGTGCACACAGAGTGGTAATGTATCCACCAACACACCATACACATAAGATCTTAGCACGCTGACGCGCACCAGAGGACGTTTTATATGCTCCATGATTAAGTCCAGTCTGACAGGACCTTGCTCGTGGGCCAACCTGGAGCAGGACCTGGGCAGCTGACAGCCGACCACCAATGAGAGGTCGCCACCTCACAAGAATGCCCAGTAGAGCAAATCCTGGACTTAGCCTCAGGAATGACCGCTCGCTGCTGTTTAATGTTAGTTACCATAGCTGAACCTGGAGAGGCAGCGGTAACAACACGCACAGCCCGAGTCTGAGACCGACGTCTTTGCTGAGCCGCACCCACTGCAGTTGAAACTGAATTGTAGACCGCAGGAGAAGACAAGGCTTGGGATCCATTCTGTGCAGAGGAAGGATCCCGATGCCTAACATTACTCCCCCTCCTAGCACCCCCCTGTGAGCCTTGCCACGCTCGAAGGCCGCAATAAGCTGAGGGGCACGAATGTGCTCAACCAGCTCCCAGGTTCTATCCTCTGGCCCATGACCCCTTCCAGTCCACTAAATAAATTTTTTGGCAGCGTACCACCTTGGAACCAACATTCGCGTTCACCTCAAAATCGTCCGAGGATGTACCCGATGTCTTTGCAGATGACTCAGAAAACCGAGACATGTGAACGGGTTTCAAGATGGACACGTGAAAGGCGTCGGTGATATTCAGGTGCGGCAGAAGGGACAGGCGATAGACCACAGAATTAACCTGCACCAGGACTTTAAAAGAACCTAGATAATGGGGAGCAAACTTAGTGGACGCTACACGCAGCTTGATATTACGAGCAGAGAGCCACACTAAGTCGCCGGGAGTGAAGACAGAAGCGGGGTGGCTATGCGCACCAGCAGAAACCCTCATTCTCTCCTTAAAGGCCTTGATGTCATCCTGAGTGCAGTCCCTGATGTCACGAGCCTCCACAGCTCAGTCCACCACCCTAGAGTTGGAAGATGCATGGGCATGGGGCATGGGGTCGGGAACACGCAGATGCTGACCGCAGTTAAGGAGGAGCGGAGTCTGCCCTGTAGAATCATATACAGTAATCACTGCACTCGAACAAGTTGAAGAATTTTTCTTCAAGAGAATAATTTAATGCAGGTGGCAGGTGAAGTGACAAGCAAATTTTTAACGTTTCGGCCAGTTTATGGCCTTGATCACAATGCTGCTGAAAAGAAGTAAAAAAATACAATAAATAATACATCAAGTCATATACATATTTATATATATATATATATATATATATATATATATATACAGTATCGAAAGCATGTCATGACAATTGAAAACAAAATTATTCCAAATATAGGCGCATAAATACAGATTACCAATAAAGAATACAAAACCTACAAAAGACAAAATGAAAAAAAACCCTGCTTTAAATAAGTAAAAAGCAAAAGTGCATTTAAATCATACAGAGTTCTTAGTAATACTGTATTTGATCAAACATAGCATAAAAGCCGTCCCACCATCGACAAGGTGACTCTGTGGTCGGGGCGGTCCTACACTGTCTAGTATTAATAACCTTATCATGTGTCAAAGTTGACGTCTGTGTGAATAAGGGCAGATAAGGACCAGGTCCCAACCAGTGGACACCAGTCAGGGGAAGCCTTTAACTACAATTTCCAGCTCAGGAGAGGGAGGCTACACCCCAGGTTGCATAGAACGCAAAAATACAAAGAAAAAACACAAAAATTGAGCTTGGTTTGAGTTGGTACACATGCAGCATATAAATGCATGTTCACATGGCCACAAAGCATACAAAACCTACAAAAGACAAAATGAAAAAAATAACCTGCTTGCTATAATTAAATAAGTAAAAAGCAAAAGTGCATTTGTAGTTGGGTTTCGCCATAGCGTGATGTCGGCCATGAGGTCGCCGACTTGAGCGCCAAAGTTGCGTTACCCACAATGCTTCCAGCGCCTTTTCTCTTCCAATCATCAAGGACGCACACTGTGGGCAACGCGATTACATAGGCAGCGGCCCCCACCATGTTAGAGAAGGGCATTCAAGTGATTGGCTGGCCTTGTGTGGCGTCACAGTGCCTATAAAAGGCCGTGACCGCCGACCGCCATCTTACTTCTGCCGATCTTAGCATAGGGAGAGGTTGCTCGTTCTCAATTGAGAACCCTGGTTGCTATGCATGTAGAGCCCCCAAATCATAGAATCATAGAATCATAGAGTTGGAAGGGACCTCCTGGGCCATCTGGTCCAATCCCCTGCTCAAAGCAAGATCCGCTAAATCATCCCAGTCAGATGTCTGTCCAGCCTCTGTTTGAAGACTTCCATTGAAGGAGAACTCACCACTTCTCGTGGCAGCCTGTTCCACTCATTGATCACTCTAACTGTCAAAAAGTTTTTTCTAATATCTAATCGGTGTCTCCTCCCATTCAGGTTCATCCCATTGCTTCTAGTCTTTCCTTGTGCAAATGAGAATAAAGATGATCCTTCTACAATGTGACAGCCCTTTAGATATTTGTAGACAGCTATTAAGTCTCCTCTCAGTCTTTTCTGTTGCAAACTAAACATTCCCAAATCCTGCAACCTTTCCTCATAAGACAGGGTTTGCAGACCGGTCACCATTCTGGTCGCTCTTTTCTGAACTTGCTCCATTTTGTTGATGTCTTTTTTAAAATGTGGTGCCCAAAACTGGACACAATATTCCAGATGAGGTCTGACCAAAGAGGAGTAGAGGGAAATAATGACTTCACGTGATCTAGACTGTATGCTTCTGTTAATACATCCGAGAATTGCATTTGCCTTTTTTGCTGCTGCATCACACTGTTGACTCATATTCAGTCTGTGATCTATTAGTATACCCAAGTCTTTTTCACATGTGCTGATGCTTAGCCCTATTCCTCCCATTCTATATATGCTTTTTTCATTTTTATTGCCCAGATGTAGTACTTTGCATTTTTCCCTGTTAAAAAACATTCTGTTAGTTGCTGCCCACTGCTCCAGTTTATTTATATCTTTTTGAATCCTCTCTCTCTTCTCTAGTATTAGCTATCCCTCCTAGCTTTGTGTCATCAGCAAATTTAATCAGTTTACCCTCAATTCCTTCATCTAAATCGTTGATAAAGATGTTGAACAATACAGGGCCCAGGACACAGTCCTGTGGTACCCCACTTGAGACATTCTTCCAACTGGATGTGCAGCCATTTACGACCACTCTTTGGGTCCGATCACTAAGCCAGTTATGAATCCACCTAACAGTTGCCTTGTCCATTCCATACTTAATCATGCTTGGATATTCAAGCTTGGCACACTTGCCCCTGAAGGTCTGAATTTAACTATAAAGTGACCAGATATCTTTATTTGCCTTTTCATCATCAGTGCGTTTTACCTAGATACTATTGTTTACATGCTTTTATTATTAATATGGGTTCTCGCTTTTTTATTGGTCTTTTTACTGGTCTACTAACCTGTTAATAATTTTATTCATTTTTATCTATATTTTATTGCTCCGTTTTGCACATTTTATACATTTAAAACTTGTTTACCTCATGCTGTTTTATCTCATGTTTTATATAGGCTGTTTTTATATCTTTTTTTTTATTATAATATATGACGTCATCTTGTCGTAACATGTGACTATCATAACATGTGACTGTTTTGACTGTTGTGATTGGCTTCTTCCCTTTTAAATACCCCATCCCCTATGTCATTAATAAACTTCCACCTGATGAAGACGATCCTCCGTCGAAACGCGTTGTGGTTTAAACCCATCTCTTGTCTGAGTCTCTTTCCTGCGCTCCTAAGACCGTTTCCTTTTTCTCACTGTGAAGCTAACAGGCTCAGCGTTTATGCTTTATTTATACTAAAGCGCCTCTGTGAGTTTAACAGAGTCCGCTCTGCGCACCTCGGGTGATGTTTAACCCGAGTGCAGTATACTGCCATATAGCGAGTCTGCCATTACTCAGCAGCGGTTGTTACACCTACTGCACGGTGGACCCCGGGTGGCGAACGCACTTCATATTATTTATTTTTAGTGCATTCCGCCGTCCCTAACAGTGTGTGTGACACTCCATAAATACATATATGGACATTTCCATTTCTTTATACACCGTATTGGGCAGTCCGATTCTCAAACAGTATCGGATATCTTGTGTTCTTATTACGGTCACATCTACACCGAGTCAGCGTGTGTGTGACATTCCGTAAATACATATACGGAGATTGACAGTTTCACCAACAACGTATACAGCTGTACACCTCTGATACAGTACCATATAACTGCTTGTTGGATTATGGTGAAATACATACTGGGTCAATGTCTGTGACTCACAAAATATATACGGAGATTTCACTTCTTACATACACCTTACACAGCTGTACGCTACTCATACAGTACCATTTCTCTGCTGGTATATTTGGTACATTTTCCCAAACATGAGGAAGTCTGGTGGAAGAGCGGACGTGGGCGGGTGGGTGCAGCTGGTACTGATGGTGGTGGTGCATCAGCTGGTTCTGGCAAAATCACAATAGCAGCTAAGGCAGGAGGTGTTGAGCCTGCGTCATCGTCTGGCACAAGAAGGCCTTTAAGGTTCCCTTTTCTGGAAGTAGGTAAACCGCTTTTTAAGCCGGAGCATCAGGAACAGATTTTGGCTTACATTGCCGAAACAGTCTCCAGCTCTATTGCCTCCTCTTCTGAAGTTACAAAAACTGCAAGCACAGAGTCGTCAGTGCAGGCCTCTGGTCAGGAAGAACACCTTTCCTTGTGTCCTTCACCCACACCGAAAGTGAAGGATGCCGCAGCACACACTCCAGATTACTCCATGGAGCTCTTTTCACATACCATTCCTGGGTTATCAAGTCAAATCCTGAATTCCCCAGTCCAAGATGAATCTGACATGGAGTGTGCTGATGCACAGCCACTGCTAGATGAATCTGCTGCTACATTCACCCACAGCACTACATTGCCCTCGCAGTCTACTGAGCCCGAATCAGACCCTGATGAAACTCAGGTGCCCCTTCCCGCATACTATGCCACCTTAAACAGTGACACAGAGGAAGGTACAGAGGAAGGTGCAGATGACATTGAAGATGAGGTCATGGATGACCCACTGGTTGACCCAGATTGGCATCCATTGGGGGAAGAGGGTGCTGGTGACAATAGGTCAGAACAGGAGAAAGATCCGCAGCAGGCATCGTCATTGCAGCAGCGGTTATCTGGCAGGCCCGTAGCTGTCAAAAAACTTGGCAAGAAAACTAAAAGAGTTGCAGGACAGCTTGGCCAGATGGTCAAATTAGCACAGCGTGCAAGCCCTGAAAATTTGTACCATAGTAGGAAGAGTGCAGTGTGGCACTTTTTTGAACAAAGTCCTACTGATGATGCAAAGGTTATCTGTAAGAAGTGCAGAAGGACTTTAGCAGAGGGAAAAATCTAAGAAATTTGAATACCAGTTGCATGCTTAGACATTTAACCAACATGCACTTGCAAGCATGGACGGACTACAAAACGTCAGGTAGCACATGTGCATATGCTCCGACTGAAGTTAGCCGGCAACGCTCCATTACTTCCCCCACTGTAAGGCCATCGCTAACCACACCGCCATCAAGAAATGTTGAGGTGTCGTCGCTAGGCCAAAGCAATCAGGCAATCACAATATTTTCACGAGGAAACACTGAATCTAGGCCATCAACACCCTCACCATCACCAACCCATTCTCAGTCTGTCATGTCCAATGCTAGTTCCCCCATATGCAGCTTTCAAGTCCAGCTCACCCTACCAGACACTCTGAGTAGGACAAGAAAGTACTCATTCTCTCATCCTCGTACACTGGCTTTGAACGCCTACATTGCCAAACTGATCTCATTAGAGATGATGCCCTTCCGTTTGGTAGAAAGCAAAGCTTTCCAAGGGCTCATGGCCTACGCTGTCCCACGCTATGACCTACTCAGTCGGCACTTCTTTTCTCGAAAAGCCATCCCTGCCCTCCACCGGCATATGAAAGACTGCATTGTCCATGCACTAAACCAGTCAGTGAGTGGAAAGATGCACCTCACAACAGATGCATGGACCAGTAGGCATGGCTAGGGCCATTACATGTCCATCACTGCGCACTGGGTTAATGTGGTGGATTCAGGCTCCACAGGGGACAGCGGCGGTGGAACAGTGCTGCCTAGCCCACGGTATAGGAAACAGTTGGCTGTAGGCGTTCGACCCTCCTCCTCCTCCAGAAGCGAAAGCTTGTCGACAGAGCGCAGTCACATGAGCACTCCATCCACATCTGTCAGTGTTGCACACGAGGAGTCCGACTATAGAACAGCGGCAGCAGGCTGCTTTAGAAATGATGTCTTTGGGTGACAGTAGACACACCGAGGAGGTACTGGCTGACTACTTGCATCGACAAACTGAGTCATGGCTGGGCAGTCTACATCTTGAGCCAGGCAAGGTAGTCAGTGATAATGGGCAGAATTTTGTGGCTGCCTTAGCCCTTTCAAAACTCACACACATACCTTGCCTGGCTCACACCTTGAACCTGGTGGTTTAGTGCTTCCTAAATAATTATCCGGAGTTAACAGCCCTGCTCCATAAGGTGTTGTGAGGTTCGGTGACCCCTCCTCAAGGGGGAGGTACTGTTGCGAGTTCATTTTCCCCTTCACCGTCGATGTCTGATGAACTCCCTTTTCTGGTGAAGGAAAGTAGTGAGGCTGATTACCAAACACCTGATCTGGTAGATGATGACTGGGTAACAGGAAATTCCGACTGGATATAAGGCAGCCGATGCCCTTCTGAGTCGCTGGTGATTTCTCTGCTGGATTTTTGGAGACCAGTCTGATTCCTGCTTCCCAAAGATAAGTTTTTGCTCTGCTATTGAACTTATTAGTTTTGTTTTGTTTACCTTGTTTTTTGGAGTTCAGCCATCCCCGGTCGAGAGTGTGCTGAGTTCCATTTTTGTCTCTGATCAGTTTGTCTCTTTGCTCTGTCTACAGAATTTACCTGAGTGCTGATATAGTCTTTTTGAAGTCCTAGCGACTTCAGGGCCTGTTTTTCCTATCAGACGGTTGGGACATTTTTTGGTAGGGTTTTTTACGGATTGCAGACAGCAGCTTTTCTATCCTGTCCTTTTTAGTTAGCTTGGGCCCCATCGTTTGCTCAACCTATCTTTCTATCTTTGTTAGTGTTTTCATCTTGCTTCACCGTCATTATATGTGGGGGGCTGCCTATTGCTTTGGGGTCTGCTCTGGGGCAGTCTAGATTTCCCCTTTCTTTCTTTAGGCCTATTTAGTTCTCCGTCTGTGTTCGAGGGGTCTAGGGCATCGTAGGAACCCCCCACGGCTACTGTTAGTTGTTGTGGATAGGATCAGGGGTCTGCAATCCGATAGCTTCCAACCTCTCCGGTTTTCTGGACTTAGCTTGTATTTTTGTTTTTTCCTCCTTCGGTGACTCATTCATAACAATAAGGTGCGAAGACTGTGCTCGCACATCTGTTGCTCAAACGTCCACTCCAGTCATTTGCAGAAGCTGCAGCGATCAGTCAACCTCCCCAAGCACCGCCTAATCATAGACATTGCTACAAGATGGAACTCCACCATGCACATGGTTGAGAGGCTGTGAGAACAGAGGCAGGCTGTAATGCATTTGTGGGAGGATACACGGGCAGGCAGTTTGAGGGCAGATATGGAATTGTCGGGTGTGCAGTGGTCAAAGCTGAAAGACCTCTGTAAAGTCCTTCAGTGTTTTGAGGAATGCACATGGCTGGTAAGCGCAGACGACGCCATCATAAGCATGAGCATACCACTTATGCGTCTGCTCATGCAAACTTTGACACACATTAAGGATCAGGCGTCTGCAGCTGAGGAGCAACAGGAGGAGGAGGGAAGCCTTGATGACAGTCAGCCATTGTCTGGTCAGGGAACTGTCCTGGACGAGGTGGAGGAAGATGAGGAGGAGGATGAGGGGTGATTATTTTGGGGAGGAGCATGCTTCTCAGGGGGCAAGAGAACATGTGGGCATGCCAAGGTCAGGTACAGGGTTTGTGTGTGACTGGAGGGATGTGGATTTGTCAGAAAGTGCTCCTCCACCCACCACTGGCAGTGCAGCATTGACACCTGGAACATTGGCCCATATGTGTGACTATGCCTTGCGGATCCTAAAAAGGGACCCCCGCATTGCCAAAATGATGAGGGATGATGACTACTGGTTGGCCAGCATCCTCGATCCACACTATAATGGCAAATTACACAACATCATGTCACAGGAGAACCTAGAGCTAATTTTGGCTAACAAACAAGCAACTCTGGTAAACAGGTTGTTTAAGGCATTCCCAGCACACAGCAGCGGAGCTGGATCTCCCACGAGCCGTAGTGGGCAAAATGGAAGAGGTGTTCATGGTGCACACAGCCAAACTGGCATTGGAGACAGGGGTTTCCTGACCATGTTTTGGTCTGATTTCTCAAGTCCCGCGCACACGACAGCTAATACAGAATCGATTGTAAGTGACAGGAGACAGTAGTTGTCAACTATGGTTACAAACTACTTCTCCTCCCATATCGAGGTTCTCCCTCACAGGTCATTCCCCTTTGATTATTGGGCCTCAAAACTGGATTCCTGGCCTGAATTGGCACAATATGCCTTACAGGAGCTCGCTTGACCTGCTGGTAGTGTGCTATCGGAAAGAGTCTTCAGTGCTGCTGGATCAATCCTGACAGAAAAAAGGACCCATCTGTCGACCCAAAATGTTGATGATCTAACCTTCATTAAAATGAACCATGCATGGGTTTCAAAACATTTTGTCCCACCCTCCCCTGATAACATATAGGTTGCCAGAAAAAAGGCTCGCTTTTGTCCTCCTCTTCCTTTGACTTCTCCAATTCCTCCATTTGCAGCAGCTGAAAGTCAAGCCTACACATCAACATATGCCATTTTTAAAACCACCCTAAATGGGCTGCCCCCCCACCCCAGGCCCGGGAGAAACACCTACCGCACCCGGGCTAGTGCTGTTGCCCTGAAGAGGTGTGTGGGCTCTCCCTGCTCCACCTCTCCCTCTCCCTGCTCCACCGCTGTGTAGTCTGGCAAGTTAAATCCGTCACAGGGACGGCCACTACAAATTTGGTGTACTGATCATTGATGGTTAAGATATAGCTATGTCCTGTCCTGCTGGCCTCTACCTTCAGATTACCAATGGCTACCATTTGTAATGGATGTCAACTCCCAATCAGATGCAGTGGTGCTTTATGATCACCTTTCACATTTTTCATCGTCACAGATGTGTGACATTCCTGCCACCATTTTTGAATGTCTCCTCTCATGGCAATCCAACAGAATCCCCTACAGCCTGTGGCTTGTGTGTTTTGCACTCCAAAGTGACCAGACAGATCATGATAGGCAGTGAGGACCATGTCTACAGCTCTCCCTGTGATCACAATTCTTCACTAATTTGCATTTTAGCTGTATCCACAGTTAAAGTTATTGAGGGTCAGCATCGCCTCTGCGACTTCTCCCGGGAGGTTTTCCCGTGATTACTAATTCAAAAACATCCAAAATCAGTCGACTTTACGTCTGTACTTTTATCCATCTACCTTCCTCTAGCGGAGAGTCTGGACTGGCTGACTGACACTGAAATATAAACGAAGATTTCAAAGTACTCCAACACTGTATACTGGTGTACGTTTTGAATACATTTCCCTTTTTTCTCATTTTTACATTCTGGTGTAATCCATACTGAGCCAGTGAGAGTCTGTTTCTGACTTTGGAAATATCTACTGAGATTTACAATTACCCCAACACTGTATGCCGCTGTACTCTTCTGAGCCATTACCCTTTTACTGCTTTTTAGATTGTGTAATCCATACTGACCCTGAGAGCGTCTGTGTCTGCCTCCTGAAAAAAAATGAGATTTAAAATGTATAAACAATACTATATGTACCTTGTATCTGGTGATACAGTAACCTTTGTATACTTTTTATATTCTTGGCTAATGCATACTGGGACTGAGAGCGTCTGGGTCTGCCTTATGAAATGTCTACGGAGATTTAGAATGTTTAAACTATACTATATATACCTTGTATCTGGTCATACTGTACCCTTTTTCAACTTGTTACATTATTGTCAAATCCATACTGAGCGTGTGAGCATATGTGTCTGCCTCCTGAAATACATACGGAGATTTTTGTATATTTTAAGTATATTATATATACCTTGTATCTGTTGATACAGTACCCTTTGTGCCCGAAATTCATCCTCCACCCACCACTCAAAGTGCATCATTAACACCTGGAACATTGACTCACATGTGTGATTTTTTTCTTGCGGATCTTCTTTTTATATTATGGTGTGATCCATACTGAGCCTGTGAGAGGCTGTGCGTTACTCTTGAAATATATATGTAGTGTGATGGTCAACGTGTGACTGGACACACCACCTCCAGCAGGGCGAATTTCTCTGACACACTTGACCCTGGATACACCGCCTCCAGTAGGGCGAATTATAATAAATTAACGTGCAGCCGGATACACCGCCTCCAGCAGGCGAATTTCAGTATTACACTTGAATCTTGATACGCCGCCTCCAGCAGGGCGAATTTAAATAATAAGGGGAAACACCAGGGAAACTTATACAATGGAGGGCCCTGCGATAGGGAACGGGGATGTGGCGACCTCCTGCACTCCCCTGAGGCAGTGTCCCTAAACTCCTAACGATCCCTATACAGGTTCCTCACCTGTCGCCGAGCTGGATACCTAAAAATCCCTAGCTCGCCCTGCACCTAGCTCTCTCTAGTGAATTGGACGGTGCAGAAACTAATCCCACCACTGCACTAAAACACACAAAAGGCAAGTCACAAACAGGGAAAACACCACTTAGCTTTACTTTGTTGCTATTGCTCCAAGCAACAGAGCATGACACCAAAGTTCAGCTTCACCCCTGAAGCTCGACACCTGAATTCGGCTTTCACCTGAAGCTATAACACCAGAGCTCCCCTGAGCTGCCAGGAACTCCTCTCTGTAGTTCCTTCCTCCACAAGACTTGGTTGGAAATGAGCAATAGCACAACAGTGATTGCAACACCTGACACTCTTTTATAGGTCAGAGCCAGAGCAATCACACCTGCTTTATAATCACGTGCACTAAACTAAAGTAACCAGAGTGCAATGACCCTAACAACCACCGGGGGGCAAAACTAGAACTGAAACCACCACAGTGCAATGACCCTAATGGCCACCGGGGGCAAAACTAACTTTAAGCACACAGCTTAAAGAAAAAAAGGTTACTAGTGCTTTTATCTGTCATAATCCAGCATGGATCATGACAGTACCCTCCCTAAATGAGGGGCCTCCGGACCCTCAAGACTGCTCCTCATCAGGGAACCACCTACAGCGGGGACGCCCAGGTCCAGAGTTCACCCCAGCAACTACCTGCACTTCAGGTTTATGACAAGCAAGCACCGCTGGTATTGGCAAAGTATGTTCTGGAGGCACCACATATCTCCAAAGCGCCGACCTGGGGAACGAGTTGTGTATGTGCATGTTTGGGTGTATCTCCAGCTGGTAAGTCTCCAGGCCCTGGATAGCCAACACTAGATACAGCCCGATCAAATGAGAATTCCAGACCCCCGCAACACACTTCTACTGGATGTTTTTGGTGGCCACCCATACATGCTCGTTCACACATAGGTCCGGACCTGAACGTTTATTGCCACACATTCGTTTGTCACAATACAGTGAACTCTTTCTGGAACTGACAACAGAGGCGTCCCCCTGTGTCGCCACACTCACACCCCCACAATTCACCAAGGGGTACACCACCCTCCAACCCCTCCTACTATGTGGTCTGCACCTCTCAGGGTTGGCTAATGGCAAGGGTTGAGCCTTGCCCCTACTCTCCTGCAGCACTTCCGCTGCTCTCACTGGAGAGGAAGGGGATGTTTGTAGAGAGACGGCAGAGACAGTAGCCCCTAGGCAGCAGCCCTCACACGACTGCTCCCAGCTGACTACTTCCCTAGTCCGCCAATCAAAAACCGGATTGTGATTTTTAGACCAAGGGGGGCCCACAACGATAGGTGAGGTGCTGGATTTCCCTCCAAGATGTAGTATGACTGGGACTCATCGTGATGTTCACTATACAGCACAATGTCTTCTACGACTTGGTTTAACCCCCCCGGCTCAGTGGGACAGAGTTAATGGCCTGGACGCTTATGGGTTTGTCCGGCGTCTCACCACTCAGACCATGAGTCTGGACAAACTGAGCATCCACCAGACTGACTTCTGCTCCACTGTTATCAAGCACCGGTATGCCCTCAAGTACCTCGCCAATCATCACCTCCGTTGACATAGTACCTTCTGAGGGCGAGGAGGAAATATACACTCCCAGGTCATATTCCTCCATACGACCAGGAGGACACGGCTTCTCTGACAGTACAAAAGTTTCAGCGTCAGTGCCAAGGACTAAATAATTAGTCTGCTCACTACAGGGACGTACCCCTTCACCTTGGGGAACACCAGGCAGCACCATGGGGACACCGACTCCACCCACCTGCCTGGGTATGTCCGCCTGTATAAGCAAGTCCTGCTCCCCAGCAGGGACTCCACAGCACATCCTCGCCAAAGCTGTATATGGACCCTCTAGTTGAGGCAGAGGATAGGCCTCAGACCCATAATTCCACTGCAGGTACTGCTGAAACACATCATTCAGCTCCTCACTACCTCAGTGAGGGCCAGCAGCAACTGCTTACCGGTCTGCACTTGGCCCATGGCTCAACTGAGAAAAATGTTGGGGTTGGTGATAATGTGATGGTCAACGTGTGACTTGACACACCGCCTCCAGCAGGGCGAATTTCTCTGACACACGTGACCCTGGATACACCGCCTCCAGTAGGGCGAATTTAAATAATATAATGTGCAGCCGGATACACCGCCTCCAGCAGGCAAATTTCAGTATTACACGTGAATCTGGATACACCGCCTCCAGCAGGGCGAATTTAAATAATAAGGGGAAAAACCAGGGAAACTGATACAATGGAGGGCTCTGCGATAGGGAACGGGGACGTAGCGACCTCCTGCACTCCCCTGAGGCAGTGCCCCTAAACTCCTAACGATCCCTATACAGGTACCTCACCTGTCGCCGAGCTGGATACCTAAAAATCCCTAGCTCTCCCTGCACCTAGCCCTCTCTAGTGAATTAGACGGTGCAGAAACTAATCCCACCACTGCACTAAAACACACAAAAGGGAAGTCACAAACAGGGAAAACACCACTTAGCTTTGCTCTGTTGCTATTGCTCCAAGAAACAGAGCATGACACCAAAGTTGAGCTTCACCCCTGAAGCTCGACACCTGAATTCAGCTTCCACCTGAAGCTATAACACCAGAGCTCCCCTGAGCTGCCAGGAACTCCTCTCTGTAGTTCCTTCCTCCACAAGACTTGGTTGGAAATGAGCAATATCATCAACAGTGATTGCAACACCTGACACTCTTTTATAGGTCAGAGCCAGAGCAATCACACCTGCTTTATAATCACGTGCACTAAAGTAAAGTAACCAGAGTGCAATGACCCTAACGGCCACCGGGGGGGCAAAACTAGAACTGAAACCACCACAGTGCAATGACCCTAATGGCCACCGGGGGCAAAACTAAGTTTAAGCACACAGCTTAAGGAAAAAAAAGGTTACTAGTGCTTTTATCTGTCATAATCCAGCATGGATCATGACATGTAGATCACCAAATGACCACAACACTGTATACAGCAGTATGCTTGGGATCCATTCTCCTTCTACTGCTTTAATATTGTTGTGTAATCCATACTGGGCCTCAGAGCGTCTGTGTCTGCCTCCTGAAATAAATACGGAGATTTTAAATGTTGAAACTATACTATATATACCTTGTATATGGTGATATTGTACCCTTTTTCTACTTTTTAGATTGTTGTTGCATCCATACTGGCCATGACAGTGTCTGTGTCTGCCTCCTCAAATATATACTGTACGTAGATTTATAATGTTGAAACTATACAACATATCCCTGTTATCTGGTGTTAAAATGAAACACCACGCAGGGCCGGGGGGTACTCAGTACCGGGCCTTTCAGGCTCTTTTAAGGGGGAAGTATGTCACGGTGGTGATTGGGACCCGGTCCGTGGCCCTGGATGTCCAATAAAGAAGATGACAGTTCAGATGAGGGGGAAGATGGTATGATAATTAATTTGGAAAAGGGGGATCGTGACGCCACCCGTGGTACTTGGCTAGGTTAGCCGACGCTGCAATGCAGATCCTCTGGGCCGGTGTTAAAGCAGCCAAGATGATGAAGCTCTCCACGGGCAGAGCTGTATCGCAGGGCAGTTGAGATGGTGTTTGTGAGCCGTTGACAGTGATGGTGAGTGTAGCGTTTGTAGCAGGCGAGTTGTAAAAGACACCAAGGACACACTTAGGTGCATTTTCTGAGTTTTTTCCTCAAAAGTTTTGTGCACATGATGACCCGATTGGTACCGTGTCATTCGAGGGAGGGGTCCGGCAAACTCCAAGGTAGATCAGGAACACCTCTTCCAGACTCCTCCTTGTGTATCCTTTTTAGGCTGTGTCTCTGCGCTGATCTCTCCCTTCCTTCCTGCTGTGCGCCTTCGCAAACAGTGTCCCAAGCTGGCAGCCACAGATCACACCAGGTGATGTGGGTCAGTCTCCGGGGTCCTTTATTCCAACTGCTGCCTTTTTGATTATTGAATGCGGCTGCGACTGAGGCACTTAAAGTTACCTCAGCCTCTGTCTTTCTAGCTGAGCCCTGTATTTCTCCACTACCTTCAGGAGCCACCTTCCCCAACGAGGCCTGGTCCTTCCTTCTCCAGAAACGGGCTTCACAGGTGGCTTATTGCACTTCCCATGCCCCAAGGACCACGTCCTTCCAGTCTAAGAGCTTGGACAAGATTTTTCTCTCTTCTCTGACCCTCAGCCCTCTCACAGCAATCATGCTCTTACTCTGTCCTGTCACCGACTGACAATTCTCTAGAAAGATCCATTTACTCTCTCTGATTGGATGCCCACAATCACTCCACTACCTAAGCTCCTCCCACTGTACCTACCCTCCACACTAACACCCAACACCCTTTCCTAGTCAGTCTAGAATGAGGCCATCCTCCCGCCAGGTACACGCAGAAAGCACTAACTAGTGTGTGTGTTGAGTGCAGGGTTAGGAGTCCTGAGTGGTGATCCCTCCTTACCTGAGGGTGGGATATCACATCTTTGGATGAGGTGCAGTACCTCTGTGGCGACCGTACCCTCAGGGGTGCCATAGTACCCTTTCTCAACTTTCTATATTGTTGTTGTATGCATACTGGGCCTGAGATCGTCTGTGTTTGCCTCCTGAAATGTATACGGAGATTCAGTATGTTTAAACTATACTATATATACCTTGTATCTAATGATACTGTACCCTTCTGCAAATTTTTATATTATTGTCAAATCCATACTCAGCCTGTGACCATCTGTGTCTGACTCATGAAATATATACGGAGATTTACAATTATCCCTAGACTGTATAGAGCTGTCCACTTCTGAAAAGTACCATATATCTGCTGGTATTTTGAGTCCATTTTCACAAAAATTATTACGTATGGTGGAAGAGGCCGCGGACGTGGGTTTGGGGGTGCCAGCTGGTACTGATGGTGGTGGTGGTGCATCTTCTAGTTGTGCCAAAAGCACAGTAGCAGCTAAGGCTGGAGGTGTTGAGCCTACGTCATCAGCTGGCACAAGAAGGCCTTTAAGGCTCCCTTTTCTGGGAGTAGGTAAACTGCTTTTAAAGCCGGAGCATCAGGAACTGGTTTTGCCTTACATTGCCGAAAAAGCCTCCAGCTCTATCGCCTCCTCACCTGAAGTTAAAAAAAAATGCAAGCACTGAGTCGTCAGTGCAGGCTTCTGGTCAGGAACCACCCCTTTCCTTGTCTCCTTCACCCCCACTAAAAGTGAAGGATGCAGCAGCCCACACTTCAGATTACTCCATGGAGCTCTTTTCACAGGCCATGCCTGTGTTATCACGTGAAATTCTGAATTCCCCAGTCCAACATGAATCGGAGATGGAGTGCACTGATGCACAGCCACTGCTAGTTGATTCTGCTGGTACATTGACCCACAGCACTACATTTCCCTCGCACTCTACAGAGCCAGAATGTGACACTGATGAAACTCAGGTGCCCCTTCCCGCATACTATACCACCTTACACGGTGACACAGAGGAAGGTGCAGATGAAAGTGCCGGTTCCCTGAGCAGGTGGGGGATCCTACTCATGGGCGACGGCAGTGGCACAGGGCCCCTCATAGTACGCAAAAGTATCTCTGCCGGTGGGAGGGCCCACTCGCCGTCAGACATACCGTCGTACTATGAGGGGCCGTATGCCAGTGCTGTCGCCTGCGAGTGGGCCCCCCATGCTTGCTCAGGACCACAGCACTTGCAATACTTATCTCTCCCTGCTCCACCGCCGTGACGTCTTCCGCCTTTCCTGACAGTGACATTCAGGTTACCGAGCGCGATGACATCACGTCTGTATGCCTTCTACCGAAACAGTACAAGTGCAGAGAGCTTTAAAATGGCAATGCTGAGGAGTCCAGAGTAGAGCAGTGCCCAGTGAGGAGAGGTATTTAATTTTTTTAAATGTTGGGAGCATTTTTGGTGAGCAATATACACTGGAGAATGATATATGGGGCCCATCATACACTGGAGCATCATCTATTTGGCCCATCATATACTGGAGCATTCCAAAAGGGGGACATCAGACACTGGAGCAACATTTACGGGCCCCATTATACACTGGAGCATTAGAAATGGGGCCCATTATATATGGAGCATAATTTGGGCACATAACACACTGGAGCATCATCCATGGGGACCAACATATACTGCAGCATTCCAAATGGGGGACATCAGACACTGGAGCAGCATTTACGGGGCCCATTATACACTGAAGCATTCGAAATGGGGCCCATTATATATGGAGCATTATTTGGGCCCATAAGAAACTGGAGCATCATCCATGGGGCCCATCATATACTGGAGCATTCTAAATGGGGCGCAGAATATATATGGAGCATTATTTGGGCCCATCATACACTGGAGCATCATCCATGAGGCCCTTCATATACTGGAGCATTCCAAATGGGGGACATCAGACACTGGAGCAGCATTTACGGGGCCCATTAAACACTGGAGCATTAGAAATGGGGCGCATTATATATGGAGCATTATTTGGGCCCATAAGACACTGGAGCATCATCCATGGGGACCAACATATACTGTAGCATTATGTGGAGCTCATCATATACTGTAAGGAACATTATATGGGACCAATTATTCGGTATGGAGAAATATATGGGGCTCATTATTCTGTATGGCGTACTATATGGTGGCCATAATACTGTATGGAGTAATATACTGTCCGTTTTTTGAGCTATTGTAGAATTTAAAATAGATAGCAGTCATGTCATGTAAGCAGTGAAGTATTTTTCATTGTACTATACCTATATTTTTGTGCCGTATCGGAGCATTATGAATTGTGGTATGTGTTAAAAGGGCGCACTGACACTCTTTGGCCAAGGGCACACGAAAACCTGCCGCCAGCCCTACCCCCCCCCACAACTTGAGCCAAATAACCCCCAGTTTTCAATGCGTAACTATTATTATAAAGTAAATTAAGGTTGACAAGCTTAAGTAATAAAAATTTATGTTGTTGGCATTGAAATGGGCACTGTATGTGTGTTTACTGTCCTCCACTCCCTGCCGACTTTGCTTCCCCATTGACTTGCATTGGGTTTCGTGTTTCAGTCGGACGATTTCGTTCGACCAGACTTTTAAGAAAGTCGGGTTTCATGAAACCCGACTCGATCCGAAAAAAGGCAAAGTCGCTCATCTCTAGACATACCCCTTGGAAAACTCTCTAGCTTAGAACACAAAATGTCAATGAGGATGGTTCGTTTGGGAGTAGGTAGACAAAGTCCTGTTAAGATTGATAAGGAACAGTGAGATATCGTTTTCAACATGCATAGATCAATAACTGGTGATCTACAGTAATGGGTAGGTTTAGTATGTAGTAGGGTGGATGCCGGAGAAGAGAATTATAGTTTATTATGTACAACCACAGCAAAGCTTCCAAAGGAGATGGGAAGTAACTGATGAGAGAATAAAGATAAAAGGGAAAAAGGCATATTTACCACAATAGGGGAGGTTATGTACAAGGGTCAAAAAATGACGTCACACTAATTATATCAATGTTTAGAAGGATGTAACTAAAAAAAGGAAAGAAAAATATATATAAAATGAATGTGGAAAGATATAGAAAATGATCGCGCCAATCGCAGGGCACAGTGGAGATATACCGCCACTGTGCCCTGCCAGTACCGGCCCGGATCGGTGCTGTATTAGCACCGATCCTAGGCTGGAGCCTGGTACAGGGCCTGCAGGAGCTGGATGGCACGATCAATGTCATCATCGATCGTGCCAACCACAGGCCACAGCTGCGGTCACGCTGTGACCGCTCTGTGCCTTGCTGGTTACCTGGCTGTGACCTGCCTAGGAATCAGAGCTGTGAGCGCCGATCCTAGGTGGTTGCCATGGTCACCAGGGCCTGCAGGGTTTGGTGGGATTGATGTAATCATTCGATCCCACCAATGACAGGTCAAAGCAGCGGTGTGACCGCTCTGTGACCTGTCTCTCACCTGCAGGTGACCTGTATGACAGCTCTGCAGGGTGACCTCACACTAGCTAAGGATTCCCTACAGAGCGGTCATCCTGCTGCTGGATCTCCTGCTGTGCTGGGTACTGTGGTGCCACAGCAGCCTGTAGCACAACAATCCCTGAAGAAGTAAGAAGAGAGAAGAAAGAAAAAAAACGCCTACTGTGTTACCTGATCCCCAATCCCTGCCCAATCGAGCTTCATCCCCCCTCTTTTTACCCCCTCCACCCCTCTTTGCACACATTTTTCATTCTTTTCACCCCCCCTTTGTGCCACCTAAGCTGCAACCCTAACTGATCCCTGTCCGATCACTTTTCATCCACCCCCATCCCCCTCTTTTTACCCCCCCCACCCCCCCTTTGCGCAGCCGCTGAGTGTTAATTGGTGAAGCAGTTCACCGAGCAACACTCGTGCTTGATTTTTTTTTCTCAGCCCCCTTAGCGTGAACTCTGCCCACACAAACCCCAGCCGCCAAACTTTGATAAGTGACGCAGTTCACTAATCAGAGTTTGTGCCTGCCGTTTTCCTTTTTTTTTCCACCCCCTTTGTGCCATCCCCGTGTGCACACACAGCTGCCGCCGAACTTTGATAAGTGAAACAGTTCACTCATCAGAGCTTGTGCCGGCTGTTTTAGACACTTTTATTTTCGCCACCCCCATGCGCACATCCAGCAGCCGAATTTTGATAAGGGACACGCAGTTCACTTATCAGAGCTAGGGCCTGCTGTTTTAGACTTTTTTTCCACAGTCATTTTTTTCTCCCAACTTTTTCTTTTCAGAATAGTTTACACCAATCACTAACTCCCCACACATAGTTATCAAAAAAGTACACCCAAGCACCATATTCACACAAAAAATGTCATCAAATTTGTCCCAACAGCAGAGTTGAGCGAAACGGGTCAAAAAATTTCAAAAGTTGCCGACTTTTGATAAAGTCGGGTTTCATAAACCAAACCCGTCCCTGGAGTGGGGTCGGCCAAGAGCTCGGCGACTTTAGAGCCAAAGTCGCATTTCAAAAGTTTGTTTTCCGCCCTTTTTCAGCCAATCAGGATCCACGGACACTGTGGGCAACGTGATGACATAGGCAGGGGTCACCACCATCTTTGAGAAGGGCATGCAAGTGATTGGCTTGCTTTGGGGGATGTCACAGGGGGTATAAAAGGGCGTGCACGCCGACCGCCATGTTACTCATGCTGATCTCAGAATAGGGAGAGCTGCTGCTGCTGCTGATTCTGTAGGGAGAGTGTTAGGCAGGGAAGAAGACACCAAAAACTGCTTCTGCTGCTAGCGATTTTGCCTGTACAACACACCAGTCACTGTGTGTGCAGTGCAAGTGGAGGCTATATTTTGCTGGATCAGCTGTGTTGGTTGTTAGGCTGCCTTATAAGGCTTCCTGATAGCTGCATTGCTGTTTTCCCACTGCTCTGCAAACTACTTTTTTAAAAGCAATCCAAATTTTTTTTTTTGTCCTGGTGAGGTACTGAGTGTGCATTTTTTCACACCATACAGCGGTGTACGCTCCTCACACAGTACCGTGTAACGGCTGTTATCACGGCCACAGTGAAGCTATCTGTGTGTGACTCTGTAAGGATAAGTCGAGGACCTGTTCCGTTCTTACAGACCTCCACCTTCTAGTTTTGTCTGGTTTTCAAACAGTTAAGTATATTTGCTGTTTGATCACATTCAAAACTATAGAGAGACAGCGTGTGTCAGTCCGTATACTTAAAAAACACGGAGCTTGACAATTTTACGGACACCGGACAGCGGTGTACGTGCACGCACCTCTCTCAGTACCGTGTAACGGCTGTTATCACGGCCACAGTGAAGCTGTGTGTGACTCGGTAAGGATAAGTCGAGGACCTGTTCCGTTCTTACAGACCTCCACCTTCTAGTTTTGTCTGGTTTTCAAACAGTTAAGTATATTTGCTGTTTGATCACATTTAAAACTATAGCGAGACAGCGTGTGTCAGTCCGTATACTTAAAAAACACGGAGCTTGACAATTTTACGGACACTGGTGTACGTGCACGCTCCTATCTCAGTACCGTGTAACCCCTGTTATCACGGCCACAGTGAAGCTGTGTGTGACTCTGTAAGGATAAGTCGAGGACTTGTTCCGTTCTTACAGACCTACACTCTAGGGAGATTCCTATTCTGCCCAATTCTATATACACCTTGTAGTTTGTCATACACTAGCCATTTTCTGCCTGTGACATAGCGGTGTGATATTCACTGGGCCTCACACAATCCAACAGTGTCCACAAGTGTGTTCAGAAATTCTACATCTCCCCTGTCCTATAGTGACATTTCTCACACATGCGACATTGAGCCTGTGACATAGCGGTGTGATATTCACTGGGCCTCACATAATCGAACAGTTTCCTCAAGTGTGCTCAGAAATTCTACATCTCCCCTGTCCTATATACACCTTGTACCTTGTTTTACATTACTATATAGTTTGTGGGATTTTGTGTACATTTTTACCAAAAATGAGGAAGGCTGGTGGAAGAGGCCATGGAATTGGGCGGGGGTTGCCAGCTGGTAATGATGGTGTTGGTGGTGGATCTGATGGTAGTGGCAAAAGCAAAATAGGACCGAATGCAGGAGGTGTTGAGCCTGCGTCATCGTCTGGCTCCACAAGGCCTCGAAGGCTTAGTTTTCTAGGAGTTGCCAAACCGCTTTTAAAGCCAGAGCTTCAGGAAAAAGTTTTGGCTTACATTGCTGACTCAGCTTCCAGCTCTATCGCCTCCTCTTCTGAAGTTGTAAAAAATAAAAGCACTGAGTCATCATTGGAGGCTCATGTTCATGAACCACACCTTTCCTTGTGTCCTTCACCCCAACCAAGATTTAAGGATGACGCAGGCCATACAACTGATTACTCCATGGAGCTGTTTTCACATACCATGCCTGGGTTATCAAGTGAAATGGGGAATTACCCAGGCCAAGATGAATCTGACATGGAGTGCACTGATGCACAGCCACTGATAGATGATTCTGCTGGTACATTCAGTCAGAGCACTACATTGTCCTTGCAGTCTAATGAGCCAGATTCTGACCCTGATGAGACTCAGGTGCCCCTTCCCGCATACTATACCACCATACACAGTGACACAGAGGAAGGTGCACATGACATTGAAGAGGAGGTGATGGATGACCCAGTTGTTGACCCAGATTGGAATCCAATGGGGGAAGAGGGTGCTGCTTCCAATAGCTCAGATGAGGAGGAGGAGCATCCACAGCAGACATCGACATCGCAACAGCTGATATCTGGCAGGCACTCCAAAGACAGGTTCATAAAATCAAAAGAGTTGCTGGACAGCTTGTCCAGACGGTCAAAATAGCACAGCGTGCTAGGCTGCAAAATGTCTTGCATAGTAGGAAGAGTGCAGTGTGGCACTTTTTTGAACAAAATCCTCATGATCAGGCCAAGGTTATCTGTAAGAAGTGCGCAAAGACCTTTAGCCGAGGGAAAAATCTGAAAAATTTGAATACCAGTTGCATGCTTAGACATTTAACCAGCATTTACTTGCAAGCGTGGACACAACACCAAACCTCAAGAACCACATGTGCAACTGATCACAAAGAAGGTAGTCAGCAACACTACATTGTTTCCCCCACTGTAAGCCCACCGGTTAGCACAGCAGCAAATGTTGAGGTGTCGTTGCAAGGCCAAAGCAGTCAGGGAATCCCACTGTTATATCAACGAAAGACTGAATCTAGGCCATCAGAAAGAACACCAACTCCATCACCATCATCAACCCTCTCTCAGTCCGCCCTGTCCACCGCTAGTTCCACCATATGCAGCTCTCAAGTCCAGCTCACCCTCCCAGAGACTATGAGTAGGTCAAGAAAGTACTCAGTCTCTCATCCGCGTACACTGGGTTTGAACGCCCACATTACCAAACTAATCTCGTTAGAGATGATGCCCTATCGGTTGGTGGAAAGCGCAGCTTTCCGCGAACTCATGGCCTATGCAGTACCACACTATGACCTACCCAGTCGCCACTTCTTCTCTCGCAAAGCCATCCCAGCCCTCCACCATCATGTGAAAGACCGCATTGTCCATGCACTCAAGCAGTCAGTGAGTGGAAAGGTGCACCTCACAACAGATGCATGATCCAGTCGGCATGGCCAGGGCCGTTACGTGTCCATCACTGCGCACTGGGTTAATGTGGTGGATGCAGGGTCCACAGGGGACAGCGGTGGTGGGACAGTACTGCCTAGCCCACGGTATAGGAAACCGTTGGCTGTAGGCGTTCGACCCTCCTCCTCCTCCAGAAGCGAAAGCTCGTCCACAGAGCGCAGTCGTACGAGCACTCCATCTGCAGCTGCCACTGTTGCACACGAGGTGTCCCCCTATCGAGCAGCTAGTGGAAAGCGTCAGCAGGCTGTGTTGCAGATGATGTGTTTGGGCGACAGACACACCGCGGAGGTGCTGGCCGAGTACTTTCAGCGACAAACTGAGTCATGGCTGGGCAGTATACATCTTGAGGCAGGCAAGGTAGTTAGTGATAACGGCCATAATTTTGTGGCAGCCATAGCCCTTTCAAAACTCAGCCACATACCTTGCTTGGCTCACACCTTGAACCTGGTGGTGCAGTGCTTCCTCAACAATTATCCGGAGTTAACAGCCCTGCTCCAGAAGGTGCGAAGAATGTGCGCGCACATCCGCCGGTCGCCTGTACACTCCATTCGTATGCAGAAGCTGCAGCGATTGCTCCACCTTCCCAACCACCGCCTCATTATCGACATTGCAACAAGGTGGAACTCCACCCTGCACATGGTTGAGCGGCTGTGTGAACAGAGGCAGGCCATAATGCATTTGTGGGAGGATACACGGCCAGGCACTTTGAGAGCAGACATGGAGTTGACAGGTGTGCAGTGGTCGAAGCTGAAAGACCTCTGTAAAGTCCTTCAGTGTTTTGAGGAATGCACACGGCTGGTAAGCGCAGACGACGCCATCCTAAGCATGAGCATCCCACTTATGCGTCTGCTCATGCAAACTTTGACGCACCTTAAGGAGCAGGCATCTGCAGCCAATGTTGAAGAGGAGGAAGAGGAGGAGGGAATCCTTGATGACATTCAGCCATTGTCTGCTCAGGGACCTCTCCTAGACGAGGTGGAGGAGGATGATGATGATGGGGATGATGATGATGGGGATGATGAGGATGATGATGGGGATGATTACTTATGGGAGGAGGATGCATCTCGTGGGGCAAGTGAAAATGTTGGCATGGCAAGGTCTGGAACAGGGTTTGTGCGTGACTGGAGGGATGTGGATTTGCCAGAAAGTGCTCCTCCAACCAGCACTCGCAGTGCATCATTGACACCGGGAACATTGGCCCACATGTCAGATTATTTATTCCAAACAAAAAAGAGGCAGTTATATTCACCCTACAATTTCTATAATCATAACTTATTTAAGTAGACACAATAGAATATATACCCAAAATAGACCACTTAAAAATCAATCTTACCAAGATATTGTTGAATTGAAAAATTTTTTTATTATTATTATTAGTTGGAGACACCAGCAAAAAATATAAAAGACAATTTTATTAAAAAAGCATATAAGAGGAAACAGGTCAACATACACTATTAAGTTGTAATAACCATGACCAGGCAATATAGTTTCTCCAAAAATATCCAATACTCATGTGCAAACTATTATAAACATACTATACCAATAATATATCAAACGCCATTATATACTGATTATAAACAGTTCCTATAAAGTGCATAGTGCATTACTAAATATAAAGTAAATCTAAATCATAATGATAACGTAAAGTAAATCTAAGTCATGATAAACAAAAGTTACTTTAGCCAACCTGGATTCATGTTGTGTATGTGGACGCTGTGCCCCCACACTCCAACGCGCGTTTCACACGTTTGCTTCCTCAGGGAGTGATGAGGTAGATAAGCAAAGCGTCTTTATATAATGAACATAATTAGTTTGCAGACCAATCATAGGCGCCATACGGCGCATCGCAAACTGCCACCTGCGGCGCTCCCGCCGGCTGTCTCGCGGTCACGTCACTAGAAGGCGCAATCGCGCCGCCCATGACTTCACAAGCGAGGCCTCCGACTGGGCATGCGCCACCAGTAGAAGGAAGCGATGCGCACAGTACCAATATGGCCATATTAACAATGGGCAAGTTTAAGGGCAAATTTATCACAGATGCATTGCAAATGGAACTCCAAATTTAGGCATACACCATTAATGAAAAACATACAAAGAAGAATCATTATAATGAGTGCATATAAATCACTCATAATTACACTAACAAAAAAAGGAAAAAAGAAAAATACTATAGTGCCGAAATTGTGCAAATTATACTACCAACACATCATTAATACACAATGTGCATAAACCAGTAAATATGTAAAATAAACATAATTAAATCACAATATTAACAAACATAAAATAATATATATTTTTATAAAATAATTTTTATATATAAAAAAAGAAATGTTTCCATAATTGTGCAAAAATACCAATACATCATAGTGCACAAAGTGCATAAAACAGTGAATTTAAGTGTGATATATAAAGTGCAATATATAAAATATATAAAATAAAATAAAATAATGTTTCTTCTTATTATTCCATCTTCCGCCTCTTGGAATTTTCTTTCATCCAAATCCAAGCCGCCAATTCTTAATGTAGACTAGAAGATTTCTTCCATACCAAAAAAACTCTTTTGAAAAAACTCTTTTTGAAAAAAATCTTCTGCTTCCTCTGACACCTCCCATCACATCTTCATATGACCGAAAAAAGGGAAACTGCAATACTATATTATGAAACAAAATAATATATTTAAATATCACAGAAATATATAACCAAGACTATTGTTATAAAGCTTCACTAATCCCACCACTAAAATAAAAAAAATTTTTGTTTAAAAAAAGGAAAAAATCCAAATATTATAGGGACATAACCAATACTTCAAAAATGCATATACACTCATACACACACATACATAATTAATAACATAAAAACACATTCATAAAAACACAAAAGCAGCAGCCCAGAGATCCCCCCCCAAAAAAAGGGACTACTCTACTCAACCCATTTTTATAGAAAACTGGAAAACCCTATTTTAAAACAAGATTCAGCTTTAAATAAATATATTGAAGAGAAACCCTTGGTTGTCGCAAGAAGAAGTAGAACGATAGGAGAAACCATTACACACAGTCATTATGTTGCTCCCAAATCAAATTTCATTTTTAATTCAAGAGGTCCTAAATGGGGTTCTCGATCATGTGGAGACTGTAGTGCATGTAAATATATGCTAAAAAACGAATTTTTTTGTAACTCATCTAAAACACGTGATTTCAAGATCACTCATATGATTAATTGTAAGACTACATCAGTTATATATTATCTCACATGCCCATGTGGACTCATTTACATTGGGCTTACATCACGTCAACTTCGAGTACGGATATTGGAACATATCAAGGACATTAAATCTGCCAGACTTACTGATTTGGATGGATTATATAAGGAGGATGTAACTAAATTGAAGACCTTACCCGCTCATTATCGGGAATTCCATCCATCAGGAACTATAGATCTTCAGGTTAGAGGCATTGATGTGATACATTTAGGTATTCGGGGGGGGAACCTTATGAATAAATTGGCCCAAAGAGAATGCCGTTGGATTACCACTCTTAGAACAATGAAACCACATGGTCTTAATGACCAATGGGGATTTTCCAGTTTTCTATAAAAATGGGTTGAGTAGAGTAGTCCCTTTTTTTGGGGGGGATCTCTGGGCTGCTGCTTTTGTGTTTTTATGAATGTGTTTTTATGTTATTAATTATGTATGTGTGTGTATGAGTGTATATGCATTTTTGAAGTATTGGTTATGTCCCTATAATATTTGGATTTTTTCTTTTTTTTAAACAAAAAAATTTTTTATTTTAGTGGTGGGATTTGTGAAGCTTTATAACAATAGTCTTGGTTATATATTTCTGTGATATTTAAATATATTATTTTGTTTCATAATATAGTATTGCAGTTTCCCTTTTTTCGGTCATATGAAGATGTGATGGGAGGTGTCAGAGGAAGCAGAAAATTTTTTTCAAAAAGAGTTTTTTCAAAAGAGTTTTTTTGGTATGGAAGAAATCTTCTAGTCTACATTAAGAATTGGCGGCTTGGATTTGGATGAAAGAAAATTCCAAGAGGCGGAAGATGGAATAATAAGAAGAAACATTATTTTATTTTATTTTATATATTTTATATATTGCACTTTATATATCACACTTAATATTGTGATATTGTGATATAATAAATTCACTGTTTTATGCACTTTGTGCACTATGATGTATTGGTATTTTTGCAAAATTATGGAAAAATTTCTTTTTTTATATATAAAAATTATTTTATAAAAATATATTTTTTTATGTTTGTTAATATTGTGATTTAATTATGTTTATTTTACATATTTACTGGTTTATGCACATTGTGTATTAATGATGTGTTGGTAGTATAATTTGCACAATTTCGGCACTATAGTATTTTTCTTTTTTCCTTTTTTTGTTAGTGTAATTATGAGTGATTTATATGCACTCATTATAATGATTCTTCTTTGTATGTTTTTCATTAATGGTGTATGCCTAAATTTGGAGTTCCATTTGCAATGCATCTGTGATAAATTTGCCCTTAAACTTGCCCATTGTTAATATGGCCATATTGGTACTGTGCGCATCGCTTCCTTCTACTGGTGGCGCATGCCCAGTCGGAGGCCTCGCTTGTGACATCATGGGCGGCGCGATTGCGCCTTCTAGTGACGTGACCGCGAGACAGCCGGCAGGAGCGCCGCAGGTGGCAGTTTGCGATGCGCCGTATGGCGCCTATGATTGGTCTGCAAACTAATAATGTTCATTATATAAAGACGCTTTGCTTATCTACCTCATCACTCCCTGAGGAAGCAAACGTGTGAAACGCGCGTTGGAGTGTGGGGGCACAGCGTCCACATACACAACATGAATCCAGGTTGGCTAAAGTAACTTTTGTTTATCATGACTTAGATTTACTTTACGTTATCATTATGATTTAGATTTACTTTATATTTAGTAATGCACTATGCACTTTATAGGAACTGTTTATAATCAGTATATAATGGTGTTTGATATATTATTGGTATAGTATGTTTATAATAGTTTGCACATGAGTATTGGATATTTTTGGAGAAACTATATTGCCTGGTCATGGTTATTACAACTTAATAGTGTATGTTGACCTGTTTCCTCTTATATGCTTTTTTAATAAAATTGTCTTTTATATTTTTTTGTTGGTGTCTCCAACTAATAATAATAATAAAAAATTTTTTCAATTCAACATTATCTTGGTAAGATTGATTTTTAAGTGGTCTATTTTGGGTACACATGTCAGATTATGCCTTGCAGATCCTAAAAAGGGACCCCCGCATTGCCAAAATGATGAACAATGACGACTACTGGTTGGCCAGCATCCTGGATCCACGCTATAAAGGCAAATTACAAAACATCATGCCACAGGAGAACCTTAATATTGGCTAATAAACAAGCAACTCTGGTAAACCGGTTGGTTGAGGCATTCCCAGCACACAGCAGCGGTGATGGTTCTCACACGAGACGTACGGGCCGGGGGCAGCTTGGCAGAGGTGTTCGTGGTGCACACAGCAGAAGTGGCGTTGGAGACAGGGGTTTCATGACAATGTTGTGGACTGATTTTTCAAGTACCGCTCACACAACTGGTAATACTGCATCGATGGAAAGTGACAGGAGACAGCAGTTGTCAACTATGGTTACAAACTACTTTTCCTCCCATATCGATGTTCTCCCGCACAGGTCATTCCCCTTTGACTATTGGGCCGCTAAACTGGACACCTGGCCTGAATTGGCACAATATGCCTTACAGGAGCTCGCTTGCCCAGCTGCAAGTGTGCTATCGGAAAGAGTCTTCAGTGCAGCTGGATCAATCCTGACAGAAAAAAGGACCCGTCTGTCAACCCAAAATGTGGATGATCTAACCTTTATTAAAATGAACCATGCATGGGTTTCCAAGGATTTTGTCCCACCTTCCCTTGATGACACATAGGTTGGCAGAAAAATGGCTTGCTTTGGTCCTCCTCCTATTCCGCGAACTTGACCTATTTCGCCTTTTGCAGCAGCTGAATGTCCCACATCAACATATGCCACTTTGTAAACCACCCTAACTGGGCTGCCCCCCCCATGGCCGGGGTCACCACCTAGCGCACGAAACAGTGCGTGTGCCATTGCCCTGGACAGGTGGGTAGGCCGACTCTTGGGCGTGGGCACTGGCACAGGGTCCCTCATAGTGCAATCAAGTGTCTCTGACGGTGGTGGTGCACACCCACCGTCAGACACACCGCCGTACTATGAGGGGCCCAGTGCCAGTACCGACACCCACGAGTGTGCCCCCTTGCTTGGGCAGGGCCCCAGCATTTGCAATGTTTACCTCTCCCTGCTCCTCCGCTGTGTAGTCTGGGCTGTCAACTCCTTCACTGGGAGTGTCACTACAAATTGATTGAACTGAAAGATGATGGTTAAGATGTAGCTATGCCCTGTCCTGCTGGCTGGGCTCTAGCTCCAGATGATCAATGGCTCCATTTCTTATGGACATCGACTCACAATGACATGCAGTGGTGGTTTATCATCAGGTTTCACAGTTTTACTACTCACAAACATGTGACATTCCGGCGCACGTTTTAAAATGTGCCCTCTCATGCCAATCAAATAGAATCGCCTACGGCCTGTGGCTTCTGTCTTTTGCACTCCAAAGTTACGTGACAGGTCATGATAGCCAGTGAGCACTATGTTTACATCGCTCCCTGTGATAAAAATTTGATTGAGATGAGTAACAGTGATGGAATCAACGGAAGTGCGATACAGCAAGACTTTATTCACAAAAAATGTTTTCACTGTCTCAACACACAAATTAATTGAGGGTCAGCATCGCCTATGAGAATTGTGACGGAAGTTTTTCCTGTGAGTAGTAATTCCTAGATTTCTGCAATCACTAGCCTTTATGTCAGTAATTGTATGCATCTCATTTCCTATTGCGGAGAGGCTGTACTGTATTACTGAGACAGAAATATATGTGAAGATTTAAAAATAACACCAAAAGTATATAGTTGTGTACGCCTCAAATGCATTTCCTTTTTTCCACTTTTTAGATTGCTGTGTAATCCATACTGAGAACACGGAGATTTTACATGTTTAAACTATGCTATATATACCTGCTATCCAGTGATAAAGTACCCTTTCTCAACTTTGTACAATCTGGTCAAATCCATACTGGGCCTGAGAACATCTGAGTCTGCCTCCTGATCTATAGACATATATTTTTAATGTGTAAACTTGGCTACATATATACGTGTTATCCGGTGAAACTGTACCCTTTATCAACTTTCTACAATGTTGTTGAATCCATACTGGGCCTGAGAATGGCTGCCGAGCTGTTAAGCAAGCTACAGCACCTGTGGTTTGGACACGTAATTTTTTCAGGAATGACGGTTAGGCCTAACTCCGGAATTGCGGTTGACCTGAACTTATTGGGAAATCATTGTTCGCGGGGAATAATCTGAATCCCTGATCCCCATCACTAACGGAGTTCAGCAGGTTATCTGCGCCTGTAAGCGACAAAAGCTGGTCCTTTCAGTGTAGCGTGCATGCAGCCCTGGACATGTATGGGAATGCTAGACCTGTTATTGCTCGATCTCATGTGCCAAAGCCTCGCTTATCCCTCTAGTAAGCTTGACGCGTACTGCGGGGGCATGCCGGAGTCTCGGTTGTTAACGGAATAAAGCTGAGAAATCGCTAGCACAACTACAAACACACATACCACACCACACACAGAATCGACAAAGCTTTCAAAGTGTGCATCTTTTCTTTAGGTGGCATGGTTGTGGTTTCCCGGGTGGAGTCCAATTAAGCCACAGGCTCCACTCCTGGTGGTGCCCTTTTGGACATTCCTTTAAGGTTCAGCTTTGCAATCATACTGCCCCCCGGAAACCAAAAACTTTGCCTTCAGGGACGCTGTTTGGAGGTTCGTGGGAATAACGCCGCCCGATCATCAGTCAGCATATGGGTCGCCCTCCCAGGGCTGTGGGGTACTCAGTACCGGGCCGGTGTCAGTGGGATGTGTCACGGAAGCGGTGACCCGGACGGTGGCCCTGGGCGCCCATGTAAATTGCGTGGTATAATGGTAAAGAGTTTATATAGATAGTTTGACGCCACCTGTGGTGTTCGGCAACATAGATGTTAGGCCGACGCTGCATGCAGATCCTCTGGGACTGATGGTGTTGTGCAGCAAAGATGGTGAAGCTCCCCACAGGTGGAGCTGGAGTCCCAGGGAAGTGTAGATGTAGTGATGGGGGAAAGGCACAGGCGGTGTAGGTGCTGGTACCCAGATGTAGCGGTGCTGGAATAACTGTAGGACACCAGAGCGTGCAGTTCCAAAGCTTTACTCACAGGCTGCAGGTTACACAGATGCCTGCCTCCGTGCTGAGTCCTCCGGGTCAGGACCTCAGCCAACCTCCGGGACCAAAATGGAAAGCTCCCTTCCAACACTCCGCCAACATGTACCTTCCTGAATGTCTCCTTTCTAGCGCTTGTGGGGGAAGCACTCACAGGACCGTGGTTCACTGAAGCGCCTCCTGTCTAACAGATGTTCCTCAGACTTTACTTGTATGGCAGACAGCTGTAGCCTTTTCCTTCTGGCTCCCACATGTCGATGCTGGGGCCTCCGAGCCTTAGTTGGGTACAGAGCATTTATAGCTGCTACTTCCCCCGGTTTCTGCTGCAGGAACGTCAGTGTCCCTACAAACTCGGAGACCGGAATCGGAACCATGCGCTCCAGCTAGGAGTGAGCCCTAACTCTGCTCATTCTCCAGCTCCCCTTCTCACATCCACACACTTCCCCTTCCCTGCACAGAGTGCCCTAACTTACCTCCTCCCGACCACAGAGAGCAGCTCCTCAGCAGTCAGGTTCAGAGGTCTCCCTGCTAGCCTGGAGTGGGAAATGTGTTGTGTGTTGGTTTCACTGCTAGAGAGATCCTTCGTTGCTCCCAAGCTTGACAACACACTCCCTAGGAGGAAGGTAATCCCACAGTGGCGACCGTACTCTTGGGGACACCACAAGTGCACTGAGGCCCAGCCACTGCTGGATGATGCTGCTGGTACATTGACCCAGACCACTACATTCCCCTCACACTCTACACTGCCAGAATCTGACCCAGAGGAAACTCAGGTTCCCCTTCCCACATACTATACCACCTTACACGGTGACAAAGAGGAAGGTGCAGATGAAAGTGCAGGTTCCTTGAGCAGGTGGGGGGGCATACTCATTGGCGATGGCACTGGCACAGGGCACCGCATAGTACACAAAAGTGTCTCTGCCGGTGGGAGGGCCTAAACAGCCAAGTGCAGTGAGATGGAAGATGGGGACGACAACGAGTTCAGAGTAGTGCAGGGATTCCCTAGCAAGGAGACTTATGTAATTGTTTTCAATGTTGGGACAGCAATTTTTGGGGAGCACTATACTCTGGTGAATGATATTTTGGGCCCACTATACACTGGAGCATTCCAAAGGTGGACATCAGACACTGGAGCAGCATTTACAGGGCCCATTATACACTAGAGCAGTAGAAATGGGGCCCATTATATATGGAGCATTATTTGGGCCTATAAGACAGTGGAGCTTCATCCATTGGGACCAACATATACTATAGCATTATGTGGAGCTCATCATATACGGTTTGAAACATTATATGGGATCAATGATTCCATATGGAGAAATATATGGGCCTCATTACTCTGTATAGCGCACTAAGCGCTGGCCATAATACTGTATGGAGTTATATACTGTCTGTTTTTGGAGGTATTGGAGAATTTAAAATGGATATCAGTCATGAGATGTAAGAAGTGAAGTATTTTTCATTGTACTATACTGCTAATTCTCTGCCGTATCGGAGCATCATGAGTTGTGGCATGTGTTAAAGGGGCGCTCTTTGGCCCTGGGCCCACGAAAACCTGGAGCCAGCCCTACCCCCCCACAACTGTAGCCAAATAACCCCCACTTTTCAGTGCGTAACTAGTATTATGAAGTAAATTAAGGTTGACAAGCTTAAGTAATAAAAATTGATGCTTTTGGCATTCAAATGGGCACTGTAGGTGTGTTTCCCCATTGACTTACATTGGGTTTCGTGTTTCGGTTGGACCCCCGACTTTTCCCTATAGTCGGCCGATTTTGCTCGACCCGACTTTTGGAAAAGTCGGGTTTCATGAAACGAAACTCGACCCTAAAAAACCAAAAGTCACTCAACTCTACCCAACAGCGCTATTCAATGGAGGAGGCGTATTCTTTCCTTGCCTCTGACACTGATAGCGAGGCTCCCACATTTCTGTACTTTTCAGATTCTTCATCCTCATCCTCTTCCCCTCCTCATCTTCCTCCTCAGGTCCTACAGAACCACCACGCAGACGCTCCAGGACAGAAGAAGAGGCAGCGTCCCCCATTCCCGCAGCTGAACCAGCGCTCCCTGTATAGACCTTGCCCCCCGAAAATTACGAGCCACTGATTCCTGATTTTGTGGCAGAATCAAGAATCAAGTTTGACACCACCGGCCTCACAGAAATTGACTTTATCAAAGTCTTTTTCTCTGAGGATTTTAATAACCTCATCGTGGAGCAAACTAATTTGTACGCTCATCAATTTTTGAAACAAAACCCACGTTCATCATTTTCTAACTGGTCTCCTGTAGACGCAGCTGAAATGACTCAGTATTGGGTCCTGGTCCTCCATATGGGGATCCTGAAGAAGCCCGAACTTCGGCAATATTGTAGTGTTGATATTTTATATAACACTCCAGTGTTCCGAATGGTCATGGCCCGGACGCGTTTTGAGACCATCCACAAATACTTGCATTATACTGATAATGCACAGTGTCCTGCACGAGATGACCCCAACTTTGACCGTCTGTTCAAAGTTTGGCCGGTCATCGAACACTTCAGCAAAAAGTTTGCTGAAGTAGTTTTCTCCCAACATGTGGGGTACCAGTGTACTCAAGACAAATTGGACAACAACTTTTGGGGTTGAATTTCTCCTTTTACCCTTGGGAAAATTAAAAATTGGACTAAAAGATCATTTTTGTGGGAATAAAATAGGATTTTATATTTTCACGCCCGGGCATTATTTTCTTTAGTGAAACACTGGGGGGTTCAAAGTTCTCACCACACACCTAGATAAGTTGTTTAGGGGGTCTAGTTTCCAAAATGCAGTGACTTGTGGGGGGTTTCTACTGTTTAGGCACATCAGGGGCTCTGCAAATGGAACATGACGCCCGCAGACCATTCCATCAAAGTCTGCATTCCAAAATGCCACTACTTCCCTTTCCAGCTCCGAGTTGTGCCCAAACAATAGTTTTCCCCCACATGTGGGGTATCAGCGTACTCAGGACAAATTGTACAACACCTTTTGGGGTCCAATTTCTCCTGTTACCCTTGGGAAAATTCAAAATTGGGGACTAAGATATCATTTTAATGGAAAAAAATATATATTTTTTTCATGCCCGGGCGTTATAAACTTGGGGGTTCAAAGTGCTCATCACACATCTAGATAAGTTCCGTAGGGGGTCTAGTTTCCAAAATGGGGTCACTTGTTGGGGGTTTCCACTGTTTAGGCACATCAGGGGCTCATCAAACGTGACATGGCGTCTGATCTCAATTCCAGCCAATTTTAGGCTGAAAAAGTCAAATGGCGCTCCTTCGCTTTTTAGCCCTTCCATGTGCACAAACAGTGGTTCCCCCCACATATTGGGTATCAGCATACTCAGGACAAATTGGACAACAACTTTTGGGGTACAATTTCTCCTGTTATCCTTGGGAAAACAAAATATTGGGAACCAAATCATGTTAGTGGAAAAAATATGATTTTTTTATTTTCACGTCCGGGCGTTATAAACTTCTGTGAAGCCCTTGGGGGTTCAAAGTGCTCACCACACATCTAGATAAATTCCTTAGGGGGTCTAGTTTCCAAAATGGGGTCACTTTTGGGGGATTTCCACTGTTTAGGCACATCAGGGGCTTGTCAAACGCGACATGGCATCCGATTTCAATTCTAGTCAATTTTAGGTTGAAAAAGTCAAATGATGCTCCTTCCCTTTCGAGCCCTACCATGTGCCCAAACAGTGGTCCCCCCCACATATGGGGTATCAGCGTACTCAGGATAAATTGGACAGCAACTTTTGGGGTCCAATTTCTCCGGTTACCCTTGGGAAAATAAAAAAAAGTTGCTAAAAGATCATTTTTGTGACTAAAAAGTTAAATGTTTATTTTTTCCTTCCATGTTGCTTCTGCTCCTGTGAAGCACCTGAAGGGTTAATAATCTTCTTGAATGCAGTTTTGAGTAGCTTGAGGGGGTGCAGTTTTTAGAATGGTGTCACTTTTATGTAGTTTCTGCCATATAGACCCCTCAAAGTGACTTCAAATGTAAGGTGGTCCCTAAAAAATGGTTTAGTAAATTTTGTTGTAAAAATCAGAAGTTGCTGGTCAACTTTTAACCCTTATAACTTCCTAACAAAAAAAATTTGTTGCCAAAATTGTGCTGATGTAAAGTATACATGTGGGAAATGTTTTTTAGTAACTATTTTGTGTGACATATTTCTCTGTTTTAAGGGCATAAAAATTCAAAGTTTGAAAATTGAAAAATTTTCATCATTTCCATTTTTTCATAAATAAACGCAAGTTATATTGAAGACATTTTACCACTAAAGTGAAGTACAATATGTCACGAGAAAACAATTTCAGAATCGCCAAGATCCGTTGAAGCGTTCCAGAGTTATTACCTCATAAAAGGACAGTGGTCAGAATTGTAAAAATTGGCCCATCATTAATGTGCAAACCACCCTTGGGGGTTAAGGGGGAAAGCTTAATCTTGAGCAGCCGACAGAACTCTCCAGAACCGAGAAGCGAACTGGAGACCCTGGTCACTGTGAAGACGGAAGACGTGCTTCACTAAAAGCACAGCCAAGGCCCGTGTCGACGGTACACGCGGAAGAGGAACCAAGTGTACCATCTTGGAGAAAAGGTCGGTGACTAACCAGATGACTGTATTGTTACGGGACTTGGGCAAACCCACAATAAAGTCTGCCCCGAGCATCTCCCAGGGTCCATCTGCCATTGGCATGGGATGCAGCAAGCCTACAAGCCTCTGCCGGGATGGCCTATTCTTTGCACAGGAGACTCATGCTTGGACATAGTCCCTAACATTGCGTGCCATTTGTGGCCAGACGCTCAGACGTCTTTTTGATCCTGAAATGTCCACCCATCCTAGATGAGTGAACCCAAAAGAGATTTGGGGGTACCAGAAATTCAAAAATTCGGTGCCCGGTGGCACCGACTCAAGCAAAACTGGGGCTACCGTTCGCAGACTCTCCGACGGGATGATGAGCCGAGGCTCATCCCCCTCCTCAGATGACACAACAGAATGGGAGAGAGCATCGGCGTGGAGATTCTTCTCCCCCGAGAGAAATAGGAGGGTGAAATTAAATCAAGAGAAGAATAAGGACCATCTGGCCTGGCGAGAATTCAATTGCTGGCCAGTCTGCAAGTACAGCAGATTTTTGTGGTCGGTGAAGACTTGGAAGGGGAAACATGCCCCTTCTAGGAGATGTCTCCATTCCGAGAAATCCAGTTTCATGGCTAGTAACTCCCTGTCCCCGATGGAATAATTTCTCTCTGCCAGTGTGAAGGTCTTTGAAAAGAAAAAACACAGACGTTTATGACCTTGAGCATCCTTCTGGTAGAGGACTGCTCCAGTACTGACGGAAGAGGCATCCACCTCCAATATGAAGTGCTTATTCTCATCGGGACGGTGTAGCACGGGAGCCACAGCGAAATGGGACTTTACGGAGGAAAAGGCCTTGGAGACCTCCTCCGACCACAACTTGGGTTTAGCTCCTTTTTTAGTGAGAGCTACTAGAGCAGAGAAGTGCAGGATGAATTGGCGATAGTAATTGATGAACCCCATGAAGCGTTGCACCGCTTTTAGGGAATGGGGCTCTTGCCAGTTCTATGAATACTCCAATATGGCAAGATCCATGGCCAAACCCTTGGCCGAGATGATATAACCAAGAAAAGGCAGACTCCTGCTCAAACTTACACTTCTCTAACTTAGCATATAGGGGATTGGTGAGTAGGAGTTCAAAGACTTTGCAGACATTCCTATGATGTGTATCAATATCTGGGGAGTAAATAAGTACGTTATCCAGATAGACAACTACCGAGGTGGATAACAACTCCCGTAAGATGTCGTTAGCAAAGTCTTGGAAGATGGCAGGAGCGTTACACAGGCCGGACAGCATCAACAGATACTCGTAGTGGCCATCCCGTGTGTTAAATGTGGTCTTCCATTCATCTCCCTCATGAATTCGTATCGAGTTATACGCACCACGCAGATCTAATTTAGTAAATACCCTTGCTCCTTGTAGCCTACCAAAGAGCTCCAAGATGAACGGTAGAGCGAATTTATTTTTTACGGTAATGGCATTCAGACCCCTGTAGTCCATATATGGACGTAGTTCTCCGTTGTTCTTCTAAACAAAGAAGAAACCAGCCCCAGCGGGAGACACTGACTTCCTGATAAACCCTCTATAGCCAGATTCTCTTTAATATATTGTGACATAGCCTCAGTTTCCCGGAGCGATAGAGGATAAACACGTCCCAGGGGAGGTTCCGCACCTGACAAGAGATCTATAGGACCATAATAGGGGTGATGTGGTGGAAGAGTCTCAGCTGCTTTTTTGAAGGACACGTTCACGTACTGCCAATAATGTTTAGGCAGTGAGGTTAGATCAGCGGGTACCTCAGACTACCCAACCTGTACGTGGGTCTTGAGACACTGTCCCTGGCATGCCCTACTCCACACCAGTATACTCCCAGTAGCCCAGTCAATATGGGGTGAATGGTGACGCAACCAGGGCATACCTAGCAACACCTCATCAATACCCTCGGGGATGGCTAACAGGAATATTAACTCCTGCTGACTAGGAGAAAACTGATCTGATAGGGTAGCGCTGAACCATTCATCACTTGGATGGTAACTGGCTTAGAGAGCCTCACTTAGAGGTAATGCGTGCCGTAAGATGAAGGAGGACATAAAATCACCCTCTGCCCCGGAATCCACGCCAGCCTCTGCAGAGAGAGTGGTCGCCCCATAGGACAATGTTATTTTAAAAGTAATCTTGGAGGCCATGTTCGACGGATCTGGAGCTCCCACTCTAATTGCCACTAGAGACGGCCGTCTCCTCTGTCGCCTGACACGCCTGTTGGCTACCAAACCAGCCTTCCGATGGTGAGGTACGAACAGAATGGGCCTTAGCCTCCGTCCACCGGTCTCCTGAGATTCACTTGGTTCTTTGGACCGAATGGAAGGTCCCAAAGGATTGGCGAATATGGGTGCCAGCCGAAACCTTTGTCTGCACTAGGCTTGTTCCAACCTTCGTTCGGCAAACCGAAGGTCGATACGAGTGGATATGGGGATCAATTCCTCCAGTGTAGTGGGGATCTCCCTAGTGGCCAGAGCATCCTTAACATGGTCAGCTAGGCCTCTCCAAAAAATCGGGATCAAGACCTTGTCTGACCACTCCCGTTCGGAGACTATGGTCCTGAACTGAATGGCAAACTGGCTGGTTGGTAGAGAGCCCTGCGTAAGGGCCAGGAGTTGGAGTGCAGCATCATGGGTGACATGGGGCCCCAGAAAGACCTGTTTCAGGGCGCTCAAAAACCGTGAAGCGCTCTGAACCACCAGGTCCTTACGTTCCCACAAGGGCGTAGCTCACTCCCAACGGCCCGGTAAGAGAGACACCAAAAATCCCACTTTGGCCCCCTCAGACGAGAAACGTGAATGTAGTGGCTCCAACTGAATCGAGCACTGGTTCACGAATCCCCTGCAAGCCTTGCTATCCCCAGAAAACTTATCGGGGAGTGGGAGATGTGATAAAAACAGAACAGGGATAGCAGCAGCGGTAGCGGCTTGACAGGCCGCCTGTGTCGCTACTGCGGACGAGTGCACAGCTGAAGCTGCTCACTCTAAAGCGGACAATCTGCTCTCCAGCTGCTGGACACTCTGCAGAAGCTGCGACTCGTCTGCCTTTGCTAGCCAGACCCTGATGCTAAGATACTGTTAGGGTTGGCAGAATGCACCAAATAAAATATAATAAGGTGCGTTCGCCACCCGGGGTCCACCGTGCAGAGATGTAAAACTGCAGCTAATGTGAACAATGGCGGAGATGCGAGCAAGCACCGTAAACACGCCAAGTTAATCGTCACTCAGTGTGAACAGAGTGCAAAGTACCTGACTCTGCTGCTCCACAGAGCGGTACAATGGAGTTCACTCAAAGCTATGCCCTGTTAGATGTCACAGGTGCAGAGGTAATGACGCTAGATGAGGTCCCTATAGCTATCCCCTCAGGGAGTCTAAACTGGTGGTTGAACTTGCTCTGCTACATGGTTTGTGCTGAAGGCACATGTGACTTAGGATGCCTGGTGCAGATGTTAAGTCAAGCGGGGTTCCCACCCTACACTGCCTGTCTAGACACACACTCGCTGTGCTAGTAGTGTCACACAGGTGGTAACGTATCCACCAACACACCATGCACATAAGATCTTAGCGTGCTGTCGCGCACCAAAGGACCTTTTATGTGCTCCTCGATTAAGTCCAGTCTAACAGGACTTGCTCATGGGCCAATCCGGAGCTGGCGCGGGACTTGAGCAGCTGACAGCCGACCACCAATGAGAGGTCGCCACCTCACAAGCATGCCCAGTAGAGCAAATCCTGGACTTAGCCTCAGGAATGACCGCTCGCCTCTGTTTAGTTAGTTACTATAGCAGAACATGGAGAGGCAGCGGTAACAACACGTACAGCCCGAGTCTGAGCAAGACACTGAGACCAACGTCATTGCTGAGCAGCATCCACTGCAGTCGAAATTTAATGGGAGACCGCAGGACAAGACAAGGCTTGGGATCCATCCTGTGCAGAGGGAGGATCCTGTCAACTAAAACACACACATATATTTATATTTTGTGAATTAAAAAAAATATATTTTTACAACTTTTTTTCCACTTAGTCCCACTATGGGACTTTCACTTTCTGCAGTGTAATTGCAGATAATGACAAACATGCCAAAGAATAAGAAATCAGGAAGGAGGGCAAACACTTTCACACAACTGTATATTCTACCACTGTATGTAATAGCATAGTGAACATGTGTACAGCGCTCAGTTATTTGCCATTACAATGACTCACTGTGTTATCTAACATCTATTTTCATAGTTATCTGCCAAACCTACTTTAAGTAAATTTTAACAAATTAGGTGTATTTCCCTACAGGGAAGGTGTTGGGCGACTATCCTTGTCTGGGCGTGAACATAATCATGTATTGTCAAGCGAGAAAAACATGCAGGAGTTGGTTTGCATGATGCATTGCAGGTAGAAGCATGCAGGCTTATCAGGAGCGCTGGAGACCTCCGATAGACTTTCTGCCTTCTATTTAATATCAAGGTGGGGCACATTTTTTTCAAGTTAAACTACAGCCTACTAAACAAGAGGAGTAGAAACAATCCATTAATACAGATGTGGAGGCCAACAGAAGCTTTCAATGTTTGTGCCACAGGCAAATGACCTTGTTCAGCATTTGTATACAATTTACATTGACATTTCTTACATTAGCCATGTGCTGCCTCAGTTCCATGTTATCTGCTCATCTCCTACTTAAGGCTCATACTCACTTGTGAAACTCGCATGAGAATCTAGCGAGTCTCTCGCCTGAAAACCTGGCACTGCCACCGGCACTCGGACAGGAGCGTGCAGCTGCATAGAAATACACATAGCCGCACGCTCCGGTCCGAGTGCTGGCGGCAGTGCCAGGTTTTCATGCGAGAGACTCGCACAAGAATCATGCGAATCTCTCGCAAGTGAGCATGAGCCCTTACTGTGCTATACTGACAAAGGGAAGTATGTGACGGGGTATACAACAGAGCAAGAAGGGACAACAGGCCGAGGGACGATCCAACGAGACTTATTAAGGCAGGGAGCATACAACATCAAATATCCATAATGTCCTTGGAGTCCATGAGAAGTCCACAATAAGTCCACACAATGGAAACAAATCCGGGAACCTCACGATAGTCATTGTGCCAGATATGATAACAATAATCCTTGCAATAGTCCACAGGATTCCACACACTCCCACGGACGTCGCGAGCTGGCCTCAACTCAGTTCGTGACTCCTTCACGTCCGCACTCAAATCACAACTGATCTTAAAACAAGAATGTATTGTCAGGGCTCCTGGAATCAGCCCATCTGAAGGGGGGTAGGGGTCACACCTACTATTCAATGGTTTGGTCCATCAGAAGATTCTAGAAATGTAAGGGCTCCACTGAGTCTACAGGATGTGTATTGTAGGTTATCTTCTGCTTAGGAAAACAATAGCCACAGTTCCACTAGCTGTTGACACAAGCCTAAATTAGATTATGGTCCAGGTACATCACAAGACATTGCAAAGTATTGGGGGAAGGAGACATGGTTAATTTACAGCAAATACAACCAGAGAAAAGTTAAATGATATATTATACAAAATACAGGACAGGGCAAAACTACAAATCATGACAATCCCTTCCCCTCCCAATTTGTGTATGTACTAGGGACCTCTACAGGTCGCTTGTTAAGTACACACAGGCATGGCTGACCAAACTTAGGGCTCCTCCTGCCTGGACAGTCCATCTGCATTTTGGTGTTGGCTGCCTCTTCTATACTGTATGGTAAAGTTATAGGGCTGTAGAGCCAGGCTACATCGTAGTAAGCGTCCATTGTCCCGAGAGACTCGGTTCAGCCAGGTGAGGGGATTGTGATCAGTAATGACAGTGAATTCTCGTCCATACAGATACGACCTTAGTTTCCTAAGGGCCCACACTACAGCCAGACATTCTTTTTCAACAGCTGCATAGGCCACTTCTCGGTCCAGCAGTTTCCTGCTAAGGTAGGCGATGGGGTGTTCATCCCCAGCTGCATTCACCTGGCTGAGGACAGCTCCCAGTCCATAAGCAGAGGCGTCCGTCTGCACAATGAATCTCCTCTTGTATTCTGGAGCAGCCAGAACAGGGTCGCAGACCAGGGCGTCCTTCAGCCGGTTAAAAGCCTCATCACAGGCTGGAGTCCAGATCACCAGCCGGGGCATCGTTTTCTTGGTCAGGTCGGTAAGAGGCTTGGCCACAGTACTGAAATGAGAAACAAATTTTCGGTAATAACTGGCAGTGCCCAAAAAAGCCATAACTTGTTTCTTAGTTTGCGGTACAGGCCAGTCTCTAATAGCCTGGATTTTGGCAGGTTCAGGACAGAGCTTCCCTCCTCCTACTCTATGCCCTAGGTACTGGACTTCACCCATCCCCGATTGGGATTTATCGGGTTGAATGGTTAGGCCGGCTGCAAGAATCAGGTCAAGAATAATGGCTACTTGATTCAGATGTTCCTCCCACGTCTGGCTGAAGATGGCGATATCATCCAAGTAGGCACAAGCAAAGTCACCACATCCCCGGAGGATCTGGTCCACCATTCTCTGGAAGGTTGCTGGGGCATTCTTCATTCCAAAAGGCATGCTTAGAAATTCATACAGACCAAAGGGGGTTATAAAAGAGGACCGTTCTCTCCCTTCCTCCGTGAGAGGGATTTGCCAGTATCCCTTACTGAGATCCATGGTAGTGACATATCGGGACCCAGCCAGTCGGTCTAGAAGTTCGTCAATACGGGGCATTGGGTAAGAATCGCTGACGGTATGGTCGTTTAGTCGTCGATAGTCCACACAAAATCGAGTACTCCCATCCTTCTTGGGTACTAACACCACAGGAGAGGCCCAAGGGCTATGGGAGGCCTGGATTACCCCAAGCTGTAACATGTCCAGTTCGTGCTGCATGGTGTTTCGAACAGATTCAGGTACCCGGTAAGGAGCCTGTTGTATGGGACGGATACCCTGAGTGTCCACATGATGTTGGGTGACGGTGGTTCGACCTGGTTGGGATGAGAAAGCAGCCCGTCTCATAGAATCATAGAATCATAGAATCGTAGAGTTGGAAGGGACCTCCTGGGCCATCTGGTCCAACCCCCTGCTCAAAGCAGGATTCGCTAAATCATCCCAGTCAGATGTCTGTCCAGCCTCTGTTTGAAGACTTCCATTGAAGGAGAACTCACCACTTCTCGTGGCAGCCTGTTCCACTCATTGATCACTCTAACTGTCAAAAAGTTTTTTCTAATATCTAATCTGTGTCTCCTCCCATTCAGTTTCATCCCATTGCTTCTAGTCTTTCCTTGTGCAAATGAGAATAAAGTTGATCCTTCTACAATGTGACAGCCCTTTAGATATTTGTAGACTGCTGTCTACAAATATCTAAAGGGCTGTCACATTGTAGAAGGATCAAGTCTCCTCTCAGTCTTCTCTTTTGCAAACTAAACATTCCCAAATCCTGCAACCTTTCCTCATAAGACAGGGTTTGCAGACCGGTCACCATTCTGGTCGCTCTTTTCTGAACTTGCTCCAGTTTGTTGATGTCTTTTTTAAAATGTGGTGCCCAAAACTGGACACAATATTCCAGATGAGGTCTGACCAAAGAGGAGTAGAGGGAAATAATGACTTCACGTGATCTAGACTGTATACATCCTAGAACTGCATTTGCCTTTTTTGCTGCTGCATCACACTGTTGACTCATATTCAGTCTGTGATCTATTAGTATACCCAAGTCTTTTTCACATGTGCTGTCACTTAGCCCTATTCCTCCCATTCTATATATGCTTTTTTCATTTTTATTGCCCAGATGTAGTACTTTGCATTTCTCCCTGTTAAAAACCATTCTGTTAGTTACTGCCCACTTCTCCAGTTTATTTAAATCTTTTTGAATCCTCTCTCTCTCTTCTCTAGTATTAGCTATCCCTCCTAGCTTTGTGTCATCAGCAAATTTAATCAGTTTACCCTCAATTCCTTCATCTAAATCGTTGATAAAGATGTTGAACAATACAGGGCCCAGGACAGAGCCCTGTGGTACCCCACTTGAGACATTCTTCCAACTGGATGTGCAGCCATTTACGACCACTCTTTGGGTCCGATCACTAAGCCAGCTATGAATCCACCTAACAGTTGCCTTGTCCATTCCATACTTAGTCATTTTTTCAATAAGGATTGTATGAGAGACTTTGTCAAATGCTTTGCTGAAGTCAAGATATACTATATCTACAGCATTTCCTTGATCCACCCAATCAGTGATACCGTCATAGAAGGAAATTAAGTTAGTCTGACATGACTTATTAGTTACAAACCCATGCTGACTCTGTTTGATCACTTCATTCTTATCCAGGTATTGACTTACATGTTGTTTAATAATTTGTTCAAAGATCTTTCCTGGTATAGAAGTCAGACTCACCGGCCTATAGTTGCCTGGGTCCACCTTCTTCCCCTTTTTGAAGATAGGAACAACATTTGCTCTTCTCCAGTCTTCTGGCACTTCTCCTGTTCTCCAAGAATTTTCAAAGATTATGGAGAGTGGTTCAGAAATTTCTTCTGCTATCTCCTTCAGTACTCTGGGGTGTAATTCATCTGGACCTGGAGACTTGAATTCATTTAGGTTAGCTAAGTGTTTCCTCACTATCTTTCTGTTTATAGATATCCTGGATTCTTCTATTCCCTTAATAGGACAGTGAATAACAGTTGGTGTTACATTTCCTTTCTGAGAGAAAACAGATGCAAAATAGGAATTTAAAAGTTCAGCCTTCTCAACATCCTGTCTTACCATTTCATCATTTTCATCCTGTAAAAATCCTATAGCATCTTTGACTTTTCTTTTACTTTTGACATATCCCCAAAATCCTTTATTATTGCTTTTGACATCTCTTGCAAGCCTCAATTCATTTTCAGCTTTAGCTAATCTGATTTGTGCCCTGCAGATTCTGCAGACAGCATTATATTCTTCTTTAGATATGCCTCCCTCTTTCCATTTTATAAACATTTTTTTCTTCCTTTTTAGCATGTGCTTTAGTTCTGTGTTCACCCATCCTGGTTTCCTTAAATGCTTCCTATTCTTCCCTCTTTTCGGAATTGTTAACAACTGTGCTTTGAGAATTTCATTTTTCAAGATTTCCCATCCTTCCTGGACATTTTTGTCTTTAAGGATATCCAGCCATTGGATCCCTCCAATTCTCTTTCTGAATCCCTTAAAATCTGCCTTTCTGAAATCTAACCTTGACGTCTGAGTCTTCACAGGTCTTCCGCCTCTAGTTATCCAAAATTCTAAAATAGCATGGTCGCTACCTCCTAGGGTTCCAGCCACTTTTACCTCCTCAACCATTTCCTCCCTGTTTATAAGGATTAGATCCAAGGTAGCAGTTCCCCTTGTTTTCTCCCCTACCTTTTGGAAGATAAAGTTGTCAGCAAGAGAGGATAAGAATTTCCTTGACCTGTTAGTTTTGCCTGAGAGAGATTCCCAACAAATGTCTGGATAGTTGAAATCTCCCATGACAACTATGTCATATTTTTTGGAGAACTTGGCCATTTGATGCATAAAGAGTTCATCCATATCTTCAGCTTGCACAGGCGGCCTGTAGTAAATGCCTACAATGGTGTCCTTTCCATTGTTCTGTCCTTGTATTCTTACCCAAACAGTTTCCACAGAACTCCCAGTCTCTGAAGCTTCAATCTCTGTGCAGATATACGCGTTTCTAACATACAATGCAACACCTCCTCCTCGTTTATCAAGTCTGTTTCTTGCAAATAAGTTGTATCCTTCTAGTCTTGTGTTCCAATCATGTGTATCGTCCCACCAAGTTTCAGTGATTCCAATGACATCATATTTCTTTTCCTGTGTTAGTAGTTCCAATTCTCCTTGTTTGTTGCCCATGCTTTGTGCATTAGTATAGAAACATTTTAGTTTGTGATTGGTTTCTCTTTCTCCAATATTTTTATTAATTAGATTCTTTCGTCTTTGTTCTTCCTTTCCACTTCTATTAGCAGAGTTCTCAATAGCATTTGTCAGGTGTATGGCTTTTTCTGGTCTTTTGCTTCCCTTCCCATGTTGTTCTAGTTTAAAGCTCTCCTTACAAGTGTAGCAAGGCGACTTCCAAATACATGCTTTCCAGTCTTCGTAAGGTGCACCCCATCTCTAGCAAGTAGTCCATCGTATAAGTAGTTCACTCCGTGATCCAGAAATCCAAATCGTTGCTGACGGCACCATCGACGTAGCCAGTTGTTCACCTGCAGAATCTTATTCCACCTCCTTGTTCCATGGCCATCCACTGGGAGGATGGAAGAGAAGACCACCTGCGCTCCCAGTTCTTTCACTTTCTTGCCTAAGTCTTCAAAGTCTCTGCAGATGGTTTCCAGGTCGTTTCTTGCGGTGTCATTTGTCTCCACATGTAGTAGCAGGAATGGGTAGTCATCTGTAGGTCTGAAGAGTCCTGATATCCTGTCAGACACATCTTTAATTTTTGCACCTGGAAGACAGCACATTTCTCTTGAAGTTATATCCGGTCTGCAGATAGCGGCCTCTGTTCCTCTCAACAGGGAATCCCCCATGACCACCACTCTCCGTTTCTTCTTCACAACATTTTTCTTTCTCCATCCAGGAGGACTCTGAAGGCGTACAAGGTTGCTGTTTGTTGGCAAAGTCTTATCCTGATGTATTTCTTCATCGTTTTCCTGCGTGAGAGCCTGGTACTGGTTTCTGAGCAGTATGGGTGCTGACTGCCTCCTGATCCTCCTGCTTCTCTGGGTCACATGTCTCCATTCCTCTGTTTCTTCAGGTGCACTTCGAATTTCTTCTCTTTCTGTAACATGAAGAGATAATTCTGCTCTGTCCAAGAACTCTTCACCTTCCTTAATGATCTTCAACGTAGCCAACCTCTCTTCGAGATTTTGCAACTTTTCCTCCAACAGGGACACAAGCTTGCATTTGTGGCATGTGAAATTTGGCTTTTCCACTGGTAAGTCTGTGAACATGTAGCAAGAAATGCAGCTCACCAAATGGCTCCTGGCCTCTTCCATCTTGAGATTTCTTAAAAACGATGAAAGATGAGCCAATCGGCGCGCGGTTTTTCCGATTTCCTCTTTTCAGCTGCAACGGCCAAAACCCAGTGATCGTAGAGCTCGCGGAGACTCTTCACTTATCCCAGAAGGCACTGGGAATATGCAAATGATCTCCTCAAGACTCTTCCCCTGGTTTTCCGATTTCCTCTTTTCAGCTGCAACGGCCAAAACCCAGTGATCGTAGAGCTCGCGGAGACTCTTCACTTATCCCAGAAGGCACTGGGAATATGCAAATGATCTCCTCAAGACTCTTCCCCTGGTTTTCCGATTTCCTCTTTTCAGCTGCAACGGCCAAAACCCAGTGATCGTAGAGCTCGCGGAGACTCTTCACTTATCCCAGAAGGCACTGGGAATATGCAAATGATCTCCTCAAGACTCTTCCCCTGGTTTTCCGATTTCCTCTTTTCAGCTGCAACGGCCAAAACCCAGTGATCGTAGAGCTCGCGGAGACTCTTCACTTATCCCAGAAGGCACTGGGAATATGCAAATGATCTCCTCAAGACTCTTCCCCTGGTTGAAGCACTCCCAGCATCTGGTTTTTCTGCAAGGAATCCAGGTGATCTCCCAGAGGAACCTGTTCCACAGTGGATGGGGCTCTTGCTGCTTCCACGAGATCAGGTAGGGAGTCCTCATCCTCTTGACCGTCTTCTGAAGCTAGCCGACAGCTTGCTATCATTGGAAGGTTCCGTTCATGGTACTCCTTAATCATATTCACATGGACAGTTTTTTGTCTTAGCCCCTGATCATCTAAAGCAAGAAGATAATTGGTATCATTTAGTTTTCTGAGAACCCAAAAGGGACCCTCCCATGTTGTCTGCAGTTTATTCTGCCGATGGGGAACAATCATTAAGACCTGTTGTCCTTCTACAAACTCCCGATAGCGTGCTTTACGGTCATACCATGTCTTCTGTCTGGTTTGAGCCATACGCACATGACTCTGGGATAAACTAGCGAGTTGAGCCAGGGTTTCTCGCAGCTTTAGGACATAAGGGACAACAGGGGCTCCTGTATCTTCAACTTGTCCCTCCCAATATTCTTTTAGCAGGGTTAAGGGTCCTCGGACCTTTCTTCCATAGAGTAGTTCAAAGGGGGAAAACCCGGTGGACTGCTGGTGAACTTCCCGATAGGCCAACAAGATATGGGGTAGGTACTTCTCCCAGTTTGAATCTCTGTCAGTGAAGGCCCTCAGCATATTCTTCAGAGTGCCATTGAATCGTTCACAAAGTCCATTTGTTTGGGGATGATACAGGGTCGTTCGGATCGCTCGTACTCCACAGGTGCGCCACAAGACACTGGACCAGCTCCGACATGAACTGGGAGCCTTGGTCTGACAAGATCTCACTGGGGAATCCTACTCTGGTGAAAATGGTAACCAGTGCCTCGGCCACCTTGGCTGCAGAAATACTTGACAAGGACACAGCTTCTGGATATCGGGTGGCATAGTCTACAACAGTGAGAATGTACTGCTTTCCAGATTTACTTGGTTTAGCCAGAGGTCCAATGATATCGACAGCTACTCTTTGAAAGGGTTCTTCTATTATAGGGAGCGGTTGCAGGGGTGCCTTTGGGTGATCTCCGGGTCGCCCTCTACGCTGACATATGTCGCAAGTTCGGCAGAAATGCGCTACGGCTTGGGAAATCCCAGGCCAATAGAAAGATTGAGTCAATCGTCTCTCAGTGCAGGTTTTGCCTTGATGGCCAGCAGTAGGAATGTCATGAGCAAGGTGTAATAGGGGAATTCTGTATTTCTGAGGAACAATCAGCTGTTTGCTATAAGTGCAGGGCTTATCTAGGGAGTCAGCATTGGTAACCCGATACAGAAGTCCATTTTTCTGATAATTCTTTCCCCGTTCTCCCCCAACTGCCCTATCTCAACTCGAGCTCTAAAACTAGCTAGGGTGGGGTCAGTATCTACCTCTTGTCTAAACTGAACTTTATCCCAAGTAACATTCACATTGTCCCCACAAGAAGAATCTCTCACCGGCTGTGATGGAAGTTCTGGTGGCCTCATTTCCATGGATGGGTTGTACACGTCCACATTTGCTGCTCTCTTGGCTTGACTTCTGGTTACCGCAACGACAAAGTGGCAATGAAGATCTCCCACATCATTTCCTAGAAGAACGTCTGCAGGGAGGCCGCTCATCACACCGACCACGCATTGTTTTGCCCCAAAGCCATAATCCAGGGTCACACTCGCTCTTGGAATATATCTCTGGGCACCTCCAGCCAATTCAATGGCAATTCCTGGTCCCTTTTGAATTGCTTCTGGTTGAATTACTCGGGGATCGGCTATGGTGAGAAAAGCCCCAGTGTCACGGAAGCCAACAACTTTTAGGCCATCCAACACGACCTCCTATAGATGTTTGTGCTGAAGATCAGAAGAACAGGTGGCTGCGGCTCGCACCCCATAGACTCCGGGTAGGGGAGCCAGGATATCAGAGTCACTTGGCAAGTCATCAGGGACTGAATCCAGCTCTTCTCCTGGTGAGGGTGTCTGTAGATAATGAACAGGCAAAGGCGGTCTGTAGCTGTCCTGCCTCCGAACACCTGGACATTGGAATTGCAGATGCCCAGGCTGCCCACATCTATAACATCTGCGCTCTGGGATTCTTCCTCCACGTCGTAGTCCCAAAGGTGGAGCAGGAGTAATGCGAGGCACAGTCACACGAAGGTCACCATGAGTTGATGGTCTAGTGGGATGGTGAATATTGGAGGCCGAAGGACCAGGGGCCGCCAGCGTTGGGGGGCTGGTAGTTTTTTTCTCACTGAGTAGTAGTTTTTTCCACTGAGGCTTGATGGTGAGAGCCTCATCAGCTAGAGCTGCAGCTTCCCAAAAGGGCAGTGATTATACAGATAAAAGTTGCTATAAAGTTGAGACATTAAATATGTACAAATACAAGTATAAAACAAAATGGTTGAAAACAGAAAGTAACACTCACATGTGTTCAGTCGGTATCAGGCGGACCATGCGGCTTGGGGGATGGGCAGCAGCCAAACGTCCCAAGACATGGGTTAGGTCTGTTCAGCATCAGAACTCCAGCTTAACTGACTGGAACTTGCTAGGAGATAATTATAGACTTGGGTCTGAGACCTCATAAAATGGGCGGTCTGGAGAGGTCCAACCTCCCTCTCTCCAAGTTAGGATTTGGCTACAAAACTTAGAATAGCTATATCTAAAAGAGAAAAACCCATACGAACACACATAGGGCATCATTATTTGTGATTTACCGAATAGAATCCGAAGACACCAAGCATGCTATACTTAGGACCCTCCATTTGGGAGCAATCCATACATCAGTTTCTGGAGAGGTTATAACTGTGAAAACTAGGAATTAATAAGCTGGCTTCGTGCCCTTCGCAGAAATGTGGGTTTTATATCTCTGCTGCGTATGGTTTTTACAATATGACTTGTTTTAATACTTCCCATATACTGGCATACAGCCTGTGTTTTCAACAAAGAGACCTTTTCCCCATAGCTGTTCTTCAAGAGGAAATGGACAGTTTCAGGTTACCAGCAAGCACAGAGCTCATAAGGACCTAAAGGAGGGGGCTGAAAGGGAGGCGTGATTGCAGCTATATGACAGGCTCGTATCCTTGATGTGTAGCAATGGGAGATTCTAGAAAGTTCTAGAAACATCATACTTTAACATACAGATCGTACAGACATTTTACATTACACCTCCCCCCTTTAGAGGGCGCTACGGAGGCATTACCTCTCGGTAATCGGCCTTGCGCACCTCAGCGGGTTCACCCCAGTGGTACAACCCATCGGCATTACCATGTTTCCTGCCCTTTTTGTGTTGTACAGTAAAGTCGTACTGTTGAAGGGCAATCCTCCAGCGGAGTAACTTTCCATTGGTTTTGGACACTGTGTGCAACCAGTTCAGAGGGTTGTGATAGGTAAACACCGTGAAGGTGCGCCCGTACAGGTAGGGCTTCAACCGTTGCAGTGCCCACAGCATGGCCAGACACTCCTTCTCGATGGTAGAGTATGCCACTTTCCTCGGCAATAGTTTCCGACTCAGGCACAACACGGGGTGCTCCTGGTTCCCCGAGTCGACCTGGCTGAGCACAGCACCGAGGCCAAACTCGCTGGCGTCGGTCTGTACCAGAAACGGGCGACTGCTGTCGACTACTCTCAACACTGGAGATCTGCACATGGCTACTTTCAAAGCTTGGAAAACCGCCTCACAGTCATCTGTCTAGTTGACTGTTTGGGCTAGCCTCTGCTTGGTGAGGTCAGTCAAGGGTTTTGCAAGGGCGCTATAGTCCTGCACAAACCGCCTATAGTACCCTACAGTGCCCAAAAAGGACTTCACCTGTTTCTTGGTCCTGGGGGTGGGCCAGGATGCGATTGCGTCCACCTTTTCTGGCTCCAGACTCATGGAACCCCCGCCTACCCGGTGCCCCAGGTTGTGGACCTCGCTCATGCCCGTCTGGCACTTTCCTGGCTTGATAGTCAGACCTGCCTGGTGAAGACGCTTGAGCACCTCCTGGAGGTGCTGAAAGTGTTCCTCCCAGGTGGAACTGAAGATGGCGATGTCGTCCAAGTACGCCACCACGTACTCTTCCAGTCCCCGAAGCAGGTGGTTGACCATCCGCTGGAAAGTGGCAGGGGCATTTTTCATGCCGAAGGGCATGACTGTGGACTCGTATAGTCCAAAGGGGGTGATAAAGGTGGATTTCTCCTGCGCCTCAGGGCTCAGGGGAATCTGCCAGTATCCCCGACTTATATCCATGATGGATATGTACCTTGCTTTTGCCAACCACTCAAGCAGATCTTCGATGCGCGGCATCGGGTGGGCATCAAAGGTTGTGATGGCGTTGAGCCCCCTGTAGTCCACGCTGAACCGGGTGGTTCGATCCTTTTTAGGCACGAGGACTACAGATGAAGCCCACGTGCTTTTTGACCATCGAATCACCCCCAGCCTTAACATCTCCTCGATCTCTTGGCGCATGACTTGTTGCACCGCCTCAGAGATTTGTTAAGGTGTTCGCTGTAGTGGGGTGTGATTCCCAGTGTCCACCTCATGAACCGCTAACTCCGTCCTCCCAGGTCGGTTGGTGAACACGGCCCGGAAGGGTTCCAGGGTTTCCACCAACTGCGACCGCTGGGATATGGTTAGCAAACAACTTACCTCCATGTCCTCAATGGACACATTGGCCTTGGCTTGGGCCAGCATGTCCAGGAGGGGATCTTCCTCCCCATCCTCGGGCAGGTTGCAGACCGGTAGGACGCAAGCTTCACGTTCGTGGTGCGCCTTCAGCATGTTGACGTGAAAGGCCTTGCGCCTACCCCGAGCATGGTCAAGAGTGACCACGTAGGTGACCGGGTTGAGCTGTTGGTGGACGACGTATGGGCCTTCTCAGGCTGCCTGAAGCTTATCCGTTGGTACGGGGACCAGCACCCACACCTTTTGACTCACCTGGTAGGTCCGCTCCTGGGCGTTCTGGTCATACCAGTGCTTCTGGTCAGCCTGAGCCTGCATCATGTTGTCATGCACCAACTGCGTCAAGGTCTGCATCTTGTCACGGAAGCGCATGACATAATCCACGATGGACACTTCTGTGGGGTTTGGCTCATCTTCCCAGGATTCTCTTATCAACCCAAGGGGTCCCCGGACTCGCCTGCCATACAGGAGCTCGAAGGGGGAGAATCCGGTCGAGGCCTGCGGAACTTCTCTGTAAGCGAACAGCAGGTGTGGGAGGTACCGCTCCCAGTCGCGCCCTTGGGTCTCAACCAGCATGCGGAGCATCTGTTTGAGGGTACCGTTGAAGCGTTCACACAAACCATTAGTCTGTGGGTGATACGCACTCGATACCAGGTGCTTCACCTGCATTTTCTCACAGAGAGCCTCCATTAGGCGAGACATGAATTGGGTTCATTGATCGGTAAGCATCTCCCTGGGAAATCCAACCCTTGAAAAGATGGTCACCAGTGCATGAGCCACCTTATCTGCCCTGGTTGAAGACAGAGATACTGCCTCTGGGTACTGGGTAGTGTAATCTACCACGGTGAGAAGGTATCGCTTTCCAGAGTTGCTGGGGACGGCCAGTGGGCCTACAATGTCCACCGCGATTCTCTGGAAAGGCTCCTCTATCACCGGCAAAGGAATAAGGGGAGCCTTAAGAGCAGGCCCCGCCTTACCCACCTTTTGACAGGTGTCACAGGATCGGCAGTATTGTGTTACATCTGTCCCCATCTTGGGCCAATAGAAGTGTTGAGACAGCCGTACCTTTGTTTTGCTGATCCCCAAGTGTCCAGCGAGTGGAATCTCATGGGCAATCTGCAACAACTCAGTTCTGAACTGTAGGGAGATGACTAGCTGTCTTTCCCTCAACCACTCCTTTTGGGAATCGCTGGGTACTGTCTCCCGGTACAACCTTCCTCGTTCCCAGAACACCCTCTCCTTATCAAACTTGGAGGTGGGCGTCTCGGCGAGATCTCTCATTTTCTCCAGACTCGCATCTGAGTGCAGAGCAGCCTGGAACTCCTTGCTGGAGGCTGCAAGAAGTGACGTCAGGGTCCCTTCCTTACTGGGACCCTCTGGAACCGGCTCTGGGGTCACCTCTGGTTCAATCTCTCCTGTAGCAGAAGAGGGTCCAGAAGACAGGGCGCTACCTGCGATGTGGGCACTCTGACTGCGTGTGACAGCTGCTATGTAGGCTGTCTCCCTGGGGATTTCTACAGACCCACCAATTGGCGCTGCCATGGGCTCTACCTCACCATCCACCCCCAACACTTCAGGAGCAGTGCTACTTATGGGTCAGTTACCTTCCTCGGTGGCACTGGACGGTTGCATGGCACTACCTTCCTCATGGTCCCCATGCACCTCCCCATTTCCCTGAGCACCGTTGCTTGCTCCTGCCAGGGGTTCCTCAGCCGTCTAACTCCGCAGAGTGACGGGGCTGAGCACTTCGGTACCTGTGGACACATCTACCGTTTCAAAGAAAGGGTTAACAGGTTCAGTCGGCACAGATACATCATCATCATTATTATCACCATTCCTAGGAAACGAATGGTTATCAGATTGCTTTGGTACATTCACATCACCATCAGCATCATACCTGGGGAAAGTGTGGTGTTTAGTTGCATCATTACTCATCAAGGCATTAGCAGGTAGCACATTCACCTTCCAATCATCATCATCATCATCAAAATCAGGGTTAACGTTACCCTTATTATCAGATTGGGGAAGGGTGTCAGGGACATAGTATGCAACCATCCTCCCCAAGTCAGTCCCCAATAAAACATCGGTGGGCAGGTTTTCAGACACTCCCACCTCCCTCAACCCGCTGCCAGCACCCCAATCAAGAAAAACTCGGGCCACTGGCAAGGGACAACGGGTGCCTCCAATCCCGGTGACAGTCAGGGTTTTCCCCTCAACAAATTCTTCAGGAGCCACCAGTCCAGGACGGATGAGGGTTCGTTCAGCCCTGGTGTCCTTGAGGCCTGTAGCAAGACGGGCCCCCACCTGAACAGGTTGAACGTTGTCGTCAATCCTCCCAACCACACCTCCCACCAAAATAACAGAGGTGTTGGGCCCAGAGGCCTTGGTTGGGGGGTTCTTCGGCTTTTCCGGACAGGAGGAATGGAAGTGACCAGTCCGATTGCAGTTGAAACACAGGCGACTGTCAGTAGTAGGCCTGGTGTTGGCAACAGGGACAGGACCTCCGGAGAGACGACTAGCTGGGGCACTGGGGTTGCTTGCAGGATTACCCCCTCTCCAGCTGGTGGTGACTGGCCTCCGCGTCTCTGGCTTCCGGTTGGCCTCATAGTTGTCGGCGATCTGCGCCGCTTTGTCCGCATTCGTTGGTTCGCGGTCCAAGATGAACTGACGGACCTCAGCTGGGCAAAGATGCAGGAACTGGTCTTTGATCATCAGGTCCCGTAGCTGCTCAAAGGTATCAACGGACAGTCAATGGATCCACTGGTCAAAGTGGATCCTGAGTCCTTGCACCACATCACTATAGCTATCATGTGGGCCACGTTGGAGGTTCCAGAACTTCTTTCGGTATACCTCAGGTGTCAGCCGGTATTTGGCGATCAGAGCCTACTTTATTGCATCATAGTCACCATCGGCTTCTGGCGAATGCAAATGCCTCCAGAGCTTTGCCTTTTAGTCCTGAAGTCAAGTACCTGGCCCATTGGACCTTATCCAGCTGGTACTGTCTGCAGGCTTTCTCAAAGGCACGCAGAAACGTGTCCAAGTCCCTGTCCTTTTCCATCATGGGAAAATGCTCTGGCCGGGGTTTAGGACTCTGGACGCTGGTGGGCTCACTGCTTCTTGCTGTGGGGGCATTCCACCCCCGCTGGAGCATCTCCAGCTCATGGGCCCCCTGAGCTTCTGCTTGGCGCTCGGCTCTCTGCTCCACTCTCTCCCAAGCTTGCTGGATCAGCTGCAGACGTCCCACATGGTCTTCGGCAGGGAGTTGCTGTAGGGCCAATTGCAGATAGGGGTCCAGGACTTCCCGGCTGGCGGTCTGCACCATCTGGACCCCTGCGGCTGCACCATTGGCACTGGTGCTGCCTTCTGCGCCCTGGCTCTCATCCCATTGCTCTAGAGCCGTGATCAACTGGGCTTTGGTCTTGTCGGTGACATCAATCTGCTTTGACGTGCACGGGGACCTCAGGGTGTCCTTATTGAGCTGCTTATAATAAGATTCTCCCTGCGTAGCCATGGTTGCCAAATAAAAGATAGAAAAGAAAAGCGTAGAGGAGGGAGGAAATACTCGCACGTACACATAAATGTCTCAGGACCAGTAAGCACTGAGTCTGTTCTCCAAAACCTATGACGCAGGATTCCCGCAGGAACCGTGCAGGTTTTTAGTGAGAGGAATGATTGCTCAAACCAAATCACTAATGCTCTAGGATTATCCCACCGCTCTGACACCAATATGTGACGAACGGGGGTCTCGCTGCCACCAAAACGCGACGGACAGCGGACCGTGTGTCACCAATATATCACAATCCCACCACTGACATGGGTGTATCAGCGGACGGAGGGACGTGACACACAGCCGGCACACGGCTATCACAGGCACAGTGGGGGCTTATCTTAGTTATCCCACCACTGGCATCATGTGACAAAAATGCGCAAGCTAACCTTGCTCTAACAATTTACCGCAGGGGGTATTTTGGATGCCCCACCATTGCTAACAACCTTCCAAGAACTGCGGGGATTTATGTATATCCCACTTTCTCAGTTCCACTTTGGAACTCGCAGCTCTCCTGCGCCCCCCTTACCCTCAGGTCAGTAAGGGAACTGCACCTAGGATAATTAGTCGCCGGACGGGCTGCTTGTTGTGCACGGACAATTAGGCTACCGCAGTAAGGGAATTATCAATGCTGTGGCCGCAGCCCCCCTTTAGCAATATAAGACCCTTCTGTCCTGCCAACTAGCCTAATCAATCACACACACCACGCTGCCACCATCCATGCTTTTCTTAATTCACAGAGTTAAATTAAGAGGGTCCGTGGCAAACCCCTGAAATCAGTAGCGATTATCTAAACGAGGCGCATAGTTCGTTTCTTAGAGCATGGAGTCAAACTGATAATTTTACGATTTATTCCCAAAAGGGCAGTGATTATACAGATAAAAGTTGCTATAAAGTTGAGACATTAAATATGTACAAATACAAGTATAAAACAAAATGGTTGAAAACAGAAAGTAACACTCACATGTGTTCAGTTGGTATCAGGCGGACCATGCGGCTTGGGGGATGGGCAGCAGCCAAACGTCCCAAGACATGAGGTAGGTCTGTTCAGCATCAGAACTCCAGCTTAACTGACTTGAACTTGCTAGGGGATAGCTATAGACTTGGGTCTGTGACCTCAGGAAATGGGCGGTCTGGAGAGGTCCAACCTCCCTCTCTCCAAGTTAGTATTTGGCTACAAAACTTAGAATAGCTATATCTAAAAGAGAAAAACCCATACCAACACACATAGGGCATCATTGTTTGTGATTTACCGAATAGAATCCAAAGACACCAAGCATGCTATACTTAGGACCCTCCATTTGGGAGCAATCCATACATCAGTTTCTGGAGAGGTTATAACAGTGAAAATTAGGAATTAATAAGCTGGCTTCGTGCCCTTCGCAGAAATGTGGGTATTATATCTCTGCTGCATATGGTTTTTACAATATGACTTGTTTTAATACTTCCCATATACTGGCATACAGCCTGTGTTTTCAACAAAGAGACCTTTTCCCCCTAGCTGTTCTTTGAGAGGAAATGGACGGTTTCAGGTTACCAGCAAGCACAGAGCTGATAAGTACCAAAAGGAGGGGGCTGAAAGGAGGGGTGATTGCAGCTACATGACAGGCTCGTCTCCTTGATGTGTAGCAATGAGAGATTCTAGAAAGCTCTAGAAACATCATACTTTAACATACAGATCTTACAGACATTTTACATTACACCCCGCATCAAACCCAGATAACTGCAGCCTGGCCCAAGTTGGTTATTTGCACCAGAACTGGCATCAAAGTGTGCACACAGCCAAATTTTACAGTTTTGAATAAGTAACTGATGTTTTTAAGGAGTTAAATGACTTTGGGCCACTGATGTCACACTAAGAATACACAAATAGTGATGCCCCGCATCAAACCCAACTCCTTCCAGCCTGGCCCAAATGGGTTATTGGCACCAGAACTGGCATCAAAGTGTGCACACATTCGATTTTCACAGGTTTGAATAAGTAACTGATGTTTTTAACCCCTTAAGCCCCAAGGGTGGTTTGCACATTAATGACCGGGCCATTTTTTACAATTCTGACCACTGTCCCTTTATGAGGTAATAACTCTGAAACGCTTCCATGGATCCTGGTGATTCTGACACTGTTTTCTCATGACATATTGTACTTCATGTTAGTGGTAAAATTTCATTCAAATAACTTGTGTTTATTTGTGAAAAAAATGGAAATTTGGCGAAAATTTTGAAAATTTTGCAATTTTCCAACTTTGAATTTTTATGCCCTTAAATCACAGAGATACGGCACACAAAAAACTTGATAAGTAACATTTCCCACATGTTTACGTTACATCAGCACAATTTTGGAACCAAAATTTTCTTTGTTAGGAAGTTATAAGGGTTAAAAATTGACCAGCGATTTCACATTTTTGCAACACCATTTTATTTTTACGGACCACATCACATTTGAAGCCACTTTGAGGGGTCTATATGATAGAAAATACTCAAAAGTGACCCCATTCTAAAAACTTCCCCCCTTAAGGTGCTCAAAACCACATTCAAAAAGTTTATTAACCCTTTAGGTACGTCACAGGAATTTTTTGAATATTTAAAAAAAATGAACATTTAACTTTTTTTCACAAAAAAAATACTTCAGGTTCAATTTTTTATTTTACCAAGGGTAAGAGGAGAAATTGGACTGCAAAATTTACTGTGCAATTTGTCCTGAGCACGCTGATACCTGATATGTGGGGGGGACCACAGTTTTGGTGCATGGCTGAGCTCAGAAGGGAAGGAGCGCCGTTTGATTTTTTCAATGCAAAATTGGCTGGAATTCTGATCGGACGCCATGTCACGTTTGGAGAGCCCCTGATTTACCTAAACAATGGAAACCCCCCACAAGTGACCCCATTTTTGAAACTAGACCCCCAAGGAACTTGTCTAGATATGTGGTGAGAACTTTGAACCCATAAGGGCTTCACAGAAGTTTATAAACGTACAGCGGTACAATTAAAAAATCATATTTTTTCCACAAAAATGGTCTTTTCACCCCCAATTTTTATTTTCCCAAGGGTAACAGGACCCTAAATGTTATTGTGCAATTTGTCCTGAGTACGCTGATACCCCACATGTGGGGGTAAACCACTATTTGGGCGCATGGCAGAGCTCGGAAGGGAAGCAGCGCCATTTGACATTTTTGGCTGGAATTGAGATCGGACACCATGTCGCGATTGGAAAATCCCTGATGTACCAAAACAGTGGAAACCCCCCACAAATGACACCATTTTGGAAACTAGACCCCCGAAGGAACTTATATAGATGTGTGGTGAGCACTTTGACCCCTCCAGTGCTTCACAGAAGTTTATAACGCCCGGGCGTGAAAATAAAAAAAATTGTATTTTTTCCACAAACATGATCTTTTAGTCACCAATTTTTTTATTTTCCTAAGGGTAACAGGAGAAATTGGACCCCAAAAGTTGTTGTCCAATTTGTCCTGAGTACGCTGACACCCCATATGTGGGAGAAAACAACTGTATGGGCACACGTCAGGGCTCGAAAGGGAAGTAGTGATGTCTTGGAATGCAGACTTTGATGGAATGGTCTGCTTTTGTCATGTTGCTTTTGGAGAGCCCCTGATGTACCTAAACAGTGGAAACCCCCCACAAGTGACCCCATTTTGGAAACTAGACCCCCCATGGAACTTATCTAGATATGTGGTGAGCACTTTGAACCCCCAAGTGCTTCACAGAAGTTTATAACGCTCAGGCGTGTAAATAAAAAGATCATTTTTTTCCACAAAAATGATATTTTTGCCCCCAATTTTTTATTTTCCTAAGGGTAACAGGAGAAATTGGACCCCAAAAGTTGTTTTGCAATTTGTCCTGAGTAGGCTGATACCCCATATGTGGGGGTAAAACACTGTTTAGGCGCATGGCAGAGCTTGGAAGGGAAGGAGCACCATTTGACTTTTTCAACTCAGAATTGGCTGGAATTGAGATCAGACGCCATGTTGCATTTGGAGAGCACCTGATGTGCCCAAACAGTGGAAACCCCCAATTCTAACTCCAACCCTAACCCGAACACACCCCTAACCCTAATCTCAGCCCTAACCTTAGCCATGGCCCTAACCCTAGCCCTAACCCTAATGGTTAAATGGAAATAAATACATTTTCTTTTAATTTTATTATTTTTCCCTTACTAAGGGGGTGATAACGGGGGGTTTGATTTGCTATTTATGGCGGGTTTTTATGTTTGGCAGCCGTCTTACGCTAAAAGACGCTTTTTATTGCAAAAATAGCTTTTGCATAACCACATATTGAGAGCTATAATTTTTCCGTATTTTGACCCACCGAGTCATGTGAGATCTTACTTTTTGCGGGATGAGTTGACGTTTTTATTGGTATCATTTTCGGGCATGTGACATTTTTTGATCGCTTTTTATTCCGATTTTTGGGACGCAGAATGAACAAAAACCAGCGTTTCATGAATTTCTTTTGGGGGTGCATTTACACCATTCCACGTGCGATAAAATTGATAAAGCGGCTTTATTCTTCGGGTCAGAATGGTTACAGCGATACCTCATTTATGACTTTTTTTATGTTTTGTCGGTTTTATGCAATGAAAACTATTTTATGTAAAAAAATAATTATTTTTGCATCGCTTTATTCTGCGAGCTATAACTTTTTTATTTTTTTGCTGATAATGCTGTGTGGCAGCTCGTTTTTTTGCGGGACAGGATGACGTTTTCAGCGGTACCATGGATATATATATTGCACTTTTTGTTCGGCGGTATGATAATAAATCATTATTTTTTGCTTCATTTTTTATTTTTATTTTTTAAGGGGCTCGATAAAGGCGTCCCACATGGTCTTCGGCAGGGAGTTGCTGTAGGGCCAATTGCAGATAGGGGTCCAGGACTTCCCGGCTGGCGGTCTGCACCATCTGGACCCCTGCGGCTGCACCATTGGCACTGGTGCTGCCTTCTGCGCCCTGGCTCTCATCCCATTGCTCTAGAGCCGTGATCAACTGGGCTTTGGTCTTGTCGGTGACATCAATCTGCTTTGACGTGCACGAGGACCTCAGGGTGTCCTTATTGAGCTGCTTATAATAAGATTCTCCCTGCGTAGCCATGGTTGCCAAATAAAAGATAGAAAAGAAAAGCGTAGAGGAGGGAGGAAATACTCGCACGTACACATAAATGTCTCAGGACCAGTAAGCACTGAGTCTGTTCTCCAAAACCTATGACGCAGGATTCCCGCAGGAACCGTGCAGGTTTTTAGTGAGAGGAATGATTGCTCAAACCAAATCACTAATGCTCTAGGATTATCCCACCGCTCTGACACCAATATGTGACGAACGGGGGTCTCGCTGCCACCAAAACGCGACGGACAGCGGACCGTGTGTCACCAATATATCACAATCCCACCACTGACATGGGTGTATCAGCGGACGGAGGGACGTGACACACAGCCGGCACACGGCTATCACAGGCACAGTGGGGGCTTATCTTAGTTATCCCACCACTGGCATCATGTGACAAAAATGCGCAAGCTAACCTTGCTCTAACAATTTACCGCAGGGGGTATTTTGGATGCCCCACCATTGCTAACAACCTTCCAAGAACTGCGGGGATTTATGTATATCCCACTTTCTCAGTTCCACTTTGGAACTCGCAGCTCTCCTGCGCCCCCCTTACCCTCAGGTCAGTAAGGGAACTGCACCTAGGATAATTAGTCGCCGGACGGGCTGCTTGTTGTGCACGGACAATTAGGCTACCGCAGTAAGGGAATTATCAATGCTGTGGCCGCAGCCCCCCTTTAGCAATATAAGACCCTTCTGTCCTGCCAACTAGCCTAATCAATCACACACACCACGCTGCCACCATCCATGCTTTTCTTAATTCACAGAGTTAAATTAAGAGGGTCCGTGGCAAACCCCTGAAATCAGTAGCGATTATCTAAACGAGGCGCATAGTTCGTTTCTTAGAGCATGGAGTCAAACTGATAATTTTACAATTTATTCCCAAAAGGGCAGTGATTATACAGATAAAAGTTGCTATAAAGTTGAGACATTAAATATGTACAAATACAAGTATAAAACAAAATGGTTGAAAACAGAAAGTAACACTCACATGTGTTCAGTTGGTATCAGGCGGACCATGCGGCTTGGGGGATGGGCAGCAGCCAAACGTCCCAAGACATGAGGTAGGTCTGTTCAGCATCAGAACTCCAGCTTAACTGACTTGAACTTGCTAGGGGATAGCTATAGACTTGGGTCTGTGACCTCAGGAAATGGGCGGTCTGGAGAGGTCCAACCTCCCTCTCTCCAAGTTAGTATTTGGCTACAAAACTTAGAATAGCTATATCTAAAAGAGAAAAACCCATACCAACACACATAGGGCATCATTGTTTGTGATTTACCGAATAGAATCCAAAGACACCAAGCATGCTATACTTAGGACCCTCCATTTGGGAGCAATCCATACATCAGTTTCTGGAGAGGTTATAACAGTGAAAATTAGGAATTAATAAGCTGGCTTCGTGCCCTTCGCAGAAATGTGGGTATTATATCTCTGCTGCATATGGTTTTTACAATATGACTTGTTTTAATACTTCCCATATACTGGCATACAGCCTGTGTTTTCAACAAAGAGACCTTTTCCCCCTAGCTGTTCTTTGAGAGGAAATGGACGGTTTCAGGTTACCAGCAAGCACAGAGCTGATAAGTACCAAAAGGAGGGGGCTGAAAGGAGGGGTGATTGCAGCTACATGACAGGCTCGTCTCCTTGATGTGTAGCAATGAGAGATTCTAGAAAGCTCTAGAAACATCATACTTTAACATACAGATCTTACAGACATTTTACATTACACCCCGCATCAAACCCAGATAACTGCAGCCTGGCCCAAGTTGGTTATTTGCACCAGAACTGGCATCAAAGTGTGCACACAGCCAAATTTTACAGTTTTGAATAAGTAACTGATGTTTTTAAGGAGTTAAATGACTTTGGGCCACTGATGTCACACTAAGAATACACAAATAGTGATGCCCCGCATCAAACCCAACTCCTTCCAGCCTGGCCCAAATGGGTTATTGGCACCAGAACTGGCATCAAAGTGTGCACACATTCGATTTTCACAGGTTTGAATAAGTAACTGATGTTTTTAACCCCTTAAGCCCCAAGGGTGGTTTGCACATTAATGACCGGGCCATTTTTTACAATTCTGACCACTGTCCCTTTATGAGGTAATAACTCTGAAACGCTTCCATGGATCCTGGTGATTCTGACACTGTTTTCTCATGACATATTGTACTTCATGTTAGTGGTAAAATTTCATTCAAATAACTTGTGTTTATTTGTGAAAAAAATGGAAATTTGGCGAAAATTTTGAAAATTTTGCAATTTTCCAACTTTGAATTTTTATGCCCTTAAATCACAGAGATACGGCACACAAAAAACTTGATAAGTAACATTTCCCACATGTTTACGTTACATCAGCACAATTTTGGAACCAAAATTTTCTTTGTTAGGAAGTTATAAGGGTTAAAAATTGACCAGCGATTTCACATTTTTGCAACACCATTTTATTTTTACGGACCACATCACATTTGAAGCCACTTTGAGGGGTCTATATGATAGAAAATACTCAAAAGTGACCCCATTCTAAAAACTGCCCCCCTTAAGGTGCTCAAAACCACATTCAAAAAGTTTATTAACCCTTTAGGTACGTCACAGGAATTTTTTGAATATTTAAAAAAAATGAACATTTAACTTTTTTTCACAAAAAAAATACTTCAGGTTCAATTTTTTATTTTACCAAGGGTAAGAGGAGAAATTGGACTGCAAAATTTACTGTGCAATTTGTCCTGAGCACGCTGATACCTGATATGTGGGGGGGACCACAGTTTTGGTGCATGGCTGAGCTCAGAAGGGAAGGAGCGCCGTTTGATTTTTTCAATGCAAAATTGGCTGGAATTCTGATCGGACGCCATGTCACGTTTGGAGAGCCCCTGATTTACCTAAACAATGGAAACCCCCCACAAGTGACCCCATTTTTGAAACTAGACCCCCAAGGAACTTGTCTAGATATGTGGTGAGAACTTTGAACCCATAAGGGCTTCACAGAAGTTTATAAACGTACAGCGGTACAATTAAAAAATCATATTTTTTCCACAAAAATGGTCTTTTCACCCCCAATTTTTATTTTCCCAAGGGTAACAGGACCCTAAATGTTATTGTTCAATTTGTCCTGAGTACGCTGATACCCCACATGTGGGGGTAAACCACTATTTGGGCGCATGGCAGAGCTCGGAAGGGAAGCAGCGCCATTTGACATTTTTGGCTGGAATTGAGATCGGACACCATGTCGCGATTGGAAAATCCCTGATGTACCAAAACAGTGGAAACCCCCCACAAATGACACCATTTTGGAAACTAGACCCCCGAAGGAACTTATATAGATGTGTGGTGAGCACTTTGACCCCTCCAGTGCTTCACAGAAGTTTATAACGCCCGGGCGTGAAAATAAAAAAAATTGTATTTTTTCCACAAACATGATCTTTTAGTCACCAATTTTTTTATTTTCCTAAGGGTAACAGGAGAAATTGGACCCCAAAAGTTGTTGTCCAATTTGTCCTGAGTACGCTGACACCCCATATGTGGGAGAAAACAACTGTATGGGCACACGTCGGGGCTCGAAAGGGAAGTAGTGATGTCTTGGAATGCAGACTTTGATGGAATGGTCTGCTTTTGTCATGTTGCTTTTGGAGAGCCCCTGATGTACCTAAACAGTGGAAACCCCCCACAAGTGACCCCATTTTGGAAACTAGACCCCCCATGGAACTTATCTAGATATGTGGTGAGCACTTTGAACCCCCAAGTGCTTCACAGAAGTTTATAACGCTCAGGCGTGTAAATAAAAAGATCATTTTTTTCCACAAAAATGATATTTTTGCCCCCAATTTTTTATTTTCCTAAGGGTAACAGGAGAAATTGGACCCCAAAAGTTGTTTTGCAATTTGTCCTGAGTAGGCTGATACCCCATATGTGGGGGTAAAACACTGTTTAGGCGCATGGCAGAGCTTGGAAGGGAAGGAGCACCATTTGACTTTTTCAACTCAGAATTGGCTGGAATTGAGATCAGACGCCATGTTGCATTTGGAGAGCACCTGATGTGCCCAAACAGTGGAAACCCCCAATTCTAACTCCAACCCTAACCCGAACACACCCCTAACCCTAATCTCAGCCCTAACCTTAGCCATGGCCCTAACCCTAGCCCTAACCCTAATGGTTAAATGGAAATAAATACATTTTCTTTTAATTTTATTATTTTTCCCTTACTAAGGGGGTGATAACGGGGGGTTTGATTTGCTATTTATGGCGGGTTTTTATGTTTGGCAGCCGTCTTACGCTAAAAGACGCTTTTTATTGCAAAAATAGCTTTTGCATAACCACATATTGAGAGCTATAATTTTTCCGTATTTTGACCCACCGAGTCATGTGAGATCTTACTTTTTGCGGGATGAGTTGACGTTTTTATTGGTATCATTTTCGGGCATGTGACATTTTTTGATCGCTTTTTATTCCGATTTTTGGGACGCAGAATGAACGAAAACCAGCGTTTCATGAATTTCTTTTGGGGGTGCATTTACACCATTCCACGTGCGATAAAATTGATAAAGCGGCTTTATTCTTCGGGTCAGAATGGTTACAGCGATACCTCATTTATGACTTTTTTTATGTTTTGTCGGTTTTATGCAATGAAAACTATTTTATGTAAAAAAATAATTATTTTTGCATCGCTTTATTCTGCGAGCTATAACTTTTTTATTTTTTTGCTGATAATGCTGTGTGGCAGCTCGTTTTTTTGCGGGACAGGATGACGTTTTCAGCGGTACCATGGATATATATATTGCACTTTTTGTTCGGCGGTATGATAATAAATCATTATTTTTTGCTTCATTTTTTATTTTTATTTTTTAAGGGGCTCGATAAAGGCGTCCCACATGGTCTTCGGCAGGGAGTTGCTGTAGGGCCAATTGCAGATAGGGGTCCAGGACTTCCCGGCTGGCGGTCTGCACCATCTGGACCCCTGCGGCTGCACCATTGGCACTGGTGCTGCCTTCTGCGCCCTGGCTCTCATCCCATTGCTCTAGAGCCGTGATCAACTGGGCTTTGGTCTTGTCGGTGACATCAATCTGCTTTGACGTGCACGAGGACCTCAGGGTGTCCTTATTGAGCTGCTTATAATAAGATTCTCCCTGCGTAGCCATGGTTGCCAAATAAAAGATAGAAAAGAAAAGCGTAGAGGAGGGAGGAAATACTCGCACGTACACATAAATGTCTCAGGACCAGTAAGCACTGAGTCTGTTCTCCAAAACCTATGACGCAGGATTCCCGCAGGAACCGTGCAGGTTTTTAGTGAGAGGAATGATTGCTCAAACCAAATCACTAATGCTCTAGGATTATCCCACCGCTCTGACACCAATATGTGACGAACGGGGGTCTCGCTGCCACCAAAACGCGACGGACAGCGGACCGTGTGTCACCAATATATCACAATCCCACCACTGACATGGGTGTATCAGCGGACGGAGGGACGTGACACACAGCCGGCACACGGCTATCACAGGCACAGTGGGGGCTTATCTTAGTTATCCCACCACTGGCATCATGTGACAAAAATGCGCAAGCTAACCTTGCTCTAACAATTTACCGCAGGGGGTATTTTGGATGCCCCACCATTGCTAACAACCTTCCAAGAACTGCGGGGATTTATGTATATCCCACTTTCTCAGTTCCACTTTGGAACTCGCAGCTCTCCTGCGCCCCCCTTACCCTCAGGTCAGTAAGGGAACTGCACCTAGGATAATTAGTCGCCGGACGGGCTGCTTGTTGTGCACGGACAATTAGGCTACCGCAGTAAGGGAATTATCAATGCTGTGGCCGCAGCCCCCCTTTAGCAATATAAGACCCTTCTGTCCTGCCAACTAGCCTAATCAATCACACACACCACGCTGCCACCATCCATGCTTTTCTTAATTCACAGAGTTAAATTAAGAGGGTCCGTGGCAAACCCCTGAAATCAGTAGCGATTATCTAAACGAGGCGCATAGTTCGTTTCTTAGAGCATGGAGTCAAACTGATAATTTTACAATTTATTCCCAAAAGGGCAGTGATTATACAGATAAAAGTTGCTATAAAGTTGAGACATTAAATATGTACAAATACAAGTATAAAACAAAATGGTTGAAAACAGAAAGTAACACTCACATGTGTTCAGTTGGTATCAGGCGGACCATGCGGCTTGGGGGATGGGCAGCAGCCAAACGTCCCAAGACATGAGGTAGGTCTGTTCAGCATCAGAACTCCAGCTTAACTGACTTGAACTTGCTAGGGGATAGCTATAGACTTGGGTCTGTGACCTCAGGAAATGGGCGGTCTGGAGAGGTCCAACCTCCCTCTCTCCAAGTTAGTATTTGGCTACAAAACTTAGAATAGCTATATCTAAAAGAGAAAAACCCATACCAACACACATAGGGCATCATTGTTTGTGATTTACCGAATAGAATCCAAAGACACCAAGCATGCTATACTTAGGACCCTCCATTTGGGAGCAATCCATACATCAGTTTCTGGAGAGGTTATAACAGTGAAAATTAGGAATTAATAAGCTGGCTTCGTGCCCTTCGCAGAAATGTGGGTATTATATCTCTGCTGCATATGGTTTTTACAATATGACTTGTTTTAATACTTCCCATATACTGGCATACAGCCTGTGTTTTCAACAAAGAGACCTTTTCCCCCTAGCTGTTCTTTGAGAGGAAATGGACGGTTTCAGGTTACCAGCAAGCACAGAGCTGATAAGTACCAAAAGGAGGGGGCTGAAAGGAGGGGTGATTGCAGCTACATGACAGGCTCGTCTCCTTGATGTGTAGCAATGAGAGATTCTAGAAAGCTCTAGAAACATCATACTTTAACATACAGATCTTACAGACATTTTACATTACACCCCGCATCAAACCCAGATAACTCCAGCCTGGCCCAAGTTGGTTATTTGCACCAGAACTGGCATCAAAGTGTGCACACAGCCAAATTTTACAGTTTTGAATAAGTAACTGATGTTTTTAAGGAGTTAAATGACTTTGGGCCACTGATGTCACACTAAGAATACACAAATAGTGATGCCCCGCATCAAACCCAACTCCTTCCAGCCTGGCCCAAATGGGTTATTGGCACCAGAACTGGCATCAAAGTGTGCACACATTCGATTTTCACAGGTTTGAATAAGTAACTGATGTTTTTAACCCCTTAAGCCCCAAGGGTGGTTTGCACATTAATGACCGGGCCATTTTTTACAATTCTGACCACTGTCCCTTTATGAGGTAATAACTCTGAAACGCTTCCATGGATCCTGGTGATTCTGACACTGTTTTCTCATGACATATTGTACTTCATGTTAGTGGTAAAATTTCATTCAAATAACTTGTGTTTATTTGTGAAAAAAATGGAAATTTGGCGAAAATTTTGAAAATTTTGCAATTTTCCAACTTTGAATTTTTATGCCCTTAAATCACAGAGATACGGCACACAAAAAACTTGATAAGTAACATTTCCCACATGTTTACGTTACATCAGCACAATTTTGGAACCAAAATTTTCTTTGTTAGGAAGTTATAAGGGTTAAAAATTGACCAGCGATTTCACATTTTTGCAACACCATTTTATTTTTACGGACCACATCACATTTGAAGCCACTTTGAGGGGTCTATATGATAGAAAATACTCAAAAGTGACCCCATTCTAAAAACTGCCCCCCTTAAGGTGCTCAAAACCACATTCAAAAAGTTTATTAACCCTTTAGGTACGTCACAGGAATTTTTTGAATATTTAAAAAAAATGAACATTTAACTTTTTTTCACAAAAAAAATACTTCAGGTTCAATTTTTTATTTTACCAAGGGTAAGAGGAGAAATTGGACTGCAAAATTTACTGTGCAATTTGTCCTGAGCACGCTGATACCTGATATGTGGGGGGGACCACAGTTTTGGTGCATGGCTGAGCTCAGAAGGGAAGGAGCGCCGTTTGATTTTTTCAATGCAAAATTGGCTGGAATTCTGATCGGACGCCATGTCACGTTTGGAGAGCCCCTGATTTACCTAAACAATGGAAACCCCCCACAAGTGACCCCATTTTTGAAACTAGACCCCCAAGGAACTTGTCTAGATATGTGGTGAGAACTTTGAACCCATAAGGGCTTCACAGAAGTTTATAAACGTACAGCGGTACAATTAAAAAATCATATTTTTTCCACAAAAATGGTCTTTTCACCCCCAATTTTTATTTTCCCAAGGGTAACAGGACCCTAAATGTTATTGTTCAATTTGTCCTGAGTACGCTGATACCCCACATGTGGGGGTAAACCACTATTTGGGCGCATGGCAGAGCTCGGAAGGGAAGCAGCGCCATTTGACATTTTTGGCTGGAATTGAGATCGGACACCATGTCGCGATTGGAAAATCCCTGATGTACCAAAACAGTGGAAACCCCCCACAAATGACACCATTTTGGAAACTAGACCCCCGAAGGAACTTATATAGATGTGTGGTGAGCACTTTGACCCCTCCAGTGCTTCACAGAAGTTTATAACGCCCGGGCGTGAAAATAAAAAAAATTGTATTTTTTCCACAAACATGATCTTTTAGTCACCAATTTTTTTATTTTCCTAAGGGTAACAGGAGAAATTGGACCCCAAAAGTTGTTGTCCAATTTGTCCTGAGTACGCTGACACCCCATATGTGGGAGAAAACAACTGTATGGGCACACGTCGGGGCTCGAAAGGGAAGTAGTGATGTCTTGGAATGCAGACTTTGATGGAATGGTCTGCTTTTGTCATGTTGCTTTTGGAGAGCCCCTGATGTACCTAAACAGTGGAAACCCCCCACAAGTGACCCCATTTTGGAAACTAGACCCCCCATGGAACTTATCTAGATATGTGGTGAGCACTTTGAACCCCCAAGTGCTTCACAGAAGTTTATAACGCTCAGGCGTGTAAATAAAAAGATCATTTTTTTCCACAAAAATGATATTTTTGCCCCCAATTTTTTATTTTCCTAAGGGTAACAGGAGAAATTGGACCCCAAAAGTTGTTTTGCAATTTGTCCTGAGTAGGCTGATACCCCATATGTGGGGGTAAAACACTGTTTAGGCGCATGGCAGAGCTTGGAAGGGAAGGAGCACCATTTGACTTTTTCAACTCAGAATTGGCTGGAATTGAGATCAGACGCCATGTTGCATTTGGAGAGCACCTGATGTGCCCAAACAGTGGAAACCCCCAATTCTAACTCCAACCCTAACCCGAACACACCCCTAACCCTAATCTCAGCCCTAACCTTAGCCATGGCCCTAACCCTAGCCCTAACCCTAATGGTTAAATGGAAATAAATACATTTTCTTTTAATTTTATTATTTTTCCCTTACTAAGGGGGTGATAACGGGGGGTTTGATTTGCTATTTATGGCGGGTTTTTATGTTTGGCAGCCGTCTTACGCTAAAAGACGCTTTTTATTGCAAAAATAGCTTTTGCATAACCACATATTGAGAGCTATAATTTTTCCGTATTTTGACCCACCGAGTCATGTGAGATCTTACTTTTTGCGGGATGAGTTGACGTTTTTATTGGTATCATTTTCGGGCATGTGACATTTTTTGATCGCTTTTTATTCCGATTTTTGGGACGCAGAATGAACAAAAACCAGCGTTTCATGAATTTCTTTTGGGGGTGCATTTACACCATTCCACGTGCGATAAAATTGATAAAGCGGCTTTATTCTTCGGGTCAGAATGGTTACAGCGATACCTCATTTATGACTTTTTTTATGTTTTGTCGGTTTTATGCAATGAAAACTATTTTATGTAAAAAAATAATTATTTTTGCATCGCTTTATTCTGCGAGCTATAACTTTTTTATTTTTTTGCTGATAATGCTGTGTGGCAGCTCGTTTTTTTGCGGGACAGGATGACGTTTTCAGCGGTACCATGGATATATATATTGCACTTTTTGTTCGGCGGTATGATAATAAATCATTATTTTTTGCTTCATTTTTTATTTTTATTTTTTAAGGGGCTCGATAAAGGCGTCCCACATGGTCTTCGGCAGGGAGTTGCTGTAGGGCCAATTGCAGATAGGGGTCCAGGACTTCCCGGCTGGCGGTCTGCACCATCTGGACCCCTGCGGCTGCACCATTGGCACTGGTGCTGCCTTCTGCGCCCTGGCTCTCATCCCATTGCTCTAGAGCCGTGATCAACTGGGCTTTGGTCTTGTCGGTGACATCAATCTGCTTTGACGTGCACGAGGACCTCAGGGTGTCCTTATTGAGCTGCTTATAATAAGATTCTCCCTGCGTAGCCATGGTTGCCAAATAAAAGATAGAAAAGAAAAGCGTAGAGGAGGGAGGAAATACTCGCACGTACACATAAATGTCTCAGGACCAGTAAGCACTGAGTCTGTTCTCCAAAACCTATGACGCAGGATTCCCGCAGGAACCGTGCAGGTTTTTAGTGAGAGGAATGATTGCTCAAACCAAATCACTAATGCTCTAGGATTATCCCACCGCTCTGACACCAATATGTGACGAACGGGGGTCTCGCTGCCACCAAAACGCGACGGACAGCGGACCGTGTGTCACCAATATATCACAATCCCACCACTGACATGGGTGTATCAGCGGACGGAGGGACGTGACACACAGCCGGCACACGGCTATCACAGGCACAGTGGGGGCTTATCTTAGTTATCCCACCACTGGCATCATGTGACAAAAATGCGCAAGCTAACCTTGCTCTAACAATTTACCGCAGGGGGTATTTTGGATGCCCCACCATTGCTAACAACCTTCCAAGAACTGCGGGGATTTATGTATATCCCACTTTCTCAGTTCCACTTTGGAACTCGCAGCTCTCCTGCGCCCCCCTTACCCTCAGGTCAGTAAGGGAACTGCACCTAGGATAATTAGTCGCCGGACGGGCTGCTTGTTGTGCACGGACAATTAGGCTACCGCAGTAAGGGAATTATCAATGCTGTGGCCGCAGCCCCCCTTTAGCAATATAAGACCCTTCTGTCCTGCCAACTAGCCTAATCAATCACACACACCACGCTGCCACCATCCATGCTTTTCTTAATTCACAGAGTTAAATTAAGAGGGTCCGTGGCAAACCCCTGAAATCAGTAGCGATTATCTAAACGAGGCGCATAGTTCGTTTCTTAGAGCATGGAGTCAAACTGATAATTTTACAATTTATTCCCAAAAGGGCAGTGATTATACAGATAAAAGTTGCTATAAAGTTGAGACATTAAATATGTACAAATACAAGTATAAAACAAAATGGTTGAAAACAGAAAGTAACACTCACATGTGTTCAGTTGGTATCAGGCGGACCATGCGGCTTGGGGGATGGGCAGCAGCCAAACGTCCCAAGACATGAGGTAGGTCTGTTCAGCATCAGAACTCCAGCTTAACTGACTTGAACTTGCTAGGGGATAGCTATAGACTTGGGTCTGTGACCTCAGGAAATGGGCGGTCTGGAGAGGTCCAACCTCCCTCTCTCCAAGTTAGTATTTGGCTACAAAACTTAGAATAGCTATATCTAAAAGAGAAAAACCCATACCAACACACATAGGGCATCATTGTTTGTGATTTACCGAATAGAATCCAAAGACACCAAGCATGCTATACTTAGGACCCTCCATTTGGGAGCAATCCATACATCAGTTTCTGGAGAGGTTATAACAGTGAAAATTAGGAATTAATAAGCTGGCTTCGTGCCCTTCGCAGAAATGTGGGTATTATATCTCTGCTGCATATGGTTTTTACAATATGACTTGTTTTAATACTTCCCATATACTGGCATACAGCCTGTGTTTTCAACAAAGAGACCTTTTCCCCCTAGCTGTTCTTTGAGAGGAAATGGACGGTTTCAGGTTACCAGCAAGCACAGAGCTGATAAGTACCAAAAGGAGGGGGCTGAAAGGAGGGGTGATTGCAGCTACATGACAGGCTCGTCTCCTTGATGTGTAGCAATGAGAGATTCTAGAAAGCTCTAGAAACATCATACTTTAACATACAGATCTTACAGACATTTTACATTACACCCCGCATCAAACCCAGATAACTCCAGCCTGGCCCAAGTTGGTTATTTGCACCAGAACTGGCATCAAAGTGTGCACACAGCCAAATTTTACAGTTTTGAATAAGTAACTGATGTTTTTAAGGAGTTAAATGACTTTGGGCCACTGATGTCACACTAAGAATACACAAATAGTGATGCCCCGCATCAAACCCAACTCCTTCCAGCCTGGCCCAAATGGGTTATTGGCACCAGAACTGGCATCAAAGTGTGCACACATTCGATTTTCACAGGTTTGAATAAGTAACTGATGTTTTTAACCCCTTAAGCCCCAAGGGTGGTTTGCACATTAATGACCGGGCCATTTTTTACAATTCTGACCACTGTCCCTTTATGAGGTAATAACTCTGAAACGCTTCCATGGATCCTGGTGATTCTGACACTGTTTTCTCATGACATATTGTACTTCATGTTAGTGGTAAAATTTCATTCAAATAACTTGTGTTTATTTGTGAAAAAAATGGAAATTTGGCGAAAATTTTGAAAATTTTGCAATTTTCCAACTTTGAATTTTTATGCCCTTAAATCACAGAGATACGGCACACAAAAAACTTGATAAGTAACATTTCCCACATGTTTACGTTACATCAGCACAATTTTGGAACCAAAATTTTCTTTGTTAGGAAGTTATAAGGGTTAAAAATTGACCAGCGATTTCACATTTTTGCAACACCATTTTATTTTTACGGACCACATCACATTTGAAGCCACTTTGAGGGGTCTATATGATAGAAAATACTCAAAAGTGACCCCATTCTAAAAACTGCCCCCCTTAAGGTGCTCAAAACCACATTCAAAAAGTTTATTAACCCTTTAGGTACGTCACAGGAATTTTTTGAATATTTAAAAAAAATGAACATTTAACTTTTTTTCACAAAAAAAATACTTCAGGTTCAATTTTTTATTTTACCAAGGGTAAGAGGAGAAATTGGACTGCAAAATTTACTGTGCAATTTGTCCTGAGCACGCTGATACCTGATATGTGGGGGGGACCACAGTTTTGGTGCATGGCTGAGCTCAGAAGGGAAGGAGCGCCGTTTGATTTTTTCAATGCAAAATTGGCTGGAATTCTGATCGGACGCCATGTCACGTTTGGAGAGCCCCTGATTTACCTAAACAATGGAAACCCCCCACAAGTGACCCCATTTTTGAAACTAGACCCCCAAGGAACTTGTCTAGATATGTGGTGAGAACTTTGAACCCATAAGGGCTTCACAGAAGTTTATAAACGTACAGCGGTACAATTAAAAAATCATATTTATTCCACAAAAATGGTCTTTTCACCCCCAATTTTTATTTTCCCAAGGGTAACAGGACCCTAAATGTTATTGTGCAATTTGTCCTGAGTACGCTGATACCCCACATGTGGGGGTAAACCACTATTTGGGCGCATGGCAGAGCTCGGAAGGGAAGCAGCGCCATTTGACATTTTTGGCTGGAATTGAGATCGGACACCATGTCGCGATTGGAAAATCCCTGATGTACCAAAACAGTGGAAACCCCCCACAAATGACACCATTTTGGAAACTAGACCCCCGAAGGAACTTATATAGATGTGTGGTGAGCACTTTGACCCCTCCAGTGCTTCACAGAAGTTTATAATGCCCGGGCGTGAAAATAAAAAAAATTGTATTTTTTCCACAAACATGATCTTTTAGTCACCAATTTTTTTATTTTCCTAAGGGTAACAGGAGAAATTGGACCCCAAAAGTTGTTGTCCAATTTGTCCTGAGTACGCTGACACCCCATATGTGGGAGAAAACAACTGTATGGGCACACGTCGGGGCTCGAAAGGGAAGTAGTGATGTCTTGGAATGCAGACTTTGATGGAATGGTCTGCTTTTGTCATGTTGCTTTTGGAGAGCCCCTGATGTACCTAAACAGTGGAAACCCCCCACAAGTGACCCCATTTTGGAAACTAGACCCCCCATGGAACTTATCTAGATATGTGGTGAGCACTTTGAACCCCCAAGTGCTTCACAGAAGTTTATAACGCTCAGGCGTGTAAATAAAAAGATCATTTTTTTCCACAAAAATGATATTTTTGCCCCCAATTTTTTATTTTCCTAAGGGTAACAGGAGAAATTGGACCCCAAAAGTTGTTTTGCAATTTGTCCTGAGTAGGCTGATACCCCATATGTGGGGGTAAAACACTGTTTAGGCGCATGGCAGAGCTTGGAAGGGAAGGAGCACCATTTGACTTTTTCAACTCAGAATTGGCTGGAATTGAGATCAGACGCCATGTTGCATTTGGAGAGCACCTGATGTGCCCAAACAGTGGAAACCCCCAATTCTAACTCCAACCCTAACCCGAACACACCCCTAACCCTAATCTCAGCCCTAACCTTAGCCATGGCCCTAACCCTAGCCCTAACCCTAATGGTTAAATGGAAATAAATACATTTTCTTTTAATTTTATTATTTTTCCCTTACTAAGGGGGTGATAACGGGGGGTTTGATTTGCTATTTATGGCGGGTTTTTATGTTTGGCAGCCGTCTTACGCTAAAAGACGCTTTTTATTGCAAAAATAGCTTTTGCATAACCACATATTGAGAGCTATAATTTTTCCGTATTTTGACCCACCGAGTCATGTGAGATCTTACTTTTTGCGGGATGAGTTGACGTTTTTATTGGTATCATTTTCGGGCATGTGACATTTTTTGATCGCTTTTTATTCCGATTTTTGGGACGCAGAATGAACAAAAACCAGCGTTTCATGAATTTCTTTTGGGGGTGCATTTACACCATTCCACGTGCGATAAAATTGATAAAGCGGCTTTATTCTTCGGGTCAGAATGGTTACAGCGATACCTCATTTATGACTTTTTTTATGTTTTGTCGGTTTTATGCAATGAAAACTATTTTATGTAAAAAAATAATTATTTTTGCATCGCTTTATTCTGCGAGCTATAACTTTTTTATTTTTTTGCTGATAATGCTGTGTGGCAGCTCGTTTTTTTGCGGGACAGGATGACGTTTTCAGCGGTACCATGGATATATATATTGCACTTTTTGTTCGGCGGTATGATAATAAATCATTATTTTTTGCTTCATTTTTTATTTTTATTTTTTAAGGGGCTCGATAAAGGCGTCCCACATGGTCTTCGGCAGGGAGTTGCTGTAGGGCCAATTGCAGATAGGGGTCCAGGACTTCCCGGCTGGCGGTCTGCACCATCTGGACCCCTGCGGCTGCACCATTGGCACTGGTGCTGCCTTCTGCGCCCTGGCTCTCATCCCATTGCTCTAGAGCCGTGATCAACTGGGCTTTGGTCTTGTCGGTGACATCAATCTGCTTTGACGTGCACGAGGACCTCAGGGTGTCCTTATTGAGCTGCTTATAATAAGATTCTCCCTGCGTAGCCATGGTTGCCAAATAAAAGATAGAAAAGAAAAGCGTAGAGGAGGGAGGAAATACTCGCACGTACACATAAATGTCTCAGGACCAGTAAGCACTGAGTCTGTTCTCCAAAACCTATGACGCAGGATTCCCGCAGGAACCGTGCAGGTTTTTAGTGAGAGGAATGATTGCTCAAACCAAATCACTAATGCTCTAGGATTATCCCACCGCTCTGACACCAATATGTGACGAACGGGGGTCTCGCTGCCACCAAAACGCGACGGACAGCGGACCGTGTGTCACCAATATATCACAATCCCACCACTGACATGGGTGTATCAGCGGACGGAGGGACGTGACACACAGCCGGCACACGGCTATCACAGGCACAGTGGGGGCTTATCTTAGTTATCCCACCACTGGCATCATGTGACAAAAATGCGCAAGCTAACCTTGCTCTAACAATTTACCGCAGGGGGTATTTTGGATGCCCCACCATTGCTAACAACCTTCCAAGAACTGCGGGGATTTATGTATATCCCACTTTCTCAGTTCCACTTTGGAACTCGCAGCTCTCCTGCGCCCCCCTTACCCTCAGGTCAGTAAGGGAACTGCACCTAGGATAATTAGTCGCCGGACGGGCTGCTTGTTGTGCACGGACAATTAGGCTACCGCAGTAAGGGAATTATCAATGCTGTGGCCGCAGCCCCCCTTTAGCAATATAAGACCCTTCTGTCCTGCCAACTAGCCTAATCAATCACACACACCACGCTGCCACCATCCATGCTTTTCTTAATTCACAGAGTTAAATTAAGAGGGTCCGTGGCAAACCCCTGAAATCAGTAGCGATTATCTAAACGAGGCGCATAGTTCGTTTCTTAGAGCATGGAGTCAAACTGATAATTTTACAATTTATTCCCAAAAGGGCAGTGATTATACAGATAAAAGTTGCTATAAAGTTGAGACATTAAATATGTACAAATACAAGTATAAAACAAAATGGTTGAAAACAGAAAGTAACACTCACATGTGTTCAGTTGGTATCAGGCGGACCATGCGGCTTGGGGGATGGGCAGCAGCCAAACGTCCCAAGACATGAGGTAGGTCTGTTCAGCATCAGAACTCCAGCTTAACTGACTTGAACTTGCTAGGGGATAGCTATAGACTTGGGTCTGTGACCTCAGGAAATGGGCGGTCTGGAGAGGTCCAACCTCCCTCTCTCCAAGTTAGTATTTGGCTACAAAACTTAGAATAGCTATATCTAAAAGAGAAAAACCCATACCAACACACATAGGGCATCATTGTTTGTGATTTACCGAATAGAATCCAAAGACACCAAGCATGCTATACTTAGGACCCTCCATTTGGGAGCAATCCATACATCAGTTTCTGGAGAGGTTATAACAGTGAAAATTAGGAATTAATAAGCTGGCTTCGTGCCCTTCGCAGAAATGTGGGTATTATATCTCTGCTGCATATGGTTTTTACAATATGACTTGTTTTAATACTTCCCATATACTGGCATACAGCCTGTGTTTTCAACAAAGAGACCTTTTCCCCCTAGCTGTTCTTTGAGAGGAAATGGACGGTTTCAGGTTACCAGCAAGCACAGAGCTGATAAGTACCAAAAGGAGGGGGCTGAAAGGAGGGGTGATTGCAGCTACATGACAGGCTCGTCTCCTTGATGTGTAGCAATGAGAGATTCTAGAAAGCTCTAGAAACATCATACTTTAACATACAGATCTTACAGACATTTTACATTACACCCCGCATCAAACCCAGATAACTCCAGCCTGGCCCAAGTTGGTTATTTGCACCAGAACTGGCATCAAAGTGTGCACACAGCCAAATTTTACAGTTTTGAATAAGTAACTGATGTTTTTAAGGAGTTAAATGACTTTGGGCCACTGATGTCACACTAAGAATACACAAATAGTGATGCCCCGCATCAAACCCAACTCCTTCCAGCCTGGCCCAAATGGGTTATTGGCACCAGAACTGGCATCAAAGTGTGCACACATTCGATTTTCACAGGTTTGAATAAGTAACTGATGTTTTTAACCCCTTAAGCCCCAAGGGTGGTTTGCACATTAATGACCGGGCCATTTTTTACAATTCTGACCACTGTCCCTTTATGAGGTAATAACTCTGAAACGCTTCCATGGATCCTGGTGATTCTGACACTGTTTTCTCATGACATATTGTACTTCATGTTAGTGGTAAAATTTCATTCAAATAACTTGTGTTTATTTGTGAAAAAAATGGAAATTTGGCGAAAATTTTGAAAATTTTGCAATTTTCCAACTTTGAATTTTTATGCCCTTAAATCACAGAGATACGGCACACAAAAAACTTGATAAGTAACATTTCCCACATGTTTACGTTACATCAGCACAATTTTGGAACCAAAATTTTCTTTGTTAGGAAGTTATAAGGGTTAAAAATTGACCAGCGATTTCACATTTTTGCAACACCATTTTATTTTTACGGACCACATCACATTTGAAGCCACTTTGAGGGGTCTATATGATAGAAAATACTCAAAAGTGACCCCATTCTAAAAACTGCCCCCCTTAAGGTGCTCAAAACCACATTCAAAAAGTTTATTAACCCTTTAGGTACGTCACAGGAATTTTTTGAATATTTAAAAAAAATGAACATTTAACTTTTTTTCACAAAAAAAATACTTCAGGTTCAATTTTTTATTTTACCAAGGGTAAGAGGAGAAATTGGACTGCAAAATTTACTGTGCAATTTGTCCTGAGCACGCTGATACCTGATATGTGGGGGGGACCACAGTTTTGGTGCATGGCTGAGCTCAGAAGGGAAGGAGCGCCGTTTGATTTTTTCAATGCAAAATTGGCTGGAATTCTGATCGGACGCCATGTCACGTTTGGAGAGCCCCTGATTTACCTAAACAATGGAAACCCCCCACAAGTGACCCCATTTTTGAAACTAGACCCCCAAGGAACTTGTCTAGATATGTGGTGAGAACTTTGAACCCATAAGGGCTTCACAGAAGTTTATAAACGTACAGCGGTACAATTAAAAAATCATATTTATTCCACAAAAATGGTCTTTTCACCCCCAATTTTTATTTTCCCAAGGGTAACAGGACCCTAAATGTTATTGTGCAATTTGTCCTGAGTACGCTGATACCCCACATGTGGGGGTAAACCACTATTTGGGCGCATGGCAGAGCTCGGAAGGGAAGCAGCGCCATTTGACATTTTTGGCTGGAATTGAGATCGGACACCATGTCGCGATTGGAAAATCCCTGATGTACCAAAACAGTGGAAACCCCCCACAAATGACACCATTTTGGAAACTAGACCCCCGAAGGAACTTATATAGATGTGTGGTGAGCACTTTGACCCCTCCAGTGCTTCACAGAAGTTTATAATGCCCGGGCGTGAAAATAAAAAAAATTGTATTTTTTCCACAAACATGATCTTTTAGTCACCAATTTTTTTATTTTCCTAAGGGTAACAGGAGAAATTGGACCCCAAAAGTTGTTGTCCAATTTGTCCTGAGTACGCTGACACCCCATATGTGGGAGAAAACAACTGTATGGGCACACGTCGGGGCTCGAAAGGGAAGTAGTGATGTCTTGGAATGCAGACTTTGATGGAATGGTCTGCTTTTGTCATGTTGCTTTTGGAGAGCCCCTGATGTACCTAAACAGTGGAAACCCCCCACAAGTGACCCCATTTTGGAAACTAGACCCCCCATGGAACTTATCTAGATATGTGGTGAGCACTTTGAACCCCCAAGTGCTTCACAGAAGTTTATAACGCTCAGGCGTGTAAATAAAAAGATCATTTTTTTCCACAAAAATGATATTTTTGCCCCCAATTTTTTATTTTCCTAAGGGTAACAGGAGAAATTGGACCCCAAAAGTTGTTTTGCAATTTGTCCTGAGTAGGCTGATACCCCATATGTGGGGGTAAAACACTGTTTAGGCGCATGGCAGAGCTTGGAAGGGAAGGAGCACCATTTGACTTTTTCAACTCAGAATTGGCTGGAATTGAGATCAGACGCCATGTTGCATTTGGAGAGCACCTGATGTGCCCAAACAGTGGAAACCCCCAATTCTAACTCCAACCCTAACCCGAACACACCCCTAACCCTAATCTCAGCCCTAACCTTAGCCATGGCCCTAACCCTAGCCCTAACCCTAATGGTTAAATGGAAATAAATACATTTTCTTTTAATTTTATTATTTTTCCCTTACTAAGGGGGTGATAACGGGGGGTTTGATTTGCTATTTATGGCGGGTTTTTATGTTTGGCAGCCGTCTTACGCTAAAAGACGCTTTTTATTGCAAAAATAGCTTTTGCATAACCACATATTGAGAGCTATAATTTTTCCGTATTTTGACCCACCGAGTCATGTGAGATCTTACTTTTTGCGGGATGAGTTGACGTTTTTATTGGTATCATTTTCGGGCATGTGACATTTTTTGATCGCTTTTTATTCCGATTTTTGGGACGCAGAATGAACAAAAACCAGCGTTTCATGAATTTCTTTTGGGGGTGCATTTACACCATTCCACGTGCGATAAAATTGATAAAGCGGCTTTATTCTTCGGGTCAGAATGGTTACAGCGATACCTCATTTATGACTTTTTTTATGTTTTGTCGGTTTTATGCAATGAAAACTATTTTATGTAAAAAAATAATTATTTTTGCATCGCTTTATTCTGCGAGCTATAACTTTTTTATTTTTTTGCTGATAATGCTGTGTGGCAGCTCGTTTTTTTGCGGGACAGGATGACGTTTTCAGCGGTACCATGGATATATATATTGCACTTTTTGTTCGGCGGTATGATAATAAATCATTATTTTTTGCTTCATTTTTTATTTTTATTTTTTAAGGGGCTCGATAAAGGCGTCCCACATGGTCTTCGGCAGGGAGTTGCTGTAGGGCCAATTGCAGATAGGGGTCCAGGACTTCCCGGCTGGCGGTCTGCACCATCTGGACCCCTGCGGCTGCACCATTGGCACTGGTGCTGCCTTCTGCGCCCTGGCTCTCATCCCATTGCTCTAGAGCCGTGATCAACTGGGCTTTGGTCTTGTCGGTGACATCAATCTGCTTTGACGTGCACGAGGACCTCAGGGTGTCCTTATTGAGCTGCTTATAATAAGATTCTCCCTGCGTAGCCATGGTTGCCAAATAAAAGATAGAAAAGAAAAGCGTAGAGGAGGGAGGAAATACTCGCACGTACACATAAATGTCTCAGGACCAGTAAGCACTGAGTCTGTTCTCCAAAACCTATGACGCAGGATTCCCGCAGGAACCGTGCAGGTTTTTAGTGAGAGGAATGATTGCTCAAACCAAATCACTAATGCTCTAGGATTATCCCACCGCTCTGACACCAATATGTGACGAACGGGGGTCTCGCTGCCACCAAAACGCGACGGACAGCGGACCGTGTGTCACCAATATATCACAATCCCACCACTGACATGGGTGTATCAGCGGACGGAGGGACGTGACACACAGCCGGCACACGGCTATCACAGGCACAGTGGGGGCTTATCTTAGTTATCCCACCACTGGCATCATGTGACAAAAATGCGCAAGCTAACCTTGCTCTAACAATTTACCGCAGGGGGTATTTTGGATGCCCCACCATTGCTAACAACCTTCCAAGAACTGCGGGGATTTATGTATATCCCACTTTCTCAGTTCCACTTTGGAACTCGCAGCTCTCCTGCGCCCCCCTTACCCTCAGGTCAGTAAGGGAACTGCACCTAGGATAATTAGTCGCCGGACGGGCTGCTTGTTGTGCACGGACAATTAGGCTACCGCAGTAAGGGAATTATCAATGCTGTGGCCGCAGCCCCCCTTTAGCAATATAAGACCCTTCTGTCCTGCCAACTAGCCTAATCAATCACACACACCACGCTGCCACCATCCATGCTTTTCTTAATTCACAGAGTTAAATTAAGAGGGTCCGTGGCAAACCCCTGAAATCAGTAGCGATTATCTAAACGAGGCGCATAGTTCGTTTCTTAGAGCATGGAGTCAAACTGATAATTTTACAATTTATTCCCAAAAGGGCAGTGATTATACAGATAAAAGTTGCTATAAAGTTGAGACATTAAATATGTACAAATACAAGTATAAAACAAAATGGTTGAAAACAGAAAGTAACACTCACATGTGTTCAGTTGGTATCAGGCGGACCATGCGGCTTGGGGGATGGGCAGCAGCCAAACGTCCCAAGACATGAGGTAGGTCTGTTCAGCATCAGAACTCCAGCTTAACTGACTTGAACTTGCTAGGGGATAGCTATAGACTTGGGTCTGTGACCTCAGGAAATGGGCGGTCTGGAGAGGTCCAACCTCCCTCTCTCCAAGTTAGTATTTGGCTACAAAACTTAGAATAGCTATATCTAAAAGAGAAAAACCCATACCAACACACATAGGGCATCATTGTTTGTGATTTACCGAATAGAATCCAAAGACACCAAGCATGCTATACTTAGGACCCTCCATTTGGGAGCAATCCATACATCAGTTTCTGGAGAGGTTATAACAGTGAAAATTAGGAATTAATAAGCTGGCTTCGTGCCCTTCGCAGAAATGTGGGTATTATATCTCTGCTGCATATGGTTTTTACAATATGACTTGTTTTAATACTTCCCATATACTGGCATACAGCCTGTGTTTTCAACAAAGAGACCTTTTCCCCCTAGCTGTTCTTTGAGAGGAAATGGACGGTTTCAGGTTACCAGCAAGCACAGAGCTGATAAGTACCAAAAGGAGGGGGCTGAAAGGAGGGGTGATTGCAGCTACATGACAGGCTCGTCTCCTTGATGTGTAGCAATGAGAGATTCTAGAAAGCTCTAGAAACATCATACTTTAACATACAGATCTTACAGACATTTTACATTACACCCCGCATCAAACCCAGATAACTCCAGCCTGGCCCAAGTTGGTTATTTGCACCAGAACTGGCATCAAAGTGTGCACACAGCCAAATTTTACAGTTTTGAATAAGTAACTGATGTTTTTAAGGAGTTAAATGACTTTGGGCCACTGATGTCACACTAAGAATACACAAATAGTGATGCCCCGCATCAAACCCAACTCCTTCCAGCCTGGCCCAAATGGGTTATTGGCACCAGAACTGGCATCAAAGTGTGCACACATTCGATTTTCACAGGTTTGAATAAGTAACTGATGTTTTTAACCCCTTAAGCCCCAAGGGTGGTTTGCACATTAATGACCGGGCCATTTTTTACAATTCTGACCACTGTCCCTTTATGAGGTAATAACTCTGAAACGCTTCCATGGATCCTGGTGATTCTGACACTGTTTTCTCATGACATATTGTACTTCATGTTAGTGGTAAAATTTCATTCAAATAACTTGTGTTTATTTGTGAAAAAAATGGAAATTTGGCGAAAATTTTGAAAATTTTGCAATTTTCCAACTTTGAATTTTTATGCCCTTAAATCACAGAGATACGGCACACAAAAAACTTGATAAGTAACATTTCCCACATGTTTACGTTACATCAGCACAATTTTGGAACCAAAATTTTCTTTGTTAGGAAGTTATAAGGGTTAAAAATTGACCAGCGATTTCACATTTTTGCAACACCATTTTATTTTTACGGACCACATCACATTTGAAGCCACTTTGAGGGGTCTATATGATAGAAAATACTCAAAAGTGACCCCATTCTAAAAACTGCCCCCCTTAAGGTGCTCAAAACCACATTCAAAAAGTTTATTAACCCTTTAGGTACGTCACAGGAATTTTTTGAATATTTAAAAAAAATGAACATTTAACTTTTTTTCACAAAAAAAATACTTCAGGTTCAATTTTTTATTTTACCAAGGGTAAGAGGAGAAATTGGACTGCAAAATTTACTGTGCAATTTGTCCTGAGCACGCTGATACCTGATATGTGGGGGGGACCACAGTTTTGGTGCATGGCTGAGCTCAGAAGGGAAGGAGCGCCGTTTGATTTTTTCAATGCAAAATTGGCTGGAATTCTGATCGGACGCCATGTCACGTTTGGAGAGCCCCTGATTTACCTAAACAATGGAAACCCCCCACAAGTGACCCCATTTTTGAAACTAGACCCCCAAGGAACTTGTCTAGATATGTGGTGAGAACTTTGAACCCATAAGGGCTTCACAGAAGTTTATAAACGTACAGCGGTACAATTAAAAAATCATATTTTTTCCACAAAAATGGTCTTTTCACCCCCAATTTTTATTTTCCCAAGGGTAACAGGACCCTAAATGTTATTGTGCAATTTGTCCTGAGTACGCTGATACCCCACATGTGGGGGTAAACCACTATTTGGGCGCATGGCAGAGCTCGGAAGGGAAGCAGCGCCATTTGACATTTTTGGCTGGAATTGAGATCGGACACCATGTCGCGATTGGAAAATCCCTGATGTACCAAAACAGTGGAAACCCCCCACAAATGACACCATTTTGGAAACTAGACCCCCGAAGGAACTTATATAGATGTGTGGTGAGCACTTTGACCCCTCCAGTGCTTCACAGAAGTTTATAACGCCCGGGCGTGAAAATAAAAAAAATTGTATTTTTTCCACAAACATGATCTTTTAGTCACCAATTTTTTTATTTTCCTAAGGGTAACAGGAGAAATTGGACCCCAAAAGTTGTTGTCCAATTTGTCCTGAGTACGCTGACACCCCATATGTGGGAGAAAACAACTGTATGGGCACACGTCGGGGCTCGAAAGGGAAGTAGTGATGTCTTGGAATGCAGACTTTGATGGAATGGTCTGCTTTTGTCATGTTGCTTTTGGAGAGCCCCTGATGTACCTAAACAGTGGAAACCCCCCACAAGTGACCCCATTTTGGAAACTAGACCCCCCATGGAACTTATCTAGATATGTGGTGAGCACTTTGAACCCCCAAGTGCTTCACAGAAGTTTATAACGCTCAGGCGTGTAAATAAAAAGATCATTTTTTTCCACAAAAATGATATTTTTGCCCCCAATTTTTTATTTTCCTAAGGGTAACAGGAGAAATTGGACCCCAAAAGTTGTTTTGCAATTTGTCCTGAGTAGGCTGATACCCCATATGTGGGGGTAAAACACTGTTTAGGCGCATGGCAGAGCTTGGAAGGGAAGGAGCACCATTTGACTTTTTCAACTCAGAATTGGCTGGAATTGAGATCAGACGCCATGTTGCATTTGGAGAGCACCTGATGTGCCCAAACAGTGGAAACCCCCAATTCTAACTCCAACCCTAACCCGAACACACCCCTAACCCTAATCTCAGCCCTAACCTTAGCCATGGCCCTAACCCTAGCCCTAACCCTAATGGTTAAATGGAAATAAATACATTTTCTTTTAATTTTATTATTTTTCCCTTACTAAGGGGGTGATAACGGGGGGTTTGATTTGCTATTTATGGCGGGTTTTTATGTTTGGCAGCCGTCTTACGCTAAAAGACGCTTTTTATTGCAAAAATAGCTTTTGCATAACCACATATTGAGAGCTATAATTTTTCCGTATTTTGACCCACCGAGTCATGTGAGATCTTACTTTTTGCGGGATGAGTTGACGTTTTTATTGGTATCATTTTCGGGCATGTGACATTTTTTGATCGCTTTTTATTCCGATTTTTGGGACGCAGAATGAACAAAAACCAGCGTTTCATGAATTTCTTTTGGGGGTGCATTTACACCATTCCACGTGCGATAAAATTGATAAAGCGGCTTTATTCTTCGGGTCAGAATGGTTACAGCGATACCTCATTTATGACTTTTTTTATGTTTTGTCGGTTTTATGCAATGAAAACTATTTTATGTAAAAAAATAATTATTTTTGCATCGCTTTATTCTGCGAGCTATAACTTTTTTATTTTTTTGCTGATAATGCTGTGTGGCAGCTCGTTTTTTTGCGGGACAGGATGACGTTTTCAGCGGTACCATGGATATATATATTGCACTTTTTGTTCGGCGGTATGATAATAAATCATTATTTTTTGCTTCATTTTTTATTTTTATTTTTTAAGGGGCTCGATAAAGGCGTCCCACATGGTCTTCGGCAGGGAGTTGCTGTAGGGCCAATTGCAGATAGGGGTCCAGGACTTCCCGGCTGGCGGTCTGCACCATCTGGACCCCTGCGGCTGCACCATTGGCACTGGTGCTGCCTTCTGCGCCCTGGCTCTCATCCCATTGCTCTAGAGCCGTGATCAACTGGGCTTTGGTCTTGTCGGTGACATCAATCTGCTTTGACGTGCACAGGGACCTCAGGGTGTCCTTATTGAGCTGCTTATAATAAGATTCTCCCTGCGTAGCCATGGTTGCCAAATAAAAGATAGAAAAGAAAAGCGTAGAGGAGGGAGGAAATACTCGCACGTACACATAAATGTCTCAGGACCAGTAAGCACTGAGTCTGTTCTCCAAAACCTATGACGCAGGACTCCCGCAGGAACCGTGCAGGTTTTTAGTGAGAGGAATGATTGCTCAAACCAAATCACTAATGCTCTAGGATTATCCCACCGCTCTGACACCAATATGTGACGAACGGGGGTCTCGCTGCCACCAAAACGCGACGGACAGCGGACCGTGTGTCACCAATATATCACAATCCCACCACTGACATGGGTGTATCAGCGGACGGAGGGACGTGACACACAGCCGGCACACGGCTATCACAGGCACAGTGGGGGCTTATCTTAGTTATCCCACCACTGGCATCATGTGACAAAAATGCGCAAGCTAACCTTGCTCTAACAATTTACCGCAGGGGGTATTTTGGATGCCCCACCATTGCTAACAACCTTCCAAGAACTGCGGGGATTTATGTATATCCCACTTTCTCAGTTCCACTTTGGAACTCGCAGCTCTCCTGCGCCCCCCTTACCCTCAGGTCAGTAAGGGAACTGCACCTAGGATAATTAGTCGCCGGACGGGCTGCTTGTTGTGCACGGACAATTAGGCTACCGCAGTAAGGGAATTATCAATGCTGTGGCCGCAGCCCCCCTTTAGCAATATAAGACCCTTCTGTCCTGCCAACTAGCCTAATCAATCACACACACCACGCTGCCACCATCCATGCTTTTCTTAATTCACAGAGTTAAATTAAGAGGGTCCGTGGCAAACCCCTGAAATCAGTAGCGATTATCTAAACGAGGCGCATAGTTCGTTTCTTAGAGCATGGAGTCAAACTGATAATTTTACGATTTATTCCCAAAAGGGCAGTGATTATACAGATAAAAGTTGCTATAAAGTTGAGACATTAAATATGTACAAATACAAGTATAAAACAAAATGGTTGAAAACAGAAAGTAACACTCACATGTGTTCAGTTGGTATCAGGCGGACCATGCGGCTTGGGGGATGGGCAGCAGCCAAACGTCCCAAGACATGAGGTAGGTCTGTTCAGCATCAGAACTCCAGCTTAACTGACTTGAACTTGCTAGGGGATAGCTATAGACTTGGGTCTGTGACCTCAGGAAATGGGCGGTCTGGAGAGGTCCAACCTCCCTCTCTCCAAGTTAGTATTTGGCTACAAAACTTAGAATAGCTATATCTAAAAGAGAAAAACCCATACCAACACACATAGGGCATCATTGTTTGTGATTTACCGAATAGAATCCAAAGACACCAAGCATGCTATACTTAGGACCCTCCATTTGGGAGCAATCCATACATCAGTTTCTGGAGAGGTTATAACAGTGAAAATTAGGAATTAATAAGCTGGCTTCGTGCCCTTCGCAGAAATGTGGGTATTATATCTCTGCTGCATATGGTTTTTACAATATGACTTGTTTTAATACTTCCCATATACTGGCATACAGCCTGTGTTTTCAACAAAGAGACCTTTTCCCCCTAGCTGTTCTTTGAGAGGAAATGGACGGTTTCAGGTTACCAGCAAGCACAGAGCTGATAAGTACCAAAAGGAGGGGGCTGAAAGGAGGGGTGATTGCAGCTACATGACAGGCTCGTCTCCTTGATGTGTAGCAATGAGAGATTCTAGAAAGCTCTAGAAACATCATACTTTAACATACAGATCTTACAGACATTTTACATTACACCCCGCATCAAACCCAGATAACTCCAGCCTGGCCCAAGTTGGTTATTTGCACCAGAACTGGCATCAAAGTGTGCACACAGCCAAATTTTACAGTTTTGAATAAGTAACTGATGTTTTTAAGGAGTTAAATGACTTTGGGCCACTGATGTCACACTAAGAATACACAAATAGTGATGCCCCGCATCAAACCCAACTCCTTCCAGCCTGGCCCAAATGGGTTATTGGCACCAGAACTGGCATCAAAGTGTGCACACATTCGATTTTCACAGGTTTGAATAAGTAACTGATGTTTTTAACCCCTTAAGCCCCAAGGGTGGTTTGCACATTAATGACCGGGCCATTTTTTACAATTCTGACCACTGTCCCTTTATGAGGTAATAACTCTGAAACGCTTCCATGGATCCTGGTGATTCTGACACGGTTTTCTCATGACATATTGTACTTCATGTTAGTGGTAAAATTTCATTCAAATAACTTGTGTTTATTTGTGAAAAAAATGGAAATTTGGCGAAAATTTTGAAAATTTTGCAATTTTCCAACTTTGAATTTTTATGCCCTTAAATCACAGAGATACGGCACACAAAAAACTTGATAAGTAACATTTCCCACATGTTTACGTTACATCAGCACAATTTTGGAACCAAAATTTTCTTTGTTAGGAAGTTATAAGGGTTAAAAATTGACCAGCGATTTCACATTTTTGCAACACCATTTTATTTTTACGGACCACATCACATTTGAAGCCACTTTGAGGGGTCTATATGATAGAAAATACTCAAAAGTGACCCCATTCTAAAAACTGCCCCCCTTAAGGTGCTCAAAACCACATTCAAAAAGTTTATTAACCCTTTAGGTACGTCACAGGAATTTTTTGAATATTTAAAAAAAATGAACATTTAACTTTTTTTCACAAAAAAAATACTTCAGGTTCAATTTTTTATTTTACCAAGGGTAAGAGGAGAAATTGGACTGCAAAATTTACTGTGCAATTTGTCCTGAGCACGCTGATACCTGATATGTGGGGGGGACCACAGTTTTGGTGCATGGCTGAGCTCAGAAGGGAAGGAGCGCCGTTTGATTTTTTCAATGCAAAATTGGCTGGAATTCTGATCGGACGCCATGTCACGTTTGGAGAGCCCCTGATTTACCTAAACAATGGAAACCCCCCACAAGTGACCCCATTTTTGAAACTAGACCCCCAAGGAACTTGTCTAGATATGTGGTGAGAACTTTGAACCCATAAGGGCTTCACAGAAGTTTATAAACATACAGCGGTACAATTAAAAAATCATATTTTTTCCACAAAAATGGTCTTTTCACCCCCAATTTTTATTTTCCCAAGGGTAACAGGACCCTAAATGTTATTGTGCAATTTGTCCTGAGTACGCTGATACCCCACATGTGGGGGTAAACCACTATTTGGGCGCATGGCAGAGCTCGGAAGGGAAGCAGCGCCATTTGACATTTTTGGCTGGAATTGAGATCGGACACCATGTCGCGATTGGAAAATCCCTGATGTACCAAAACAGTGGAAACCCCCCACAAATGACACCATTTTGGAAACTAGACCCCCGAAGGAACTTATATAGATGTGTGGTGAGCACTTTGACCCCTCCAGTGCTTCACAGAAGTTTATAACGCCCGGGCGTGAAAATAAAAAAAATTGTATTTTTTCCACAAACATGATCTTTTAGTCACCAATTTTTTTATTTTCCTAAGGGTAACAGGAGAAATTGGACCCCAAAAGTTGTTGTCCAATTTGTCCTGAGTACGCTGACACCCCATATGTGGGAGAAAACAACTGTATGGGCACACGTCGGGGCTCGAAAGGGAAGTAGTGATGTCTTGGAATGCAGACTTTGATGGAATGGTCTGCTTTTGTCATGTTGCTTTTGGAGAGCCCCTGATGTACCTAAACAGTGGAAACCCCCCACAAGTGACCCCATTTTGGAAACTAGACCCCCCATGGAACTTATCTAGATATGTGGTGAGCACTTTGAACCCCCAAGTGCTTCACAGAAGTTTATAACGCTCAGGCGTGTAAATAAAAAGATCATTTTTTTCCACAAAAATGATATTTTTGCCCCCAATTTTTTATTTTCCTAAGGGTAACAGGAGAAATTGGACCCCAAAAGTTGTTTTGCAATTTGTCCTGAGTAGGCTGATACCCCATATGTGGGGGTAAAACACTGTTTAGGCGCATGGCAGAGCTTGGAAGGGAAGGAGCACCATTTGACTTTTTCAACTCAGAATTGGCTGGAATTGAGATCAGACGCCATGTTGCATTTGGAGAGCACCTGATGTGCCCAAACAGTGGAAACCCCCAATTCTAACTCCAACCCTAACCCGAACACACCCCTAACCCTAATCTCAGCCCTAACCTTAGCCATGGCCCTAACCCTAGCCCTAACCCTAATGGTTAAATGGAAATAAATACATTTTCTTTTAATTTTATTATTTTTCCCTTACTAAGGGGGTGATAACGGGGGGTTTGATTTGCTATTTATGGCGGGTTTTTATGTTTGGCAGCCGTCTTACGCTAAAAGACGCTTTTTATTGCAAAAATAGCTTTTGCATAACCACATATTGAGAGCTATAATTTTTCCGTATTTTGACCCACCGAGTCATGTGAGATCTTACTTTTTGCGGGATGAGTTGACGTTTTTATTGGTATCATTTTCGGGCATGTGACATTTTTTGATCGCTTTTTATTCCGATTTTTGGGACGCAGAATGAACAAAAACCAGCGTTTCATGAATTTCTTTTGGGGGTGCATTTACACCATTCCACGTGCGATAAAATTGATAAAGCGGCTTTATTCTTCGGGTCAGAATGGTTACAGCGATACCTCATTTATGACTTTTTTTATGTTTTGTCGGTTTTATGCAATGAAAACTATTTTATGTAAAAAAATAATTATTTTTGCATCGCTTTATTCTGCGAGCTATAACTTTTTTATTTTTTTGCTGATAATGCTGTGTGGCAGCTCGTTTTTTTGCGGGACAGGATGACGTTTTCAGCGGTACCATGGATATATATATTGCACTTTTTGTTCGGCGGTATGATAATAAATCATTATTTTTTGCTTCATTTTTTATTTTTATTTTTTAAGGGGCTCGATAAAGGCGTCCCACATGGTCTTCGGCAGGGAGTTGCTGTAGGGCCAATTGCAGATAGGGGTCCAGGACTTCCCGGCTGGCGGTCTGCACCATCTGGACCCCTGCGGCTGCACCATTGGCACTGGTGCTGCCTTCTGCGCCCTGGCTCTCATCCCATTGCTCTAGAGCCGTGATCAACTGGGCTTTGGTCTTGTCGGTGACATCAATCTGCTTTGACGTGCACAGGGACCTCAGGGTGTCCTTATTGAGCTGCTTATAATAAGATTCTCCCTGCGTAGCCATGGTTGCCAAATAAAAGATAGAAAAGAAAAGCGTAGAGGAGGGAGGAAATACTCGCACGTACACATAAATGTCTCAGGACCAGTAAGCACTGAGTCTGTTCTCCAAAACCTATGACGCAGGATTCCCGCAGGAACCGTGCAGGTTTTTAGTGAGAGGAATGATTGCTCAAACCAAATCACTAATGCTCTAGGATTATCCCACCGCTCTGACACCAATATGTGACGAACGGGGGTCTCGCTGCCACCAAAACGCGACGGACAGCGGACCGTGTGTCACCAATATATCACAATCCCACCACTGACATGGGTGTATCAGCGGACGGAGGGACGTGACACACAGCCGGCACACGGCTATCACAGGCACAGTGGGGGCTTATCTTAGTTATCCCACCACTGGCATCATGTGACAAAAATGCGCAAGCTAACCTTGCTCTAACAATTTACCGCAGGGGGTATTTTGGATGCCCCACCATTGCTAACAACCTTCCAAGAACTGCGGGGATTTATGTATATCCCACTTTCTCAGTTCCACTTTGGAACTCGCAGCTCTCCTGCGCCCCCCTTACCCTCAGGTCAGTAAGGGAACTGCACCTAGGATAATTAGTCGCCGGACGGGCTGCTTGTTGTGCACGGACAATTAGGCTACCGCAGTAAGGGAATCAATGCTGTGGCCGCAGCCCCCCTTTAGCAATATAAGACCCTTCTGTCCTGCCAACTAGCCTAATCAATCACACACACCACGCTGCCACCATCCATGCTTTTCTTAATTCACAGAGTTAAATTAAGAGGGTCCGTGGCAAACCCCTGAAATCAGTAGCGATTATCTAAACGAGGCGCATAGTTCGTTTCTTAGAGCATGGAGTCAAACTGATAATTTTACGATTTATTCCCAAAAGGGCAGTGATTATACAGATAAAAGTTGCTATAAAGTTGAGACATTAAATATGTACAAATACAAGTATAAAACAAAATGGTTGAAAACAGAAAGTAACACTCACATGTGTTCAGTTGGTATCAGGCGGACCATGCGGCTTGGGGGATGGGCAGCAGCCAAACGTCCCAAGACATGAGGTAGGTCTGTTCAGCATCAGAACTCCAGCTTAACTGACTTGAACTTGCTAGGGGATAGCTATAGACTTGGGTCTGTGACCTCAGGAAATGGGCGGTCTGGAGAGGTCCAACCTCCCTCTCTCCAAGTTAGTATTTGGCTACAAAACTTAGAATAGCTATATCTAAAAGAGAAAAACCCATACCAACACACATAGGGCATCATTGTTTGTGATTTACCGAATAGAATCCAAAGACACCAAGCATGCTATACTTAGGACCCTCCATTTGGGAGCAATCCATACATCAGTTTCTGGAGAGGTTATAACAGTGAAAATTAGGAATTAATAAGCTGGCTTCGTGCCCTTCGCAGAAATGTGGGTATTATATCTCTGCTGCATATGGTTTTTACAATATGACTTGTTTTAATACTTCCCATATACTGGCATACAGCCTGTGTTTTCAACAAAGAGACCTTTTCCCCCTAGCTGTTCTTTGAGAGGAAATGGACGGTTTCAGGTTACCAGCAAGCACAGAGCTGATAAGTACCAAAAGGAGGGGGCTGAAAGGAGGGGTGATTGCAGCTACATGACAGGCTCGTCTCCTTGATGTGTAGCAATGAGAGATTCTAGAAAGCTCTAGAAACATCATACTTTAACATACAGATCTTACAGACATTTTACATTACACCCCGCATCAAACCCAGATAACTCCAGCCTGGCCCAAGTTGGTTATTTGCACCAGAACTGGCATCAAAGTGTGCACACAGCCAAATTTTACAGTTTTGAATAAGTAACTGATGTTTTTAAGGAGTTAAATGACTTTGGGCCACTGATGTCACACTAAGAATACACAAATAGTGATGCCCCGCATCAAACCCAACTCCTTCCAGCCTGGCCCAAATGGGTTATTGGCACCAGAACTGGCATCAAAGTGTGCACACATTCGATTTTCACAGGTTTGAATAAGTAACTGATGTTTTTAACCCCTTAAGCCCCAAGGGTGGTTTGCACATTAATGACCGGGCCATTTTTTACAATTCTGACCACTGTCCCTTTATGAGGTAATAACTCTGAAACGCTTCCATGGATCCTGGTGATTCTGACACGGTTTTCTCATGACATATTGTACTTCATGTTAGTGGTAAAATTTCATTCAAATAACTTGTGTTTATTTGTGAAAAAAATGGAAATTTGGCGAAAATTTTGAAAATTTTGCAATTTTCCAACTTTGAATTTTTATGCCCTTAAATCACAGAGATACGGCACACAAAAAACTTGATAAGTAACATTTCCCACATGTTTACGTTACATCAGCACAATTTTGGAACCAAAATTTTCTTTGTTAGGAAGTTATAAGGGTTAAAAATTGACCAGCGATTTCACATTTTTGCAACACCATTTTATTTTTACGGACCACATCACATTTGAAGCCACTTTGAGGGGTCTATATGATAGAAAATACTCAAAAGTGACCCCATTCTAAAAACTGCCCCCCTTAAGGTGCTCAAAACCACATTCAAAAAGTTTATTAACCCTTTAGGTACGTCACAGGAATTTTTTGAATATTTAAAAAAAATGAACATTTAACTTTTTTTCACAAAAAAAATACTTCAGGTTCAATTTTTTATTTTACCAAGGGTAAGAGGAGAAATTGGACTGCAAAATTTACTGTGCAATTTGTCCTGAGCACGCTGATACCTGATATGTGGGGGGGACCACAGTTTTGGTGCATGGCTGAGCTCAGAAGGGAAGGAGCGCCGTTTGATTTTTTCAATGCAAAATTGGCTGGAATTCTGATCGGACGCCATGTCACGTTTGGAGAGCCCCTGATTTACCTAAACAATGGAAACCCCCCACAAGTGACCCCATTTTTGAAACTAGACCCCCAAGGAACTTGTCTAGATATGTGGTGAGAACTTTGAACCCATAAGGGCTTCACAGAAGTTTATAAACATACAGCGGTACAATTAAAAAATCATATTTTTTCCACAAAAATGGTCTTTTCACCCCCAATTTTTATTTTCCCAAGGGTAACAGGACCCTAAATGTTATTGTGCAATTTGTCCTGAGTACGCTGATACCCCACATGTGGGGGTAAACCACTATTTGGGCGCATGGCAGAGCTCGGAAGGGAAGCAGCGCCATTTGACATTTTTGGCTGGAATTGAGATCGGACACCATGTCGCGATTGGAAAATCCCTGATGTACCAAAACAGTGGAAACCCCCCACAAATGACACCATTTTGGAAACTAGACCCCCGAAGGAACTTATATAGATGTGTGGTGAGCACTTTGACCCCTCCAGTGCTTCACAGAAGTTTATAACGCCCGGGCGTGAAAATAAAAAAAAATTGTATTTTTTCCACAAACATGATCTTTTAGTCACCAATTTTTTTATTTTCCTAAGGGTAACAGGAGAAATTGGACCCCAAAAGTTGTTGTCCAATTTGTCCTGAGTACGCTGACACCCCATATGTGGGAGAAAACAACTGTATGGGCACACGTCGGGGCTCGAAAGGGAAGTAGTGATGTCTTGGAATGCAGACTTTGATGGAATGGTCTGCTTTTGTCATGTTGCTTTTGGAGAGCCCCTGATGTACCTAAACAGTGGAAACCCCCCACAAGTGACCCCATTTTGGAAACTAGACCCCCCATGGAACTTATCTAGATATGTGGTGAGCACTTTGAACCCCCAAGTGCTTCACAGAAGTTTATAACGCTCAGGCGTGTAAATAAAAAGATCATTTTTTTCCACAAAAATGATATTTTTGCCCCCAATTTTTTATTTTCCTAAGGGTAACAGGAGAAATTGGACCCCAAAAGTTGTTTTGCAATTTGTCCTGAGTAGGCTGATACCCCATATGTGGGGGTAAAACACTGTTTAGGCGCATGGCAGAGCTTGGAAGGGAAGGAGCACCATTTGACTTTTTCAACTCAGAATTGGCTGGAATTGAGATCAGACGCCATGTTGCATTTGGAGAGCACCTGATGTGCCCAAACAGTGGAAACCCCCAATTCTAACTCCAACCCTAACCCGAACACACCCCTAACCCTAATCTCAGCCCTAACCTTAGCCATGGCCCTAACCCTAGCCCTAACCCTAATGGTTAAATGGAAATAAATACATTTTCTTTTAATTTTATTATTTTTCCCTTACTAAGGGGGTGATAACGGGGGGTTTGATTTGCTATTTATGGCGGGTTTTTATGTTTGGCAGCCGTCTTACGCTAAAAGACGCTTTTTATTGCAAAAATAGCTTTTGCATAACCACATATTGAGAGCTATAATTTTTCCGTATTTTGACCCACCGAGTCATGTGAGATCTTACTTTTTGCGGGATGAGTTGACGTTTTTATTGGTATCATTTTCGGGCATGTGACATTTTTTGATCGCTTTTTATTCCGATTTTTGGGACGCAGAATGAACAAAAACCAGCGTTTGATGAATTTCTTTTGGGGGTGCATTTACACCATTCCACGTGCGATAAAATTGATAAAGCGGCTTTATTCTTCGGGTCAGAATGGTTACAGCGATACTTCATTTATGACTTTTTTTATGTTTTGTCGGTTTTATGCAATGAAAACTATTTTATGTAAAAAAATAATTATTTTTGCATCGCTTTATTCTGCGAGCTATAACTTTTTTATTTTTTGCTGATAATGCTGTGTGGCAGCTCGTTTTTTTGCGGGACAAGATGACGTTTTCAGCGGTACCATGGATATATATATTGCACTTTTTGTTCGGCGGTATGATAATAAATCATTATTTTTTGCTTCATTTTTTATTTTTATTTTTTAAGGGGCTCGATAAAGGCGTTAACTAATGGGACAGTTTTATAGGGCAGGTCGTTACGGACGCGTCGATACCAAATATGTCCACTATTGTTTCTTTTTTTTATTTCCAAAAAATGAATTTATTGGGGGAATATTTTTTTTTTTCTAATTTGTTTGGCGATTTTTAAAAAATTATTTTAACACTTTTTTTTAACTTTATTACATTGTCCCAGGTGGGACATCACTGTCTTGTGACAGATCGCTGATCTGTCACATCACAGATCACTGTGACAGATCAGTGATCTGTCACAGGCACTGCTGCAGACTTCCTCATGCCTGCGCTTTGCAGGCACTGAGGAAGCCGACTCCCTGCAGGCCCCCGAAGGCCTCCGTCGCCATCTTGGATTCGGGGGCCTGCAGGGAAGGAGCCCCCAGCAGCAGCGCTGCACATTGCGCTGTCGTCGGGGGCTCAGGGAAGCACGGAGGGACCCTCTCTCTGCCGATGCTTCTCTTTAACCCCCGGTACACCGCGATCATGTTTGATCGCGGTGTACACGGGGTTAATGTGTCGGGGGCGGTCCGTGACGGCCCCTGACACATTGTGCCGGGTGTCAGCTGTGATAATCAGCTGACACCCGGCTGCGATCAGCGGCGCTCACCACGTGGGCGCCGCTGATAGCTATGACTTACTCTTCCGTCCCTGGGAATTAAGTCCCAGGGTACATGGATGGGATAAAAACCAATCCAAACAAGTTATGCCTCAAATCCCAAAAAATTATGTAAATGATTCCTTCAAAATGTTAAACCATGATACCAAAAGAGAAACAACGAAGGAACAAATAGATCCAAAGATAATTTTATTAATACAAAACACCTATTAAAAAGATATCATAATAGCACAATACAACACAATAAGACATAGAATACATGGAGGGTGGTAGGTACCTAACCCTAATCAGTTACATATAGCTGTGACTAACCGAAAACTGTAAAAGGCCACATATCCCAAACCGTTAGGCAGTCATTAATATATGGAACAATGCTCCTACCATATGTCACATAGCAGGAGCATCATCACTAATCTGGACTAACAACAATTCCGCAGACACAACGATCTGAACACTGGCTCACTATTTCAAAAGTGCATGTGCGAATAGATAAATTATAGCATAATAAGTGGCTATCTAATATAGTCAGAGCCAATAAATAATCAGTGTATAGCCCATTTACCTGCAGTCATATTGCCGTCTGGTGAGCTGGATAGATGGCCTGTAACGCACCCCGACGCGCGTTTCACCGCCTCTGCAGTTTCATCAGGAGGTAGGTAAGCATGGGATCTCAATCCTTTAAATACCCCCACTAGTGTCTCCAATCACTGGCAGCTGTATTCGGCGCGTCCCCGCCATGTTGTGACGCGGCGAGGCGGGCGGCGCTCAGGACGCACGTCACACGGCAGCACAGTCCGGTCATGTGACCGGGTATGTTGCCGGGCAACGCAACGCCCACAAGAGCGCCGGCCACCACACCGCAGCACAGCGCATGCGCGGTACGCGCTCAAGCCTACAATGCTGGAGAGTGTGGGTTGTACATCTATATATAATAAAGTTACTTACACATGAGTACTAATTGCCTAATATCCTATTTAGCAGTCATCAGGTAACAAAAGACAAAAGAAGGGGGGTTACCATGAACATTCAAAATATGCAAATAAATGTTAATCAGCAAAAGGGCTAAAAATAATAAGCGAATAGAATATATACCAGCCCATAAACAACAACAACCGATACATAAAACTTATGATTGTAAAGGGTCAACTCTCATATCTCATATATTGAGGTGCCCATGATACCACAAATCTACCAGCCAGTAACCCCACACATATCAAACCCCAGACTAGTATAATTAGGTATATATGGGATCACAGATACAGATAAAATATATAGTTGTTAAAACTTTCATAAGCCAGCATATAAGTTGCCAATAAGTCGTAAGGCCCACCCATTAATATTTGAAAAAGACCTATTTAAACAGACATACAAAGATCTTCAATATATACAATTATTCCATTAATTTTATGTCAAGAATTTTTTCTCTTTTTTTCTCCTTTGTTCTTTAATGTCTGTTGGTCCGAATAGTAAGAAGACATAGGTTGGCTTAAATGGATATTCCTCACAGGTACTCTCCACAATAGGTGTTCATAGGCTAGAATGTTCCTAAATCAATATTTCTAAGGAGACAATAGGAGACATGTATTCTATGTCTTATTGTGTTGTATTGTGCTATTATGATATGCTTTTTAATAGGTGTTTTGTATTAATAAAATTATCTTTGGATCTATTTGTTCCTTCGTTGTTTCTCTTTTGGTACATGGACGGGATAGTACGTCTCATGGCAGAATGGGGTTAAGGGGTTAAATGACTTTGGGCCACTCATGTCACACTAAGAATACAGAGACAGTGATGCCCGATTGTCATGATTTGTAGTTTTGCCCTGTCCTGTATTTTGTATAATATATCATTTAACTTTTCTCTGGTTGTATTTGCTGTAAATTAACCATGTCTCCTTCCCCAATACTTTGCAATGTCTTGTGATGTACCTGGACCATAATCTAATTTAGGCTTGTGTCAACAGCTAGTGGAACTTTGGCTATTGTTTCCTAAGCAGAAGATAACCTACAATACACATCCTGTAGACTCAGTGGAGCCCTTACATTTCTAGAATCTTCTGAAGGACCAAACCATTGATTAGTAGGTGTGACCCCCTACCCCCTTCAGATGGGCTGATCCCAGGAGCCCTGACAATACATTCTTGTTTTAAGATCAGTTGTGATTTGAGTGCGGACGTGAAGGAGTCACGAACTGAGTTGACGTCAGCTCGTGACGTCCGTGGGATTGTGTGGAATCCTGTGGACTATTGCAAGGATTATTGTTATCGTATCTGGCACAAGGACTATCGTGAGGTGCCCGGATTTGTATCCATTGTGTGGACTTATTGTGGACTTCTCATGGACTCCAAGGACATAATGGATATTTGATGTTGTATGCTCCCTGCCTTAATAAATCTCGTTGGATCGTCCCTCGGCCTGTTGTCCCTTCTTGCTCTGTCGTATACCCCATCACAAACTGGTTGGCAGCGCTGGGATCAGAGCAGAAGGAATGGAGGACAACGGCCCATCAACATCTGAAACCAGCACCGCAGAGTACAAGAACTGGACTGTGGTGAACCTACAAACAAAGGCCCATGAACTGGGAGTCAGCTACAAGGGACTCTCCAAGGAACAGCTGATTGGGGCTTTGGAAGGAGTTCGCCTGCAAGATGACGCTGAGGAAGGATCCCCACAGCAAACAGAGGAAAGACTGCAGCCGGAGGTAAATACCCCAAAAAGTCAGTGGGTTGTGTGGTATGAGGAGTTGGCATTGCTGAGAGAAGATGCTACCATAGAAGATAAGAGGGAGGCCATTCATAGAGCTCAAGAGAGGGCATTGCTGGAGAGGCAGCTCGCTGTGGAAGCAGCTAGAAGCTCCAGACAGACTGTAACCCCAGCACCCACCATGAGGGAACTCCCCAGAGTGTCCCGCAAAGACTTCAAGCCATTTAATGAGGCTTCAGGTGACATTGAGGGCTTTTTCCAGGACTTTGAGCATCAGTGTCAATTAATGGAAGTCCCGGAAAGGGAGCGAGTCCGACATCTGGTGGGGCTCTTAGAGGGTGGAGCTGCCGCAGCCTATAGAGCTATGGACCCTCAGTGGAACTGTGAGTATGCGGAGAGTAAACAGACTATTCTAGAACATTATGCTGTGACCCCAGACACTTACAGGACCCAGTTCCGTACTTTAGCCTGTGATGAGGAACTGTCCTTCAAGATATATGCCCACAGACTCAAACAAATATGTCATCGCTGGCTGGAGGGAGAGGAGGCCTTAACTTGGGAGACCTTCCTCCAAGTCATCCTAAAAGAGCATTTTTACTTCAAGTGCCCCGCTGAGATCCGGGAATGGGTGCGTGAAAGGAGACCAGCCACTGTGGAGGAAGCTGCAGCTCTAGCTGATGAGGCTCTCACCATCAAGCCTCAGTGGAAAAAACTACTACTCAGTGAGAAAAAAACTACCAGCCCCCCAACGCTGGTGGCCCCTGGTCCTTCGGCCTCCAATATTCACCATCCCACTAGACCATCAACTCATGGTGACCTTCGTGTGACTGTGCCTCGCATTACTCCTGCTCCACCTTCGGGACTACGACGTGGAGGAAGAATCCCAGAGCGCAGATGTTATAGATGTGGGCAGCCTGGGCATCTGCAATTCCATAGTCCAGGTGTTCGGAGGCAGGACAGCTACAGACCGCCTTTGCCTGTTCATTATCTACAGACACCCTCACCAGGAGAAGAGCTGGATTCAGTCCCTGATGACTTGCCAAGTGACTCTGATATCCTGGCTCCCCTACCCGGAGTCTATGGGGTGCGAGCCCCAGCCACCTGTTCTTCTGATCTTCAGCACAAACATCTACAGGAGGTCGTGCTGGATGGCCAAAAAGTTGTTGGCTTCCGTGACACTGGGGCTTTTCTCACCATAGCCGATCCCCGAGTAATTCAACCAGAAGCAATTCAAAAGGGACCAGGAATTGCCATTGAATTGGCTGGAGGTACCCAGAGATATATTCCAAGAGTGAGTGTGACCCTGGATTATGGCTTTGGGGCAAAACAATGCGTGGTCGGTGTGATGAGCGGCCTCCCTGCAGACGTTCTTCTAGGAAATGATGTGGGAAATCTTCATTGCCACTTTGTCGGTGCGGTAACCAGAAGTCAAGCCAAGAGAGCAGCAAATGTGGACGTGTACAACCCATCCATGGAGATGAGGCCACCAGAACTGCCGTCACAGCCAGTGAGTGGTTCTTCCTGTGGGGACAATGTGAGTGTTACTTGGGATAAAGTTCAGTTTAGACAAGAGGTAGATACTGACCCCACCCTAGCTAGTTTTATAGCTCGAGCTGAGATAGGGCAGTTGGGGGAGAATGAGGAAAGAATTATCAGAGAAAATGAACTTCTGTATCGGGTTACCAATGCTGACTCCCTAGATAAGCCCTGGAATTATAGCAAACAGCTGATTGTTCCTCAGAAATACAGAATTCCCCTATTACACCTTGCTCATGACATTCCTACTGCTGGCCATCAAGGCAAAACCCGCACTGAGAGACGATTGACTCAATTTTTCTATTGGCCTGGGATTTCCCAAGCCGTAGCGCATTTCTGCCGAACTTGCGACATATGTCAGCGTAGAGGGCGACCCGGAGATCACCCAAAGGCACCCCTGCAACCGCTCCCTATAATAGAAGAACCCTTTCAAAGAGTAGCTGTCAATATCATTGGACCTCTGGCTAAGCCAAGTAAATCTGGAAAGCAGTACATTCTCACTGTTGTGGACTATGCCACCCGATATCCAGAAGCTGTGGCCTTGTCAAGTATTTCTGCAGCCAAGGTGGCCGAGGCCCTGGTTACCATTTTCACCAGAGTAGGATTCCCCAGTGAGATCTTGTCAAACCAAGGCTCCCAGTTCATGTCAGAGCTGGTTCAGTGTCTGTGGCGCACCTGTGGAGTACGAGCGATCCCAACGACCCCGTATCATCCCCAAACAAATGGACTTTGTGAACAATTCAATGGCACTCTGAAGAATATGCTGAGGGCCTTCACTGACAGAGATTCAAATTGGGAGAAGTACCTACCCCATCTCTTGTTTGCCTATCGGGAAGTTCCCCAGGAGTCCACCGGGTTTTCCCCCTTTGAACTACTCTATGGAAGAAAGGTCCGAGGACCCTTAGCCCTGCTAAAAGAATATTGGGAGGGACAAGTTGAAGATACAGGAGCCCCTGTTGTCCCTTATGTCCTAAAGCTGCGAGAAACCCTGGCTCAACTCGCTAGTTTAGCCCAGAGTCGTGCGTATGGCTAAAACCAGACAGAAGACATGGTATAACCGTAAAGCACGCTATCGGGAGTTTGTAGAAGGATAACAGGTCTTAATGATTGTTCCCCAACGGCAGAATAAACTGCAGACAACATGGGAGGGTCCCTTCCGGGTTCTCAGAAAACTAAATGATACCAATTATCTTCTTGCTTTAGATGATCAGGGGCTAAGACAAAAAACTGTCCATGTGAATATGATTAAGGAGTACCATAACCGGAACCTTCCAATGATAGCAAGCTGTCGGCTAGCTTCAGAAGACGGTCAAGAGGATGAGGACTCCCTACCTGCTCTCGTGGAAGCAGCGAGAGCCCCATCCACTGTGGAACAGGTTCCTCTGAGAGATCACCTGGATTCCTTGCAGAAAAACCAAATGCTGGGAGTGCTTCAACAGAGACAGGCTGCTTTCTCATCCCAACCAGGTCGAACCACCGTCACCCAACATCATGTGGACACTCAGGGTATCCGTCCCATACAACAGGCTCCTTACCGGGTACCTGAATCTGTTCGAAACACCATGCAGCACGAACTGGAGGAGATGTTACAGCTTGGGGTAATCCAGGCCTCCCATAGCCCTTGGGCCTCTCCTGTGGTGTTAGTACCCAAGAAGGATGGGCGTACTCGATTTTGTGTGGACTATCGATGACTAAACGACCATACCATCAGCGATCCTTACCCATTGCCCCGTATTGACGAACTTCTAGACCGACTGGCTGGGTCCCGATATGTCACTACCTTGGATCTCAGTAAGGGATACTGGCAAATCCCTCTCACGGAGGAAGGGAGAGAACGGTCCGGTTTTAAAACCCCCTTTGGTCTGTATGAATTTCTAAGCATGCCTTTTGGAATGAAGAATGCCCCGGCAACCTTCCAGAGAATGGTGGACCAGATCCTCCGGGGATGTGGTGACTTTGCTTGTGCCTACTTGGATGATATTACCATCTTCAGCCAGACGTGGGAGGAACATCTGAATCAAGTAGCCATTATTCTTGACCTGATTCTGGCAGCCGGCCTAACCATTTGACCAGATAAACGGCAATTGAGGATGGGTGAAGTCCAGTACCAAAGGCATAGAGTAGGAGGAGGGAAGCTCCATCCTGAACCTGCCAAAATCCAGGCTATTAGAGACTGTCCTGTACCCCAAACTAAGAAACAAGTTATGGCTTTTTTGGGCACTGCCAGTTATTACTGAAAATTTGTTTCTCATTTCAGTACTGTGGCCAAGCCTCTTACCGACCTGACCAAGAAAACGATGCCCCGGCTGGTGATCTGGACTCCAGCCTGTGATGAGACTTTTAACCGGCTGAAGGACGCCCTGGTCTGCGACCCTGTTCTGGCTGCTCCAGACTACAAGAGGAGATTCATTGTGCAGATGGACGCCTCTGCTTATGGACTGGGAGCTGTCCTCAGCCAGGTGAATGCAGCTGGGGGCGAACACCCCATCGCCTACCTTAGCAGGAAACTGCTGGACCGAGGAGTGGCCTATGCAACTGTTGAAAAAGAATGTCTGGCTGTAGTGTGGGCCCTTGGGAAACTAAGGCCGTATCTGTATGGACGAGAATTCACTGTGATTACTGATCACAATCCCCTCACCTGGCTGAACCGAGTCTCTGGGGACAATGGACGCTTACTATGATGGAGCCTGGCTCTGCAGCCCTATAACTTTACCATACAGTATAGAAGAGGCAGCCAACACCAAAATGCAGATGGACAGTCCAGGCAGGAGGAGCCCTGAGTCTGGTCAGCCATGCCCGTGTGTACTTAACAAGCGACCTGTAGAGGTCCCTAGTACATACACAAATTGGGAGGGGAAGGGATTGTCATGATTTGTAGTTTTGCCCTGTCCTGTATTTTGTATAATATATCATTTAACTTTTCTCTGGTTGTATTTGCTGTAAATTAACCATGTCTCCTTCCCCAATACTTTGCAATGTCTTGTGATGTACCTGGACCATAATCTAATTTAGGCTTGTGTCAACAGCTAGTGGAACTTTGGCTATTGTTTCCTAAGCAGAAAATAACCTACAATACACATCCTGTAGACTCAGTTGAGCCCTTACCTTTCTAGAATCTTCTGATGGACCAAACCATTGAATAGTAGGTGTGACCCCTACCCCCCATCAGATGGGCTGATCCAAGGAGCCCTGAGAATACATTCTTGTTTTAAGATCAGTTGTGATTTGAGTGCAGACGTGAAGGAGTCACGAACTGAGTTGAGGCCAGCTCGTGACGTCCGTGGGATTGTGTGGAATCCTGTGGACTATTGCAAGGATTATTGTTATCGTATCTGGCACAAGGACTATCGTGAGGTGCCCGGATTTGTTTCCATTGTGTGGACTTATTGTGGACTTCTCATGGACTCCAAGGACGTTATTGATATTTGACGTTGTATGCTCCCTGCCTTAAGAAATCTCGTTGGATCGTCCCTCGGCCTGTTGTCCTTTCTTGCTCTGTCGTATACCCCGTCACAAACGCATCAAGCGCAGGTCCCTCCAGCCTGGCCCAAATGGGTTATTGGCACTAGAACTGGCATCAAAGTGTGCACACATTCGATTTTCACAGGTTTGAATAAGCAACTGATGTTTTTAAAGGGTTAAATGACTTTGGGCCACTGATGTCACACTAAGAATACACAAGTAGTGATGCCCTGTGTAATGGAAAATGTCTGTAAGATCTGAATGTTAAAGTATGATGTTTCTAGAACTTTCTAGAATCTCCCATTGCTACACATCAAGGAGAAGAGCCTGTCATGTAGCTGCAATCCCCCTCCCTTTCAGCCCCCTCCTTTTGGTCCCTATCAGCCCCGTGCTTGCTGGTAGCCTGAAACCGTCCATTTCCTCTCGAAGAACTGGAGCGGGAGAAGATCTCTTTATTCTGAAAACACAGGCTGTGTGCCAGTATATGGGAAATATTAAAACAAGTCCTATCGTAAAAACCATATGTGACGGGGTATACGACAGAGCAAGAAGGGACAACAGGCCAAGGGACGATCCAACGAGATTTATTAAGGCAGGGAGCATACAACATCAAATATCCATAATGTCCTTGGAGTCCATGAGAAGTCCACAATAAGTCCATACAATGGAAGCAAATCCGGGCACCTCACGATAGTCCTTGTGCCAGATACGATAACAATAATCCTTGCAATAGTCCCCAGGATTCCACACAATCCCACGGACGTCACGAGCTGGCCTCAACTCAGTTTGTGACTCCTTCACGTCCGCACTCAAATCACAACTGATCTTAAAACAAGAATGTATTGTCAGGGCTCCTGGGATCAGCCCATCTGAAGGGGGGTAGGGGTCACACCTACTATTCAATGGTTTGGTCCATCAGAAGATTCTAGAAATGTAAGGGCTCCACTGAGTCTACAGGATGTGTATTGTAGGTTATCTTCTGCTTAGGAAAACAAAAGCCAAAGTTCCACTAGCTGTTGACACAAGTCTAAATTAGATTATGGTCCAGGTACATCACAAGACATTGCAAAGTATTGGGGAAGGAGACATGGTTAATTTACAGCAAATACAACCAGAGAAAAGTTAAATGACATATTATACAAGATACAGGACAGGGCAAAACTACAAATCATGACACCATACGCAGCAGAGATATGAAACCCACATTTCTGCGAAGGGCACGAAACCAGCTTTCTAAGCCCCTAAGTTTCACGATTCTCGGACTTCTAGAAATGGAGATATGGATGGCTTCCAAATGGAGCATCCTATCTAGTGCATTCTTGATGCTTTCTTGTTGGGTTTGTTACCCTGGGAAATATGATACCCTTGGTGAGTTCATACGAGCTTCACCCATTAAGATATAGTAATTCTAATTTTTGTAGCCAAATCCTAACTTGGAGAGAGGGAGGTTGGACCTCTCCAGACCGCGCATTTCATGAGGTCACAGACCTAAGTCTATAGTTATCCCCTACCAAATTCCAGTCAGTTGAGCTACAGAGTCTGTGCTGACAAGACGTGCCGATGAGTGGAGACTTGTGGCTCCGCCTTCTCCCAGCCACATGGTCTGCCTGATATCGACTGAACACATGTGAGTGTTACAAAGTGGATGAAAGAACAGACAGTTTTATATTTGTATTTGTACATATTTAATGTCTCAACTTTATTGCAACTTTTATCTGTATAATCACTGCCCTTTTGGGAATAAATTGTAAAATTATTAGTTTGTCTCCATGCTCTAAGAAACGAACTATGCGCCTCGTTTAGATAATCGCTACTGATTTCAGGGGTTTGCCACGGACCCTCTTAATTTTACTCTGTGAATTAAGAGAAGCTTGGATGGTGGCAGCGTGATGTGTGCAATTGATTAGGCTAGTTGGCAGGACAGAAGGGTCTTATATTGCTAAAGGGGGGCTGCGGCCACAGCATTGATAATTCCCTTACTGCAGTAGCCTAATTGTCCGTGCACAACAAGCAGCCCGTCCGGCGACTAATTATCCTAGGTGCAGTTCCCTGACTGACCTGAGGGTAAGGGGGGCGCCGGAGAGCTGCGAGTTCCAAAGTGGAACTGAGAAAGTGGGATATACATAAATCCCCACAGTTCTTGGAAGGTTGTTAGCAGTGGTGGGGCATCTAAAATACCCCCCTTGCGGTAAATTGTTAGAGCAAGGTTAGCTTGCTGCCTTTTTGTCACATGATGCCAGTGGTGGGATAACTAAGATAAGTCCCCACTGTGCCTGTGATAGCCGTGTGCCGGCAGTGTGTCGCGTCCCTCCGTATGCTGATACACCCGTGTCAGTGGTGGGATTGTGACATATTGGTGACACAGGGTCCGCTGTCCGTCATGTTTTGGTGGCAGCGGGACCCCCGTTCGTCACATATTGGTGGCAGAGCGGTGGGATAATCCTAGAGCATTAGTGATTTGGTTTGAGCAATCATTCCTCTCACTAAAGACCTGCACGGTTCCTGCAGGAGTCCTGCATCATAGGTTTTGGAGAACAGACTCAGTGATTACTAGTCCTGAGACATTGTGTACTTGCAAGTATCCCCTCCCTTTCTCTTCGTTTTTCTTTTCTATCTTTTATTTGGCAACCATTGCGGCAAAAGGAGAACACTGGTACACACAGCAGAAAAAGGAAAATCTGTAATATGCACGTACCGGGGCCTTGATGCCACGTGTGATGAACGGGGGTCCTGCTGCCACCAAAACGCGACGGACAGCAGACCCTGTGTCACCAATATGTCACAATCCCACCACTGACATGGGTGTATCAGCGGACGGAGGGACGCGACACACTGCCGGCACACGGCTATCACAGGCACAGTGGGGGCTTATCTTAGTTATCCCACCACTGGCACCATGTGACAAAAAAGCAGCAAGCTAACCTTGCTCTAACAATTTACCTCAGGGGGGTTATTTTGGATGCCCCACCACTGCTAACAACCTTCCAAGAACTGCGGGGATTTATGTATATCCCACTTTCTCAGTTCCACTTTGGAACTCGCAGCTCTCCAGCGCCCCCCTTACCCTCAGGTCAGTCAGGGAACTGCACCTAGGATAATTAGACGCCGGACAGGCTGCTTGTTGTGCACGGACAATTAGGCTACCGCAGTAAGGGAATTATCAATGCTGTGGCCGCAGCCCCCTTTAGCAATATAAGACCCTTCTGTCCTGCCAACTAGCCTAATCAATTGCACACACCACGCTGCCACCATCCATGCTTTTCTTAATTCACAGAGTTAAATTAAGAGGGTCCGTGGCAAACCCCTGACATCAGTAGCGATTATCTAAAAGAGGCGCATAATTTGTTTCTTAGAGCATGGAGACAAACTGATAATTTTAAGATTTATTCCCAAAAGGGCAGTGATTATACAGATAAAAGTGACTAAAAAGTTGAGACATTAAATATATACAATACAAATATAAAACAAAGTGGATGAAAGAACAGAAAGTAAACTCACATGTGTTCGGTCGATATCAGGCCGACCATGTGGCTAGGAGAAGGCGTAGCCATACGTCTCCACTCATCGGCACGTCTTGTCAGCACAGACTCTGTAGCTCAACTGACTGGAATGTGGTAGGGAATACCTACAGACCCTAGTTTGTGACCTCATGAAATGGATGGTCTGAAGAGGTCCCACCTCCCTCTCTCCAAGTTAGGATTTGGCTACAAAACTTAGAATAACTATATCTTATTGGGTGAAGCTCATATGAACTCACTAAGGGTATCATATTTCCCAGGGTAACAAACCCAACAAGAAAACATCAAGAATGCACTAGATAGGATGCTCCATTTGGGAGCCATCCATATCTCCATTTCTAGAAGTTGGTTTTGTGCCCTTCGCAGAAATGTGGGTTTTATATCTCTGCTGCGTAGGGTTTTTACAATAGGACATGTTTTAATATTTCCCATATACTGGCATACAGCCTCTGTTTTCAGAACAAAGATCTTTTCCCCCTCCAGTCTCTTCGAGAGGAAATGGACGGTTTCAGGTTACCAGCAAGCCCAGAGCTGATAAGGAGCTAAAGGAGGGGGCTGTAAGGGAGGTGGGATTGCAGCTACATGACAGGCTCGTCTCATTGATGTGTAGCAATGGGAGATTCTACAAAGTTCTAGAAATATCATACTTTAACATACAGATCTTACAGACATTTTACATTACACCACGCACAAGAGCAAAAGCCAGCTGATCGCGGCTCTGGTGCAGCTGGACAACAACCAGAGCCCAGCGGACACAGAAGCTGGCCCAAGAGACAATGGGGCTGCAGCAGAGGCTCCACTCATGAGCGCTGGCCCCACATTCAACCAGAGCGGGGTGGACCCATATCTGCAAATGGCCTTGGACGAACTCCCCGCCAAAGACCGTGAGGGGCGGGTGAGGCTGATCCAGCAATATCGGCAGGAGGCCCGAGAGGCTGAGAGAGCCGAGCGCCAGGCACAGGCTGAGAGCCAAGCAGAAGCTCAGAGAGCCCATGAACTGGAGATGCTCCGACAAGGGGGGAATGCCCCCACAGCCCGAAGCGGTGAGCCCAGCAGCGTCCAGACTCCTAAACCCCGGCCAGAGCATTTTCCCGTGATGGAAAAGGACGGGGACTTGGACACGTTTTGGCGAGCCTTCGAGAAAGCCTGCAGACAGTACCAGCTGGAAAAGGTCCAATGGGCCAGGAACTTGACTCCAGGGCTAAAAGGCAAAGCTCTGGAGGCATTTACTTCTCTTCCATCAGAAGACGACGACTATGATGCCATAAAGCAGGCTCTGATAGCCAAATACCGGCTGACACCTGAGGTATACCGAAAGAAGTTCCGGAGCCTCCAACGTGGCCCACATGATAGCTATAGTGATGTGGTGCAAGGACTCAGGACCCACTTTGACCAGTGGATCCATGGACTGTCAGTGAACACCTTTGAGCTGCTACGGGACCTGATGATCAAAGACCAGTTCCTGCATCTCTGCCCAGCTGAGGTCCGACAGTTCATCCGGGTCCGCGAACCAACGAGCGCGGACAAAGCGGCGCAGATCGCCGACAACTACAAGGCCAACCAGAGGCCAGAGACCAGTCACCACCAGCTGGAGAGGGGGTAAGCCTGCAACTAACCCCAGTGCCCCAGCTAGCCGTCCCTCCGGAGGCCCTGTCCCTGTTGCCAACACCAGGCCTACTACTGACAGTCGCCTGTGTTTCAACTGCAATCGGACCGGTCACTTCCGTCACGCCTGTCCGGAAAAGCCGAAGAACCCCCCAGCCAAGGTCTCTGGGCCCAACGCCTCTGTTCTTTTGGTGGGAGGTGTGGTTGGGATGATTGACGACAACGTTCAACCTGTTCAGGTGGGGGCCCGTCTTGCTACAGGCCTCAAGGACACCGGGGCTGAACGAACCCTCATCTGTCCTGGACTGGCGGCCCCTGAAGAGTTTGTTGAGGGGAAAACCCTGACTGTCACCAGGATTGGAGGCACCCATTGTCCCTTACCAGTGGCCTGGGTTTTTCTTGATTGGGGTGCTGGGAGCGGGGTAAGGGAAGTGGGAGTGTCTGAAAACCTGCTCACTGATGTTTAATTGGGGACTGACTTGGGGAGGATGGTTGCATACTATGTCCCTGACACCCTTCCCCAATCTGATAATAAGGGTAACATTAACCCTGATGTTGTTGATGATGATGGGAAACTGAATGTGTTACCTGCTAATGCCTTGATGAGTAATGATGCAACTAACAACCATTCTTTCCCCAGGTACGATGCTGATGGTGATGTGAATGTACCAAAGCAATCTGATAACCATTCATTTCCTAGGAATGGAGATAATGATGATGTATCTGTGCCGACTGAACCTGTTAACCCTTTCTTTGAAACGGTAGATGTGTCCACAGGTACCGAAGTGCTTAGCCCCATCACTCTGCGGTGTGAGACAGCTGAGGAACCCCTGGCAGGAGCCAGCAACGGTGCTCAAGGAAATGGGGAGGTGCATGGGGACCATGAGGAAGGTAATGCCATGCAACTGACCAGTGCCACCGAGGAAGGTAACTGGCCCATAAGTAGCACTGCTCCTGAAGTGTTGGGGGTGGACGGGGAGGTAGGGTCCATGGCAGCGCCGATTGGTGGGTCTGTAGAAATCCCCAGGGAGACAGCATACATAGCAGCTGTCACACGCAGGCAGAGTGCCCAGATCGCAGGTAGCGCCCTGTCTTCTGGACCCTCTTCTGCTACAGGAGAGACTGAACCAGAGGTGACCCCAGAGCCGGTTCCAGAGGGTCCCAGTAAGGAAGGGACCCTGACGTCACTTCTGGCAGCCTCCAGCAAGGAGTTCCAGGCTGCTCTGCACTCAGATGCCAACCTGGAGAAATTGAGACACCTCGCCGAGACGCCCACCTCCGAGTCTGATAAGGAGAGGGTGTTCTGGGAACGAGGAAGGTTGTACCGGGAGACAGTACCCGGAGTTCCCCAAAAGGAGTGATTGAGGGAAAGACAGCTAGTCGTTCCCCTACAGTTCAGAACTGAGTTGTTGCGGATTGCCCATGAGATTCCACTCGCTGGACACTTGGGGATCAGCAAAACAAAGGCACGGCTGTCTCAACACTTCTATTGGCCCAAGATGGGGACAGAAGTCACGACTTACTGCCGCTCCTGTAACACCTGTCAAAAGGTGGGTAAGGCGGGGCCTGCTCTTAAGGCTCCCCTTATTCCTTTGCCGGTGATAGAGGAGCCTTTCCAGAGAATTGCGGTGGACATTGTAGCAGCTCTGGAAAGCGATACATTCTCACCGTGGTAGACTACGGTACCTGGTACCCAGAGTCAGTAGCTCTGTCTTCAACCAGGGCAGATAAGTTGGCTGACGCACTGGTGACCATCATTTCAATAAAAAGAGAAAAGAGCCAGCACTGCCAGTGGTCAGAACGCATAACATGAGGTGCATATGCACATATCTTACTGCATTCAAAATGAGACATTTAGCAAAATATTGATCAATATATTGAGCCACCCCGCCACGCCAAGGCAATCTCAACTGTCTCATTTTGAATGCAGTAGGATATGTGCATATGCACCTCATGTTATGCGTTCTGACCACTGGCAGTGCTGGCTCTTCTCTTTTTTTACCATCTTTTCAAGGGTGGGATTTCCCAGGGAGTGCTTACCGATCAAGGGACCCAATTCATGTCTCGCCTAATGGAGGCTCTCTGTGAGAAAATGCAGGTGAAGCACCTGGTATCGAGTGCGTATCACCCACAGACTAATGGTTTGTGTGAACGCTTCAACGGTACCCTCAAACAGATGCTCCGCATGCTGGTTGAGACCCAAGGGCGCGACTGGGAGCGGTACCTCCCACACCTGCTTTTCGCTTACAGAGAAGTTCCGCAGGCCTTGACCGGGTTCTCCCCCTTCGAGCTCCTGTATGGCAGGCGAGTCCGGGGACCCCTTGGGTTGATAAGAGAATCCTGGGAAGATGAGCCAAACCCCACAGAAGTGTCCATCATGGATTATGTCATGCGCTTCCGTGACAAGATGCAGACCTTGACGCAGTTGGTGCATGACAACATGACGCAGGCTCAGGCTGACCAGAAGCACTGGTACGACCAGAACGCCCGGGAGCGGACCTACCAGGCGGGTCAAAAGGTGTGGGTGCTGGTCCTCATACCAACCGATAAGCTTCAGGCAGCCTGGGAAGGCCCATATGTCGTCCACCAACAGCTCAACCCGGTCACCTATGTGGTCACGCTTGACCATACTCGGGGTAGGCGCAAGGCCTTTCACATCAACATGGTGAAGGCGCACCACGAACGTGAAGCTTGCATCCTACCGGTCTGCAACCTGCCTGAGGATGGGGAGGAAGATCCCCTCCTGGACATGCTGGCCCAAGCCAAGGCCAATGGGTCCATTGAGGACATGGAGATAAGTTGTTTGCTAACCATATCCCAGCGGTCGCAGTTGGTGGAAACCCTGGAACCCTTCCGGGCCATGTTCACCAACCGACCTGGGAGGACGGAGTTAGCGGTTCATGAGGTGGACACCAGGAATCACGCCTCACTATGGTGAACACCTTATCGGTATTTCTGAGGCGGTGCAACAAGTCATGCGCCAAGAGATCGATGAGATGTTAAGGCTGGGGGTGATTCAATGGTCAAAAAGCACGTGGGCTTCATCTGTAGTCCTCGTGCCTAAAAAGGATCGAACTACCCGGTTCTGCGTGGACTACAGGGGGCTCAACGCCATCACAACCTCTGATGCCCACCCGATGCCGCGCATCGAGGATCTGCTTGAGCGGTTGGCGAAAGCAAGGTACATATCCATCATGGATTTGAGTCGGGGATACTGGCAGATCCCCCTGAGCCCTGAGGTGCAGGAGAAATCCGCCTTTATCACCCCCTTTGGACTGTACGAGTCCACAGTCATGCCCTTCGGCATGAAAAATGCCCCTGCCACTTTCCAGCGGATGGTCAACCACATGCTTCGGGGACTGGAGGAGTACGCGGTGGCGTACTTAGATGACATCGCCATCTTCAGTTCCACCTGGGAGAAACACCTTCAGCATCTCCAGGAGGTGCTCAAGCGTCTTCACCAGGCAGGCCTGACTATCAAGCCGGGAAAGTGCCAGATGGGCATGAGCGAGGTCCACTACCTGGGGCACCGGAGCCAGAAAAGGTGGATGCAATCACGTCCTGGCCCACCCCCAGGACCAAGAAACAGGTGAAGTCCTTCTTGGGTACTGCAGGGTACTATAGGCGGTTTGTTCAAGACTATAGCCCCCTTGCAAAACCCTTGACTGACCTCACCAAGCAGAGGCTACCCTGTTATGAATGGGTCACCGAGGAGAAAAAGGCAAAACAAGCTAAGCCACAGAAAACCAGAGTGGTTGGTAACTATGCAGATTGCAGATCCCCGATCTTACCACACAACTAGCAGTAGCCGTGGAGAGTGCCTACGATGAACCTAGACGCCTCGTCACGGCCGGAGAACTACATAAGCCTAAAGCAAGAAAAGGGAAAACTAACTGCCCCAGAGCAGACCCCAAAGGAATAGATAGCCCCCACACATGTACTGACGGTGAAACAAGATGAAGGCACAAACACAGGCAGGAAAATAGGCTGAGCAAATGATGGGGCCCAAACTAACTAGACAGGAAAGGAAAGGGAAGACACTGTCTGCAACCTACAAAAAACACTACAAAAATAATGTCCAACACTTCTGATTTTGCCACCAAAACGCGACGGACAGCGGACCCTGTGTCACCAATATGTCACATTCCCACCACTGACACGGGTGTATCAGCGGACAGAGGGACGCGACACACTGCCAGCACACGGCTATCACAGGCACAGTGGGGCTTATCTTAGTTATCCCACCACTGGCACCATGTGACAAAAATATCCAGCAAGCTAATCTCGCTCTAACAATTTGCCGCATGGGGTTTATTTTGGGTGCCCCACCACTGCTAACAGCCTTCTACGAACTGCGGGGATTTATGTATATCCCACTTTCTCAGTTTCACTTTGGAACTCGCAGCTCTCCGGCGCCCCCCTTACCCTCAGGTCAGTCAGGGAACTGCACCTAGGATAATTAGTCGCCGGACGGGCTGCTTGTTGTGAACCGGCGGTTATGCTACTGCAGTGAGGGAATTATTAATGCTGTGGCCGCAGCCCCTCATTCAGCAATATAAGACCCTTCTGGACTGCCAACTAGCCGCAACAACCATACACAATGCGCTGCCACCAGCTCCTGATTTCTCCGCTTATGTTATAGACTCAAGGGAGGGGTTCGAAGCCAACCCAAACAGTAGCATAATTATCTAACAAAGAGGCACATAGTTCAATTCTTAGAACATGGAGGCAAACTAAATAATTTTATCATTTATTCCCTGAAAAAGGTTGGGCAGTGGTTATACAGATAAAAGTTGCTATAAAGTTGAGACAATAGATATGTAAAATACAAATATAACATAAAGGGACTAAAGGCAGAAAGAAATTACACTCACAGTTGCATATTGTTCCTGAGGCAGACCATGTGGCTTGGGGGGGAAGGAGAAGGCGGAGCCACACATCTCCGCTCATTTGCTGGCCTCTCTGGCACGAGGACTGGAGCTCTTCTGACCTCCCTGTATGGGAGGGGTACCTTATAGCCCCGGGTGTGTGACATCACCGAAAGGGGCAGTCTGGAGAGGGCCCACCTCTCCCTCTTCAAGTTATGATCTGGCTACAAACTTTAGAATAACCATAACTAAGCGAAAGGAGCTCGCACGAACACACATTTGGTATCATTGGTTGTAATTTACCGAATAGAATCCGAAAACACCAAACATGCCATAACTGAGACCTTCTATTTGGGTGCAATCCATATCTCTGTCTCTGGACGTCCGAGGACTTCGCAAAAGCCACCGCAGCGAAGCTGGGGCAGCTCAGATCACAAAAATATGATTGTTCTGTCTCTGCTATGTATAGTTTTCGCAGTGCAGTCTCTTATAGTTTTACTCATTCACATGTCTTAAACAAAGGATTTCCTGTAGCTGTGCAGGGGAGGGGGGAGGAGAAGAATTCTACACTGAGGCTTCAGGTTTCAAGTTTCACAGTTCTCTGCACATAAAGACACTGGTGTGTGTGAAGAGAAGGGAAGGGGGGTTTGCGGGTGGTGCTGCAAAGCTGGCAGCCTACATTGTCATACAGTGCCAGATTTTCTAGAAAGTTCCAACAGACAACATCATATTTTGCAGACAAAACCTCATACTTCACAGACATTGTATATCACACCTCCCCCCTTAAGAGGGCGCTACAGAGGAATTACCTGTCAGTAATCGGCCATGCGCACCTCAGCAGGTTCGCCCCGGCGGGACAACCCATCAGCATTGCCGTTTTCACTGCCCTTCCTGTGTTTTACAGTAAAGTTGTACTGTTGAAGGGTAAGGCTCCAGCGGAGCAACCTTCCATTGGTTCCGGACACTGTGTGCAACCAGCTCAGAGGGTTGTGGTCAGTTACCACCGTGAAGGCGCACCCATAGAGGCAGGAATGCAAACGTTGCAGTGCCCACACCATGGCCAGACACTCCTTCTCGATGGTCGAGTATGCCACTTCCCTCGGCAAAAGTTTCCGGCTCAGGTACAACACGGGGTGCTCCTGGTTCCCCGAGTCGACCTGGCTGAGCACAGCACCGAGGCCAAACTCGCTGGCGTCGGTCTGTACCAGAAACGGGCGACTGCTGTTGACTGCTCTCAATACTGGAGAGCTGCACAGGGCTGCTTTCAAAGCTTGGAAAGCCGCCTCACAGTCATCTGTCCAGTTGGTTGTTTGGGGTAGCCTCTGCTTGGTGAGGTCAGTCAAGGGTTTTGCAAGGGCACTATAGTCCTGTACGAACCTCCTATAGTACCCTGCAGTGCCCAAGAAGGACTTCACCTGTTTCTTAGTCCTGGGGGTGGGCCAGGACACGATTGCGTCCACTTTTCCTGGCTCCAGACTCATGAAACCCCCGCCTACCCGTTGGCCCAGGTAGTGGACCTCGCGCATGCCCATCTGGCACTTTCCCGGTTTGATAGTCAGACCTGCCTGGTGAAGACGCTTGAGCGCCTCCTGGAGGTGCTGAAGGTGTTTCTCCCAGGTGGAACTGAAGATGGCAATATCGTCTAAGTACGCCACCACGTACTCCAGTCCCTGAAGCAGGTGGTTGGCCATCCGCTGGAAAGTGGCAGGGGCATTCTTCATGCCGAAGGGCATGACTGTGGACTTGTACAGTCCAAAGGGGGTGATAAAGGCGATTTTCTCCTGCGCCTCAGGGCTCAGGGGAATCTGCCAGTATCCCCGACTCAAATCCATGATGGATATGCACTTTGCTTTTGCCCACCGCTCAAGCCCCCACGCTTTTTGACGGTCGAATCACCCCCAGCCTTAACATCTCACCGATCTCTTGGCACATGACCTGTTGCACCGCCTCAGAGATCTGATAAGGTGTTCGCCGTAGTGGGGCATGATTCGCGGCGTCCACCTCATGAACCGCTAACTCCATCCTCCCAGGTCGGTTGGTGAACACGGCCCGAAAGGGTTCCAGGGTTTCCATCAACCGCAACTGCTGGGATTCGGTTAGCAAACCACTTATCTCCATGTCCTCAATGGACCCATCGGCCATGGCCTAGGCCAGCATGTCCAGGAGAGGATCTTCCTCCCCATCCTCGGGCAGGTTGCAGACCAGTAGGACGCAAGCTTCACGTTCATGGTGCGCTTTCAGCATATTGACGTGAAAGGCCTTGCGCCTACCCCGAGCATGGTCAAGCGTGACCACTAGTGTTGAGCGATACCATCCGATACCCTAAAATATCGGATCGGATGGTATCGGCCCGATACGAAAAAAGTATCGGGTAGCGCCGATTCCGATACCGGAAGTCCCATTCAAGTCTATGGGACTTCCGGTATCGGAATGAGAAAAACCCTTTTCTGTCCTTGTACAGCCTCTTGGGGGGGTGTACGGGCCTTCCGGGGGTCTGTGCCAGACTGCCGGGGGTCTGTACCGGCCTGCCGGGGGGCTGTGCCGGCCTGCCGGTGGTCTGTGCCGACTGTCCGGGGGTCTGTGCAGGCATCCTCCGATGGGATTACAAGTCCCATCGGGCGATGCCTGCTACCATGACGGTGATTGACACATTAGCCAATGATGGGACAGTAGTCGTCCCATCATCCGGCTAATGTGTTGAATGTAAATATATATATATATATATATATATATACACATACTACATACACTACATACATACTACATGCATACTACATATATACGACATGCATACTACATATATACCACATATATACTACATGCATGCAACATACATATATACTACATATATACTACATGCAACATACATATATACTACATGCAACATGCATACTACATATACACTACATGCATGCAACATACATATATACTACATGCAACATACATGCTACATATATACTACATGCATGCAACATACATATGCAACTACATATATACTACATGTATCATACACACATACTACATATATACTACATATATACCACATGCATGCAACATACATATATACTACATGCATGCAACATGCATACTACATATATACCACATATATACTACATGCATGCAACATACATACATATATACTACATGCATGTAACACACATACTACATATATACTACATGCAACATACATATATACTACATGCAACATGCATACTACATATACACTACATGCATGCAACATACATATATACTACATGCAACATACATGCTACATATATACTACATGCATGCAACATACATATGCAACTACATATATACTACATGTATCATACATACATACTACATAGATACTACATATATACCACATGCATGCAACACACATACTACAAGCATGCAACATGCATACTACATATTTACCACATATATACTACATGCATACTACATATATACCACATGCATGCAACATACATATATACTGCATATATACTACATGCATGCAACATACATATGTACAACATATATACTACATGCATGCAACATGCATACTACATATATACCACTTATATACTACATGCATGCAACATACATATACTACATATATACTTCATGCAACATACATACTACATGCATGCGACATACATATATACTACATATATACCACATGCATGCAACATGCATACTACATATATACTACATATATACTACATGCATGCAACATACATACATACATACTACATATATACCACATGCATACTACATATATACTACATACAATACATTCATACAATACATACATATAGACATACATTACATATAACATAGAGTACATACTCACCATAACTTGTCACTTTGTTCCCCGAAGCCATTGTCGTCTGTGGAATAAATATTAAAATAATAGAGTGACACACTGGCGCTAGTCCACTTGGCCCAGAAGAAAAAATTGGGTGTTCCCAGATGCTGCTGGTGATTGACCGGTTCTGTGCTAATACCTGCTAAAAAGAGACAAGCTTAAAATAGTAATTACACCGCGCTATACTGGGAAAGACAAGGGTTAATATTAGACTACTCACTTGATAATGTATAGAAAAAACAAGATGTCCTGGAGGCTGCTTGCCTGGTCTTGGAAATATGGATAGCTGGCACAAAAAGTGGGATGAATAAATGAATGAATGAATGAATGAATGAATGAATGAAGCCTTTTTTTTTGTTTTGTTTTAGAAAATAAGCTACTCACTTGTTGGTGTATAGAAAAAACGCAATGTCCTTAAGGCTGAGCGCTTTGTCTTGAAAATGTAAGTAGCTGCCAATAAAATGAATGAATAAATAAACAAGTAGAGTACGCTTATCTTACAAAAAAAAGGGGGGGGAACCCCTTAAGGGTTAAAAGAGATTCTGCTAGACTTACTTATTAATGAATCCGACCATAAGTGCATCCAACCTTGGAACTGTTACTGGGATATTGGCTGGCACATGTCCCCTAATCCTGGTTTAAATATAATTACTAATAAAAAAATTTGAATATCAGAAAAAAAAGCCAAAAGGTACCAAGGAATAATGATAGATGGTTCAGGTGGAGGCTGAGGCTAGCCTTGCCGAATGCTTGTGGCTGAATATCCTGAGATAAATCAAGAGCACCTTGTACTAGACTGTTATATGCAGAGGCAGACCTGTGACATAGATGAGGGTTAGAGGAGGCTTGTGCTCGCTGGTATAGTGCAGGGAGGGGTGGCACTTACTTGGAAGCTGGTGGTCGGTGGTGCAGTCAAGCGTGCTAGATGGGGTGGGTGATGACCACTGCTGCTGGGCAGTGAAGCAGTGCGGATCGCCGCTACCTCGTGTGCTCAGGCCATGAGCGACGCTGAGGAGGTTGGCATGTGGTGGGGGCAGGGTGTAGCATGACGTCACACTGGGAAAGGACGGTGGCTTGCTAATGGCACAAAACCAACGCGTTTCAAGAGAACGTCTCTCTTCATCAGGTTTGTGCCTGCCATTGCATAGAGTGTCCTTATAAAGTATCCTGAAACCCTGCAGAGTAATCACCTGACCCACAGGTGCCTGATAAGAAAGCCTCATTAGGAAGGAGAGATTGTGGATTCAGTGAGAATCAGAAAGGGGGGGAGGGGAGGATGGCAGTGTCTGCATTTAACCCTAAAACAAGTAGAGGTTGCATGAGACTAAATCCAAATGAATGGACATAGAGAATATGTGTATATAAAAGGGAATGAATTATGAGATTAAGAAATACATAAATAAAATATGCATGTGGTGTAACCTTTATTTATTAAGATAATTAAAATAGATTAAAAAATGAGAATGCAAATATATATATATAAAAATATATATCAAGAATAACACTAAAAATAGGAAAAAATATAAAAATAAAAATTAAAATAAAAAGTAAAAAGTATATGCATATTTCAAAAAGCCCCATTTTATCGGGCCCTGTTTTTCGTTTATGGGCTGATCAAAAAGTCCAAGATTCATATGAAATCATGTCCATACTTCTGATGTAGCTTCACTTTTAAGCCCTTTTGTTTGGGGCCTAAAACTTGTACCACAAAGTGAGGAAAAACTAGAACGCATAGAGCTCAATTTCGTGATTCAAACCTGCTGGGGCTAGAGTGTCCAGGGTAAAAATCCATCTGGATTCCACTCGGGACATTGCTTTGAGATAGTCGCCCCTTCTATGATTTGGCTTAACTAATTGTATGCCCATATAGGAGACACCTCTGCATGATCGATTGTGCATGTCTGCAAAGTGGCGAGACAATGGATGTCCCTTATATCCCTTTCTAATGTTGTCAAGGTGCTCCTTAATCCTTACTTGCAGAGGTCTCTTAGTTCTGCCTACATACATCTTCCCACAGGGACATTTTAAAATATATATAACGCCTGATGTTTGACAGGAAATACTGTCTTTAATGTGAAAAGTATTCATGTTAGATGAGTCCGTGAAGCACTGATGGAGTTTTTTTTGGGGTTGCTGGTCTAATACAGCATGCACATCTCCCACAGGATTGAAATCCCTGTGTGTTTGGGCTTGACCGGACTGCTTGGTTGGTTTGCGAGATAGAGCCACACATCTTGGTAGTGGGTGCCAGCAATAGGCCAAGATTCGGTGCCTTCGTATATACGAACCGAGGTTTTTTTGGAAGTAAATCACCCACATGTTTGTCACTCTGAAGCCATTGTCATCTGTGAAATAAATATTAAAATAACAAACCACCAATATACTTACCCCTGATCCGCAGAAGTCCACGAGTGTCCCACGACGATCTTGCGTGGAGAACAGCAGCATCAACTGACACTACCGTTCTCTACGGGCTCCAGGAATCCAATGATGGGAGGTAGGTATCCTTCCGCACTGTATTCCTCTGCCACTGTAAAAAAAAAAGTCCCTAGTCTCACTTTATGGCATTGCTGTGTGAGAATTTTCCCACTCAGCTTTTGCGGACTTCTGCAGATCAGGGGTAAGTATATTGGTGGTTTGTTATTTTAATATTTATTCCACAGATGACAATGGCTTCGGGGAACAAAGTGACAAGTGATGGTGAGTATGTACTCTATGTTATATGTACTGTATGTCTATATGTATGTATTGTATGAATGTATTGTATGTAGTATATATGTATGTTGCATGCATGTAGTATATATGTAGTATGCATGTTGCATGCATGTGGTATATATGTAGTATGTATGTATGTTGCATGCATGTAGTATATATGTAGTATGCATTTGCATTCATGTAGTATATATGTTGCATATATGTATGTTGCATGCATGTAGTAGATATGTTGTATATATGTATGTTGCATGCATGTGGTATATATGTAGTATGCATGTAGTATATATGTGGTATATATGTAGTATGTATGTATGTTGCATGCATGTAGTATATATATAGTATGCATGCTGCATGCATGTAGTATATATGTAGTATATGTAGTATGTATGTTGCATATAGTATATATGTAGTACATATGTATGTTGCATGCATGTAGTATATATGTTGTATATATGTATGTTGCATGCATGTGGTATATATGTAGTATGCATGTTGCATGCATGTGGTATATAGTTAGTATGTATGTTACATGCATGTAGTATATATGTAGTATGCATGTTGCATGTAGTATATATGTAGTATATATGTATGTTGCATGTATGTAGTATATATGTGGTATATATGTAGTATGCATGTTGCATGCATGTAGTATATATGTTGTATATATGTATGTTGCATGCATGTGGTATATATGTAGTATGCATGTAGTATATATGTAGTATGTATGTTGCATGCATGTAGTATATATGTAGTATGTATGTTGCATGTAGTATATATATATATTGCATGCATGTAGTATATATGTAGCATATATGTAGTATGTATGTTGCATGTAGTATATATGTTGTATATATGTATGTTGCATGTATGTAGTATATATGTTGTATATATGTATGTTGCATGCATGTGGTATACATGTAGTATGCATGTAGTATATATGTAGTATTTATGTTGCATGCATGTAGTATATATGTAGTATGTATGTTGCATGTAGTATATATGTATGTTGCATGCATGTAGTATATATGTAGTATATATGTACTATGTATGTTGCATGTAGTATATATGTTGTATATAAGTATGTTGCATGCATGTAGTATATATGTTGTATATATGTATGTTGCATGCACGTGGTATATATGTAGTATGCATGTAGTATATATGTGGTATATATGTAGTATGCATGTTGCATGCATGTGGTGTATATGTATTATGTAAATATGTTGCATGCATGTAGTATATATGTTGTATGTATGTATGTTGCATGCATGTAGTATATATGTAGTATGTATGTAGTATGTATGTTGCATGTATGTAGCATATATGTAGTATGTATGTAGTATGTATTTTTTTTTTTTTACATTCAACACATTAGCCGGATGATGGGACTACTACTGTCCCATCATTGACTAATGTGTCAATCACCGTCATGGTAGCAGGCATCGCCCGATGGGACTTGTAGTCCCATTGGATGATGCCTGCACAGACCCCCGCAGCCTGCACAGACCCCCGGACAGTCGGCACAGACCACCAGCAGGCCGGCACAGCCCCCCGGCAGTCCGCACAGACCCCCGGGCAGTCGGCACAGACCCCCGACAGGCCGGCACAGACCCCCGGGCAGTCGGCACAGACCCCCAGGAAGGCCCGAACTGACGGCGCATCATGATGCGCACAAACCGCGCATCATGATGACGTCATTTCGGCAGCCAATCAGAGCCACAACAGTGGCTCATTGCATTATGGGAACTTCCGATTCCGATATCCGATATTGAAAAAATATCGGTACTCGGTATCGGAATTCCGATACAGTGAATATCGGCCGATACCCGATATTTGCAGTATCGGAATGCTCAACACTAGTGACCACGTAGGTGACCGTGTTGAGCTGTTGGTGGACGACGTACGGGCCTTCCAAGGCTGCCTGAAACTTATCCGTTGGTACGAGGACCAGCACCCACACCTTTTGACCCACCTGGTAGGTCTGCTCCCGGGCTTTCGTGTCGTACCAGTGCTTCTGGTCAGCCTGAGCCTGCGTCAGGTTGTCATGCACCAACTGCGTCAAGGTCTGCATCTTGTCACGGAAGCGCATTACATAATCCACGATGGACACTTCTGTGGGGTTTGGCTCATCTTCCCAGGATTCTCTTATCAACCCAAGGGGTCCCCAGACTCGCCTGCCGTACAGGAGCTCGAAGGGGGAGAACCCGGTCGAGGCCTGCGGAACTTCTCTGTAAGCGAACAGCAGGTGTGGGAGGTACCGCTCCCAGTCGCGCCCATGAGTCTCAACCAGCATGCGGAGCATCTGTTTGAGGGTACCGTTGAAGCGTTCACACAAACCATTAGTCTGTGGGTGATATGCGCTCGATACCAGGTGCGTCACCTGCATTTTCTCACAGAGAGCCTCCATTAGGCGAGACATGAATTGGGTCCCTTGATCGGTAAGCATCTCCCTGGGAAATCCTACCCTTGAAAAGATGGTCACCAGTGCATCAGCCACCTTATCTGCCCTGGTTGAAGACAGAGCTACTGCCTCTGGGTACCGGGTAGCGTAGTCTACCACGGTGAGGATGTATTGCTTTCCAGAGCTGCTGGGGACGGCCAGCGGGCCTACAATGTCCACCGCGATTCTCTGGAAAGGCTCCTCTATCACCGGCAAAGGAATAAGGGGAGCCTTAAGAGCAGGCCCCGCCTTACCCACTTTTTGACAGGTGGCACAGGAGCGGCAGTAGTGTGTTACATCTGTCCCCATCTTGGGCCAATAGAACTGTTGAGACAGCCGTGCCTTTGTTTTGCTGATCCCCAAGTGTCCAGTGAGTGGAATCTCATGGGCAATCCGCAACAACTCAGTTCTGAACTGTAGGGGAACGACTAGCTGTCTTTCCCTCAACCAATCCTTTTGGGAATCTCCGGGTACTTTCTCCCGGTACAACCTTCCTCGTTCCCAGAACACCCTCTCCTTATCAGACTCGGAGGTGGGCGTCTTGGCGAGACCTCTCAACTTCTCCAGACTCGCATCTGAGTGCAGAGCAGCCTGGAACTCCTTGCTGGAGGCTTCCAGAAGTGATGTCAAGGTTCCTTCCTTACTGGGATCCTCTGGAACCGGCTCTGGGTTCACCTCTGGTTCAGTCTCTCCTGTAGCAGACGTGGGTCCAGAAGACAGTGCGCTACCTGCGATCTGGGCACTCTGACTGCGTGTGACAGCTGCTATGTATGCTGTCTCCCTGGGGATTTCTACAGACCCACCAATCGGCGCTGCCATGGGCTCTACCTCCCCATCCACCTCCAACACTCCAGGAGCAGTGCTACTTATGGGCCAGTTACCTTCCTCGGTGGCACTGGTCAGTTGCATGGCACTACCTTCCTCATGGTCCCCATGCACCTCCCCATTTCCTTGAGCACCGTTGCTTGCTCCTGCCAGGGGTTCCTCAGCCGTCTCGCTCCGCAGATTGACGGGGCTGAGCACTTCGGTACCTGTGGACACATCTACCGTTTCAAAGAAAGGGTTAACAGGTTCAGTCGGCACTGATACATCATCATTATCATCATCGTTCCTAGGAACAGAGTGGTTATCAGACTGCTTTGGTACGTTCACATCACCATCGGCATCATACCTGGGGAAAGAATGGTTGTTAGTTGCATCATTACTCATCAAGGCATTAGCAGGTAACACATTCAGTTTCCCATCATCATCATCAACATCAGAGTTAACGCTACCCATATTATCAGACTGGGGAAGGGTGTCAGGGACATAGTATGCAACCATCCTCCCCAAGTCATTCCCCAATAAAACATCAGTGGGCAAGTTTTCAGACACTCCCACCTCCCTCAACCCGCTCCCAGCACCCCAATCAAGAAAAACCCGGGCCACTGGCAAGGGACAACGGGTGCCTCCAATCCCGGTGACAGTCAGGGTTTTCCCCTCAACAAACTCTTCAGGGGCCGCCAGTCCAGGACGGATGAGGGTTCATTCAACCCCGGTGTCCTTGAGGCCTGTAGCAAGACGGACCCCCACCTGAACAGGTTGAACGCTGTCATCAGCCCTCCCAACCACACCTCCCACCAAAAGAACAGAGGCGTTGGGCCCAGAGGCCTTGGCTGGGGTGTTCTTCGGCCTATCCGAACAGGTGTAAAAGAAATGACCAGGCCGCTTGCAGTGGTGACACAGGCGACTGTCAGTAGCCGGCCTGCTGTTGGCAACAGGGACAGGGCCTCTGGAGAGACGGCTAGCTGGGGCATTGGGGTTGGTTGCATGCTTACCCCCTCTCCAGCTAGTGGTGACTGGCCTCCGCATCTCTGGCTTTCGGTTGGCCTCGTAGTTGTCGGCGATCTACGTCGCTTTGTCCGCGTTCGTTGGTTCGCGGTCCAGGATGAACTGTCGGACCTCAGCTGGGCAGAGATGCAGGAACTGGTCTTTGATCATCAGGTCCCGTAGCTGCTCAAAGGTGTTCACTGACAGTCCATGGATCAGTTCCACTTTGGAACTCGCAGCTCTCCGGCGCCCCCCTTACCCTCAGGTCAGTCAGGGAACTGCACCTAGGATAATTAGTCGCCAGAAGGGCTGCTCGTTGTGAACCGGCGGTTAGGCTACTGCAGTGAGGGAATTATCAATGCTGTAGCCGCAGCCCCTCATTCAGCAATTTAAGACCCTTCTGGACTGCCAACTAGCCGCAACAACCCTACACAACGCGCTGCCACCAGCTCATGGTTTCTCCACTTAAGTTATAGACTCAAGGGAGGGGTTCAAAGCCAACCCAAACAGTAGCGTAATTATCTAACAAAGAGGCGCATAGTTCCATTCTTAGAACATGGAGGCAAACTAAATAATTTTATCATTTATTCCCCGAAAAAGGTCGGGCAGTGGTTATACAGATAAAAGTTGCTATAAAGTTGAGACAATAGATATGTACAATACAAATATTACATAAAGGGATTAAAGGCAGAAAGAAATTACACTCAGTTGCATATTGTTCCTTAGGCAGACCATGCAGCTAGGGGGGAAGGAGAAGGCAGAGCCACACATTTCCGCTCATTTGCAGGCCTCTCTGGCATGAGGACTGGAGCTCTTCTGACCTCCCTGTACGGGAGGGGTACCTTATAGCCCCGGGTGTGTGACATCACCAAAAGGGGCAGTCTGGAGAGGGCCCACCTCTCCCTCTTCAAGTTATGATCTGGCTACAAACTTTAGAATAACCATAACTTAGCGAGAGAAGCTCGCACGAACACACATTTGGTATCATTGGTTGTAATTTACCAAATAGAATCCGAAAACACCAAACATGCCATAACTGAGACCTTCTATTTGGGTGCAATCCAAATCTCAGTCTCTGGACGTCCGAGGACTTCGCAAAAGCTACCGCAGCGAAGCTGAGCTGCTCAGATCACAAAAATATGATTGTTCTGTCTCTGCTATATATGGTTTTCGCAGTGCAGTCTCTTATAGTTTTACTCATTCACATGTCTTAAACAAAGGATTTCCTGTAGCTGTGCAGGGGAGGAGGGAGGAGAAGAATTCTACACTGAGGCTTCAGGTTTCAAGTTTCACAGTTCTCTGCACATAAAGACACTGGTGTGTGAAGAGGAGGGAAGGGGGGTTTGTGGGTGGTGCTGCAAAGCTGGCAGCCTACATTGTCATAGAGTGCCGGATTTTCTAGAAAGTTCCAACAGACAACATCATATTTTGCAGACAAGACGTCATACTTCACAGACATTGTATATCACATTGGGCCACTGATGTCACACTAAGAAAACACAAATAGTGATGCCCCGCATCAAACCCAGGTCCCTCCAGCCTGGCCCAAATGGGTTATAGGCATCAGAACTGGCATCAAAGTGGGCACACAGCCTATTTTCACAAATTTGAATAAGTAACTGATGTTTTTAAGGGGTTAAATGACTTTGGGCCACTCATGTCACACTAAGAATACAAAGACAGTGATGCCCTGCATCAAACCCAGGTCCCTCCAGCCTGGCCCAAATGGGTTATTGGCACCAGAACTGGCATCAAATTGCGCACACATTCGATTTTAACAGGTTTGAATAAGTAACTGATGTTTTTAAGGGTTTAAATGACTTTGGGCCACTCATGTCACACTAAGAATACACAGACAGTGATGCCCCGCATCAAACCCAGGTCCCTCCAGCCTGGCCCAAATGGATTATTAGCACCAGAACTGGCATCAAAGTGGGCACACAGTCGATTTTCACAGGTTTGAATAAGTAACTGATGTTTTTAAGGGGTTAAATGACTTTGGGCCACCGATGTCACACTAAGAATACACAGATAGTGATGCCTCGCATCAAACCCATGTCCCTCCAGCCTGGCCCAAATGGGTTATTGGCACCAGAACTGGCATCAAAGTGTGCACACATTCGATTTTCACAGGTTTGAATAAATAACTGTTGTTTTTAAGGGGTTAAATGACTTTGGGCCACTGATGTCACACTAAGGCCTCTTTCACACATCCGGTTTGTGCCGTCAGGCACAATCCGGCATGTGTGTAAAAAAACGGATCCGGTTTTTTTTACCGCCGGATGCGTTTTTTTGTCATTGAGAAGCACAAGCGCCGGATCGCGCCGCATGTGCTTCCGTTTGTTCCGGTTTTTACCGGATCCGGCTGAATTCCTCTGTCCGGCGGCCGGACAGGACGGGTGCTGCAGCGTTTTTTTGTCCGGCGAAAAAAGCCGGACATGGCCGGATGCGGCCCTCCCGGCTCTGCGGGACAATGTTACGCTATGGCACATTCCGGCCGCCGGATCAGGCTTCTACCTGATCCGGCCACCGCATGCACGGTTTTACCCTGTGCGCATGCCCGGATATCTCTCTCTCTCTTTCATACCCCGTTCTCTCTCTTTCATACCCCGTTCTCTCTCTCTCTCTTTCATACCCCGTTCTCTCTCTCTCTCTTTCATACCCCGTTCTCTCTCTCCCTCTTTCATACCCCGTTCTCTCTCTCTCTCTTTCATACCCCGTTCTCTCTCTCTCTCTTTCATACCCCGTTCTCTCTCTCTCTTTCATACCCCGTTCTCTCTGTTTCATACCCTGTTCACTGGCTCGTGGATCCTTTTCTTCCCCGGCGACTCCGCAACATAGCTGTGTCAGGCGCCGTAAGATGCGCCGCATATACTTCCGGTCCCTCCATTCACGGCTGGATCCGGCACTCCATCTTTTTGCCGCACGGAGCCGGAATGCCACCGACGGACGTGTGAAAGTAGCCTAAGAATACACAAATAGTGATGCCCTGCATCAAACCCAGGTCCCTCCTGCCTTGCCCAAATGGGTTATTGGCACCAGAACTGGCATCAAACTAGGCAAACAGCCAATTTTCACAGATTTGAATAAGTAACTGATGTTTTTAAGGGGTTAAATGACTTTGGGCCACTGAGGTCAGACTGTAAATACACAGATAGTGATACCCCGCATCAAACCCAGGTTCCTCCAGCCTGGCCCAAATGGGTTATTGGCACCATAACTGGCATCAAAGTTGGCACACATTCGATTTTCACAGGTTTGAATAAGTGACTGATGTTTATAAGGGGTTAATTGACCTTGGGCCTCTGATCTCACACCACCATTACATACACAGCGATTTAAAAATCGATCCAATTTTGATGCAGGAGAGTTGATTGAGTGTAATGCAATTGTCATGTGTTTTTTATGCGAGTATAAACCGATTTTTCACACCTAACATCCGATTTACATCCCAATGCAGTGCGATTGCTATCAGACTGCAATGAGATTTTAACATGAGATTTTACGTGGAGAAATAGAAAAGGAAAAGAAAAAGCACCACTGCAAAAAAAAGCGCACACTGCACCAATTAAAGTGATGACTGAAATAAGTAATTTTTCTTGACACAAAAGAGTTATACACACTAAAAACATGATAAAATGACAAAACTATGGCATCCATGGTACCTAAAATGCATATCAATACAAAAATGTCATACGTATAAGTACATATAATGTGATCATATAATCCAGCGACACTATAGCACTATAGCAGTATACCTAATTTTTTTATGTATGTGTGCAGTTTAATAGGGGTGAGGGGGGACCATGTATACCAGGATTGAGGGGTGTGAGGACCATGTATACCAGGAAAGGGGGGTGAGAGGACCATGCATACCAGGATTGAGGGGTGAGGGGACCATGCATACCAAGATAGGGGGGTGAGGGCTACCATGTATACCAGGATGAGGAATGGGGTGCCATGCATACCAGAATTGGGGGAGTGAGGGAACCATACATACCAGAATAGCAATGAGAGGGCCATGCATACCATTATAGGGATGACGGGGCTATGCCAGGGGCGCTCAACCAATGAGCGGTGCCGCGCGGGATTTGAATCCCCCACCAAAGCCGCGCAGCACCGCTCATTGGCTCAGCAGGTGGGGTGGGGGATTTGAATCCCACGCTGATCATTGGCTGAGCACCAGGGGCGCTCAGCCAATGAGCAGTGCCGCGCAGCTTTGGCGGGGGATTTGAATCCCGCGCCGCTCAAAGCCACGCGGCACCGCTCATTGGCTGAGCTGCCGCCGGCTGAACCCATGAGCAGTGCGGGATTCAAATCCCCCGCCCCGCCAGCTGAGCCAATGAGCGGTTCCGCGCAGGATTTGAATCCCCCGCACACAGATGTTCATTTCACCGCACTCCCGATGCAATAGCATCGGGCCTATTTCTAGTATATATATATATATATATATATATATATATACATATATATACACTGTATATATATATATGTTAGTGACACACACATATATCTATATATATCTTTATTAGTGATGAGCGAACATGCTCGCCACTACTCATTACTCACCCGAGTATCACGGTATTCGGTGTACTTGGCGAGCACCGAGCATTTCCAGGATTACTCGGTAGGAACTCGGGTCTCCACCCAACTTTTTTGGCAGACTTTAGAGACCAAATCATGATGCAGGGATTGTCTGCCAGGCAATGAAACGCCGAATCCATCTTTGTTGTGTTCGTGCAGTGATTGGCTGGCCACACAACATCATCAGGGGTATAAGAGACCGGACGCTGCCCTGCTTGGCGCACTCAGCTTCGGATTTAGAAAGTGTAGGGAGAGCTGCTGCCGAGATTGGGTCAGATTTGGGGATTTATTAGTCAGTGTGGGTTCTACCATCGTAAACTACTCAAATCCAGCTAAACCAACAGTCCTTCTAAGGACTAATTCCAGAGTATATAGGTTCCAGTGGTTAGGTAGGCAGGGTAGTTGTACGTTGCTCTATACACATCAGTGCAAGTCGCTCTATACACATCAGTGAAAGGCTTGCAGGCACTGTATGTGTGTATATAGAGCATTGCATACATTCCCTTTCTGTGTTCTGATGCTGGTGCTGCTGCTGCTACTACCTGTAGAATATATTGACCGTATATACCTAGCCCCAGGTGTAATTGGCTTTGAAAAATTTTTTGGCCAGAATTAATAGAGCTTTTTTTTATTGCAAAGCAATCCAGAGCCCTTTTTTCTCCATTTGCTTTTTGACAGTGCATAACACAGCCTGATCCTGTTCCTAGCACAGCGTGAAAATCCTGCAATTTTAAAGGGGTCCCAAAAATCCCCTTTGAGTGCGCAGAGAAATATTTAGTTTTTATGTGGTACGATTGAGTAGATTTTTTTTGAGTGTCTTACACAATTTCTTGACACTATTTTGCTGAACCCCCTCCCTCAAAAAGGCCACATATTTTACAGTGCGGTATATCTGTGATACACCTCATCTGTCCGTCTGCTAAAAATTTTGGTCTTTTTAGCCCTAAATTTAATTTTTTTTTTGCTGTCTGTCACTGTACTTATATACAACACTATTTAGCAAAAAAAAAATAAAACAGGCCACACATTTGTCGGTGTGGTATCTCCGTACTAGCTCATATCTGTGCGTGCTCAGAGTTGAGCCAGTTTAGGCCGCTTTTCCTTTTTTGTCCTGTGTGTCACTGTACTTATATACAGCACTATTTAGCCAAAAATACAGGCCACACATTTGTCGGTGTGGTATCTCCCTAACAGGCCTCATTTATCAGTGCCAAAAATTTGGCCATTTTAAGCCTACATATTGTATTTTTTTGCAGTCTGTTAATGTACTTATTGACACAAATCTGAAAAGGCAAAACACATTTTTACCTACAGTCCAGGTAGGTAAAAGTGTGGTTTTCCAGCACACGTATCACATACAAGTTGCCTCCCAATTCAGCCATTTGTACTGAACGTGTATGATATTCTAGTCCATTTACAATGGGCAAGGCGCGTGGTAAAGGACGGGGAAGTGGATGTGATGGTGATGGTGCAGGACAAGGCCGAGGCTGTGGGCAAGCTGAAATTGGGCCACCAAAAACACCCACATCTTCTCGCTGGACTTTAGTGTCCGAAGTCCTAGGGGACTGCAGCAAGACAGCACTATTGAAGCCCAAGCAGTGTGAAAAGGTTGTTGGATAGCGGATAATACTTCAAGTTACTTATCCACCACCACAAGCACCCTGTCTTCCACATGGTCAAGTCACTGTAGCCATGAATCTGGACAGCATATTCCTTACCATAATCCTCCGTCCTTCCACCATGCTGAGTGCCCTGAGACAACTGATCCCACACTCGGACACTCCGAAGAGATGTTCAGTTTTCCATTTGGACATTCGTGCCTCTCGCCTGGTCCACTTGAAGCGGGGCAAGATGATATTCCATGTAGCGATGCACAAATATTTGAGCAGCCACGGTCACAAGAGGTGGACGACGATGAGACACAATTGCTGGAAACTCAGGAGGAGGACCAGGGTGGGGAAGTGGAAGATGAGTTGGTGGACGATATAGTAACAGACCCAATCTGGCAGGAGGACATGCAGAGCAAGGACAGCAGCACACAGGGGGAGGTAAGCATCGCACCACTTCAGGCAGGAAGAAGCAGTGTGGTGGCTGCAGACAGAAGGCATGCAAACGTTCCCCGTAACACCAACATGACGTAAGTTGCCAGTCCAACTGTTAGGTCTTCCCTAATCTGGCTATATTTTAAAGACTCTGCCGATAACCCCAAACAGGCCATTTGCAACACCTGTCATGCCAGCATCAGCAGAAGTAGCAAAACTACCAGCCTTACCGCCACCAGCATGATCAGACACATGGCAGCAAAGCACCTAACTTTGTGGGCCCAACCCCATGCTGCAGGAGCAGTGTCTGCTGGTGACACCACAGCTTCTTCCACTGTTGTGCATGCAAGCCAATCCCCTGTCCATGGTGCATGCGAAGATGCCTCCTGCCCTGCACCTGCCATTGCCCACAGTCAAATAGCCCCATCATCAAGCACGTCCACGTCCTTGTCCCAGCGCAGCCTTCAGTTGTCCATACTCCAGTCATTGGAACGTAAGCATAAATACTCAGCCAATGCCCCACAGGCCACAGTACTTAATTCACATATTTCTCGTCTACTTGCTCTTGAAATGTTGCTTTTTAGGCTCGTGGAGATGGAAGCTTTCCACAACCTGATGGCGGCGGCCGTCCCAAGATACTCGGTCCCCAGCCGACACTATTTCTCCCGCTTTGCCGTCCCGGCATAACACAAACATGTGTCCCACAACATTACCCGTGCCCTCAACAATGCAGTTACTGGGAAAGTACACCTAACCACGGACACATGGACAAGTGCTTGTGGCTAGGGACGGTACATATCGCTGACGGCACACTGGGTTAACATAGTGGAAGCCGGGACCCAGTCAGACCTTGAGATGGAACACGTCCTCCCGACGCCAAGGATTGCGGGCCCTACATCAATCAGGGTTGCCCCCACTGTGTACAGCTCCTGCACCTCATCCTCCTCTTCAGCCTCCATCTCCGAAATGAGCACTTCAGTCACAAGCTGGAAGCACTGCAGCACTTCCAAAGCCAAGCGGCAACAGGCTTTTCTGAAGCTAATTTGCTTAGGTGACAAACCGCACAATGCTGAAGAGTTGGTGACAGCTCTGAAAGAGCATGCAGATGTGTGGCTGACACCGCTGAATCTCCATCCAGGCATGGTTGAGTGTGACAATGGCAGGAACCTGGTGGCGGCTCTGAGGTGAGGCGAACTGACACACGTACCACGCCTGGCCCATGTGCTTAACCTCGTTGTTCAACGTTTTCTATAAAGATACCCGGACCTGCTGGTGAAAGTACGCCACCTGAGTGGCCATTTTAGAAAGTCAGCTACAGCTTCAGCTGCCCTTGCCGTGCTTCAGCAGCAATTGTAGATTCCGGATCACGGACTGGTGTGTGATGTCCCCACGCGTTGGAACTCTACACTGCATATGTTGGAAAGGATTTGTGAGCAGAAGTGGGCAGTTGTTGAATACCAGCATCAACAAGGCCGTCGTTTTTCAGGTTTGACTCCACACATAAGACCTCAGGAGTGGACATGGACTCCTCCAAAACTTTGAGGAGTCCACTAAGATGGTGAGTGGCGATGACGCCATAATTTGCGTCACCATCCCGCTCATCTGCATTCTGAAAAGCTCTCTGCTCACAATGAAAGAGGACGCAATGCATGTGGAGCACGAGGACAAGGATCAAGGAACCATACAGGGTGATTACACACAGCCCAGCCTCATGTCATCCCAACGTGGATTGGTTGACAATAATGAAGAGGAGGAGGAGGAACAGGAGCTACTTTCATGCGCTATAGACGGGACTACAACCACAATTGTCATACCATCTGTTCAGCGTTGATGGCCTGAGGACAGGGAAGAAGAGGAAGAGGAGGAGGAGGAGGACACCTTGGTCAGTCATCCTGTTGGTGAGGACACGGAAGGCTTGCCTGTTAACAGTCTGGCACGCATGGCTGACTTTATGTTGCGCTCCCTTTCCCGTGACCCCCGTATTGTGAAAATATTGGGTAACAGTCATTACTGGCTAGTGACACTTTTATACCCACACAACAAGAAGAACTTTCAATCTCTTGGCAGACATGTGTACCAAAATGGTGCAGTACCAATGGGCCATTGTTGCTGAATTATTTAAAAAATTCCCATCTCAAAATTCTGGCAGCAGAGATAACAGTTCATTGGCCAACCAAGGAGGACAGGCTAGAGAGACACAACTCCAATCCAGCAGAGGCAGGGGAACACTGGCAAAGTTCTGGGACAGTTTTCTAAGACTCTCCCATTGCCCTAGCAACGAGGCTCGGGGTAATCTCACAAGGAATGCAATGGTTTCTAAGATGCTGAGGGAGTACCTTGCTGACCATACCTACATCCTCCATGATTCCTCTGTACCTTCTAATTATTGGGTAGCTGGACACGTGGCATGCACTGGCCCTCTATGCCTTGGAGGTCCTGGCCTGCCCTGCCGCTAGCGTTTTGTCAGAGAGGGTTTTTAACGCCGCTGGAGGAATTATCACAGATAAGCGCATTCGCCTTTCAGCGGAAAATGCAGACAGGCTGACTCTTATAAAAATGAACAAGGGATGGATTGGGCCTGACTTCTCGACACCACCAAATGATGACAGCGAAACGCCTCTTCACACCCACACATGGCTATACGCTTCCTTATTTTGGCTATTTGGTGTTCTCCTCCTCCTTCTCCTCATCCTCACTGTCCACCACCACTCGAACACCAGGGTGAATGTGTTCCGGAGTGCTCCAGCCACTCTATTTTTAGGCAAGGGTGTTATGATACCTGTCACCAAAATACAAAAAATATGTACACTCCAGAGGGGAAATGTTTGACAGACCATACACTAAGCGTATGGGCATTCCAAGTCTATGAGACCCGCTCATAGAAATCGGGCCTATTTTTTAATCAGGCATTCCTCCAAGTCTCATCCTTCACCGCCACTAGATCAAAAGGGTTTACATGTAGGGTGTAGCTACAGCCAGTGTCGAATTCCAAACAAGGGTGTGTGGTTTTGCTGGGCATAAAATACTTGTTATGGAAAAGGTTAATAATAAATAATAATAATCTTTATTTTTATATAGCGCTAACATATTCCGCAGCGCTTTACAGTTTGCACACATTATCATCACTGTCCCCGATGGGGCTCACAATCTAAATTCCCTATTAGTATGTCTTTAGAATGTGGGAGGAAACCGGAGTACCCGGAGGAAACCCACGCAAACACGGGGAGAACATACAATCTCCTTGCAGATGTTGTCCTTGGTGGGATTCGAACCCAGGACCCACGCTAACCACTGAGCCACCGTGCCACCCAGGTGACTCAGTGGTTGAGGTGTACTCCACAGGGGAAATGTTTGCCAGCCTATACACTTAGTGTATGGGCATTACAAGTCTAGGAGACAAGCTCCTTTTTAATGGGACATTTTTGGTTAAGAGGCCCTCCTCCATGTTTCTTCCAAGGGGGATTGGGGTTATTGGGGTGCAGAATGGGAGTACAAAATGAATAATGTGAAGTGGATTTTCCTGTGCCCATCCAGTACCTGGGTTCAAAGGCATATTAGGGTGCATATGACTTGATAGCAGAGCAAGCCTTGCAGACAATGATAAGAAAAGAGTTTGGGATTACGAAATGAATAATGTGAAGTGGATTTTCCGGTGGACATCAAGTACGTGGCTTGAAAATCTAATTTGGGGTGCATGTAACTTTGGGGCAAGCCAGGCCTTGCATTCAATGCAACATTTTTTCTGGAAGCCCTCCTGAACCTCTTGTGAAAGGGGTATTGGGTTGCGTCGTAATTCTTGGCAGCCCATCCACTCACTGCATAGGCAATAACAGTTTAGGAGACCCACTGTTCAATAATGGCCCTTTAAGAAGATTAATGCCGCCTTATGCCCCAGTTAAAATAGACTGTGACTTTGAGTCCCTCATTCATAAATGAAAAGATGTGTCTGCTTATGTGTAACACACCACATGGCCAGCTAGGGTTGGTAAATGTTACAATGACAATTCCCAGTGAATGCATTTGTATTGGTTGAAAGCAATGTTAAAGTTGAAAAACGCTGCGTCTGAACACAGCCCAAGTGGGGGAGGAACATTTTGGTCTGGGGTTAATTATTTTGCCTTATATGTAAGTCATTAACCTGAAAGGATGTACCTTCACATATTTCTCAGCAAAATCCGTTTTGGTTTCGTTTTGGTATGTTTTTTGGTGCACCGGTAAAAATGGCATGAAACTCTGACAACATTGTTTAAAGCTGTGACCTAGGAGTCAGGAATGCTTCCAAGGGCGATCCCCATGATGTCCCCGTGTCATTTGAGCAGTGTTTCCACCATTTTCAGACCTTTTTTGACCTTAAAACGACCCCCTGGGAGGGACTGTGGTAAAAATGCTCGGGTCTCCCATAGACTTACATTGGGCTCGCTGTTCTGTCCGAGTACCTGAGTATTCCAATCTGCTCGACCCGAGCAACGAACACCCGAGCATTTTAGTGCTCACCCATCACTAATCTTTATATTGCAGAGAGATACATAGAAGAATAGCCAGTAATTCATTTGTCAGCTTCTGTAAAATCACTGCAGGAGCCGACAGGATAGAAGACATTGTTTACATACACTAAATAGATGCAGAATAGTTATATATATAGATGTCAGTGACGAATACAATTAGTATAGTGTGTGTGCAAATTAGGGGACATGTATGTAATTAATAAAAGATTATTTTGGGGGGAAAAAATGGCGTGGGCTCCCGCGCAATTTTCCAATCCAGAGAGGGAAAGCCAGAGACTGGTGGCCAATGTTTATAGCCTAGAAAGGGGTTAATACCTATGGATCTACCCAGGCTATGAATATTAGCCCGCAGCTGTATACAGTGTCTCCGTAAAGTCATGGTGCACTTTTGGCGCCCTTTCTCTGGCCCAATCATATCAGACCTGTTCATGAGGAGAGATAACAAGAACCAATCAAACAACACAAACTCATTTAAGCTGTCTCTGAGCCCCAAGTCAGATTAACTCCTAATAAACTGAACCTCTGATTAATACACTCCCAGATCTGTGACATCATGCAACCATAAGCTATCGTTTGGATGTATGTAGGGCGGCAAATGGTGCCCACATCGAACTGTACTGAATAGGCATGAAACTGGGAGTTTTTCTTTTATTTGGAGCAGATTTCACATTTCTATTGTTTCTTGTTGCTTTCCAGTGACTGGTCAAAAGTGCACCCTGACTTTAGGGACACACTGTATTTAGCATTTACTGGCTATTAAAATAGGGTGGCCCCCCAAAAAAATGATGTTGGCTCCTGTAATGTAAAATGTCTGTACGGTAGAACTTTCTAGAATCTCCTATTGCAACACACTGAGGAGACGAGCCTGTCATGTAGCTGCAACCCCCCCTCCTTATCAGCTCTGTGCTTGCTGGTAACATGAAGCCGTCCATTTCCTCTCGCAGCCTTCCCCCCTGCAAGGGAAAGCATTGCTTGGTTCTGAAACCATGAAGCTTGAATACAGGTATAGGAAATATTAAAAGAAGCCTAGAGCGCACTTCGCTTGTGACAGAGATATGAAACTCATATTTCTGCAAAGGGCACAAAGCCAACTTTCTAAATCCCTAAGTTTCACGATTGTCAGACTTCCAGAAATTGAGATATGGATTGCTCCTAAATGGAGTGTCCTATCTAGTGCATTCTTGATGTTTTCTTGTTGGGTTCGTTACCCTGGGAAACATGATACCCTTGGTGAGTTCATACGAGCTTCCCCCATTAAGATATGGTTATCATAACTTTTTAGTTGTTATAACTGAGAGAGAAGGGGGTTGGACCTCACCAGACCACCCATTTTGTGAGGTCACAGACCCTAGGCTATAGGTATTCCCTACCAAATTCCAGTCAGTTCAGCTGGAGTCCTCCTGCCAGAGAGATGTGCTGATGAGTGGGGACGTTTGGTTAAGCGCCCCTCCCCCAGCCACATGGTCTGCCTAATACCAACTATTCACATGTGAGTGTTACTTTCTGTTCTTTCATCCACTTTGTTTTATATTTGTATTTGTACATATGTAATGTCTCACCTTTATAGCAACTTTTATCTATGTAATCACTGCCCGCATTCTTTTGGGAATAAATGATAAAATCTATTAGCTCTGTCTCCATGCTCTAGGAAACGAACTATGTGCCTTTTTTAGATAATTACGCTACTGTTCGGGTTGGCTTCGAACCCCTCCATTAAGTCTATAACTTAAGTGGAGAAACCAGGAGCTGGTGGCAGCGTGGTGTGCGCGGCTGGTGAGGCTAGCTGACAGTACAGAAGGGTCTTATATTGCTGAATGAGTGGTTGAGGCCACAGCATTGATAATTCCCTTACTGCTGTAGTCTAGTTGCCCGTGCACAACAAGCAGCCAGTCCGGCGACTAATTATCCTAGGTGCAGTTCCCTGACTGACCTGAGGGTAAGGGGGGCACCGGAGAGCTGCGAGTTCCAAAGTGGAACTGAGAAAGTGGGATATACATAAATCCCCGCAGTTCTTGGAAGGTTGATAGCAGTGGTGGGGCATCCAAAATACCCCCCTGCGGTAAATTGTCAGAGCAAGATTAGCTTGCTGTATTTTTGTCACATGGTGCCAGTGGTGGGATAACTAAGATAAGCCCTCACTGTGCCTGTGACAGCCGTGTGCCGGCTGTGTGTCGTGTCCCTCCATCTGCTGATACACGCGTGTCAGTGGTGGGATCGTGACATATTGGTGGCACAGGGTCCGCTGTCCATCGCAATTTGGTGGCAGTGGTCTTCCGTTCATCACATATTGGTGGCAGAGTGGTGGGATAATCCTAGAGCATTAGTGATGTGGTTTGAGCAATCATTCCTCTCACTAAAGACCTGCACGGTTCCTGCGGGAATCCTGCATCATAGGTTTTGGAGAACAGACTCAGTGGTTACTAGTCCTGAGACATTTGTGTGTACGTGCGAGTATTCCCTTCCTTCTCTCCGTTTTTCTTTTCTATCTTTTATTTGGCAACCATGGCTACAATGGGAGCAGAGTGGTATAAGCAGCATAACAAGACATCTCTTATTGCCCTCTGCGGGGTGTGGCGGATCGACACCACGAACAAAAACAAAGCCCAACTGATCGCGGCTCTGGTGCAATGGCAAAACGACCAGAGTCCAGCGAAGGCAGAAGCGGGCCCAAGGACCAATGGGGCTGCAGCAGAGGCTCCACTCCTGAGCGCTGGCTCCACATACAATCAGGAAAGATTTGACCCCTACCTGCAAGCGGCCTTGGACGAACTCCCCGCCGAAGACAGTGAGGGGCGGGTGAGGCTGAACCAGCAATATCGGCAGGAGGCCCGAGCCCAATGCCAAGCACAGACAGAGAGCCGAGAGCCAAGCTGAGGCTGAGAGAGCCGAGCACCAGACGCAGAGGGCCCATGAACTAGAGGTGCTCCAGCGGGGGGAATGCCCCCACAGCCCGAAGCAGTGAGCCCAGCAGCGTCCAGAGTCCTAAACCCCGGCCATAGCATTTTCCCGTGATGGAAAAGGGCGGGGACTTGGACATGTTTCTGCGAGCCTTTGAGAAAGCCTGCCAACATTACCAGCTGGATAAGGTCCAATGGGCCAGGTACTTGACTCCAGGGCTAAAAGGCAAAGCTCTGGAGGCGTTTGCTTCTCTGCCGCCAGAAGACGATGACGACTATGATGCCATCAAGCAGGCTCTGATCGCCAAATACCGGCTGACACCTGAGGTATACCGAAAGAAGTTCCGGAACCTCCAACGTGGCCCACACGATAGCTATAGTGATGTGGTGCAAGGACTCAGGACCCACTTTGACCAGTGGATCCATGGACTGTCCGTTGATTCCTTTGAGCTGCTATGGGACCTGATGATCAAAGACCAATTCCTGTATCTTTGCACAGCTTTGCCCAGCTGAGGTCCGACAGTTCATCCTGGACCGCGAACCAGCGAATGCGAACAAAGCGGCGCATATCGCCGACAACTATGAGGCCAACCGGAAGCCAGAGACGCAGAGGCCAGTCACCACCAGCTGGAGAGGGGGTAAGCCTGCAACCAACCCCAGTGCCCCAGCTAGCCGTCTCTCCGGAGGCCCTGTCCCTGTTGCCAACACCAGGCCTACTACTGACAGTCGCCTGTGTTTCCACTGCAAGCGGCCTGGTCACCTCGGTTACACCTGTGCGGAAAAGCTGAAGAACCCCCAGCCAAGGCCTCTGGGCCCAACGCCTCTGTTCTTTTGGTGGGAGGTGTGGTTGGGAGGATTGACGACAACGTTCAACCCGTCCAGGTGGGGGCCCGTCTTGCTACAGGCCTCAAGAACACCGGGGCTGAAGGAACCCTCATCTGTCCTGGACTGGCGACCCCTGAAGAGTTTGTTGAGGGGAAAACCCTGACTGTCACCGGGATCGGGGGTACCCGCTGTCCCTTGCCAGTGCCCCGGGTATTTCTTGATTGGGGTGCTGGGAGCGGGGAGAGGGAAGTGGGAGTGTCTGAAAACCTGCCCACTGATGTTTTATTGGGGACTGACTTGGGGAGGAAGGTTGCATACTATGTCCCTGACACCCTCCCCCAATCTGATAACAACCATTCTTTCCCCAGGAATGATGCTGATGTGAATGTACCAAAGCAATCTGATAACCATTCTTTTCCTAGGAATGATGATAATGATAGTGATGATGTATCTGTGCCAACTGAACCTGTTAACCATTTCTTTGAAACGGTAGATGTGTCCACAGGTACCGAAGTGCTCAGCCCGTCACTCTGCGGAGTGAGATGGCTGAGGAACCCCTGGCAGGAGCAAGCAACGGTGCTCAGGGAAATGAGGGAGTGCATTGGGACCATGAGGAAGGTAATGCCATGCAACTGACCAGTGCCACCAAGGAAGGTACTGGCCCATAAGTAGCACTGCTCCTGGAGTGTTGGGGGTGGATGGGGAGGTAAAGCCCATAGGGCCCATGGTTATCATAACTTTTTAGTTAAGTTATAACTGAGAGGAGGGGGGTTAGACCTCACAAGACCGCCCATTTCGTGAGGTCACAGACCCTAGGCTATAAGTATTCCCTACCAAATTTGCTATGATGAGTCACCGGAGGAGGAAAAAACAAAAATACAAGCTAAGTCCAGAAAACCGGAGAGGTTGGTAGCTAGCGGATTGCAGACCCCTGATCCTATTCACAACAACTAACAGTAGCCGTGGGGTGTTCCTGCGGTGGTCCTAGACACCTCGTCACAGCCGGAGAACTAAATAAACCTAAAGAAAGAAAGGGGAAATCTAAACTGCGCCAGAGCAGACCCCAAAGCAATAGACAGCCCCCAACATGTATTGACGGTGAAAACAGATGAAAACACAGACAGAAAGACACGCAGAGCAAATGATGGGGCCCAACTAACTAGATAGGAAAGGACAGAAAAGATGCTGGCTGCAATCCGCAAAAACCCTACCAAAAATGTCCCAACACGTCTGATAGGAAAAACGGCCCTGAAGTCACTAGACTTCAAAATCCCTATATCAGCACTCCAATATATTCTGAAGACAGAGCAAAAGAGAATTAACCGATCAGGGAAAAAAATGGAAATTCAGCAAAGCCCCAGCCGGGGCTGGCTGAACACAAAACTAAGCAAATCAGACAAAATCTCAAGGAAAAATAACAGAGCAAAAACTTAGCTTTAGAAGACAGGAACTGAACTGGAGGCCAGAGCTCAGAGCAGAGAAATCACCAGCAACCCTACAGGGCGTCGGCTGCCTTATATCCACTCAGAGATTCCGGATGTCCAATCGCAATCCACCTGTTCAGGTGACAGGTCTCTCCCATCCAAATCAGTTTTACCACCTCCTTTCACCAGCAGAGGTAGTTCATCGGACATCAAAGGTGAACGAGAAAATGAGCTCATAACAGTACCTCAACAAACCTCTTCAACAGAGCCAATCGAAGAGAGACCGGATTAAGAATCTCCAAAATCTTGTAAGGTCCAATAAATCTAGGTTTAAACTTTGGAGAAGCCACCTTCATAGAGATATTCTTTGATGACAACCAAACCATGTCACCCACCTTAAACTGGGAACCAATGGTCCTATGGCGGTTGGGCCTTTTCCTGGGAAAAAGACAACTTATCCACCACTTGGTCCCAAATCTGGTGCATTCTCTCCACCACAGTGTCAACACCTGGGCAGGCAGAAGCCTCCACCTGCCCTGAAGAGAATCGAGGATGAAACCCAAAGTTACAAAAAAAAGGTGACATCAAAGTGGCAGAACGAGCTCAATTACTTAAAGCAAATTCGGCCAAGGGCAAAAATTAGACCCAATCATCCTGATCAGCAGAGATAAAACATCTCAAATAAGACTCCAAAGTCTGGTTTGTTCTCTCCGTCTGCCCATTGGTCTGAGGGTGAAACACAGAGGAGAAGGACAACTGAATTCCCAGCTTGGAGCAAAAAGTTCTTCAAAATCTAAAACAAACTGAACTCCTCTGTCAGACACACAATGTTCTCAGGAATCCCATGCAAGCGAACCACCTGTTGCAAAAACAAGGGCACCAACTCTGAGGAAGATGGCATCTTAGGGAGTGGTACAAGATGGACCATCTTAGAGAATCTATCACAAATCACCCAGATAACAGTCATTCTCTGAGAGACAGGCATATCAGAAATAAAATCCATTGAAATATGGGTCCATGGCCTCCTGGGCACCGGCAAAGGCATCAACAACCCACTAGAGCGAGAACAAGGTTTAGACCGGGAGCAAGTCCCACAGGACTGCACAAAATTCCTGACATCACGAGATAAGGTGGGCCACCAAAAAGACCGACTCACCAAATCTCTAGTACCAAAAATACCTGGATGACAAGCCAATGCAGAGCAATGAACCTCAGACATCACTCTCTTCCTCCACTGGTTAGGAACATACAATTTTCCAATGGGACAACGCTCAGGTTTGTCCTCCTGAAACTCTTCCAGAGTACGTCTCAAATCGGGCGAGATGGCAGAAAGAACTACCCCCTCACCTAAGATGGTAGCAGGCTTGGTCACAATAGGAGAATCAGCAAAGAAACTCCAAGAGAGGGCGTCTGCCTTGACATTCTTAGTGCCCAGAAGAAAAGAGACCACAAAATCCAAACAAGTGAAAAACAAGGCCCACCTAGCCTGTCTAGGATTCAAGCGTTTGGCCGACTCAAGGTAAATCAAATTCTTGTGGTCAGTAAGGACCACGACTTGATGTTTAGCTCCCTCCAACCAATGTCTCCACTCCTCAAATGCCCATTTCATGGCTAACAGTTCCCGATTCCCCACATCATAGTTGCGTTCGGATGGGGAGAACTTTCGGGAAAAGAAAGCACAGGGATTGATTTTAGATGTTACCGGATCTTTTTGGGACAAAACAGCTCCTGCACCAATCTCAGAAGCGTCCACCTCTACCTGAAACGGGAGTGAGACATCAGGTTGCCGCAAAACCGGAGAAGAAGTGAACCTCTGCTTCAGCGCCTGAAAGGAAGAAACAGCCAGTGGAGACTAATTCAGCACATCAGCACCCTTCTTTGTCAAATCAGTCAATGGTTTGGCAATACCAGAAATATTAGCTATAAATTTACGATAAAAATTAGCAAAACCCAAAAACTTCTGGAGGGCCTTCAAAGAAGTGGGCTGAACCCAATCATAAATGGCCTGTACCTTGGCCGGGTCCATTTCAATAGTTGACGGAGACAAAATAAATCCCAAAAATGAAATCCTCTGTACACCAAAAAGGCATTTCGATCCCTTAACATACAGGGAATTCTCCCTCAAAATCCGGAACACAGTCCGAACATGTTCCACATGAGAGTTCCAATCCCTGGAAAAGATCAAAATCCATCCAGATAGATGATCAAAAATTTATCCACAAAGTCCCGGAAAATATCATTCATGAAGCACTGGAAGACAGAAGGGGCATTAGTGAGCCCAAAAGGCATCACCAGGTACTCAAAATGTCCCTCTGGAGTATTAAACGCCGTCTTCCATTCATCCCCATGCTTAATGCGAATAAGATTATACGCCCCCTGAGGTCAAGCTTGGTAAACCAGCAAGCACCTTTAACTCTGGAGAATAGATCAGAAATCAGGGGTAACGGATACTGATATTTAACAGTAATTTTGTTGAGGGAACGATAGTCAATACAAGGCCTTAATGAACCATCTTTCTTGGCCAGGAAAAAAAACCCAGCACCCAAGGGTGAAGAGGATGGTCTAATATGACCCTTCTCCATCGACTCCTTAATATAAGATCGCATAGCCTCGTGCTCGGGTACAGATAAATTGAAAAGTCGACCCATGGGAAATTTACACCGAGGGCTCAACTCAATTGCACAGTCATAACTCCTATGAGGAGGCAAAGACGCAGACTTATTCTCACTAGATACATAATAAAAATCAGCCAAATAGTCAGGAACATCATGCGACTGGGGAGAGGTGGCGAAAACAGGAGCATCACTAAGAGCACACCGACAGACACAGATTTCCAATCCAAAACTGGATTATGGATTTGCAACCAGGGAAATCCCAGAACAATGGTATCATGCAAATTATGCAACACCAAAAATCTGCAATTTTCTTGATGGTCTGGGGCGACCCGCATTACCACCTGGGTCCAAAACTGAGGTTTATTCTTCGCCAAAGGAGTAGCATCAATACCCCTCAAAGGAATAGGCATCCGCAGAGATGTCATAGGAAACCCACAACGTTTAGCAAAATCCAAGTCCATCAGGTTCAGAGCCGCTCCTAAATCTACAAAAGCCTTAGCGGAAAATGTGGACAGGGAGCAGATCAGAGTAATTGCCAGAAGAAACTTAGGTTGAACACCACCCACAGCAAATGTGTGTGCAAAACGTTTCTCTCGTTTAGGGCAGACAGAAATAATATGATAGGCATCTCCACAGAAAAAACACAGCTTATTACACCTTCTGAACTCCTGACGTTGCGCCCTAGACATAACTCTTTCACATTGCATAGGTTCAGACATTTGTTCAACAGGTAGCAACATTTCTCGTGTAATTTTACGTTCACGTAAACGCCGATCAACCTGAATGGCTAATGACATAGAATCGTCAAGACCAGAGGGAAAAGGAAATCACACCATAGTATCTTTTACGGTTTCTGACAAACCCTTCCGAAAGAGAGCTGCCAAGGCACCATCATTCCAGGTAGTAAAGACCGCCCACTTTTGGAATTTTTGATTGTATGACTCTGCAGAATCCTGACCCTGGCTCAATGCCAACAGGGCTTTCTCAGCTTGATCAATAGCATTAAGCTCATCATACAACAATCCTAAGGCTTGAAAAAATGCATCCACATTAGTAAGAATAGGATCACCAGGTGTCAAAGAAAATGCACAATCCTGGGGATCGCCACGCAGCAAAGAGATGACAATTTTAACCTGCTGCGCAGAGCTCCCCGATGGGTTAGGCTTCAAGGCAAGAAATAATTTACAATTATTCTTAAAATTCAAAAATTTAGACCGATCCCCAAAAAACACATCAGGAGTAGGAATCTTTGGTTCAGCAGCATGTGAATGAGCAAGTTAGGCAGAAATTCCCCGCACTTCAGCAGCGAGCTGCTCCACACGATCAAACAATTGCTTAATCTCCATTAAGAAAAAAAAAATCCTCCTACGGCCCCAGAGAAAAAGAGGAAAAAATATACATTAAAAAAACAAAAAAAAATTCTGACACTTTTTTTTTTTTTTTACAATTCTCTCCTGCTATTGAGTACCCTAGAATCTGTGGTATGACTGGTGATTCTGTTATGATGAGTCACCGGAGGAGGAAAAAACAAAAATACAAGCTAAGTCCAGAAAACCGGAGAGGTTGGTAGCTAGCGGATTGCAGACCCCTGATCCTATTCACAACAACTAACAGTAGCCGTGGAGTGTTCCTACGGTGGTCTTAGACACCTCGTCACAGCCGGAGAACTAAATAAACCTAAAGAAATAAAGGGGAAATCTAAACTGCGCCAGAGCAGACCCCAAAGCAATAGTCAGCCCCCAACATGTATTGACGGTGAAAACAGATGAAAACACAGACAGAAAGACACGCAGAGCAAATGATGGGGCCCAACTAACTAGATAGGAAAGGACAGAAAAGATGCTGGCTGCAATCCGCAAAAACCCTACCAAAAATGTCCCAACACGTCTGATAGGAAAAACGGCCCTGAAGTCACTAGACTTCAAAATCCCTATATCAGCACTCCAATATATTCTGAAGACAGAGCAAAAGAGAATTAACCGATCAGGGAAAAAAATGGAAATTCAGCAAAGCCCCAGCCGGGGCTGGCTGAACACAAAACTAAGCAAATCAGACAAAATCTCAAGGAAAAATAACAGAGCAAAAACTTAGCTTTAGAAGACAGGAACTGAACTGGAGGCCAGAGCTCAGAGCAGAGAAATCACCAGCAACCCTACAGGGCGTCGGCTGCCTTATATCCACTCAGAGATTCCGGATGTCCAATCGCAATCCACCTGTTCAGGTGACAGGTCTCTCCCATCCAAATCAGTTTTACCACCTCCTTTCACCAGCAGAGGGAGTTCATCAGACATCAAAGGTGAATGAGAAAATGAGCTCATAACACAAATTCCAGTCAGTTCAGCTGGAATTCTCCTGCCAGAGACGTACCGATGAGTGGGGACGTTTGGTTAAGCGCCCCTCCCCCAGCCACATGGTCTGCCTAATACCAACTACGCACATTTGAGTGTTACTTTCTGTTCTTTCATCCACTTTGTTTTATATTTGTATTTGTACATATCTAATGTCTCAACTTTATAGCAACTTTTATCTATGTAATCACTGCCCGCATTCTTTTGGGAATAAATGATAAAATCTATTAGCTCTGTCTCTATGCTCTAGGAAGCGAACTATGCGCCTTTTTTAGATAATTACGCTACTGTTCGGGTTGGCTTCGAACCCCTCCATTAAGTCTATAACTTAAGTGGAGAAACCAGGAGCTGGTGGCAGCGTGGTGTGCGCGGCTGGCGAGGCTAGCTGACAGTACAGAAGGGTCTTATATTGCTGAATGAATGGTTGAGGCCACAGCATTGATAATTCCCTAACTGCTGTAGTCTAGTTGCCCGTGTGTTGTGAGTTCATTCTCTGGTTCACCAGTTGTGAGTTCGCCTTCCGGACTCCCTCTGGTGGTAACAGGAGGTAGTGAGGCTGATTTGATCAGTGGAGATCTTCCATCTGAGAATGAGGATGACGATTGGACCTCAGGAATCTCAGATTGGATTTAAGACAGCCGACGCCCTATTCAGTTGCTGGTGATTCCTTCTGGCTTGTCAGCTCTTGGTTTTCAGCTCTGTTCCAGTCATCTAAAGCTAAGTTTTTCTGCTAATGTTCACACTTGATTTTGTTGGTCTATTCAGTTTTTGTGTGGTCAGCCAGCCCCGGCTGGGGGCTGTGCTGAATTTCCACTCTTATTTTGCCAATATGCTTTTTTGTCCCTTACTAGTTTGGCCTCTTTTTGCTCTGTCTCAGAATATTTCAGAGTGCTGATATAGTGGGAGAAGTCTAGTGACTTCAGGGTTAATTTTGCTATCAGAAGTGTTGGACATTATTTTTGTAGGGTTGCAGACAGTGTCTTTCCCTTTCTTTTCCTTTCTAGTTAGGTTGGGCCCCATCGTTTGCTTAGCCTATTTTCCTGCCTGTGTTTGTGCTTTCATCTTGTTTCACCGTCAATACATGTGTGGGGGCTGTCTTTCCTTTGGGGTCTGCTCTGGGGCAGTTAGTTTTCCCCTTTTCTTGCTTTAGGCTTACTTAGTCCTCTGGCCGTGCCGAGGCATCTAGGATCATCGTAGGTATGCTCCACGGCTGCTGCTAGTTGTGCGGTAGGATGAGGGATCTGCAATCTGCATAGATGCCAACCTCTCTGGTTTTCTGTGACTTAGCTTGTTTTGCTTTTTTCTCCTCGGTGACCCATTCATAACAGAATCACCAGCCATACCGCAGATTCTAGGGTACTCAAAAGCAGGAAAAAGTTGTTAAAAAAAAGTGTCCGAATATTTTTTTTTTATTTTATATTTTTTCCTCTTTTTTCTCTGGGGCCGTAGGAGAATGTTATTTTCCTTTTTCCTAATGGAGATGAAGCAATTGTCTGATCGTGCAAGGGAATTTCCACCTACCTCATTCAGTCACATGCTGCTGAACCTAAGATCCCTACTCCTGATGTGTTTTCTGGGGATCGGTCTAAATTTCTGAATTTTAAGAATAATTGTGAATTATTTCTGGCCTTGAAGCCCAACTCATCGGGGAGCTCTGTGCAGCAGGTTAAAATTGTCATCTCCTTCCTGCACGGCGATCCCCAGGATTGGGCTTTTTCTCTGACACCTGAAAATCCTATTGTCACGCCGTGCTCACCTAGGGGCGGGACCTCGGTCCCGACGTCATCTCTTCCGGAGCTGCGGTCACTCCGGGGGTCCCGTAGGGTGCGCACGCGCAGCTCCCGTCCCCGGGCCTTCTCCTACATGTCACGTTTGCGCTTGCGCGCTCCTGTCAGTACTGTATAGGGCTCGGTCCTCTCTATGGTAATGGAGGACCTGACCCGGAACCTGTAGTGGTCATGTGCTTTCTGGCTAGGTCCTGACCCGGAACCAGTAGTAGTCATGTGCTATATCAGACGACCTCCCCCTAGGGGAGGTGCCTGATTATTGTTGTGCTCCTGGCTTGGTCTGCCGTGTCCCTGCCTGGCTGTGCGCTGTACTCAGGTCCTCTGCCTTGCACTCTGTTGTGCCTCTTGGCACACGCTCTGAATCTGCACTCTGCTTTGTACTTGGTTGTGCCTCCTGGCACACGCTCTGACCCTGTGTTCTGTCTCGTACTCGGTTGTGCCTCCTGGCACATGCTCTGACACTGTACTCTGTCTCATACTCGGTTGTGCCTCCTGGCACACGCTCTTACCCTGTACTCTGTCTTATACTCAGTCGTGCCTCCTGGCACACACTCTGATTCCGTGCTCTGTCTTATACTCAGTTGTGCCTCCGGGCACACACTCTGATCCTGTACTCAGTCTCTTACTCTGTTACACCTCCTGGCACACCTGCTGCCTGACTCAGTGCTCTGACGTGCTCCTTGCACGCTTCCTGCTTCACTCACACCCGGACGAACGAAGTCTCTGTATACCACGTGTTCCCGTGTCCACACTTTACACGTTCCTGCAGACACTCTCACCCACTCGTGTCTCCTGTGAGCCGGCCGCCTGGTGCCAGCAGTCGTGGTGCCTCACCCCCTGGGGCTTGTCCCTGACACTCCCTGTATAGGGGGTGGTCTTCACTAGGTCAGCTCGCCCTGGGAGGGTTGGTGTCACGACCCAGAGGGTCCACTCCAGGAGTCGTCACACCTATTCTGACTAATGTGGATGCATTTTTTCAAGCCTTGGGGTTGTTGTATGATGAACCTAATGCTGTTGATGAAGCTGAGAGAACCCTGTTGGCATTAAACCAGGGTCAGGATTCTGCAAAGTTATACTGTCAAAAATTCCGAAAGTGGGCGGTCCTTACTACATGGAATGATAGTGCATTGGTAACTCTCTTTCGGAAGGGTTTATCAGAGACCGTAAAACATGTTATGGTGGGATTTCCTGTTCCCTCTGGTCTGGATGATTCTATGTCATTAGCCATTCAAGTTGATCGGCGTTTACGTTAACGTAAAACTACACGGGAGGAGCTGCCACCTTTTGAACAAACGTCTGAACCTATGCAATGTGATGAGGTTTTGTCTAGGGCACAACGTCAGGAGTTTAGAAGGCGTAATAAGCTGTGTTTTTTCTGTGGAGATGTCTCTCATATTATTTCTGTCTGCCCTAGACGAGAGAGACGTTTTGCAAGCGCATATGCTGTGGGCAGTGTACAGCCTAAGTTTCTTCTGGCAATTACTCTGATCTGCTCCTTATCCACGTTTTCCACGAAGGCTTTTGTGGATTCAGGAGCAGCGTTGAATCTCATGGATTTGGACTTTGCTAAACGTGGTGTTTCCATGACGCCTCTGCGGATGCCTATTTCTTTGAGGGGTATTGATGCTACTCCTTTGGCGGAGAATAAACCTCAGTTTTGGACCCAGGTGACAATGCGAGTTGCCCCAGACCACCAAGAAAATTGTAAATTTTTGGTGCTGCATAATTTGCATGATACTATTGTTCTGAGTTTTCCTTGGTTGCAAACTCATAATCCAGTATTGGATTGGAAATCTGTGTCTGTGGTGAGTTGGAGTTGTCAGTGTGCTAATAGGGACGCTCCTGTTTTCTCCACCTTTCCTCAGTCTCATGATATTCCTGATTATCTAGCCGATTTTTCTGATGTATTTAGTGAGAGCAAGTCTGCGTCTTTGCCTCCTCATAGGAGTTATGACTGTGCAATTGAGTTGATGCCTGGGTGTAAATTTCCCAAGGGTCGGCTTTTCAACTTATCAGTACCCGAACATGATGCTATGCGATCCTATATTAAGGTGTCATTGGAGAAGGGTCATATTAGACCATCCTCGTCACCTTTAGGTGCTGTTTTTTCTCTTGTGGCCAAGAAAGATGGTTCATTAAGACTGTGTATTGATTATCGTTCCTTTAACAAGATGACGGTTAAATATCAGTACCTGTTACCTCTGATGTCTGATTTATTCTCCAGAGTTAAGAGTGCCTGCTGGTTTACTAAGCTTGACCTCAGGGGGGCACATAATCTTATTCGTATAAAGCACGGGGATGAATGGAAGACGGCATTTAATACTCCGGAGGGACATTTTGAGTATCTGATGATGCCTTTTGGGCTCACTAATGCCCCTTCTGTCTTCCAGTCCTTTATGAATGAAATTTTCCGTGACTTTGTGGATAAGTTTTTGATCATCTATCTGGATGATATTTTGATCTTTTCTAATGATTGGGATTCTCATGTGGAACACGTCCGGACTGTGTTCTGGATTTTGAGGGAGAATTCCCTGTTTGTTAAGGGATCGAAATGCCTTTTTGGTGTACAGAGGATTTCATTTTTGGGATTTATCTTATCTCCATCGACTATTGAAATGGACCCGGCCAAGGTACAGGCCATTTATGATTGGGTTCAGCCTACTTCTTTGAAGGCCCTCCGGAAGTTTTTGGGCTTTGCTAATTTCTACCATAAATTTATAGGTAATTTTTCTGGTATTGTCAAACCACTGACTGATCTGACCAAGAAGGGCACTGATGTGCTGAATTGGTCTCCTGAGGCTATCTCAGCATTTCAGGAGCTTAAGCAGATATTTACTTCAGCTCCAGTTTGACGGCAACCTGATGTCTCACTTCCATTTCAGGTGGAGGTAGATGCTTCTGAGATTGGTGCAGGAGCTGTTTTGTCCCAAAAAGACCGTGTGACTTCTAAGATGAATCCCTGTGCCTTCTTTTCTCGAAAGTTCTCCCCATCTGAACGCAACTATGACGTGGGGAATCAGGAATTGTTTGCCATGAAGTGGGTATTTGAGGAGTGGAGACATTGGTTGGAGGGAGCTAGACATCAAGTTGTGGTCCTCACCGATCACAAGAATTTGATTTATCTGGAGTCGGCCAAACGCTTGAATCCTAGACAGGCTAGATGGGCCTTATTTTTCATGCGTTTTAATTTTGTGGTCTCTTTTCTTACGTGCACTAAGAATGTTAAGGCAGACGCCCTTTCTAGGAGTTTCTTTGCCGATTCTCTTAGTGTGACCGAGCCTACTACCATCCTAGGTGAAGGGGTAGTTCTTTCTGCCATTTTGCCCGATTTGAGACGCACCCTGGAGGTATTTCAGGAGGATAAACCTGAGCGTTGACCTATGGGAAAATTGTATGTTCCTGACTAATGGAGAAAGAGAGTGATGTCTGAAATTCATTGCTCCGCATTGGCTGGTTATCCAGGTATTTTTGGTACCAGAGATTTGGTGAGTTGGTCCTTTTGGTGGCCTGCCTTATCTCGTGATGTCAGGAATTTTGTACAGTCCTGTGGGACTTGTTCTCAGTCTAAACCCTGTTCTCGTTCTAGTGGGTTGCTGATGCCCTTGCCGGTGCCCAAGAGGCCATGGACCCATATCTCAATGGATTTTATTTCTGATCTTCCTATCTCTCAGAGAATGACTGTTATCTGGGTGATTTGTGATAGATTTTCGAAGATGGTCCATCTTGTACCACTCCCAAAGTTGCCATCTTGCGCTGAGTTGGTGCCCTTGTTTTTACAACAGGTGGTTCGGTTACATGGGATTCCTGAGAACATTGTGTCCGACAGAGGAGTCCAGTTTGTTTCCAGATTCTGGAAAGCCTTTTGTTCCAATCTGGGAATTCAGTTATCCTTCTCCTCCGCGTTTCATCCCCAGACCAATGGACAGACTGAGAGAACAAACCAGACCTTGGAGTCTTATTTGAAATGTTTTATATCTGCTGATCAGGATGATTGGGTCTCATTTTTGCCCTTGGCCGAATTCGCACTGAACAATAGAGCTAGTTCTGCCACTTTGATGTCACCCTTTTTCTGTAATTTTGGGTTTCATCCTCGATTCTCTTCAGGGCAAGTGGAATCTTCGTCCTGCCCAGGTGTGGACACTGTGGTTAAGAGTATGCAGCAGATATGGGACCAAGTGGTGGATACGTTGTCACTCTCTCAGGAAAAGGCCAGCGATTTTCAAACCGGCATAGGACCATTGCTCCCCGGTTTAAAGTGGGTGATATGGTTTGGTTGTCGTCTATGAATATTCCTATGAAGGTTGCATCTCCTAAATTTAAGCCAAGATTTATTGGTCCTTATAAGATTTTTAAAATTCTTAATCCTGTTTCGTTTCGATTGGCTCTTCCAGTTATGTTCAAGATCCATAACGTATTTCACAAATCTCTGTTGAAGAGGTTTGTTGAGCCAGTGGTGCCTATGGCAGCACCTCCTGACCCTGTGTTAGTTGAAGGCAATGTGTGTGGAATATGAGGTAGAGAAAATATTGGATTCTCGTTTGGTTAGACGGAGACTCCAGTATTTGGTCAAATGGAAGGGTTATGGTCAGGAGGATAATTCTTTGGTCTCTGCCTCTGATATTCATGCCAATAGATTGGTTCGTGCTTTTCACCGGGCCCATCCTGGTCGGCCTGGTCGCGTGGATGAGGGTTCGGTGACCCCTCCTCAAGGGGGGGGTACTGTTGTGAGTTCATTCTCTGGTTCACCAGTTGTGAGTAGTGTTGAGCATTCCGATACCGCAAGTATCGGGTATCGGCCGATATTAGCTGTATCGGAATTCCGATACTGACTTCCGATACTTTTTTCATATCGGATACCGGAATCGGAAGTTCCCATAATGCTATGAGCCCGCTCGCTTTGATTCAGCTAATGGTAATCCTCAGAAGTGTGGGCACATCCTGTTAGGCATGTAGGCATGGCTGTGATTGGCTGCTGAAATGATGTCATGATGCACTATAAAAGCCGCTGCCGCCGCCATTTCTGGTCACTCTGCTGTGAATTCAGTTATGGACAGGGAACTGTTGAAGACTGTGAGGGACAGTTAGAAATAGCGATTCCACCAAACATCTAGTGCTTTACCCAGGCTACATAAACCACCACTGTAGCTTTCTTTGCCCTAGCAGCAGTGTTCACAGCTGTCTGCAAGGGCTGTGTGAGTGCAGCTCACGCTGTGGAGTGGGTCCTGCAGCCACGTCTGATTGTAGGCCGCCCAGTGTGCATCACTGCTGCCTCATACATATTTTTATTTTTGAGCTGCTTATTTTCCATCAATTCTATCTAGTGTGCTTCCATCCGTATCCATATACGTTGGTTTCAAACACTAGTAGTAGACAGCGGAGCCTTTCTGCAGCCTTTCAGTGCTAGTGCCCACTTTGCTGCACTGTTCACGGCTGTCTGAGAGGTCTCTAACTGTGTGTGAGTGCAGCTCACACTGCGTAGTGTGTCCAGCAGCAGCTACGTCTGGTTATAGGCCGCTCAGCGTGCGTCACTGCCTCACACATATTTTTCTTTGATTGCAGCTCATTTTTTCTTCTCCTATTAGTGTGCATCCATCCATATGCATCTATGGTGGTTGCAAACACTATAGAAGTAGACAGCGGAGCCTTTCTGCAGCCTTTCAGTGCTAGTGCCCACTTAGCTGCACTGTTCACGGCTGTCTGAGAGGTCTCTGACTGTGTGTGAGTGCAGCTCACGCTGAGTAGCGTTTCCTACAGCTACGTCTGGTTGTAGGCCGCTCAGCGTGCGTCACTGCCTCACACATATTTTTCTTTGATTGCAGCTCATTTTTTCTTCTCCTATTAGTGTGCATCCATCCGTATCCATCTACAATTGGTTGGTTGCAAACACTATATAGGAGTAGATAGAGGAGCCTTTTTTCTGGCTTGTGCCCTTCAGCTGCAGCCAGATTAGTATTACCCAATTTTTTTGGAGCCTCATCTTTTGCATTGTAGGTTACCTGCCTGCATTGTAATAGCTCCAAAAAGTTGGTGATACTATCACTTTAAAATCTTTGTTCACATCCTTTTAGTTTTTTTTCACAAAAAAAAAGTTCACCAAACACTACATTTGAAAGTTGTGTAGGCCACATTAGCTCCTATTAAAGTGTAGTCCACACAAACACTTCATAAAATTAGTGTTTCTTATACCTGTAACCAGCTGTTCAGGAATAAGCACACTAAGGCCCCCTTTGTACTTTTCTGCCTATCTTTCTCAGTCTAGCAAGATCTAAGAAGGCAGGGAGTAAGGCACGTGGGCGTGGGCGTGGAGTTTTAGCAGGGAGAGGACGTGGAGATTCTGCAGGGAGAGGATGTGGGGATTCTGCAGGGAGAGGACGTGGGGATTCTGTGCCTGCTGTGGGCACCAGTGAGTCAGCATCCCCCAGTTTTAGCAGGCAACAGTCCTTTATGCGCAGCTTTGTAGGACCTCACCGTACCCCACTGCTGCGGGAGGAACAAATTGAAGACGTTGTCGGATGGATGGCAGCTAACGCATCGACTTCAATTACTTCCACAGCCTCTCAGGGCCAGAGCACCGAAGAGCAACCATCTGTCTCTTCACCACCTGCCAAAGTGCCCAGGCAGTCAGAGAGCCCTGGACAGGAGCCATCACAGTCTCTACTTCTGTTCTCTGAATCTGTTGGCTTGGAAAGAGGGGGCCAGCCAAGCAGCATTCCAGAATGTGAAGAAGAGGGAGTATGCAGTGATGCGCAACTTCTTTGTCCCTCTGAATCTGAAGAGGCAGGTGGGCCAGTGGCTATGGCCAGCACACCTCAGTACGCATCAGATGATGATGAGACTCAGGTGCCACTTTCTGGTGCGTACGGTGCTGGCGAGACAACCCAGGAGAAGCAGGTGTTTGAAGAGGGGAGTGTAGAAGTGTAGATGAGGTCCTTGACCCATCATGGCATGAGGAACAGGAAGGTGGTGGGAGCAGCTCTGAGGATGAGATTCCCCGAACGGCCACAACAGGAGGGAGAGGGACTTGGTTGCCTGTAGCCTCCACTTCGGCACCCGGTAGGAGCATTCCTCTTTCAAAAGGCAAAACGGGCACTCCCAAGACTTGCAGTGCGTGGTCCTTTTTTGACACAGTTGCAGATGACATTTGCTTTGTCAAATGCAAGCTGTGTCATCAGAAAGTCAAAAGAGGGAAAAATGTCAGCAACCTCAATACCACAAATATGTGGAAACATGTGCGGACCAAGCACGAGGTGGAGTTACACAGACACACTGAAGACGTAGGTCAACGTACAGCACCACCTACCACCTCTTCAGCTCGTGTTGGGGCCTCTTCCTCCAGCTCACACACAGCTGATTCGGCTTCCTCACAGGATCGCCAAGGAAGAACCTCTGGCACTGTTGTCCGGAGACCCTGTCACATTCCACCCACAGCACCACGTTCCCATCCATCACAGCCATCACAGCCATCGGTAGCACAGGCATGGGATAAAAGGCAGCCATACTCGGCAAACCATCCCCGAGCACAGGCTCTGAATGCTGGCATTGCCAAACTACTAGCACTTGAAATGCTCTCATTCAGGCTGGTGGAGACAGACACCTTCCGGGACTTCATGGCATTGGCAGTCCCACAATACACCGTGCCCAGCCGCTTTTATTTCAGCAGGCGAGCCGTCCCTACCCTGCAGAAACATGTGGAGGGCAAAATAAAACATGCACTACTAAACGCCGTCAGTAGCAAGGTCCACCTGACCACCGATGTGTGGACCAGTAACCATGGACAGGGACGATACCTTTCCCTCACTGCCCATTGGGTCAATGTTGTGGAGTCGGGTACAGATCTGGAGATGGCGCTGTACGTGTTCTGCCAACTCCACGGATTGCAGGACTCCAGTCTGTACACATAGACTCCTCCTCCTACTCAAGTTCCTCAGAAACAGCGGAGCAGGAGCCTGCATGGGTTTGTAACTAATAAGTCATGTCAGACTAACTTAATTTCCTTCTATGACGGAATCACTGATTGGGTGGATCAAGGAAATGCTGTAGATATAGTATATCTTGACTTCAGCAATGCATTTGACAAAGTATCTCATACAATCCTTATTGAAAAAATGACTAAGTATGGAATGGACAAGGCAACTGTTAGGTGGATTCATAACTGGCTTAGTGATCGGACCCAGAGAGTGGTCGTAAATGGCTGCACATCCAGTTGGAAGAATGTCTCAAGTGGGGTACCACAGGGCTCTGTCCTGGGCCCTGTATTGTTCAACATCTTTATCAACGATTTAGATGAAGGAATTGAGGGTAAACTGATTAAATTTGCTGATGACACAAAGCTAGGAGGGATAGCTAATACTAGAGAAGAGAGAGAGAGGATTCAAAAAGATATAAATAAACTGGAGAAGTGGGCAGCAACTAACAGAATGGTTTTTAACAGGGAAAAATGCAAAGTACTACATCTGGGCAATAAAAATGAAAAAACCATATACAGAATGGGAGGAATAGGGCTAAGCAACAGCACATGTGAAAAAGACTTGGGTATACTAATAGATCACAGACTGAATATGAGTCAACAGTGTGATGCAGCAGCAAAAAAAGCAAATGCAATTCTAGGATGTATTAACAGAAGCATACAGTCTAGATCACGTGAAGTCATTATTTCCCTCTACTCCTCTTTGGTCAGACCTCATCTGGAATATTGTGTCCAGTTTTGGGCACCACATTTTAAAAAAGACATCAACAAACTGGAGCAAGTTCAGGAAAGAGCAACCAGAGTGGTGACCGGTCTGCAAACCCTGTTTTATGAGGAAAGGTTGCAGGATTTGGGATTGTTTAGACTAGAAGCAATGGGATGAAACTGAATGGGAGGAGACACATATTTTTGACAGTTAGAGTGATCAATGAGTGGAACAAGCTGCCACGAGAAGTGGTGAGTTCTCCTTCAATGGAAGTCTTCAAACAGAGGCTGGACAGACATCTGACTGGGATGATTTAGCGAATCCTGCTTTGAGCAGGGGGTTGACCAGATGACCCAAGAGGTCCCTTCCAACTCTACGATTCTATGATTCTATGATTCTATGATATGAGCACAGCCGTGGCCAAACGTTAACAGGCCGTACTCAAATTAATTTCATTGGGGAATCGAAGCCACACAGCACAGGAGCTCTGGAATGCCATCAAGCAGGAGAGCGACGTGTGGTTTGTGCCAGCGAATATCCAGCCGGGCTTGGTAGTGTGTGACAATGGCCGAAATCTGGTGGCAGCTCTTGGCCTAGGCAACCTCACTCACATCCCATGTCTGGCACATGTGCTGAACTTGGTCGTGCAGAGCTTTCTGAGGGACTATCCGGATCTTGATGCACTGCTGCACAACGTCCTCATAGAGTGCGCTCACTTGCGGCGTTCCAGTACGGCAAGATCGCGCGTTGCTGCTCTGCAGCGCCGATTACGCCTTCCGGAACATCGCATCATATGTGACCTACCCACCAGGTGGAATTCAACGTTACATATGTTGGAGCGGTTGTGTGAGCACCAGGCAGCAGTCATGGAGTACCAGCTGCATCAGGCGCAAACAAGTCGCACTGTGCGCCGGTCACACTTCAGCACCACTGAGTGGGCCTCTATGAAGGACATCTGCCTCGCTTTGCGTGCCTTCGATGATTCCACGCGGATGGCGAGTGCAGTTGATCCACTAGTCAGCATGACTGTCCCCCTTATCTGCCTGCTTCAAAAAACACTGCAAGCACTAATGGATGAGGTTTTGGAAGAGGTGGAGGATGAGGAGTCCCAAATGCCATCTGCTTCTGGACAGTCTGCGCTACGTGGTTCCTCACAAAGGCCTAGGCAGGGGACACTTTGTGAGGAGGATGAGGAGGAGTCGATGGAGGAGGAAGACATCTCTCCAGAGGAGGGAGGTACACAAAGCTCTAGTCAGTATGTACAGCGAGGGTGTGGTGATGCAGAGCAGGCAGAGATCACGCCTCAAGCAGGGGACAGCAGTTCTTTGGCAGTTGGGAGTCTGCAGCACATGGTTGATATCAAGCTGCAGTGCCTGAGAAACGACCGCCGCATCTCCCACATTCTCTACACGGCTGATTATTGGGTGTACACCCTCCTAGATCCTCGCTACCGGGAGTACCAAGACACACTGGTGCAGTCCATCATGTTTTCCATTCCACCCGACAGCAGTGGTGCTAGTGCTTTACAAAGCAGCTCTGTGCGTCGAGGCAGTGGAGGAAACTCGGCACAAAGAGGGAGCAGAGGCAGAGCCTCAGCACAAGGCAACACCACTATGGCCCAAATGTGGCAAAGTTTTGTGTGTCCGCCACAATTGTCTACAGCATCACAGACGGCTCCAGTCAGCAGGAGGCAACGGTTCCGTCAGATGGTGACAGACTACATGTCTTGCCCTGTCAGTGTACTCCCAGATGGCTCTTCCCCCTTCAAGTTTTGGGTCTCTAAGCTGGATACATGGCCAGAGCTTAGCCAGTATGCATTGGAGGTGCTGGCTTGCCCTGCTGCCTGTGTATTATCGGAACGCGTCTTTAGTGCCACAGGTGGTGTACTAAAAGGCCGTCGCACGCGACTATCTTCCGATAATGTCGACCGGCTTACTTTTCTGAAAATGAACAAGGCCTGGATCTCACCAGAATTTGCCGGTCCTCTTCCCAACTAAATAATTGGTTGGCAACTGTATCCAGGTCTGCTGTTGTGTTCATGTTTCTACCACCTGAACTATAATCCCTGTGCTTCAACACTGTCGCTCAGATGTGTCGTCTGCACAGAGAAAAACACACTCGCTCCTGTGTTAGTGGGGTTCAGTAATGCCAGCTGTTCCCCTGCTGTGTAGATGGCAAAGTCTCCTGCTCCATCCACATTCAAACCACTACTGATTTTTAACCGTGCTCCTCTTAGGCCTCTGGCTCCACTGTCTCTAGTCTTTCCCCTGGCCTCCAACCCCACCAGTTACATCTCTGAAGTGGCGTCAATACTAGTATTGGGAATGAGGACAGAGCAGGCGATCTTGCCGGACACACATCAGGGGATCAACTGACGGGACTGAGCCCCAGTAACACAGGAACAAGTGTGGATTGTGCTGACGCCACTTCAGAGATGTAACTGGCGGGGTTGGAGGCCAGGGGAAAGACTAGAGACAGTGGAGCCAGAGGCCTAAGTGGAGCATGGTTACAATCAGTAGTAGTCTGCAACCTCTATAAAACCAGCTGCACATTGGCCTCCGCCTGTGGCATGCTTCATCCTGTGCTCCAACAACGCCAGTTGGTGATCAGTAATGCCAGCTGTTCCCCTGCTGTGTAGACGGCAAAGTCTCCTGCTCCATCCAGATGCCAAAAACATTAGGCTTCATTCTGCTCCATGCCTCATCCTGTGCTCCAGCAACGCCTGTTGGTGTTCAGAAGTGCCGTCTTCACAGAGAAAAACACACTCGCTCCTGTGTTAGTGGAGTTCAATAATGCCAGCTGTTCCCCTGCTGTGTAGACCGCAATGTCTCCTGCTGCCTCCACATGCAAACTTCTACAGATTTGTAACTGTGCTACACTTAGGCCTCTGGCTCCACTGTCTCTAGTTTTTCCCCTGGCCTCCAACCCCGCCAGTTCCTGCTCTGAAATGGCTTCTGCACAATCCACACTTGTTCCTGTGTTACTGTGGCTCAGTCACGTCTGTTGATTCCCAGATGTGTGTCCGGCAAGGTCTCCTGCTCTGTCCACATTCACAATACTAGTAGTGTGAATGAGGACTGAGCTGGAGACCATGCCAGACACACATCAGGGGATCAACTGACGTGACTGAGCCACAGTTACACAGTAACAAGTGTGGATTGTGCAGACGCCACTTCAGAGCTGTAACTGGCGGGGTTGGAGGCCAGGGGAAATACTAGAGACAGTGGAGCCGGAGGCCATAGTGGAGCACGGTTACAATCAGTAGTAGTCTACAACCTCTGGAAAACCAGCTGCACGTTGGCCTCCGCCTGCTGCATGCTTCATCCTGGGCTACAACACAGCCAGTTGTAGCTTGGAAGTGCCGTCCGCACAGATTGAAACACTCGCTCCTGTGTCTGTGGGGTTCAGTAACGCCTGCTGTTCCCCTGCTGTGTGGATGGCAAAGTCTCCTGCTGCCTCCAAAATCACACTACATCGTATTTTCTCCTCGCTCCAAGTAGGCCTGCTCGGAGCATTGATCCTGGGCTACAACACAGCCAGTTGTAGCTTGGAAGTGCCGTCCACACAGATTGAAACACTCGCTCCTGTGTCTGTGGGGTTACTAGTTTCCCATTACTAGTAGTGGGAATGTGGACAGAGCAGGAGACCTTGCCGGACACACATCAGTTGATCAACTGACGTGACTGAGCCCCAGTCACACAGGAACAAGTGTGGATTGTGCACACGCCACTTCAGAGCAGCGACTGGCGGGGTTGGAGGCCAGGGGAAATACTAGAGACAGTAGAGCCAGAGGCCTAAGTGGAGCACTGTTACAATCAGTAGTTGTGTACAAGCAATATAAAACTCGCTCAAAGTAGGCCTCAGCCTGCTGCATGATTGACCCCTGGGCTCCAACATCGCCATTTGCAGCTCAGAAGTGTCTTTGGCACGGGTACTCCCTCCTGCCCAGCCTGGTTCCAGCACGCCTGCTGTTTCTGGGTAGTGTCAACGTCACTTTGCCACCGATACGTTGTCCTGTCGTGTTGCGGTCGGGTTAGCCGAGTCTATGGTGCCTGCAGTTTTGGTGCTTCCTATGTGGGCTGCGGGTTCTGGTGATAAAGGCTGGTTCCGTAGTGCCAATAGGACAAGCACCCCCTGTTGGACTGTGGGTTTCGGTAACTGCGTCCTGCTTGCGGCCTTTCAACTTTGTTGATTATGGGTACCTTCTGTTACCCATCCGGGTTCCAGCACTGTCAGCTGGTTCTCAGCAGAGCCTATGGCCTAGGTGCCTCCTTCTCGGTATCCGAGTTCCAGCAACGTCTGCTGGTCCTTGGTAGTGCTTTGGAGCACAGGTACCTCCTGCCTAGTAACCGTGTTCCAGCACCGTCAGCTGGTCCACGGTTGTGCCATTGGCTCTTGTTCCTTCTGCTGCCACTCTGGGTTCCAGCAACGTCAGCTGGTTCTCGGTAGTTCCATTGAGTATTGTAGCTTCTGCTACCCATTCGGGTTCCAGCACTGTCAGCTGATTCTCGGCAGTGTCTTTGGCACGGGTACTCCCTCCTGCCCTGCCTGGTTCCAGCCCGCCTGCTGTTTCCGGGTAGTGTCAATGTCACTTTGCCACTGATACGTTGTCCTGTCGTGTTGCGGTCGGGTTAGCCGAGTCTATGGTGCCTGCAGTTTTGGTGCTTCCTATGTGGGCTGCGGGTTCTGGTGATAAAGGCTGGTTCCGTAGTGCCAATAGGACAAGCACCCCCTGTTGGACTGTGGGTTTCGGTAACTGCATCCTGCTCGCGGCCTTTCAACTTTGTTGATTATGGGTACCTTCCGGGTTCCAGCACTGTCAGCTGGTTCTCAGCAGAGCCTTTGGCCTAGGTGCCTCCTTCTCGGTATCCGAGTTCCAGCAACGTCTGCTGGTCCTTGGTAGTGCTTTGGACCACAGGTACCTCCTGCCTAGTAACCGTGTTCCAGCACCATCAGCTGGTCCACGGTTGTCCCATTGGCTCTTGTTCCTTCTGCTGCCCCTCCGGGTTCCAGCACCGTCAGCTGGTCCTCGCTAGTTTCATTTGCTCTTGCAGCTTCTGCTACCCATCCGGGTTCCAGCACCGTCAGCTGGTTCTCGGCAGTTCCTCAGCCTTCTTGTACCTTCTGCTACTTTTCCAAGTTCAAGCTTGTGGAAATGGTTTTTGATTCTCACTCTGGATCTCTCTGACAATGACCCTGAAGACGACGACCCTGAAAACCACACAGAAGAATACCTAAAAGATTACACTGAAGAATATGACCAAGAGGACAAAGAACAGGAAGACAACCACCAAGATGCAGAACAACAAGAGACAGAAGACCAAGAAGCAGAAAAAACAAAAGCAGAAGAACATTAAGCATAAGACTAAAAATCTGAGCAAATGATATTATCTTATTTATAAGCAGAAGAAGACTAAGCAGTGTATGGGGGTGAGTCCGTTCCTCCTCGTGGTGCCCCTGGAAAAGGCCTGCTGCTGCAGGCCAAACTGAACGCGTACAAATCCTGTTGTAAATCTTTTGTGACAGGCTGAACGGAAGGTGTAATCTTCAAACTTTTATAGATAACAACTACAGGAATGCCTGACACAAATAAGAATATGATGAAGAAGAATAGGAAGAAGATTAGGAAGTAGAATATGAAGATGAATAATAGTTGAATAAGAAGAATATGAAGAATGTAAAAAAAAAAAAAAATAGGAAGAAGGAGAAGAAGAAGAAGATGAATAAGGTGAAGAAGAAGTTGATGAAAAAGATACCGCTGCTGCTAAAGATGATGAAGGAGAAAGTGTGGGAGAAGTAAAAAAGAAGGTGAAGAGCATGGAAGTAGTGAAACATACATATCTGACAAAATATTAAAGACTTTAACATAGTCAATATCTTTGTAACTACGAACGTCTTTAAAAAAAAAAACTGCTATTCCATTTGATTGGGCTAAACCTCTATGGCTTTAATGTCTCCTACACCTCCCACAATACATTCTACATTAATATTAGTTATTTTTCTTCATGTAGAATTAACCTACAGGGAAAGAAAGGGTTTTTTAATTCCGATATTTCTGTTCCATTGCTTGTATGGGACTTCCGGGATCGGAATCGGCGATACCCGATACTTTTTTTTAGATCGGCCTATCCATTCCGATCCGATATTTTTCAGTATCGGGTGGTATCGCTCAACACTAGTTGTGAGTTCTCCTTCCGGACTCCCTCTGGTGGTAACAGGAGGTAGTGAGGCTGATTTGATCGGTGGAGATCTGCCACCTGAGAATGAGGATGACGATTGGACCTCAGGAATCTCAGATTGGATTTAAGACAGCCGACGCCCTATTCAGTTGCTGGTGATTCCTTCTGGCTTGTCAGCTCTTGGTTTTCAGCTCTGTTCCATTCATCTAAGGCTAAGATTTTCTGCTAATGTTCACACTTGATTTTGTTGGTCTATTCAGTTTTTGTGTGGTCAGCCAGCCCCGGCTGGGGGCTGTACTGAATTTCCACTCTTATTTTGCCAATTTGCTTTTTTGTCCCTTACTAGTTTGGCCACTTTTTGCTCTGTCTCAGAATATTTCAGAGTGCTGATATAGTGGGAGAAGTCTAGTGACTTCAGGGTTAATTTTGCTATCATAAGTGTTGGACATTATTTTTTAGGGTTTTTTGGCAGGTTGCAGACATTGTCTTTCCCTTTCCTTTCCTTTCTAGTTAGTTTGGGCCCCATCGTTTGCTCAGTCTATTTTCCTGCCTGTGTTTGTGCTTTCATCTTGTTTCACCATCAGTACATGTGAGGGGGCTGTCTTTCCTTTGGGGTCTGCTCTGGGGCAGTTAGTTTTCCCCTTTTCTTGCTTTAGGCTTATTTAGTCCTCCGGCTGTGCCGAGGCATCTAGGATCATCGTAGGTACGCTCCACGGCTGCTGCTAGTTGTCCAGTAGGATGAGGGATCTGCAATCTGCATAGATACCAACCTCTCTGGTTTTCTGTGACTTAGCTTGTTTTGCTTTTTTCTCCTCGGTGACCCATTCATAACACCCGTGCACAACAAGCAGCCCGTCCGGCCACTAATTATCCTAGGTGCAGTTCCCTGACTGACCTGAGGGTAAAGGGGCGCCGGAGAGCTGCGAGTTCCAAAGTGGATCTGAGAAAGTGGGATATACATAAATCCCCGCAGTTCTTGGAAGGTTGTTAGCAGTGGTGGGGCATCCAAAATACCACCCTGCGGTAAATTGTCAGAGCAAGATTAGCTTGCTGTATTTTTGTCACATGGTGCCAGTGGTGGGATAACAAAGATAAGCCCCCATTGTGCCTGTGATAGCCGTATGCCGGCTGTGTGTCGTGTCCCTCTGTCAGCTGATACACCCGTGTCAGTGGTGGGATCGTGACATATTGGTGGCACAGGGTCCGCTGTCCATCGCAATTTGGTGGCAGTGGTCTGCCGTTCCTCACAGCTCCCCTTATAATTAATAGCCAGAAAAGGCTATGCAGACAGCTGCGGGTTGATATTTATAGCCTAGGAAGGGGCCATGGATATTGACCCCCCTAGCCACAAACATTAGCTCACAGCCCCCCAAGAAATGGCGCATCTGTAAGATGAGCCAATTCCGGCACTTAGCCTCTCTCTTTTCACTGCCCTGTAGTGGTGGCATATGGGGTAATTGTTTGGGGGTTGATGTATCCTTTGTATTGTAAGGTCACATCAAGACTGGTTTACTAATGGAGAGGTGTCAATAAGACACTTATCCAGTACTAATCCTATAGTCATTACAGGTTCAATAAAGACACAGCCAGAATAAAGTCTTTTAATGAAATAAAACACAACACAGTTTTTCATCTTTATTATCCAGCTGTGACGCCCTCGTTCTCCTGTAATAAATAAAAAAAAAAATAATATACCATATCTGTCTGTCGTTCTGTCCCATGCGGTAATCCATATCTGGAAAATACAGTTTGCAACCAGGAGGGGTGCGAAGACGCGACCGCCCCGGCTGCAAACTACTGGTGACTGAATGAGATGATGCTAGCGCAGCTCGAGAAACTAGCGGTGACGTCACTGAGTCTGCCCTCCCTGCCGGCATGACCTGCGATGAACTCTGCAGTGTGGGAAAATAAACTAGCATTCGGCTCTTTGTCCACTTTGATGCCAGTTCTGGTGCCTATAACCCATTTGGGCCAGGCTGGAGGGACCTGGGTTTGATGCGGGGCATCACTATCTGTGTATTCTAAGTGTGACATCAGTGGCCCAAAGTCATTTAACCCCTTTAAAACATCAGTTACTTATTCAAATCTGTGAAAATTGGCTGTTTGCCCACTTTGATGCCAGTTCTGGTGCCAATAACCCATTTGGGCCAGGCTGAAGGGACTTGGGTTTGATGCGGGGCATCACTATCTGTGTATTCTTAGGGTTACATCAGTGGCCCCAAATCATTTAACCCCTTAAAAACATCAGTAACTTATTCAAATCTGTGAAAATCGATTGTGTGCCCACTTTGATGCCAGTTCTGGTGCCAATAACCCATTTGGGCCAGGCTGGAGGGACCAGGGTTTGATGCAGGGCATCACTATTTATGTATTCATAGTGTGACATCAGTGGCTCAAAGTCATTTAACCCCTTAAAAACATCAGTTACTTATTCAAACCTGTGAAAATCGACTGTGTGCCCACTTTGATGCCAGTTCTGGTGCCAATAATCCATTTTGGCCAGGGTGGAGGGACCTGGGTTTGATGCAGGGGATCACTATCTGTGTATTCTTAGTGTGACATCAATGACCCAAAGTCATTTAACCCCTTAAAAACATCACTTACTTATTCAAACCTGTGAAAATCGATTGTGTGCCCACTTTGATGCCAGTTCTGGTGCCAATAACCCATTTGGGCCTGGCTGGAGGAACCTGGGTTTGATGCGGGGCATCGCTATCTGTGTGTTCTTAGTGTGATATCAGTGGCCCAAAGTCATTTAACCCCTTAAAAACATCAGTTACTTATTCAAACCTGTGAAATTCGACTGTGTGCCCACTTTGATGCCAGTTCTGGTGCCAATAACCCATTTGTGCCAGGCTGTAAGAACCTGGGTTTGATGCAGGGCATCACTATCTGTGTATTTATGGTGTGACATAAGTGGCCCAAAGTCGTTTAACCCCTTAAAAACAGTTACTTATTCAAACCCGTGAAAATTGGCTGTGTGCCCACTTTGATGCCAGTTCTGGTGCCTATAGCCCATTTGGGCCAGGCTGGAGGGACCTGGGTTTGATGCAGGGCATCACTGTCTCTGTATTCTTAGTGTGACGTGAGTGGCCCAAAGTAATTTAACCCCTTAAAAACATCAGATACTTATTCAAATCTGTGAAAATTGGGTGTTTGCCCACTTTGATGATGGTTCTGGTGCCAATAACCCATTTGGGCCAGGCTGGAGGGACCTGGGTTTGATGCGGGGCATCACTATCTGTGTATTCTTAGAGTGACATGAGTGGCCCAAATTCATTTAACCCCTTAAAAACATCACTTATTCAAACCTGTGAAAATCGATTGTGTGCCCACTTTGATGCCATTTCTGGTGCCAATAACCCATTTGGGCCAGGCTGGAGGGACCTGGGTTTGATGCCAGGGAATCACTGTCTCTGTATTCTTTGTGTGACATGAGTGGCCCAAAGTCATTTAACCCCTTAAAAACATCAGTTACTTATTCAAACCTGTGAAAATCGATTGTGTGCCCACTTTGATGCCAGTTCTGGTGCCAATAACCCATTTGGGCCAGGCTGGAGGGACTTGGGTTTGATGCAGGGCATCACTGTCTCTGTATTCTTAGTGTAACATCAGTGGCCCAAAGTTATTTAACCCCTTAAAAACAGTTACTTATTCAAACCTGTGAAAATTGATTGTGTGCCCACTTTGATGCCAGTTCTGGTGCCAATAACCCATTTGGGCCAGGCTGGAGGGACCTCGGTTTCATGCAGGGCATCACTGTCTCTGTATTCTTAGTTTGACATGAGTGGCCCAAAGTCATTTAACCCCTTAAAAACATCAGTTACTTATTCAAAACTGTGAAAATCGATTGTGTGCCCACTTTGATGCCAGTTCTGGTGCCAATAACCCATTTGGGCCAGGCTGGAGGGACCTGCGTTTGATGCGGGGCATCACTATCTGTGTATTCTTAGTGTGACATCAGTGGCCCATAGTCATTTAACCCCTTAAAAACATCAGTTACTTATTCAAACCTGTGAAAATCGACTGTGTGCCCAATTTGATGCCAGTTCTGGTGCCAATAACCCATTTGGGCCAGGCTGGAGGGACCTGGGTTTGATGCGGGGCATCACTGTCTCTGTATTCTTAGTGTGACATGAGTGGCCCCAAGTCATTTAACCCCTTAAAAACATCAGTTATTCAAACCTGTGAAAATCAATTGTGTGCCCTCTTTGATGCCAGTTCTGGTGCCAATAACCCATTTGGGCCAGGCTGGAGGGACCTGGGTTTGATGCGGGGCATCACTGTCTGTGTATTCTTAGTGTGACATGAGTGGCCCAAAGTCATTTAACCCCTTAAAAACATCAGTTACTTATTCAAACCTGTGAAAATCGATTGTGTGCCCACTTTGATGCCAGTTCTGGTGCCAATAACCCATTTGGGCCAGGCTGGAGGGACCTGGTTTGATGCGAGGCATCACTGTCTGTGTATTCTTAGTGTGACATGAGTGACCCAGTCATTTAACCCCTTAAAAACATCAGTTACTTATTCAAACCTGTGAAAATCGATTGTGTGCCCACTTTGATGCCAGTTCTGGTGCCAATAACCCATTTGGGCCAGGCTGGAGGGACCTCGGTTTGAGGCAGGGCATCACTGTCTCTGTATTCTTAGTGTGGCATGAGTGGCCCAAAGTCATTTAACCCCTTAAAAACATCAGTTACTTATTCAAACCTGTGAAAATCGATTGTGTGCCCACTTTGATGCCAGTTCTGGTGCCATTAACCCATTTGGGCCAGGCTGGAGGGACCTGGGTTCGATGCGGGGCATCACTGTCTGTGTATTCCTAGTGTGACATCAGTGGCCCAAAGTCATTTAACTCCTTAAAAACATCAGTTACTAAGGCCGGTTTCACATTTGCATCTCAGGGCGCAGCAACGGCCTGCGCATGGCCGCCGCTAAGCCCCGCCTCCTGCCGCGCCTCCGCCTTCGGGCGCATGACGCTGCATGCGTCATGCGTCCCCTATGTTTATCACTGAGGACGCAGCCCGTGCGCAGTCTGCGTTTTGGCAGCGCCTGCGTCCTTTTCACGGTGAGCCGACCAGCACCAAACGCAACCTTTTGCAATTTGGTTGCGCTCGGTGAACCGTCAAAAGTTCACAGGCACAGCCAAAACGCATACTGCGCACGGCCTGCGTCCTCAGTGATAAACATAGGGGACGCATGACGCATGCAGCGTCATGCGCCCATAGGCGGAGCTACTGGCGGAGGCGCGGCAGGGGGCGGGGCTTAGCGGTGGCCGTGCGTAGGCCGTCGCTGCGCCTTGAGACGTAAATGTGAAACCGGCCTTATTCAAACCTGGGCATCACTGTCTCTTTATTCTTAGTGTGACATGAGTGACCCAAAGTCATTTAACCCCTTAAAAACATCAGTTACTTATTCAAACCTGTGAAAATCGATTGTGTGCCCACTTTGATGCCAGTTCTGGTGCCAATAACCTATTTGGGCCAGGCTGGAGGGACCTGAGTTTGATGCGGGGCATCACTATCTGTGTTCTTAGTGTGATTTCAGTGGCCCAAAGTGATTTAACCCTTTCATTGGTGCCCACTTTGATGCCCATTTTTGTGCCAGTTTTATAAATTTTGACGCTGATTTTAAGTGTATTCAGATCAGGGCACCTCAGTGCAGTGTTTTTTTTTATTATTGTGTTGCTTTCTTTTGTTGTTAAATCTGTAAAAACAGGAAAAGAAAAAATTGCCGAATAAGAAACCAACTTCAGCCTCGAATAAGAAACTGCACGAATAAGAAACCAACTTCAGCCTCGTTCACTTCTTCCAGATGTGATTAGTCCTTAGGAGGGTGAAGCCAGCGCTGATTGGTCGCACAGATCACATGACATCATGCAATCTTCAGGAGAGCCAGTGCCAACATCGTAGGTGAGCAGAGGTGTTATTTTACAAGGGGAAACATAGGAAATGAGATGGGGATGTCCATATAATGGACAAACCCTTTAATGCTGTATCCATTAAAGGGAACCTGACAGCGGATAAATACTGCCCGAACATACAAGTCTCAAACGCTGCATTGTCAGAGGAAAAACAGTTTGAAAGCCGTCGGAGACCAAGTTAGACAGCCGGGTCACCGTAGTCTTCCCCCTGCCCACAACTCACAGGTCTGTCTGTGTGGTTGGTTGTATGTATGCATGTATGTAGCCCTGCCATTCACTAGGAGCAGTCAGGGAAAAATCGCTGGGGAGTCGCCTGTAGCACGGTTCCCAGATCGGTCAGCATGTCTCAGCTGTCAGGTTCCCTATAGAGGGGTTAAATGGGATGCATTTGGTTTTTAATTATAGGCTTGAATAAAAATCACTACACCTGATCCTCACCCACAGCAGGTCCAGCCATGCCTATCTGCGTCTATTGGTTTTTATTTACATGATATCAGCACATATGACCGCTGTAGCCTATCACTGGACTCCGTGACAGATACCATGTATATTGGCAAAGCTGCTGAGGCCAGTGACTGACTGCACAGATCATGTGGTGCTATAGTGCCAGAATTCTGATGAACAAGTTTTGATAAATCTGAATCAATGTTTTACTAATATTATATTACAATATCACTCTCCAAAGACAAGCGGATAGGGGATTCAGATTGAGCCCCAACAGGGACACTGATGATTTCTAAAGAGAATTTGATGGTGCTATATAAATTAAAAAAAAAAAAATATATATATATATATATAAACCACAAACATTATTTAATTAAAATAGAGTTTATTATTATTAGGTTTTCTTTTGAATATAAACACGAGAAAGCAAAACCATCTGAAAATGTGTAATTAGTTTCAGAATAAACCACTTTGTTGTTGGCTTTCCCTGTGGTGCCCCAGGAGAAAGATGAACAAGAAACATGCTGGCCCTTGGTTCTTACAACATAGCCTAAGGGTACAAACTCAAACTGGCAATGTTCACACGCAGCGTGTTTGCTGCACATTTCTATGTGGAGAAGATGCTGTGTTTTACAGTATCAGCAACAGCTATGAGACTTCACTAACATCATGCACACACTTGGTCTTTTTCATCTTAGATCTGCTGTAGTTTTTCAATCTGTCAATTATGCTGGCGTTTTTTCACCCATAAAAAGCAATGAGAAAGTATAGAAAAAAAAACGTGCAGCAAACAGGTTTTGCTGTGTCTTTGGTGACAATCTTTATTAAATATGTACTGTAAACAAATTACACCTGTAATCCACAGCAAAAAAAACCCACGGATGCAAATAGCCGTTTTATATGCAACGTTTTTACTACCGAGCGCTGCAGAAACTAGTGTGTGTGAATATAGCCTTAGAATTACGCATGTCCGCTCACACCTTCTATGAAAAGCTAGCCAAAACTGTTCTGAAAAAAACCCCATTGCTAACAATAAATTGGATTCTTAATTGTAGCCTGCTGTGTTCATGCCGCAGTTGTGCCACACTTTTAATACAATCTGAATTAAACCGTTTTGTTTCACGTTTGAGGACTGTAGTGTAACTGATAAAGCAGCTCCAATAATTAGCTATGAGATCATGGCCCGGACCATTCACAAGGTCAGACATCTCTGTGCATGCTGCAATTTGACAAAATCTATGGCTCACATCTACCATTTTCAGTTAGTGAACACTTTTGGTTAAAAAATCATAATTTCCTTAAGCAAACGATACATCAGAGCGAACAACATAATTATTATACAAGAGGCAAATAAGTAAAGTACCTATGAGCGAGTCCTCCAAGTGCATGTAGCAACTGTTGGAAAGTCCTGGAAAGCTAATAATTTGGCACCAGTCAAAGCCAGATTAAGGCTATGTGCACACGTGTGGATTTTTAGCGTTTTTGCCACTTTTTTTCGACGCAAAAATGTGGCAAAACCGCTAAAAATCCGTAACCCATTGAATTCAATGGCATTCTGCACATGCTGTGCTAATGCTGCATATTTTTCCGCCGCAGAATTGCATCGCGGAAAAATACGCAGCATGCTCATTCTTTGTGCGGAATCGCAGGAATTCCGCACACACAAGGAATGCATTATTTCGCATGTGCCTATGCCGACCATGCGCAATGTAAGCGGTAAATGTGAGGATGGTACCCAGGGTCTGGAGGAGAGGAGACTGTCCTCCAAGCCCTGGGTACCATATCCCTGTAAGAAATAGAATTAAAATAAAAAAATCGTGATATTCTCACCTTCCGGCGTCCCCCGCAGCCATCCCAGGCCTCAGCGATGCTCCCGGCAACTCCCGTTCCCAGTGATGCCTTGCGACAATGACCTGTGATTACGTAGCGGTCTTGCGTGATGCTACATCATCACAGGTCATTATCACAAGGCATCGCTGGGAACGGGACTCGCCAGGAACATCGTGAGGATCGTGAAGGCTGCTGGGGCCGCCGGAAGGTGAGAATATCACGATTTTTTATTTTTTTAATTATTTTTAACATTCTATCCTTTACTATTGATGCCACATAGGCAGCCTCAATAGTAAAAAGTTGGTCACACTTATCAAACACTATGTTTGACGAGTGTGACCAACCCGCCTGTTTTCCAAGCGATGCTACAGATCGCTTGGAAAACGCTAGAATTCTGCAAGCTAATTACGCTTTCCAAACGCTATTTTTTCACGGGAATTCCGCTGTGTATTTCCCGCGACAGGGAGTTGCAGGAATTCCGCACGTGTGCACATAGCCTAAAGGAATTCTACTGCATCAACCACTATGTGCACTTGGCTTCGGAGCAATTCTTTCTGGCATTTCTCATCACGTACATTCACATTACGGGTTGAAAATTAATTCCAACCTCATTAAAGGTCACGTAAAAAAAACCCCACTACCTTCAAATATAGTGGTAATCTACAAGAAAACAGAGGATCAATCGTTTTACTGACGCAGTTGGGAGGTGTAGCAATCGCTACTCATTATACAGTGAGTGCGCTGTAATCGCTCATGGCCACTCTTCTTGACTGCCTGCTCTGCAGCACATGTGTGGAGCACGCTGCATAGTGAGCACTAATACAGCTCCCTGACGTATGGAATAGATAGGCTGACTGGAGACTGGAGCTGAACCTTCTCACAGTATTCACTGCTCTGGTAAGCTGGCCTATTTGTAGATTATAGCTCTGCAGGTAAAAGATGTGTTTTGGAGGGGACAAGTGCCCTTTAAAGAGTTTTAGCAAAACACTCATGTGTCGGCTACAATATAATGGTAGACCTGAATTATACTATACTTCACTTGCCCCTCCACCATACGGAGGTTGGCATGATATAGGGGTGCTGTTTAAGTTGCAAAATGGTTTGTGATTCTCAAATATAATAAGGTTGTGACCAAGCAACTCAGAGTAAAACTTTTAGGGAGCAGTTAAACAGCCGTATAAATAAGCCCATTTTTGGACCACAATACTCAGACTGGCCGCGGCTCTCCTGACTCGAGCACGACAGCTGCATAAAAATATATTAAGCTGTCACACACTGATCAGGAGAAGCGCTGACCAGTCCATGCATAATTTATACGGCAGTCTGACTGCGCCTCAAGATTGAGCAATCCTCCAAATTTACATACCGCAAAGACCAAGACGAGTCATTTTGGCAAACTCAAATAATGTTGCAGACTGCTTAGTGGAAAATCCTGCCATTTAACACTTTTGTGCTAGGAAAGAAACCTTCCCATAATTAACGCAATTGCATTACTTTCAGCTGTAGTTGGGAAATCAATCGTGTCCAATAGCTAGTAACAGAAATTATATCATGAATGTGAGACGCTGTTTCTTTTTAGGCCCTCCTGTCCTCTGACTTTGACTGGTTATGCAGCACATACATGTAGAATATACAATTTGCTGTCAGCTTTCACTACGGTGCAGTGGGAGGACGGCAGCGGACACTACCAGTTTCTAATCTTCCATGTTAAATAGCTAGTTCATATGTAGATATGGTGCGTCAATTTTGCCTTGACCTATATGGCATGTATGCTATTTAGAAGCAAATAATTGAAAGACTTTCTTTGGACAACCTCTTTAACTGCCTCCAGAATTTACTTAAGTGTCATCACTGTGGACGGAAGAGTGACTGAAAGGAAACTGTAATTCTTGTTACATGGGAACAATACAGTTAGGTCCATATATATTTGGACAGAGACATTTTTCTAATTTTGGTTCTAAACATTACCACAATGAATTTTAAACAAAACAATTCAAATGCAGTTGAAGTTCAGACTTTCAGCTTTCATTTGAGGGTATCCACATTAAAATTGGATGAAGGGTTTAGGAGTTTTAGCTCCTTAACATGTGCCAACCTGTTTTAAAGGGACCAAAAGCAATTGGACAGATTAAATAAATGTAAATAAAATGATCATTTCTAGTACTTGGTTGAAAACCCTTTGTTGGCAATGACTGCCTGAAGTCTTGAACTCATGGACATCACCAGACGCTGTGTTTCCTCCTTTTTGATGCTCTTCCAGGCCTTCACTGAGGTGGTTTCTAGTTGCTGTTTGTTTGTGGGCCTGTCTGAAGTTTAGTCTTTAACAAGTGAAATGCATGCTCAATTGGGTTGAGATCAGGTGACTGACTTGGCCATTCAAGAATATTCCACTTCTTTGCTTTAGTAAACTCTTGGGTTGCTTTGGCTTTATGTTTTGGGTCATTGTCCATCTGTAGTATGAAACGACGACCAATCAGTTTGGCTGAATTTGGCTGGATCTGAGCACACAGTATGGCTCTGAATATCTCAGAATTAATTCGGCTGCTTCTGTCCTGTGTCATATCATCAATAAACACTAGTGACCCAGTGCCACAGGCAGCCATGCATGCCCAAGCCATCACACTGCCTCCACTGTGTTTTACAGATGATGTGGTATGCTTTGGATCATGAGCTGTACCATGCCTTCACCATACTTTTCTCTTTCCATCATTATGGTAGAGGTTGATCTTGGTTTCATCTGTCCAAAGAATGTTCTTCCAGAACTGTGCTGGCTTTTTTAGATGTTTTTTTTAGCAAAGTCCAGTCTAGCATTTTGATTCTTGATGCTTGAGTGGCTTGCACCGTGCAGTGAACCCTCTGTATTTACTTTCATGCAGCCTTCTTTATGGTAGATTTGGATATTGATACGCCTACCTCCTGGAGAGTGATGTTCACTTGGTTGGCTGTTGTGAAGGGGTTTCTCTTCTCCATGGAGATTATTCTGCGATCATCCACCACTGTTGTCTTCCGTGTGCGCCCAGGTCTTTTTGCATTGATGAGTTCACCAGTGCTTTCTTTCTTTCTCAGGATGTACCAAACTGCAGATTTTGCAACTCCTAATGTTGTAGCAATTTCTCGGATGGGTTTTTTCTGTTTTTGCAGCTTAAGGATGGCTTGTTTCACCTGCATGTTTCCTTCACAGCAAAACCTTCCAAATGCAAGTACCACACGTCAAATCAACTCCAGGACTTTTATCTGCTTAATTGAGAATGACATAATGAAGGGATTGCCCACACCTGTTCATGAAATAGCCTTGGGGTCAATTGTCCAATTACTTTTTTTCCCCTTTAAAAACAGGGTGGCACATGTTAAGGAGCTGAAACTCCTAAACCCCTCATCCATTTTTAATGTGGATACCCCCAAATGAAAGCTGAAAGTCTGAACTTCAACTGCATCTGAATTGTTTTGTTTAAAATTCATTGTGGTAATGTCTAGAACCAAAATAAAAAAATGTTGTCTCTGTCCAAATATACTCGTATATAGACCTAACTATTTCATGTGATAGACCACCCAGCCCTATGGTTGACACGTCATGTGTAACATTAAGCATTCAGGCCTGTACAGATAGGTGGGCGTAACAAAGAACAAGCAGTCATCAAGTCCCATAAAACATCACTTTTATTACATACCAGATATAAAAAGATGAACAACCAGGTACATTGGAAAAAAGGGAGACAATGCGTACACCTATGGAACACACATCAAAAGCCGGACTCACAACTCACCCATCCCCACTGCAGCAAATGATTATATATAGCCCATGTGAAAAGAATCATAGGAACTGCAAATAATAGCAGAGCAAGGGCTCACATAGCTCAGTTAATCACATGCGGTCCTCAAAAAGAGAAATTCCCCAAAACATATTACCCTAAGCTGCAGAAGCTTCTGCAGCTTTAGGCAATATGTTGTGGGGAATTTCTCTTTTTGAGGAGCGCATGTGATTAACTGAGCTATGTGAGCACTTGCTCCGCTATTATTTGCAGTTCCTATGAGTCTTTTCACATGGGTTATATATAATCATTCGCTGCAGTGGGGATGGGTGGGTTGTGAACCCGGCTTTTGAAGTGTGTTCCATAGGTGTACGCTTTGTCTCCCTTTTTTCCAACGTACCTGGTTGTTCATCTTTTTATATCTGGTATGTAATAAAAGTGATGTTTTATGGGACTTTATGACTGGTTGTTCTTTGATGTGCCTACATGTCTATTTGCAGTAGTCCTTAATGGTCCTAGCTATATACATACATGTGAGTGGTAGGTGATATTCTTCTACTGAGATATTGATTTTTTTCCTCTTACATGTAAAATGCGTGCTACAATTGTGTTATGCTATACTGTACAGATATGTGGCAGAAGAGTCAAGCATGGCAATGAGGCTACGGTCAGGAACTCTAAGGTTAAATATACTAAAAGGTTTATGGTTTTAGCATTTTCATAGCATTATTTTATTTTTTTCCTCTATTTACCATAAAAAAAAACCACAAAAACCCCTTATATAACTAAAACTGTCAGTAAGGGTATTAGTGCTGCCAGTTAGTCAGATCAAAATGTTAAAGTAGTTTAATATTTAACAAAAACAATGGCTTGGATAATAATAATAATAATAAAAAAAAAGTTTCATTTTTGTCATTATTATTTGTCATTATATAAAGCCAAAGCCTCTGGCTGTGATCTTTGGGTATACTTTAAGCAGAAATTGTAACAATATTCAGTTTAAGGGGAGGGATAATTTGACGTGTAGCCGACATGCACCATGTTTTAAAAATATGTACGATAGTTTGGACACCAAAGCTATGGGTTCACAGCAGGGATTTACTGTGAAAGGGTCCTAGGTTTAAGAACTTTGTTTAGGTCACATGTTGCAGTAATACTATCCAAAAAAATCTGCAAAATGTCCCTTTTATAAAAGTGCCCCTATATGTATTTTAGAATTGAGAAGGACAATGTAAAAAGTCTTGGAGCAGACTAGACTTTCAACAAGGTCCATAAGCATGACCGGTTGAAGAGGATCAGATTTCATTACTATAGGAATGGTTTACCACAATGTAAAAAACTGAAACCTTGTGTAGATTTTTCTTGAACTTGTAAGGACTTGTACAAATTAACGTATAGAGTTGCAGCACATGAATTTACTACAACATACTGCTGCATGGGAACGTACAGCAAAAATTACAGATTGGAGGACATAAGACCAGCAGTGGAGATCTCCTGTCATCTGTAGGTTTTACGTCCAAGAGAAGCTAGATGATAATCCACAGAAGTTCATTAATAGCAGGAAATAAACTGAATACTTTTTACATCACTGTAAGATGAGGATATGGTGTAAAATTATAAAACTCCCACATTTATTTAATGTTGCAGGTCCTTAAAATGCATAATTTCCAGGGCAGCACCAAGAATTACAGCAGTACGGACAGATCCCATTTTACTTGAAAATGCACTTTCTTCTTTGGACAGTCTCCATCCTAACCATACCATTTGGGTAGCTTTTGCACTGGAAGGAAAAAAAAACTAAGGAAACATTGACTGACCTAGTAAGAAGGTTTTGGACCCACTTTGCTTTAGCCTAATCATTGCTTTGCTGTGGCGCAATGTGGTTAGGAAAGAGCTGCATTAACACTTGACAGCGATGATGGCAGCAAATAAAAGAAAGAAAACAATGGGTAAAGGGACAAAGGCAATAAAGTAGTAATTATAATCACATGATTAGTGTTTTATATTCTAAAATGTCAAACTATATAGTGTTAAAAAGTCCAAGTTCACAGCTATAGGCCTACATAGTAAGCATACAAATGTAGGTGCTAGAGGGATAGCAGAGAGGAGGACTTCACTTTTGATAAACCACAGTATTCTGTGTAAACCGACTTTGCTGCTGTCCGTTACAGCCTCGTCTCTGATTTCATGATGTATGCCCTTTAGTCATGAAGAAGTGCTTCCGGCATCCGTAGATCCCTTGCCCCTCACAGCCCTCATTAATGGAAGACACTACTGGCTTGAAATAGTGTGAGAGAGTGTGGGAAGCTTGGTAGTGCCTGGGGATCCATGTTGCACACTGATCATTTTGAAGCTGCTCCTGCTGGTCTCGCCTCAGGAGATGATGGCATTAGAGCGCCGAATGCCCACTAGGTTATCAGCACTGATGGAACGTCGCATAGCGGCTTTAGAAAGGTCCTTGTACTTATCTTCACAGAGCCTGGAAATTGCCTGGGGAAAAAAGAAAAAAAAAACATTCGATGCATCAATATAAAGCACACACGGGAAAGAAAAGAGACCAAAGTATGGAGATCCAGCTCAACGAGATAGTGAAAAAATTGTTCTTTTATTCTCTTAAAATATTTCCAGTAGAGGATAAAAACATCAGCAAGAACAATTAAGTGGAAATGAGATATCAACGCGTTTCTGGTGAACCTGCACCCTTAATCATGATATCTAAACATTGACTTGCTCAACACTTATATGCTCAGATCTGGTTAGACACTCCGGTACGATGATTAATTAGCTGAGCAAATTGAAAACGTGAAAAACAAACAGATTAAAAAACCGGATTACTTACAGGTAATGCTCTTTTATAGCGTCCATGACAGCACCCACCGAGAGGGGATCCGCCCCTAGGAACAGGAAACCTACAGAGGTAAAAGGGGCAGTCCCCCTCGCTCCCTCAGATTACAGGGAACGAGAGGAACCGCCACACCAGCTTTAGTTAATTGCTCCGTAAGCCATTTGAAGTATCTACATATTTACATCTCCACCTATATACATATATCTTTATATATGACTAACCCGTCACCACTTGGAGTGAACCGCGTGCAAGTATAATCTAAGGGAGGGAAGTGAGTGGGTGCTGTCGTGGACTCTATAAAAGAACATTACCGGTAAGTAATCCAGTTTTTTCCTTCTTTTTTTCGCCCGCTTTGGTGAGTATCTCGTCAAGCACTGTGCCAAACAGGTACTCACCCTGGCATGGTATAGCGCAGAGTTTTGCTTTGGCCTGCGTGTCTCCTCTCAAGCTCTTTAGCCATAAGGCACTATGGGCTGCGGTGATTAATCCTGCTGATCTGACCGCTAGAAGCAGGGAATCAGCTGAAGCATCTGACAGGAAGGCTATTGCTCCTCTAATAAGAGGGATAGAAGCCCATAACTTGTCTTTAGACAATCCACCCTTAATGTTTTCTTCCAGCTGATCTAGCCACACTAGCATAGATCTTGCGGTGCAAGTGGCGGATATTGCTGGCCTAAAGGCCCCTGTGCATGACTCCGAGGACCTTTTAAGGAGTGTATCTGCCTTACGATTCAAGGGAACGGTTAGAGTTCCTGAATCCTCTTCGGGCAAGGAAGAACTATGTGAGGTTGATGCCAAACTTTTGAAGCGTGATCAAAGGTTCCTAAGGTGGATGCGGCTGTGGCAAGTTCAAGACTGCTGCATCCCTCTGCAAGACATCTTATAATTTGACTTTTCAGAGTCCATCAAATCTCTCTTCTGACCCATTTTGCCAAAAGGAAAGGAAGTTGCCTATTAATTAAGCACAACTTATAGGGTGTTCATGTCATTAGACCACACCCCTCCTCATTACAGAGATGCAAATCACCTGATTTACATAATTGGCAGTTGGCTTTCAAGCCTATACAGCTTGGAGTAGGAAAACATGTATAAAAAGAATGTGATCAAAATACTCATTTGCCTATTAATTCTGCACACAGTGTATTACCTGCTGGGCCTCTGTTTGCTGACCTTGCCAGAGCCAAGTGCCTGAAGCTCCTCCCTAATCATGAGCCTAATGTCCTCCGTTCTGACCAAGGACTTCTACTGCAGGGTATGCCCCATGCAGATCTGACAAAGCCTTTTGGGGTAACCGTCAGGAAGGAGCCGAGAACAGAGGGCACATTCATTATGCTTTGATTTCCTGGTCTTTTTAACCTGAAGTATACAGAAAGAAGGGGCCATCAGCTTAATAGGTGTGGTTGGTAACACTCACCCAGTGAAGACTTTCCTCAAGGTACCGGTTGCGGAGGCACAGCCTGAGACGTGGTATGACTTGCTTTCCTGTCTTTACCACTTCTGTCTGTGGAGCGTCCATTGCCACTTTTCCTGCCGCTATGCGGTAGCACCTCCACTTCATCATGTGGGTGCACTGCGGGGTCATCTGGGGACTACATCCCAGCACACTGGTGACCTACTGGCCGGCTCTTATGCGTTTCCACTTCCGGGTCAGGCCCTCCTCAGGTCTTCTGCGCGCGCCACCATACAGGACCTCCAGGGGAAGCAGGGCAGCCCACACCCTGCCTCCCCGTCAGTGACAGCCCGTCCAGCCATACCGCGCTCCCCGCGTGGGTCAGGGCGGCCTACCCCGGACCCAGAGGAGGGGGGAGCTGAGACACAGGCCTCCCTGACGCTGCTCCGGCGCTGGAGCCCCTGCTGTTTCCGCAGAGACCGCACAGGTGGCATCACAGCCCAGGTATCTTCTACACCCTTTTCTCTACAGAACAGGAAACCAACTGAGGGAGCCAGGCGGACCACCCCTTTTATCTCTGTAGGTTTCTTGTTCCTAGGGGCGGATCCCGTTTCGGTGGGTGCTGTTGCGGCAAAGAGAAAATAAGGACTTTGGCTTTGAGGACAATAACCAATATTATACAATACATATTACACAAAGCAGCACACAAGATTTCCAGAGAACATACAGTTAGGTCCATATATATTTGGACAGAGACAACATTTTTCTAATTTTGGTTCTAGACATTACCACAATTAATTTTAAACAAAACAATTCAGATGCAGTTGAAGTTCAGACTTTCAGCTTTCATTTGAGGGTATCCACATTAAAATTGGATGAAGGGTTTAGGAGTTTCAGCTCCTTAACATGTGCCACCCTGTTTTAAAGGGACCAAAAGTAATTGTACAGATTAAATAATTGTAAATAAAATGATCATTTCTAGTACTTGGTTGAAAACCCTTTGTTGGCAATGACTGCCTGAAGTCTTGAACTCATGGACATCACCAGACACTGTTTCCTCCTTTTTGATGCTCTGCCAGGCCTTCACTGCGGTGTGTTATGAATGAGTCACCGTAGGAGGCAAAAACAGAAATACTAGCTAAGTCCAGAAAACCAGAGAAGTTGGCAGCTATCGGATTCCAGACCCCTGAACCTATCAACAACAACTAGCAGTAGCCGTGGGGGGTTCCTACGGTGCCCTAGACCCCTCGATCACAGCCGGAGAACTAAATAGCCTAAAGACAGAAAGGGAAATCTAAACTGCCCCAGAGCAGACCCCAAAGCAATAGGCAACCCCCAACATATAATGACGGTGAAGCAAGATGAAAAAACACTCCCACAGATAGAAAGATAGGCTGAGCAAATGATGGGGCCCAAGCTAACTAAATAGGACAGGATAGAAAAGCTGCTGTCTGCAATCCGCCAAAATCCTATCAAAACAAGAGCCAACAGACTGATAGGGAAAAAAGCCCTGAAGACGCTAGGCTTCAAAAAGTACTCAGGTATTTTCTGAAGACACAGCAAAAAGGAATTCAGCTCACCCCAGCAGGGAATGGCAGAAATCCAGAAAAACAAGGAAAACCAAAACCAAAACACAAATGCAAAAAGCAGAGCAGGAAACTTAGCTTTTGAGGAGCAGGAATCAGACTGGTCTCCTAGAATCCCTCAGAGAGATCACCAGCAAGGCAGAAGGGCGTCGGCTGCCTTATATCCAGTCAGCAATTCCAGTCACCCAGTCATCATCATCCTGCTCAGGTGCTTGGTAATCAGCCTCACTACCTTCCTTCACCAGAAGAGGGAGTTCATCAGACCTCAATGATGAAGGGGAAAATGAACTCACAACAGCGGTGGTTTTCAGTTGCTGTTTACTTGTGGGCCTTTTTGTCTGAAGTTTAGTCTTTAACAAGTGAAATGCATGCTAAATTGGGTTGAGATCAAGTGACTGACTTGGCCATTCAAGAATATTCCACTTCTTTGCTTTAGTAAACTCTTGGGTTGCTTTGGCTTTATGTTTTGGGTCATTGTCCATCTGTAGTATGAAACGACGACCAGTTAGCAAACTGGTCTGCATTTGGCTGGATCTGAGCACACAGTATGGCTCTGAATACCTCAGAATTAATTCGGCTGCTTCTGTCCTGTGTCACATCATCAATAAACACTAGTGACCCAGTGCCACTGGCAGCCATGCATGCCCAAGCCAACACACTGCCTCCGGCGTGTTTTACAGATGATGTGGTATGCTTTGGATCATGAGCTGTACCAAACCTTGGCCATACTTTTCTCTTTCCATCATTCTGGTAGAGGTTGATTTTGGTTTCATCTGTCCAAAGAATGTTCTTCCAGAACTGTGCTGGCTTTTTTAGGTTTTTTTTTAGCAAAGTCCAGTCTAGCATTTTGATTCTTGATGCTTATGAGTGGCTTGCACCGTGCAGTGAACCCTCTGTATTTACTTTCATGTAGTCTTCTCTTTATGGTAGATTTGGATATTGATATGCCTACCTCCTGGAGAGTGTTGTTCATTTGGTTGGCCGTTGTGAAGGGGTTTCTCTTCACCATGGAGATTATTCTGCGATCATCCACCACTGTTGTCTTCCGTGGGCGCCCAGGTCTTTTTGCATTGATGAGTTCACCAGTGCTTTCTTTCTTTCTCAGGATGTAACAAACTGTAGATTTTGCCACTCCTAATGTTGTAGCAATTTCTCAGATTGTTTTTTTCTGTTTTTGCAGCTTAAGGATGGCTTGTTTCACCTGCATGGAGAGCTCCTTTGACTGCATGTTTCCTTCACAGCAAAACCTTCCAAATGCAAGTACCACACCTCAAATCAACTCCAGGCCTTTTATCTACTTAATTGAGAATGACATAACGAAGGGATTGCCCACACCTGTCCATGAAATAGCCTTGGAGTCAATTGTCCAATTACTTTTGGTCTGAACTTCAACTGCATCTGAATTGTTTTGTTTAAAATTCATTGTGGTAATCTCTAGAACCAAAATTAGAAAAATGTTGTCTCTGTCCAAATATATATGGACCTAACTGTAAATAGTTCAGACACAGAATCCAGCTATAAGCCGCAGCAAGAAATATATACAAAGTGAAAATGAGCTTATTTTGGATATTGCTGATGTTTTATCCTCTACTGGAAATATTTTAAGTGAATAAAATAAGAATTTTTGCACTCTCTCATTGAGCTGGCTCTCCATACTTTGATTGTTCCACGTCTGACAACGGTTCTGTGCTCCGTATACTAAGACTTGTGCTATGGTGAGCAGAATCTCTTGTTTCTACAAGAAAAGAGACCACCAGCAAAGCAGAGAAAGAGTCAACTTAATACAAGGAAAATATTGTGGCCCTACCTCTAGTTTTTGTGCTCTCTCTTTACTAAGTGGCTCCAGAAGAAAACTGAGATTGTTGTCATCCGCTAGAGAACGCAGATCAAAGTAGTATTTGGCATATACACTGGCGGGAACATTGATGTTGAACTGCAGCAGCTCCAGGAAGTGTCTCTCCATTTCATTCCTAAAATGAGAAAACAGTGTGTCAGTGTCCAAAATCATCAAGAAATGAGCAACAATTTGGCCAATATTGAGGTGTATGGCAAACCTAATCATATGACTGCAGCAGCAAAAAAGGCAAATGCAATTCTAGGATGTATTAACAGAAGCATACAGTCTAGATCATGTGAAGTCATTATTTCCCTCTACTCCTCTTTGGTCAGACCTCATCTGGAATATTGTGTCCAGTTTTGGGCACCACATTTTAATAAAGACATCAACAAAATGGCGCAAGTTCAGAAAAAGAGCAACCAGAATGGTGACCGGTCTGCAAACCCTGTCTTATGAGGAAAGGTTGCAGGATTTGGGATTGTTTAGTTTGCAAAAGCGAAGACTGAGAGGAGACTTAATAGCTGTCTACAAATATCTAAAGGGCTGTCACATTGTAGAAGGATCAACTTTATTCTCATTTGCACAAGGAAAGACTAGAAGCAATGGGAGGAGACACAGATTAGATATTAGAAAAAACTTTTTGACAGAGTGATCAATGAGTGGAACAGGCTGCCATGAGAAGTGGTGAGTTCTCCTTCAATGGAAGTCTTCAAACAGAGGCTGGACAGACATCTGACTGGGATGATTTAGCAAATCCTGCTTTGAGCAGGGGGTTGGACCAGATGGCCCAGGAGGTCCCTTCCAACTCTATTCCAACTCTACGATTCTATGACCAATATGGGAAAAAAAGATGAAAAGGTGGTTAGTCATTGCAATTACTGAAGAAACATTAGTACTCCTGTAGGACTTGCAGTCTCCTTGACCATAGTACTTCAACAAATCTCAAAATTCTCCACCTATAAACAGCAGTGCATTATTGGCACCCCTTCATTTTTTTCATAGACTGTACAATATCTTCAGAAATATAAGTGTACCAAAGTTATATCCTCAGGATTTTTTAATTAGTGGTCTAAAGTAATACAATAATAAAACATTGAAATTGCAACTAAAGTTGAAAGACAAAGAAGAAACAGAATAAACAGCATGTACAGCAATAAGGGAACCCCTAATTAATACTGGCTTGCACACCCTATGGCATTTGATGACAGCCTCCAAACGTTGCTTGTAGCCATCCATAAAGCTTCTTGCACTTCTCCGCTGGTATTTTCTCCCACTCTTGCTTTGCAGTTTGTTCAAGCTCTTGAATGTTTGCAGGATTCTTTTTCCCAATGGCAGATTTCAGCTCACCCCAAAGTCTTTCAATGGAATTGAGGTCAGGACTCATTGCTGGCCATCTTAAAAACAGTTCTTTTTTTCTTTTTTTAACCATTCCTGTGTACTTTTGGATGTGTGCGCTGATCGTTGTCTTGCTAGAGGACTCATGATCTTCAACGCGAACCAAGTTTTCTTACACTGGGTATGACATTTCACTCTAACTCTCTTGATAACTCTCTGATTTCATGATTCTTGTGATATGGTCAAGGTCTCCAGTACCGGTTGCAGCAAAGCAACCCCATAGCATTATGGATCCTCCACCATGATTAACTGTTGGTAGGGTGTTCTTTTTCTTACAAGCTTCATTGCACCATCTGTAAAACTGTTGCTTTGCATTGCCAAAAAGATCTATTTTTGTTTCATATATCCAATATCCACAGAACATTTTCCCAGAAGGATTGTGGTTAGTCAAGGTACTCTTTGGCAAGAATCAGTCATTCCTTTTTAGGCCTTTTCTTCAGCAATGGTGTCTTCCTAGGCCTTCGCCCATAAAGCTATGTTTGGCTTAGTGGTGTATGATATTTGTTGAAACCATAACCCAAGACTGTGCTAGGTTGGCCTTCAGTTTTTTGGATGTTTAATGTAGTGTTTTTTTCCCACAATTTGCACCAACCTTTGAAGACATCTCTTGTTAATTTTCCTCTTTCCCCTACATCCAGGCAGGTTCTTGACTGTTTCATGCTTGGCAAAATTCTTAACATTGCACACAGCTGAAACTGGGATACCAAGGTCTATGGAGAAGGCCTTATACCCTTGGAAGTCATGTGTTTGCTAATAGCAGTTCTGATGTCCTCAGACAGCTCCTTTGTCTTCACCATGGTGACAACAGAACAGGGCCTACTATGTGGCTTTTTAAAACACTGAAGTCATCATTCATTGGATAATTCATGTCACATGGGCACCGACAATCACAGGTGATTCTTATTTGTGTTTTACCAAAGGCGAGTCAAAATGTGTTTCCATACTATTTAATGTGAAGGGGAAGGGTTCCAATACCAGTGCCACAGCAAGCTTTAGGTTTTTCATTTTGTCCCTTTCATTGTTTTTTGTTTTAATTGTTTATCATTTGCTCCTTTTGCATTTAACACAAGTGCTCTATATGAAAAAAACTTTCACTTAATTTATCTTTTTCAGGAGATATCCCGTCACACTTCATAGGTGCCAATAACGATGAGCAGGACTATATCTTTGAGCTGCGGCCATGCCAAGCATTGAGGTTCAGTATCAGGCACAGCCACTACACGTTTCACCAAGCTGTGCAGAGCAGAGAATGAAGAAACAGCATTTGGTGGAGAATAACATGCAACCGCCACTTGATATTCATAGCCTACCGTTTGAGGATAGGTCATCAATATCAAAGTCCTACAAAAGTCCTACAAAAGCCCATTTAAAGTGGTATTACAGCTCTGCTCACTTCCACATCAAATGAAGATTGGGACAGCGACATAGATAACTGCTGGGATGCATACAAGATAATCAAAATATTGGTAGATGTGAGGTTCCTGGTTGCAACCACCCTGTGATGCAGGAGTGAGCAGAGCTGAATACCCCTTTAATACTGTACATCACTCTGCTCTCTTCTCAGGATATAGGTGTGCAGATTTATCAAGACAAGCATAGTGAATGAGTCTTCCCAAGTAACAAAGCTTCTTTCTGGTTACTTAAATCGCTGCACTGATGTCCATTCCAGCTTACACAAATATGGATGTTACCTTTGGGCTTGCTTAACCCCTACAGTTTGACATCACTTTTTCTGCAGTGTTGCCTTGTGGAGTACAGCACAGATCCTACAATCAGTGCTCTGTATATGGGGACAATACATGTGGCTGTGGAGATTCCTTCCAAAGAAGGTGAATGTACACCGGTGACTCGGTGACAGCACTGACCGCCTGTAAATGTCTGTTTCCCGCATTCATTGCAGAATGGCAGCTCCTGCCAATGTGTTCTTACAGGAAGGAGGTATGGGTCCTTCGCTCTTGTGTAGCAGTCTGTACTGGAGCAGATGAAAGGCATGGTAGTTGCTGTTTATTAGCTCTGATGAACGCCACAACATTTTCCTCAGATTGATAACAGGAAAGGGCTTTTTTTTATTACTACTAAAATACAGACGTATCAACAAAGGTGATGGGCATATCACCAAGGTAACAAATGGATCCGCACAGAGCCGAGGCTATTATCTCAGGGGAAAAGGGCTCTTGAAGCAATGTGGACTCATCGTATAATAAACGACCCTATGGAACAAGGAATTCCCCTGCCTGCCATCTTAACCAATGTATAAAGAAACTCCTCAAACATCAGGATCAGCAAACAACCATGTATCAATGGCACAAATGACAATTCTGCCTATGGCACTTTCGTTGCTGACCGCATATTCTGCATATGGGGGTTATAGACAGGAAAGTTATGGCAGAGTTCTGTGTAGAGGTGCAGGCCTGCTGTTTCCATTGTTCAGATTGTCTCCGTCTTGGTCATGCAATCTTATCTGTCCAATTCATTAGGACTGTAGCACGATAGCTGCTGCTCATGCACCTTGCTCCCCTGTACACGGGACAGTGCGCTTCTGTTTTTTTCTTTGTAAGTGAGGTCACAGACCTAGGTTTTCTCCAGATTCTGATTACATCTTGGAAAAGGGTGACAGACAATACTCAGCTGTTTCTACGTCCACCTTCTGGGATACATCGTGAATGGACTGTTCATTGGAATGAGATTCCCATCAGTGGTTTAATGTAGGGCTCATTGTTGTAGTAACACATCTTTCACAAACTAAGCAGGCAGAACGGATGACCACTACAGCAAGGTCAGTAAAAGTATTGGGGCCCAGTCACACGCAGCGAGATCGCTGATTTTGTGATGCCACAGCGATCGCGCCAGCGACATCGCTGTGTGTGACATGGATCAGCGACCGGCCCCCCTGCCGGGTATCGCTGATCGCGCTCAAACGTCCTGGGCCATTTTTTGATCGTTGGTCTCCCGCTGGCCAGCGCGCATCGCTGCGTGTGGCAGCGAGAGACCAGCTATCAGCGACGCTGGTTTCCAATGTAAACAGCGTGTAACTAAGTGTCGCGCGGCTCTTGGATACCCGCTGTTTACCTTGGAAACCAGCTTGCTCGCTGGTCCTGATCGCTGGTGGGTCTGTCTATGTGACAGCTCACCAGCGATCGCCTATGTCCCAGCGATCCCATCCACATCAGATTGTTGGTGGGATCGCTGGGACATTGATACGTGTAACAGGGCCTTTAAGTGCAGACAGCTCCACCATTGCAAAGAAGATGCACATCAGGCATCTGAGATTGGTAAAAGGGAGGGGTAACATTTGCATACACAGGGATCAATACTCACCAGCACTACAAGCACAGATGCAGTTTTGTAGTTCATCCAGTGTATGACCAACCTGTGCCTGGAATAGGCTTTTATCGCCTACATTTGTAAAACCCCCCTTTATATTTATAACACTATCCCAAGTAATGGAAATTTGTATAAAATCTTTGGGAATTTTTTTTAACTCTTCAACCTGTAGGTGATTGGCGAGTAGGGGAATGCAAAGGGCGAAAAGTCTAGTTTTTTTTGTAATTGGGTTTCATCAGAAATAGTGCACTGTTTTATTGCTGGCTGCAGAATGAGTTATCTATGCAGCGGTTAGTTACCGCATTGTGACAGTTGTAAAAATGCATATAAATCAATAATTTGTCAGATCTATGGTCACCCATCATCAGCAGGTGTAAATATGTCGGCAATCACCAAACTAAAATATAAAACACTGATCCACTGGGCGATTGGATCATTTGTGTGGGCATAAAAGTCACCGTCTGCAGCATTGTCCCATAAAAACAGGAGGTGCTGCCGATGGCATGATGTACGTACACAGAATACACTGCTCCCATCAGTAATTTGTGGGCTTGTGTGAAAAAGTCAGTAAATTAGTGCTGAACAACTTGTACAGTCATATGTAAAAGTTTGGGCACCCCTATTAATGTTAACCTTTTTTCTTTATAACAATTTTGGTTTTTGCAACAGCTATTTCAGTTTCATATATCTAATAACTGATGGACTCAGTTATATTTCTGGATTCAAATGAGGTTTATTGTACTAACAGAAAATGTGCAATCTGCATTTAACAAAATTTGACAGGTGCAAAAGTTTGGGCACCTCAACATAAAAGTGACATTAATATTTCGTAGATCTTTCTTTTGCAAAAATAACAGCCTCTGGTCGCTTCCTGTAGCTATTAATGAGTTCCTGGATCCTGGATGAAGGTATTTGTGACCATTCCTGTTTACAAAACAATTCCAGTTCAGTTAAGTTTGATGGTCGCCGAGCATGGACAGCCCGCTTCAAATCATCCCACAGATGTTCAATGATATTCAGGTCTGGGGACTGGGATGGCCATTCCAGAACATTGTAATTGTTCCTCTGCATGAATGCCTAAGTAGATTAGGAGCTGTGTTTTGGATCATTGTCTTGCTGAAATATCCATCCCCTGCGTAACTTCAACTTCATCACTGATTCTTGCACATTATTGTCAAGAATCTGCTGATACTGAGTTGAATCCATGCGACCCTCAACTTTAACAAGATTCCCGGTGCCGGCATTGGCCACACAGCCCCAAAGCATGATGGAACCTCCACCAAATTTTACTGTGGGTAGCAAGTGTTTTTCTTGGAATGCTGTGTTTTTTAGCCTTCATGCATAACGCCTTTTTGTATGACCAAACAACTCAATCTTTGTTTCATCAGTCCACAGGACCTTCTTCCAAAATGTAACTGGCTTGTCCAAATGTGCTTTTGCATACCTCAGGCGACTCTGTTTGTGGCGTGCTTGCAGAAACGGCTTCTTTCGCATCACTCTCCCATACAGCTTCTCCTTGTGCAAAGTGCGCTGTATTGTTGACCGATACACAGTGACACCATCTGCAGCAAGATGATGCTGCAGGTCTTTGGAGGTGGTCTGTGGATTGTCCTTGACTGTTCTCACTATTCTTCTTCTCTGCCTTTCTGATATTTTTCTTGGCCTGCCACTTCTGGGCTTAACAAGAACTGTACCTGTATTCTTCCATTTCCTTACTATGTTCCTCACAGTGGAAACTGACAGGTTAAATCTCTGAGACAACTTTTTGTATCCTTCCCCTGAAAAGCTGTGTTGAATAATCTTTGTTTTCCGATCATTTGAGAGTTGTTTTGAGGAGCCCATGATGCCACTCTTCATAGGAGAATCAAATAGGAGAACTACTTGCAAGTGGCCACCTTAAATACCTTTTCTCATGATTTGATACACTTGGCTATGAAGTTCAAAGCTCAATGAGGTTACAAAACCAATTTAGTGCTTCAGGAAGTCAGTAAAAAGTAGTTAGGAGTGTTTAAATCAAGAAAATGATAAGAGTGCCCATACTTTTGCACCGGTCAAATTGTTTAAATGCAGATTGCACATTTTCTGGTACTACAATAAACCTCATTTGAATCCAGAAATATAACTGAGTCCATCAGTTATTAGATACATGAAACTGAAATAGCTGTTGCAAAAACCAAAATTGTTATAAAGAAAAAAGGTTAACATTAATAGGGGTACCCAAACTTTAACATATGACTGTATATAATTGATGACTTTTATCTAAATCTGCCCATCCAAAGCCATCTCATCTCTTATCTTTTTCTGAGATCTTCTGTGCTGATTTAGGATCGGCAATTACATCAAAGGGGAGCTGAACTTTGTGGTCATAAAAACAGTTGCAAACTTGTGAGAACTGGCACCGTTCTGCTATTGGGCTGCTGCGCTCTTAATTCCTCTTACGAATGTCAAATAGACGAAGTGAGTCCAGCAGCCCAATAGCGGCTGCTAACTGGCTGTTATCACACGTGAGCCCTGCAATCAGGGCTGTGGAGTCAAGAGTTGGAATCTGTGTCAGTGTTGGTATAAAATGCACCGACAGGATGTGCTGTGTTTTCCTAAGAATTTGGGAAAGTTATGAAATGTCCTATAAAATGTTCTGTTCTTAATCTAAGGATCTCTGTTTTTAGTGGAGATGAATCTGTACTGCACTTTATATACATGCTCAATAGTGAAGTGCCTTCTCCAGATCAGAGGAAAAAGGCACTGGGAAGGAATGCCTGCACTCATCTCAGAACTGCTAAACTGAACATGAAAAAATGATTAAGGAAAGTAAATAGCGTGATTATTGTATCATAATGGTGATGAAAAGCCTGATTTTACCATTTTACTCTAGTATATTTATCTCTTAAACAAGAGCCATGTATGGGGGAGTCGGGGGTCAGGATTTGGAGTCAGGGAAATTGAGGAGTCAGAGTGGGAAGTTTTTGCTTACCGACTCCACAGCTTTCATATCATCATTAGAAACGCAACGCCGACATCACTGGAAAAGTCCGGATGCGAGAGCGGAGGTTTTTTTTTATTTTTTAAACAAAAAGGGACTATATAAGAGAGTGAATGTCCCCAGAATTATGCCCAATGGTTCCCAAATCATCTAATATATAAAGCTCAATGTGGATGTGTGTATGTATGTTCGGGATTGGCATCCGCACAGTCGCAGCTACAGCCACAAAATTTGGCATAGTCACACATCTGGACCACGAGAGCGTCATAGGCTATGTTGTGAGGTGAAATTTTAAACCCGCGCATTCCAATTCACCAAACAATTTTGCCCCTATCTACATAATGGGGAAAAAGTGTATGTATTGGCATCTGCACCGTCGTAGCTACAGCCACAAAATTTTGCACAGTCATACATCTGGACCCTGAGAACGTCATAGGCTATGCTGTGAGGCGAAATTTTAACCCCGCGCGTTCCAATTCACCAAACAATTTTGCCCCTATCTACATAATGGGGAAAAAAGTGAAAGGAAATGTGTTGGAGGCAAATTGACAGCTGCCAGATGTGAACAAGGGGGACTGAAAGAATGAGAGCGATGGCGCCAAAGAGTATATACCGTACAGGTGGGGCCCTGACATGAAATATCCCCGTGTGTGGTATGTACACATACACAAAATGCACCACACACTACCACGTGCTTCAACACATATACCACCCTCAGCACACATTTCACCACACATACACCAACCTCGCCACATAAAAGTCGAAACACAAAAGTCGCCACTCAAAACTTGCCACGCTGTCCCAGAGCTGTTTACAAGATGAAAAATGAGCTGTGATTGGTTGCTATCAGCAACAGTTTTCTTTGTAGACAGTTGTGGTAACTGAGGCCTATGATTCTTATTATTTCTATGGTGTTATCGTCCTTCTGTAAAGCTGGAAATAACATATTACCGTGCCAACACAGACCACCCTCTGACACAGACTACAGGGGGAGCCCAGTATCACACAGGATAGGATTAGATACACGGCTCAGCAGTCAGTATCACACAGAATAGGATTAGATACACAGCTCAGCAGTCAGTATCACACAGGATAGGAATAGATACACGGCTCAGCAGTCAGTATCACACAGGATAGGAATAGATACACGGCTCAGCACACAGTATCACACAGAATAGTATTAGATACATGGCTCAGCAGACAGTATCACACAGAATCGGATTAGATACACGGCTCAGCAGTCAGTATCACACAGGATAGGATTAGATGCATGGTTTTTATGTGCAATATAATCATTATAATTTGTTATAACTAACCACAGTTGGTTACTATGCCCAGGCAACGCCGGGCTCTTCAGCTAGTTTACTATAAGGCTACGTGCACACATATGCAGAAAATTTCTGCATAAAAACCGGACTCCTTCTCAGAAAATGCGCGTTTTTGCCGCGATTTTTTCCGTGCATCCCCAGACACATAGAAAATAGCTAGAAATGCGGAATTTTCCGCAAACTTAATGAGCATGCTGCGTTTTTTTCGCGGAAAAAAACGCATCAATATGCACAAAAAGTGCAAAATGCATTAAAATGAATGGGAAGCTTCTTTTAAGCGGATTTTTTGGTAAATCCGCAGGAAAAACGCGAAAAAAACCGCTGTGTGTGAACACAGCCTAAAGGATAAGAAAATTGTATTTCTCTTAAAAAAAACAAAACAAAACGGTCATATTTGGCATAAAAGTGTCCTGCACACTAAACACTACCGCACAATGAAATACCTGCAAGGGTGCGGCTCTTTTCAAATGTTTAGTTGGAGACTAGGTCACAGCTAAAATTAATTTCCTCTGTGTGTAGCACAGGCCTATAGAATTCTAAATCAGACCAGAATAATCTGATTGCTGCCCTAAGGAAATCACTTTTCCGCTTTTGTTCCAGTTGTCTTGATATATTTTAAATGCATACAAACATAATGCTTCAAGGACCAAGACTGAATTACTAAGGGGCTAAAAATGCTACCTACATAATTAAGGTACAAACCCATAATTGTGGATGTTAATGGGTAAATCGAATAATTATGGAGGCAGAGAATAAAGGGAGAAGACCTGGAAAAGACCCCTTTTATCACAGACACAAAAGCTTGGGATTATTAACAGACACAAAGGCTTGGGATTATTAGAAGTCATCTGCTGCGGTAAACAGAGCCGCACACTTCATTCTTCTCACAATAAACCCAATGAAATTTACACCACATGTCATTTTCTAGCTTTACATGACATCCACCATTGGTGCTCCGAACAGGCAATGCTTAATATGGAATTGTGAGCACCTCCACAATTCACAAATACGGTACCTCTCTCTAGTTAAGAAAATTAGGAGCGAGTTTAAGGACGTACAATGTGAGAGGTTCCTCTAATGTTACTGGCAGCAAGAAATGTCCTCTACCACGCGGAATCCCCTCTTATATTGGTGGAAAGTGTTCCGTACTGAATCCTAAATACAGGACTGATTAGATTTCACTGTGAATTGCCCATTAGTGTGTATGGCGCTGTTGGCATGTAACTTTACCCCCTTGGCATCACAGCCCTTTTGGCCTCTAGAGCAGACCATTTCCTCACTTCACCATTGTCATGCTCCAGGAGCCAGACTCTGGTGATTTTTCCAGTGATCGTCATATGAGAGCTGCTTTGTTTCAGGATGATTCCTGTTTGACAGTGACATCTTTTGGGGTACATATAACTTACATTTTTATTAACTCTTTATGGGAAAGAATATGAACAAAATTCTGCCAGTGTTTTTTTTAAGTATTAAATGTTATTCTATTCATCATGATGCACCAATAGTTTTTTTCCGTGGGTCAGCATGACAACAGCAATACAAAATGTCTAGAGTTTCACGTTTCATTCTATTTACACAATAAATCGGTAAAGATAAAATTGTTGCCCGCTCACCTTCAGCGGTTCATGGAATGGAACATGGCTATGCGTCCTGACCGGAGGTACGAGTAGTTCAAATAAAGAAGGAAAATCCAGCTCCAATAAAAGCATTTATTCATATCAATTTTTGTAAAAAAAAAAAAAAAAGACTTTCATAAAAAAAGAGATTCATCCGATGGGGGTAGGGTACAAGAGGAAAATTCCATCAGATGAGGGACATCAAGTCACGTGTTTCGAATGCAGCTTAGGTGTCCTGTACCAAAGCTTGATAAATCATTTTTTTTTAAAAATTTGATATGAATAAATGAAATTCTTTTATTGGAGCTGGATTTTCCTTCTTTGAACTAAACAATAAATCCTTTGTTTTTGCATTACCATATGCTGCAAGTCACAAGTCTGACAATTTGTAGTAAGCGGAGCTCATTTTTTGGCGGAACATGCTGTAGTTTTTATTAGTGACATTTTGCGGTACATGACATTATGATGACTTTATTAACTCCCTGGGTGTTAATCTCACACTTTGGGCATTAAAGGCAATGCACACTTTGTATCTACTATGAGTTTATAGCAATCTTGCATTATATGTGCGGCACAATGTGGTCATTATACATCTCACTACTCTGTTTGATAAACAGTATTTCACACTTAATAGGGTTATAGATTGCAGTGTGTACTTACTTTTGCCTCATATGCACTAGCTTCTATTATGTGGTATTTAGCCCACAGTGTGAGGGTGAGAAATCTCATCTTCTGTCACTTTTGGCTGCTACGTAATTACCACTCATTTTGTGGTATTTTTTAGGCTGATATCACCCACAATTATGTATGTTGTCTTATTTGGTTCATTTTATCTTTTGATTCAATAAAGCTACCATTTTAATATATTGGCAGTCATTAATAGGTTGGTATTTGTATGCGGTTTATGACTGCAAATCCCTTTTACATTGTAGGTTTTAAAACAGAGAAGCAAAATAAATTGCCTCACAGCATCGATCTCAGCCAAGGGGGGACATTGGAGCCCTCAAACCTTGGATCCCCTGATGAACCCTTGCATCTCCTAAGTGGAGCAATCTCCCTCTAAGGGAAACAGATTCCTCAGATCTGAGGGGACACTAAGCCCCTTCTCGGGGAGGGCCCATTCCTGCATAACCAAGTTTCGGATGTTTTCGTGAATGGGAAATCCCTTTTGGTCTTTGGGCTTCAGTCCCCCAAACATTTCATCCTGAATAGAGCATTCCACTTCCGCCTCTTTCAATCCCATAGTGCCCCTTACCATACTAACTAAACCCCTCATGTCCTCAGACGAGAAGTAGTATTTTTTTTTATCGGGTTTGGGGGCGGAAGTGGCATTCTCATTTTCCCATGCATCCTCTGAGTTAGAGGTATCGATTTCGCCCGAGTCCAATTCCACAGGGGCCGCTTTCCTTTTCCTAGCAGGAGGGGGCTGTGGCATCGGGGTCTGGGCAACAGTCATTATAGAAGTTTGAACTTCTTGTTTGATGAGGGTTTTTATACTGTCCAGTAGGGAGGGCTGCTCTGCATGTATTACGTCATCCATGCAGGGCTGACATAGCTTCTACCTATATGCCAAAGGAAGTTTGGTACCGCACATACACTTGCGGCTCGGTTTCTTTATAGGGTCAGGGGCCTTGTCTCCCTAAAGCAGAGAGAGAAGGCATATTAAGTCACCTCAGAGACCACTCGGAATAAAAGGGGGGATCCACCCCGCTACTTACAGAAGAAGGATGAACACTGGGCTCTGCTGAAGCAGATCGTGAAGGCTTATCGCCATCCATGGTCAGTCTGTCGCAGTCAGTACAGAAATGGCCTTACCTGGATGCACCCAGACCAGGGTTTTAATAGCCGAGGTCCACCAGCGTGTTCCGTGCTCCTCCTCCCCTGGTCCACTGGTGGGGGTCATTGTAATCACCCCTCCTCGTAGCTGATTCTGCAGCGGCCGTCCCCCCACCCCGTTTGGGATTGCTAGCTCCACCCCCTTGTCACGGTCCAGCCTCTTGCTTAGCGGCCAGTCGGTGTGACGCTGGGGGTCGGTAGAGCCACTGACGGGGGCCAGAGACGCTATCGGCGGCCCAGTAATATTGGCCGCATAAGTGTTCCAGCCGGGAACGCAGTATGGAGGCAAAGCCGGAAGTTCAGCGCTGGTCCCTCCGTCACTTCCAGTGCGTGCGCCTGCCGCATGGGGAGGAGGACGCTGGGGAGCTCACAGAGGACCCCGGCCGCACATCACCGCCTCGCTTTACCCCGCAAAGGGGCACAGGAAAGGCGGACAGGGGTCCTGAGTCCAGCTGAGGCGGAGATGGGAGCAGCCATTACGTGGAGAGCGGAGCCCCTGACCGTCAGCCGCCCGGCTTCAGGTAACCAACATAGTGCCTCCTGTTGCCGGTTACGGCAGCACTATCTAACCTTTTCATGCCCCATGGGGACAGGAAAAACACTGGAGGTAGCAGGAAGGGGAGGGTTATTTAGCCTCTTGTGCATTTCCTGTCCCCATTAGGGCAGGGAGACATCCTTCGATATGGCTGTCGTGGAAGGTGACTAGAGAAAAGTGCAATAACGCGCGATCAAAAAGACGGATATAAATAAACATGGCACCGCTGAAAACGTCATCTTGTCCCGCAAAAAACGGGCCGCCACACAGTCATCAGTGAAAGAATAAAAGTTATAGCTCGCAGAATAAAGCAATACAAAAATTTTTATTTTTTATATAAAATTGTTTTCATTGCATAAAACCGCCAAAACATAAAAAAAAGACAAGTGAGGTATCGCTGTAATCGTACTAATATGAAGAATAAAACAGCTTTTCAATTTTACCACACGCGGAATGGTGTAAACGCACCCCCCCAAAAAGAAATTCATGAAATGCTGGTTTTTGTTCATTCGGCATACCAAAAATTGGAATAAAAAGAGATCAAAAACTGTCACATACCCGAAAATGGTACCAATAAAAAAGTCAACTCGTCCCGCAAAAAATAAGACCTCTCATGACTCGGTGATGCAAAAACTATTTTTACAATAAAAAGCGTCTTTTAGCGTATGATAGCTGCCAAACAAATACCCGCCATAAATAGTAAATCAAACCCCCCTTTATCACCCCCTTAGTTAGGGAAAAATAATAAAATAAAAAAAAAAAAATGTATTTATTTTCATTTCCCCATTAGGGATAGGGGTGTGTTGGGGTTAGGGTTGGTGTTAGAATTGGGGGATTTCCACTGTTTAGGCACATAAGGCGCTCTCCAAACGCAACATGGCGTCAGATCTCAATTCCAGCCAATTCTGCGTTGAAAAAGTCAAACGGCGCTCCTTCCCTTCCAAGCTCTGCCATGCACCCAAACAGTGGTTTACCACCAAATATGGGGTATCAGCCTACTCAGGACAAATTGCAAAACAACTTTTGGGGTCCAATTTCTCCTGTTACCCTTGGGAAAATAAAAAAAATTGTGGACTAAAAACATGTTTGTGGAAAAAATGATTTTTTTTATTTTCATGCCCGGTCGTTAAACTTTTTTTAAGCCCTTGGGGGTTCAAAGTGCTCACCACACCTAGATAACTTCCTTGGGGGGGTCTAGTTTCCAAAATGGTGTCATTTGTGGGGGTTTCCACTGTTTTGGCACATCATGGGCTTTCCAAACGCGACATGGCATCCGATCTCAATTCCAGCCATAAAAGTCAAATGGCGCTGCTTCTCTTCCGAGCTCTGCCATGCGCCCAAGTTACCCTTGGAAAAATAAAAATTGTGGTTGAAAAGATCATTTTTGTGGAAAAAAATATGATTTTTTAATTGTACGGCTGTACGTTATAAACTTCTGTGAAGCCCTTGGGGGTTCAAAGTGCTCACCACACATTTAGATAAGTACATTGGGGGTCTGGTTTCCAAAATGGGGTCACGTGTGGGGGGTTTCCACTGTTTAGGCACATCATGGCGTCCGATCTGAATTCCAGCCAATTTTTCATTGAAATAGTCAAATGGCGCTCCTTTCCTTCTGAGCTCTGCCATGCGCCGAAACAGTGGTTCCCCCCACATATCAGGTATCAGCGTACTCAGGACAAATTGCACAATAACTTTTGCATCCAATTTCTCCTGTTACCCTTGGTAAAATAAAAAAAATTGGACCTGAATTAATTTTTTTGTGAAAAAAAGTTAAATGTTCATTTTTTTTTTTAAACATTCAAAAAATTCCTGTGATGCGCCTGAAGGGTTAATAAACTTCTTGAATGTGGTTTTGAGCACCTTGTGGGGGGTCCAGTTTTTAGAATTGTATCACTTTTGGGTATTTTCTATCATATAGAAATATATATATATATATATATATATATATATATATATATATATATATAAAATGATATTTTCTATCATATAGAATCCATATCTAGTTTCTAAAAGATTTAAATAAACTGGAGAAGTGGGCAGCAACTAACAGAATGGTTTTTAACAGGGAGAAATGCAAAGTACTACATCTGGGCAATAAAAATGAAAAAAGCATATATAGAATGGGAGGAATAGGGCTAAGTGACAGCACATGTGAAAAAGACTTGGGTATACTAATAGATCGCAGACTGAATATGAGTCAACAGTGTGATGCAGCAGCAAAAAAGGCAAATGCAATTCTAGGATGTATTAACAGAAGCATACAGTCTAGATCATGTGAAGTAATTATTTCCCTCTACTCCTCTTTGGTCAGACCTCATCTGGAATATTGTGTCCAATTTTGGGCACCACATTTTAAAAAAGACATCAACAAACTGGAGCAAGTTCAGAAAAGAGCGACCAGAATGGTGACCGGTCTGCAAACCCTGTCTTATGAGGAAAGGTTGCAGGATTTGGGAATGTTTAGTTTGCAAAAGAGAAGACTGAGAGGAGACTTAATAGCTGTCTACAAATATCTAAAGGGCTGTCACATTGTAGAAGGATCAACTTTATTCTCATTTGCAAAAGGAAAGACTAGAAGCAATGGGATGAAGCTGAATGGGAGGAGACACAGATTAGATATTAGAAAAAACTTTTTGACAGTTAGAGTGATCAATGAGTGGAACAGGCTGCCACGAGAAGTGGTGAGTTCTCCTTCAATGGAAGTCTTCAAACAGAGGCTGGACAGACATCTAACTGGGATGATTTAGCGAATCCTGCTTTGAGCAGGGGGTTGGACCAGATGGCCCAGGAGGTCCCTTCCAACTCTACGATTCTATGATTCTATGATAGACCCCTCAAAGTGACTTCAAATGTGATGTGGTCCGTAAAAATAAAACGGTGTTGCAAAAATGAGAAAATCGCTGGTTAGCTTTTAACCCTTATAACTTCCTAATAAAAAAAAAATTTTGGTACCAAAATTGTGCTGATGTAAAGTAAACATATGGGAAATGTTATTTATTAAGTTTTTTGTGTGCCATATCTCTGTTATTTAAGGGCATAAAAATTCAAAGTTGGAAAATTGCGAAATTTTCGCCAAATTTCCATTTTTTTCACAAATAAACGCAAGTTATATCAGTGAAATTTTACCACTAACATGAAGTACAATATGTCACGAGAAAACAATGTCAGAATCACTGGGATCCATGGAAGCGTTTCAGAGTTATTACCTCATAAAGGGACAGTGGTCAGAATTGTAAAAATTGGCCGGGTCATGAATGTGCAAACCACCTTTGGGGGTAAAGGGGTTAATCCTATGGTTGTCTGAACTACAGCTAGAGGTGGTCTTAATCTTCAGACGAACAGGACTTACTGTTTAGGCTATTTATACATCTGCCAAAGTCCTTTTTTGATACATCACTGAGGATAAAATCCAACTATTAATATGACTGCACAATTTTGCTATTTTTGCTACATCCCGTTTAGATGACCTATAGCCAGGGCTGTGGAGTCGGTGCTCATTTTGGTGGAGTCGGTATAAAATGGACCGACTCTGACTCCTAAAATATATAATAAATTGGGTACAGTAGTTCAATGCACAATGTGCTGAATATTTTTTCATAGGAATTTAGGAAAGTTATGAAATGTCCTATAAACGGCTGATCTATTCCTGATCTAAGGCTACATTCACACAAGAACAGGTTCTTGCTATTGTAACAGACAATGCTTCAAACATGATAAGTACAATTACACTGATGAATGAGAGTAAAGAACAACAGCTAGAAGAAAAGTCTTAGTTACTCACCGGTTAACGGTGTTTTTCGGAGTCCATGACAGCACCACCTGAGAGAGGGGATCCGCCCTTCAGGAACAGGAAACCTACAGATACAAAAGGGCGGCACCTCTCCCACGCATCAGTTGGATTACAGAGCACAAGAGGACCACAATGGTTAATGGCAAAATTTATATACAGTACTTTTACACAACTATTCCTTACCAGTGTACATACAAGAGGAAGAAGTGCACACCCAAATTTAAACTAAAGGGAGGGAATATACGGGTGCTGTCATGGACTCCGAAAAACACCGTTAACCGGTGAGTAACTAAGACTTTATCGGTCGTCCATGACAGCACCACCTGAGAGAATTACAGAGAGTAAAACTATTTAGGGAGGGACTACAGCCTGCAGTACCCTTATACCAAAAGAGAGGTCTGTGGAAGCACCCAAGTCTAGCCTATAATGATTATAAAAGGTGCTCGGTGAGGACCAAGTAGCCGCCTTACATATCTGGTCAATGGAGACTTCTGATCTCTCGGCCCACGAGGACGCCATGGCTCTGGTGGAATGCGCCCTCACTTTTGCAGGTGCCGGTCTTCCCTTTGAGGTGTATGCAATTGAAATAGCCTCTCTAATCCACCTAGCTAGTGTATTTTTTGACACTCTACAGCCTTTCCTGGGACCTTGATGGGAGATAAATAGGGCATTCTCTTTTTTCCAGGGGTCAGTAACCGCTAGATATTCTTTAAGGCATTCTCTAACATCTAAGGTGTGTAATTTCTCTTCCTTCTCATTAGCTGGATTAGGGAGGAAGGATGGAAGGACTATTTCCTGTGTTCTATGAAAGCTAGAAACTACCTTCGGTAAGTACGCCGGGTCAGGTCTGAGTATTACCCTATCGTCCTTAAACTGTAAATAAGGAGGACGCCTAGATAATGCCTGGATGTCGCTTACTCTACGAGCTGAGGTTAGAGCTACCAGGAAGGCTACCTTGAGGGACAGGTTTTTTATAGAGGCTGATGAGATGGGTTCGAATGGAGCTTCTGTCATGGCTGTAAGGACTAGGTTCAGGTCCCATGGCATGAATCTATCCTTCACCACTGGCCTGGATCTACCTGCTGCCTTGATGAATCTACTGATCCAGTAATTACCCGCGATGTTGCAGCTAAAGAGGGCCCCCAAGGCTGAAACTTGTACTTTGAGGGTACTAGTGGAGAGCCCCATTTCTAGACCTTTCTGAAGAAATTCTAAGATTTGATTTATAGGAGCCGAACCCCCAGCGACTACTCTAGAGTTCTTTAGGAATCTCTTCCAAATTCTGACATAGATCTTGGTAGTAGTGATCTTTCTACTTTTAAGTAGAGTGTCAACCAGGTCTGGGGAGAAGCCTTTATCTTTCAGCAGTGCCCGTTCAAACTCCACGCCGTCAGATGTAGGCCAGCCACCTGAGGATGAAAGACTGGGCCCTGGGATAGGAGATCCGGGATCTCCGGCAGGACCCAAGGATCGGACACTGACATGGTCCTGAGGCATGAGAACCAAGCCCTCCTGGGCCAAAACGGAGCGATCACTATAACTTTCGCTCTGTCTCTCCTGATTTTCCTCACCACTAGAGGTAATAGCGATAGGGGAGGGAAGGCATAGGATAGCCCGAAATCCCACTTTATCAGCAAGGAGTCTACCGCTAGGGGGTCTTCTCTGGGATTTAGTGAGCAAAACTGTCTTACTTTCCTGTTTTCTTTGGTGGCGAAGAGATCTATCTCTGGCAGTCCCCACTTCTGTACAATCAGGTCGAAGATAGAGTTTTTTAGGGACCATTCTCCTTGCCTTAAGAGATTGCGGCTCAGGAAATCTGCCGTGGTGTTTTCTTTCCCCTTTATATGTAGAGCTGTTAATGATAGGAAATGCTGCTCTGCTAGCTGGAACAGCCGTTCTGCTACATTCATCAGGGATTTGGAACGGGTCCCGCCTTGGTGGTTGATATACGCTACGGTGACCAGATTGTCGGAGAACACTCGCACATGATGGCCCTGTAGATACACAAGCAGTTCTTTAGCCGCCAGCTCTACTGCTGTCAATTCTTTCAAGTTGGATGACATCTCTATCTGATGATGCTCCCATAGGCCCTGGACCAGAATTTCCCCCATATGAGCCCCCCAACCGGAAGGGCTAGCATCCGTGGTGATTATGCGGGATATGTCATATTCCCAGGGAACCCCTCTGGACAAATTATTCTCATCTAGCCACCATTCTAGGGACTCCCTTGTGTTTCGGGACAAGGTTAGCTGGCCCTCTAAGTAACCCCCAAGCATTTTTTGATGCCTTAAGACCTCGCCCTGTAGAGTTCTTGAATGAAACTGGGCCCACTGGACCGCCGGGATACAGGAGGAAAGTGAACCTAGAAGGGACATGGCTTTCCTGAGGGACATGGTCGGGTTATTGGAAGCGTTCAGGACCTGATAGTGTAGGCGAACCAGCTTCTCTGGGGGCAGACGGCATTCCTGTTTTACGGAATCTAGGATGAGGCCCAAGAATTGTTGGATTCTCATCGGCTGTAACCGAGATTTTTTAATGTTAAGCAGCCATCCTAACCGTTCTAGGGCAGACCTTGCCCTTTGTAGCTGTTGCAAACAATGGTTAGCCGTTTTCCCTACAATCAAGAAGTCATCTAAGTAGGGAACTACTAAAATGTCTAATTCACGTAGATGGGCCATAACTTCCGCTACTACTTTAGTAAACACACGGGGAGCGACTGCCACCCCAAAGGGAAGGGCCGCATACTGGAAATGTTGAACTGACCCATCTAACTGCACTGCCACTCTGAGAAAACTCTGATGATCTGCATGAATGGGTATATGGTAGTAGGCATCTTTCAAATCTAACACCACCATGAAGCAGTTTTGAAACAGTAATTTTATTGTTGAATTAATTGTTTCCATCTTAAATGGGCATGTGACCAGGAATTCATTGAGGGATTTAAGATTTATTATGGTCCTAAAGGAACTGTCTGGTTTGCGGACTAGGAACAAAGGGGAGTAGAAACCTTTCCCCCTTTCTTCCTCTGGAACTTTAGTTAGGACCTTTTTATGGCAAAGATCCCGAACTTCAGCTTCCAGGGCAGACTGTTCTGAAGAGGATGACCTAAGAGGAGTGACCTTAAAACGATCTTGGGGAACCCGGGAGAATTCTAGTCGTAGGCCCGCAGCTACCACCCCCAGCATCCAGTTGCTATTAGAGATTAATGTCCAGGCCGGGTAGAAGGCAGCTAGTCTCCCCCCTACCGGAGCAACTAGTCATTGGGGCGGCTTTTTAGTGTCCCGTGCTGGACCTTCCTGGCGCCCCCCTCCTCCAAACATGAATCCAGTACCTCTCCTTCTTTTGTCATCCCATCTGCCCTGATCCCTGGACGGCCTCCTATGGAAATATCCTTTCCTGGTAAAGGGGCGTCTAAAAGAGGGGTTCGGCAGACTGGGGAACTTCTTTTTATCGTCCCCGGCCTTCTCTAAAAGTTCATCCAGGACGGGCCCAAACAGGTATTCACCCTCACAAGGAATGGAACAGAGTCGAGATCTGGCCTGGATGTCTCCTGGCCAGCATTTTAACCAGAGAGCCCTTCGAGCTGCGTTGGATAAACCTGCGGTTCTAGCCGCCATCCTCGCAGAATCTGCTGACGCATCAGCCAGAAAAGCAGCAGCACTTTGGATAACTGGTAAAGCTTTTCGAATGTATGCTCTTGAGGTTCCATCCTTCAATTGGGAATCCAGCTGATCCAGCCAGACCATCAAGGATCTGGCCGTACATGTGGCCGCTACCGCTGGTCTCAAGGCACCCGCTGACATCTCCCATGTTCCTTTCAGAAAAGAATCCGCTTTTTTATCTAGCGGGTCTTTTAAGGAGGCCATGTCATCGAAAGGTATGGAGGACTTTTTGGAGGCTTTGGCCATTGCCGCGTCCAGCTTAGGGGCCTTGTCCCATTTGGTTACCACTGGGTCATCAAACGGGTACCTTCGTTTGAAGGCGGGTGGCAAAGAACCTCTTTTTTCTGGCTTTTTCCATTCTCTATCTATTAGGTTCTGGACTTTATCATTCAGCGGAAAGGATCTGCGCTTTCTGGGATCTAGGCCTCCGAACATCACGTCCTGTGCTGAAAGTTCCGGTTTTGTGTCTGCTACCCCCATGGTGGACCTTACTGCTTTAACTAACTTATCCATCTGGTCTAAGGGAAAGCAGAAACGGCTCGAGTCTTCCTCTGAAGATGATGAAGTGGAGGCCGAGGAATCTGAGGAGATATCGATTCCAGGTGCGGCCGAAGACTCTGAACCCGAGAGGTTAACATCTCTTCCCTTAGAGGAGTCTTTTTTAGATAGGGCCTTCATTTCTGTCCTGATTATCTCCCTCAGGCTTGTGGTGAAGTCTGGTGTTTCTTCCGCCACCTGTATGGACGGGGAAGAGTGTAAGGGCCTGTCAATCTACCCCTAGGGTACCGTCCCCATCCAACCCCTACCGTTTGTCGCACGCAAGGCTGACACAACTTTTTAGGGTGGCCGTCTGGCAAAGGACAATTACAGAGGGCACATTCCCTGTGCTTCTGCTTCCCCGTAGCTTTCCTTGCCTGCGAAAGAACGAAATAAAACACTGCATCAGGGTACATTCACGGAGATCTCTTACCCATGCAGACGAGGCAGGTACCGGGTCACGGAGGGAGGCAGGAGGGTCCTTTAGCCTGGAGGAACTTCTGTGGCTTTGTTCGCCCGTCCGTTTCTTCTTCTGCTGGCCACTCGCATGTAAATTCGCTGTGGCCTGTTTCTCTGGGCGCTCCTGCGCCTCGTCCTGCTGCTCTGTGGGGGCTTCTGTCGAATCCATTGCTGGGCCTTCAGAAGCACCCCAGCAGCGTCACCTCCTGCTTTTAAAGCCTCCCACAGTGTCCGGGTTAGCAGGGCTCTGGCGCGGCACCTCCCCCCGGGTCCTCCCCCCACCGCGACTCCCCCCCCACATGCTCCGTCTCCCCCCCCCGCCCCCCCCGGGGCCGCGGGCCACCCCAGACCGCCGAGCACCGGCGGCGCATTCCGGAAAGCCGGCCGGCACCCGACTTCCGGTTTCGGCGTTCCCGGCCCCGCCCCTTCCGCTGCGTCACCTCCGCCGCGCGATCAAGGCCGCGGGAGCACGCGGAAAGGAGCCGGCACGGCGCCCCCGGCTCCGGAATGCCCGCCTCCCCCACATGCGCCGACCTGCGCCCGCCGAACAGGCGCGACCACCAGCCCCCGGCAAGAGAGGGAGAGAGAGAGAGAGGAGCAAGCGGAGACCGGGTGAATGCAACAGGAGGGGTTCCAGGGGTCATACTTACCTTGTGCCGGCCCTATGGAGACGGCTGTCCACCGGACCCTCTGCTCCGCCTGCTCCAACCACTGTCGTGGTGACCTACCCGGCCCCACCGTGGCGCATCCAGGGACCCGAGCTTGACCGAGGTAGGAGACCCCCCCGCTACCTGGGTCGGTCAGCCGGCCTGGGAATCCCTCGACGACTCCATGATGGACCATCTGTAGGAAGTCCCGTCCTATAGGAACAGGAAACCAACTGATGCGTGGGAGAGGTGCCGCCCTTTTGTATCTGTAGGTTTCCTGTTCCTGAAGGGCGGATCCCCTCTCTCAGGTGGTGCTGTCATGGACGACCGATAAATTTTGGATTCAGTGTGTTTGAGATGGAAGGCCACAGTGCTGTTCATGTAACTAAGGAACAAACAGATATTACAACAGAAGAACAGCAAAATTATACTTTAGAAATAGATGATCTTGTTGAAGGTGCTTCAAAACACTTTCATATTCATCACGTGCTGTGTTGTGCACACGCTGCAGCTGGCAATAAGAGATAGTCTGCAAGAGGGACATGCTGGAAATCTGATTGGAAAAGAGAGGAAATTGGTTATTGCCGCCAGAACCCCTAAAATTGATTCCATCTTGAAGAGATGTGCTGGGAAAGGGGCAATTGTCGATCAAGCAACTCGGTGGGGCAGCACTTATTTAATGATTGAGCGATTGCTTGAACTACAACCGTTTCCTATAGATATGATTCATGAACCCTCAGGTAACCCTAAATGAAGGTCAATGTACACAGGTGGCTGAATTGAAGGAATTGCTTAATCACCCATTTACTGTGACTAAAAAATTACAAGCTGAGGATTTAACTCCTGGCATTTTCATAAGGGAGTGGAAGAATTTGCTATTTTGCCTGTCCCAAAGAGCAGGTTTAATCGCAGATGGCATTTCTGCTTCAATGAAACGGAGAGACACACAGCTATTTGAAAATAAAATTTTTCTGGCAGCTGTTTATGTCGACCCAAGTCATCGTATACTGCTTGATGATCAACAGCTTACTAAAGGAAAAGAAGTTCTGACTGAGGTAGCAGTCAGGATGACTGGCCTACAGGAGGACTGCCAGGCGCAAGAGGACTTGGGTCCTGACAGTGCTACTGCTGCCATATCTTCATCCTCATCAGATGCGGAGTTTGACCTTGACAAGTATTTGGATGACATGGAGCAGGCAAAGCATTGCCACAAGGAAAAAGATTTCACTCCGTCTCCTATAGCAAGTAGATTGACCATATTTCAGCAATATGCTTCACTTGCTCTCAAAGAAATAGAAAAATTCAACCGTTCATCAAAACTGACTGTGCATGAGACAATTCCTTTATACCCGGAAATTGTTAGAGATGTTGCTCATGTGGTTACGGCTTTGCCTCCAACCCAAGTTAGTGTAGAGAGGTTGCTCTCTAGCCTTAGAATTATTAGGTCAGATTTGAGGTCATCTATGAAGGAGGATCTGATGGAGGCAATTCTATTTCTTAGAACAAATTCATAGACTGCACAAATGTTATTTATGTTTTTGTTGAAAACTGTTTTTTGCCACTTACATAGTTTACTACATAGCGTTATATATATATATATATATATATATATATATATATATATATATATATATATATACACACATACACACACACACTATATATTCGATATTACATAGTGTATTACATATTTACAATTTATTAGTTTTTTGTGTTCTAAAGTTGTATTCCAATAATATATATTATGTTCTGTCTAAATATCTTAAGTATTGTATCATAAAAATGATTAAATGTCTGATGTTCACATTGCACTACAATACATTTTTCACTTAAATATAAGCAATATATGTGGGAGTCGGAGTCGTGGAATCGGTGTAAGGGAAATTTAGGAGTCTGAGTCGCAGGTTTGGCTTACAGACTCCACAGCCCCCCTCCTGCCTATAGCAATATAGGATTTTGAGATATTTATCCACCCTCCTATGAGACCATTTGGTCTTTATATTAGGAGTACCTTGCAAAAAATGTTTTCTATGTACGTGTTTTTTGTGCATTTTTCAGTGTTTAGTACGTCATGGGTATACCAGAGCCTGTAGGTCTACAACCAGGGTGCCAACCTCTGCTGACAGGTAGGGTGATTTCTTAGGGAGAGATTAGCCTTAGGTTACCATACTTATTTCCTGTTGGCTCAGATACTTTTTTTTTCTTAAAATCAGATTATTTTTATTAAACAGTTTTAACTTACAAAACTAGCACACAGTTTTAACATACAGATTTGAGACATACCTCTTATACACAACCCAACCCTCCCCCCCATTATCAAATTGTAACTAAATATAACCGTGGGTCCCTTAGAATGTGACCTATAAATGTATAGTAGAAAAAAGGGAGAAACATAAAAAAAACAATTTTTAAGGGGGACAGTATGAAACAAGATAAGACTTGTACAGCATAGAACTATGAACAGTCAGGCACATAGTACAAGAAGAGCAATAGACATATCCATGAAACCTATTCATAAAGCAAGACATCATATGGAACCAAGAGGGAGTAAGGGGAACCATAATTAACGAAGCATAGGGAACAGATTCTCCAGCAGCAAAATTTGGGATGGCAAACCCGGGGTGTTAAGCCAGGGGCTCCAGATTTTATTAAATTTTCCTATAGCTTTTCTTTTAATATACACTCCTTTTTCCAGCCTTATAGAACTAGTGACTCTATTAATAAACTCCTCCACCGTCAGGGGTGCAGATTGCTTCCAGTGCAAGGCAATAATTTTCTGTGCTATATATAGAATTCTAGCCATACCGATCGCCAGCGGGTCTTCCACAGGAATAACCGGTATAATACCCAGCACACAGACCTTTGGATCAGGGAGTAATCTTGTATCAAACTCTTGCCAACGTATTTAGAATATTACAATATTCCAGAACTGTCCAAGTCGAGAACACTCCCAGAACATAAGGTGTGCATCAGGTAGGCTACATCGGGGGCAGCACGAGTCACTCCTTATCGTGATTTTGTGCAGGAACGCAGGCGTTTTATATTTCCTATGTATTAGATACACCTGCGATAATCTCTGGGCCTCTGATAGCAAAAGACAGGGCACTGAACTCAACACACTGTCCCATTGATCATCTGAGAGCTGGCCAACATCCTCCTCCCATCTAGCTTTGGTGCAAAGCGGGTACATATCGTGGAATGCATTGAGAAGTATTCTATAGATGGAGGAAATCAGTCCTCTTCTGGAGCCCAAGCCCCCCACCAACACTGTCAAGGGATTAGGGTCTATTGTTATGAATGGGTCACCGAGGAGAAAAAAGCAAAACAAGCTAAGTCACAGAAAACCCAGAGGTTGGTAACTATGCAGATCCCTGATCCTACCACACAACTAGCAGCAGCCGTGGAGCGTACCTACGATGTTCCTAGATGCTTCATCACAGCCGGAGGACTAAATAAGCCTGAAGCATGAAAAGGGGAAAACTAATTGCCCAGAGCAGACCCCAAAGGAATAGCTAGCCCCCACACATGTATATGTCTGCAAACCCTGTCTTATGAGGAAAGGTTGCAGGATTTGGGATTGTTTAGTTTGCAAAAGCGAAGACTGAGAGGAGACTTAATAGCGGTCTACAAATATCTAAAGGGCTGTCACATTGTAGAAGGATCAACTTTATTCTCATTTACACAAGGAAAGACTAGAAGCAATGGGATGAAACTGAATGGGAGGAGACACAGATTAGATATTAGAAAAAACTTTTTGACAGTTGAGTGGAACAAGCTGCCACGAGAAGTGGTGAGTTCTACTTCAATGGAAGTCTTCAAACAGAGGCTGGACAGACATCTGACTGGGATGATATAGTGAATCCTGCTTTGAGCAGGGGGTTGGACCAGATGGCCAAGGAGGTCCCTTCCAACTATACGATTCTATTATTCTATGACGGTGAAACAAGATGAAGGCACAAACACAGGCAGGAAAATAGGCTGAGCAAACGATGGGGCCCAAACTAACTAGAAAGGAAAGGAAAGACTGTCTGCAACCTGCAAAAAACCCTACAAAAATAATGTCCAACACTTCTGATAGCAAAATTAACCCTGAAGTCACTAGACTTCTCCCACTATATCAGTACTCTGAAATATTCTGAGACAGAGCAAAAAGAGACCAAACTAGTAAGGGACAAAAAGCAAATTGGCAAAATACTGATAAATAAGAGTGGAAATTCAGCACAGCCCCCAGCCGGGGCTGGCTGACCACACAAAAAACTGAATAGACCAACAAAATCAAGTGTGAACATTAGCAGAAAAACTTAGCTTTAGATGACTGGAACAGAGCTGAAAACCAAGAGCTGACAAGCCAGAAGGAATCACCAACAACTGAATAGGGCGTCGGCTGTCTTAAATCCAATATGAGACTCCTGAGGTCCAATCGTCATCCTCATTCTCAGGTGGCAGCTCTCCACCGATCAAATCAGCCTCACTACCTCCTGTTACCACCAGACGGAGTCTGGAAGGAGAACTCACAACTGGAGAACCAGAGAATGAACTCACAACAGTCTATACTAAGATCTCTAGTTTTGATTTGAGCTGCATACGCATGCCAGAGCTGTAAAAATCTGTAGAAAAACCTATGGGGAATGTCAAATTCAGTGCGCAGTTGTTCAAACTGTTTTAATGTATTTTTAGACTGAATGTGTGTCACCGTCATCACCCCCTTCGCCTCCCAATCAGAGCACCATTCTAAAGTTTGAAATTCCAGAAGACTAGGATTATGCCACAATGGTGTAAACAAAGAGCAATCAGAACCACCCAACAGGTGCTTTCCTCTATCCCAAACCTTATAGATCAGGGCCAGAGTTGGAGCTTGAGATAATTTGTTTCCCCCTCCCCGGGCGTCTACCATATACATTGGTACTCTCCAGGGGCTATACTGAAATGCCAGTTGTCCATTTTTCTCCAGTGCACCACACTGATCCCAACCCTTCAGTTGCTGAATCTGAGCCGCCAGATAGTAGATCCAAGCATTCGGGATAGCCAGCCCCCCATTTGTTTTTTTTCTCTTTGTAGGTACTCCAGACGGCTTCGAGCCTGCTTTTTTTTCCCTAAGTAATTGTCTGAATAACCTATGAGCCCTCTGAAAGCACCATGCCGGGATCCACACCGGGGAGTTGTGAAGTATATGAGCAGCTGGGGCATTAAAACCATTTTGATGAGATTTCCTCACCCAACAACTGATAGGGTAAGTCTACACCATGCATCAATTTTAGTAACAAATCTATCTAACAGGAGTGTCAGATTAAGAGGCACATAGTCAACAGGTTTAGCTGTAACATCGATCCCCAGATACTTAAATTCTGTTACCAGTTTAATATTGGTTTCCTCTAACCTCTGCGTGTCCACACCCGGGTCTATAGGCATAAGTACCGATTTGTTCCAATTCATAAGGAGGCCCGACCACTTACCAATTCCTCAAGGAAAGCCATAACTGGTCTAATAGAGGAAGAGGCATCCCCCAGATACAGAAGCATGTTGTCCGCATAGAGCGAGATGGGTTCCTCCAGGTCCCCCACCCTAAATCCCCGCACTTACTTAGAGGCCCTAATAATACATGCTAAGGGTTCAATAGCAAATAGGAGGGGTGACAGAGGACATCCCTGTCTTGTTCCCCTCCCCATCACCACCACCCCAGACAACTCACCATTGACCCTAATCCTAGCTGACGGACTATTATAGAGTAGCTTAATGAGGGCCAAGAACTTAGGGCCAAACTCCATTCTTTCTAAAATCTTCCAAAAATAACTCCACGCAAACGTATCAAAGGCCTTAGCTGCGTCAAGCGATAGCACCGCCGTAGCCCCCGCCTAAGGAGAACTTAACTGTATATTGAGGAACAACCGACGCAAATTAATGGCAGTAGACTTCCCCGGCATGAACCCCGACTGATCCTCATGAATGAGCCCAGCATTAACCTTAGCCAGTCTGACCGAGAGAACTTTGGCAAGAATTTTAACATCCATCTGGAGTAGAGAAATGGGCCTGTAAGATTCAGGATGGAGGGGATCCTTACCCTGCTTAAGGATGACCACTATAATAGCCTCTAGCATGGATGGAGGGAGCTGTCCCGTATCACTTGCAGATTGAAAGACTTTTAGCAGCAGAGGCAATAAAACACTATGAAGCGTTTGTAAAATTCACGAGGGATACCGTCCGACCCTGGGGCCTTCTCATTCGGAAACCCTGAAAGCGCATACTCCAACTCCTCAATCATCAGGGGCCTATCCAACTCCTCAACTGCCTGCTTAGAAAGTTTAGGAAGTTTTATCTTAGACAGATATGTGTCCATTTCTCCCTCGCAAGGCGGGGCCCTAGAAGCATGCAGTTCAGAATAGTACTTTTTAAACTCTGCTAAGATGTCCTTATTATCTGTGATAGTTACCCCATCTGTATTATGTAAACTCAATATATGGGCCAAGCCCTCCTGTGCCTTAATAACAGAAGCCAATAGGTGTCCCGTACTTTCTCCCGCCTCAAAGAACGTCTGCTCATAGAAAAAACATTTATGCTCCGCTTTGTCAAGTAAATGGTCTGAGTATACTTTCTGAGCCTCTTCCCACTGCCTCCTACTGGAGTCTGATGATGTAGTAGTAAATTCATGTTCATATTTATCTACCTCTTCACGAAGGAAGGATGTCAAACTTCTGGATTTGGACTTAAATTGGTAAATTTCTTTTGAAAGAACCCCTCTACAAAACGCCTTAAGAGCATCCCAGACAATGTTTAGCGGGGTGGTGTCAATATTATGATGTAGATATTCCTTAATACACCCTTCTATAGTATTCCCATTTATCAGAAGAAGCCAATTTGGGTTTAGCCGCCATGGGGCCCAACTCCTCACTCCGTCAGCTCCCCATCTCATCTGCACTCTAATGGGTGAGTGGTCCGAAACACTTCTTAAGTATTTGACTTCGGCCACCAGAGTCAGCATCGAATCAGAGCCTATCACCAAGTCATTTCTTGACAATGTGTGGTGGGATGAGGAGTAACAGGAATAGGATTTTTTAGCCGCCAAATATCATGAAGACCCAACTCAGTAAGTGCAGCAGCCATTTTCATGGGGGGGGGGGGAAAGCTCTGATATATTACCTGAGTGGAATTTGTCCCAGAAGGGATGGAGGTAGTTGTCCCCCAACATTAGGACTGACTGGGGCAGGAGGGTTTTTGCTAATAAAGAGATTTTCCTAAGAACTTCACCAGAGGAGGAGGATGGGATGTACATGGCAACCAATATCATATGAATGCTATAAACAGAGCAGACTAGACAAACATATCTTCCATCTGCATCAATAGAAGGGCTGTCACACAAAAACGGGATGGAGCGATGAATTAGAATGCTAACCCCTCAAGCATGCGTGGAATACACTGAGTGGAATGACGCACCCACCCAGGGGTTTCTAAGTGTCTGGAGATTGTCCCTGACTAAATGTGCTTCTGTCAAGCAAACAATAGCTGGGTGATATTTATGGAGGAATGAAAAAATTGCATACCTTTTATTGGCGTTCCCCAACCCTCTTACGCTCCAGGCCAATAGGTTCACGTTTTGAGCCATATCATATTTATATAATTGTTTACCACAATATCCAAATTATCTAAGTTAACTAATGCCTGCATAATATAACTGAAACCTGGGCCCCCTAGGGAGCATCTGTTCCATACTGAAACCCCCATACACAAACCCAAACAATATCCACACAATGAAACATTTCTCTCTAGAAGAGAGATTAGGGGCCTTTAAGAAAACTAGGCCAACACCGCAGTTAAGGCAATGTGTCATGCACATAGGCAGATACAAAAATGTCCACGCAGGGAGACCCGCCATCCGGCGGGACTAGATGGTACTCAGCCCCTTCTCAAGTTCAAGTCAACCAAAAATCTACTCGAGTTTTGGTGTGGTAGGACAAACAATTTAAGGCTATCCCGCATATCATCCAGATCCACAGCTGCAAGGATGAAAAAATCCAAGTGCAAGTGGATATGAAAGCCACCAGCTTAGCAACAGATGCCATAGAAATTGCCAGAAAGTGCTGGTGTCGATGTATGCTCCTTCGTAAGTCTTTCTCGTTATCATCAAGCCAGTCCAGGGTGGCTTTTGGAGAGTCAAAAGAAATGAGTAGTCCCCTTGGCCACCATATGTAGCTTGGCTGGGTAGAGCATAACATAGGGAATTTGGATGTTCCTCAGACGTTTCTTGATATCTAGAAATTGCGCCCTCTTTTTCTGCACCTCCAGGGAAAAGTCTGGATATAAACCCATTTGCCATCAATGGTGAGTTCCTGAAGTTCTCTAGCCTGCCTGAGGATGGCGTCTTTATCTTTGTAATGCAGGAGTTTCAGGAGAATGGGCAGTGGGGGTGTCCCAGGTGGGGGAGGCCGAGTCGGGACCCTACGCGCCCTCTCTATGGAAAAAAACGGAGAGAGAATGTCCTTTCCCATGGCACCTGTCAGCCACGTCTCCAGAAAGGCAGCTGGATTTCGGCCTTCCGCTCTCTCCGGGACCCCCACCAGGCACAGGTTGCTTCTGCGAGAGCGATTTTCCAAATCATCAACTTTGCTGATCAATAGAAATATATTGTGGATAGCTCTACCCAGGTCTCGAGTCACAGGGGTCAATTTATCTTCAGTAATGCCCACTCGCCTCTCCAACTCACCCACTCTCTCATTCACTGTGTGTAGATTATACTTTATACAGGATATGTCCGCTTTCATCTCTGCCATCTGAGTGGTTACATGCTTCAGAGTGGAATTACAGGCATTGATTGCTGCTAGAATCTCACTCAGCGTGGGTTCAGACATCGAGGAGTTAACCTGTGAACTGTCTCTCCCAGCCTCTCCATCCTTCCTGCTAGTCTCATCAGCCTGCTTTGTGGAGCTAACAGGGACCTTTGTACTCTCAGTCTCTGCAGATAATGAACTCTGCGCTCCTCCTCTCTGTCAGGGTGTTCATGAAGAGTGACTCTGGCAAACTTCTCAAGTTTAGCACCTGCATCTGAATTCCTGTTTGCAGGAGAGCAGTGTATAGTCGCCATCTTAGATTGTCCTCTCTTACCCCTTGCTGAGTTCATATCAGTCCTCCTGCTTCGGGAAGAAGCCACACTTAAGGCCCCGTCTCGCTAAGCGACTTACCAGCGATCCCGACACCGATATCAAGGTGTCAGGATCACTAGTAAGTCGCTATGTGATCGCTGGTGAGCTGTCACACAGACAGCTTCACCAGCGATCAGCACAGCGATGCCGAGCGCCCGGCATCGGTGGCCATCCTGTAAAAAATAGAATCAAAATAAAAAATATAGTTATTCTCACCATCCGACGTCGCGTTCAGTCATCCCGCCTCTCTCCACGCTCCGGTCCCAGTGATCCTTTGCATGAATGACCGCGAGATGTCACGGTCTCGCGGGATAACAAAGTCTCGCAGTCATTCGTGCAAAGGATCACTGGGACCGGAGCGTGGAGAGAGGCAGGATGGCTGAACGGGATGTCGGAAGGTGAGAATAAATATATTTTTTATTTTTTTTATTATTTTTTACACCTGATCGCTGGTCTCCCGCTGTCACACACAGCGATGCCTGCTGGCCAGCGGGAGACCAGCGACCAAAGAAATGTCCAGAGGTTTCTTGCAGCGATCAGCGATACCGGCAGGGGGGCCGCTCGCTGATCGCTGTCACACACAGCGATCTCGCTGGTGAGATCGCTGTTACGTCACAAAAGTTGTGACTCAGCAGCGATCTCGCTACCGAGATTGCTTAGTGAGACAGGGCCTTTATTCTCCAGATAATCTCTTTGTACAGGAGGATTTGGGTGAAAGAGCAGAGGGGGGTCACAGATAGCAAATATCACCGGTGGCAGGATAAACACAGGATAATCTGCGGGAGCTCACACTTTGCAGTCTGCCCTACATGCCAGCCAGGCCACCGCCCATATACATTTACATTGCACTACTTTTTAAGCAAGAATTGAACTTTAATATATCAATAAAAGTTAATTCTTCAAATTCTTTTTTTCTCTCGTTTTTCTAAACATTATTATTGAGACCCTACTATTCCTAAAAGGTTGCCATTCTATAATTTTATCAATTTTTAAAACCAATCAACATTCGATATAGTTATCATGCCACCTGTATTCTTTGGGCTGATACAAAATCACACCAATACTACATCAATATTGTTTTTATATACTTTGGTGCTTTTGCACAAGAGAGGATTTAAAAAAATGTATATATACAGAAATACATATACACACATTATATACACACACACCTGGTACCTTTTTTGGGTACATACAACTTTTTGATCACACTTTCATTCTTTTTTTTTTGGTAGTAGCCATGAACAAAAGAAAATAAATGAAACTAATCTAGAACTGTATTTGAACTATGCAGTAAATAGTCATGTGAGCTGTAATAATGATTTTATACTTTACATGTTTTACTACTTTTTCAGAAGAAAAATTACTTTTTGCAAACAAAAATGACTTTCTTGGGCAATCGTATTTTAAGAGCATCAACCTTTTCACTTGTTTCTGTTTCCAGAACTGTAATGAGGGAGTGTTTGTGTAACGAGCTACAGTTTTTATTGGTAACACCTTGAAACCTGCAATTATTGAATACTCATCTTTATTTTATTTTAGTGTTTTCCACACGAGATGAAAAACTATAGTTTTATATTATCGTTACAAAAGGGGTACTACCAAAGGTATATTTTTTACATTAGTAAAAACAAAAAAGCCAAAATCCGTTTAACACTGCATCCAATGGGATGACAAAAGGAACAATCACACTGCTCAATTACCTCGGTCAATACTGAAAAGGGAATCTTAAGGCTTAAAGTTCCGGGATTGGAGCTATATCCTGTCCTAGAACACACAGTCTGCTTTTGCATGGGAACAATCCCAGAGACCGTATCATCTATCAGACATAACAGTATGGCCAAATGTGGTAAATCACGTTCAGTCTGGATGTAGTTACATCCATTTGCGAGAATGGGTTAAGTATTTCTAATTATGTACTTTGATTATTCTTTGTGGATGCACTAAATAAATTGGTTGATTTACTTAGCCATATATTGTTTTTTGTGGTGTCAGAGGTTGTGTCCAGGAAGAAGCCACACTAAAAGTGAAACTCAATTCAGATAGACAGCTTTGTTACATGGAACTACCATATTTTATTGCTGCTTATAAGTATTAATAGATATTTGCAGAATTTTGAACCAGTTGGGAGTTGACTGCACTACTCTCTCCTTAACAGAAAAGGATTAGGGTTATCTCCTGCGAAGGAAGTGTGGTGCTTAATCCCCTGAAGACATCCACAGTACATGTAGGAAGAAACCAGCTCTCACAAACCATTTACCATGCCCAAAACATTTGCACAAATGCATGGGCCAAACATGTTCAATAATTAAGAAGTTGCTGCATTACCAATGGCAGACAATAATAAAACACACAAAATCAAAAACAAAATGTGGTTTATTACAAGGTTTCTTTAGGGTTACTCGCTTACAGTCTGCTATTATAAAATATTTTTTTTTACTCATACATTAGTTAGTTATATTGAAAACTATAAGTAACTAAAATACAAAAAGGGAGAATATCCCAACTTACATGTCTTCCACTGTAATGTCTTTCAAAATCTGGCAGTAATCTACATTCCACACAGCCTGATCATCCCAAACCTTAGATGCCAGCAAGATTGCTCCCAATACAATTCTTTTCCAGTTACTGGGGCAAATATCAATTTCAGCATAAGTCAGAAGTCTTTCCAGGTAAACCTAGAACATGGACAACTGTTATCAATAGCAAGAATGCAGAAAAGAGGAGAGCAGATTTACCGCAGCATGACAACACTGACATCTAGTGGCCAAAACAAAACAGTGAGATCTTTTATCGTTCCTGAGGTGCACATAGACCCATGTCAGCTGATGTTTATGTATATGGCAACCAGTATTTCTGGGATCTGTCCCATAGGGTAGGTGGTCTGAGACAGTGCCAACATGGAGCATATATGTACATAAATGGGGAGGAAATAGGGCAAGTGCACTTTAGGAAGCAGACAGGCTAGCACATGCGTGCTTATCAGCATGGCAGCAGTAATATCTGCGGTATACAGACAAATAACACTGGTCATTATCAGAATGCAAAGAAATGGATCAGATTTTCATCTGTTTTTAAAGCACAAAAAAAAATGATGGGACAGAAAGAAAGGAAAGACTGCGTACATAAATCTATAAAATATCTCATTGCACTTTTTGCATTTAAGCAATTGGCACCTGTAGTTCTGAGGTTTCCCATTGGATTATAGTACTAACTTGTCAGCAGGATTGTGGGTTTTTTTTTCCCCCTAGCAAACTGTGATGGTGCCTGCGCAGTAGCATCTATCACATTCTGAATTATGAATTATGGCCAGTGCCATTTTGACGAAGAATTCCCCCCCCCCCTCAACAAATTTATATCGCTAAATAAAATGAATATATGGATATTATAGCTCTAATCATGCTATACAGCAGACACCACCGCCTGCATGATTTTTTTTAACAAACAATAAAAGATATACAGTATGTAAAATAGGGGGCAGGGCAGTGAGGGATCCGTGATCTGTCAGAAGCCATACACATGAATAGCTAACCAGAGCACCACATGAAGACCTCCCACAGGCCGCCCTGAAGCATGAGCATATCATTAACTCAAAACTGAAAATAAAGATTAAACTACAAAAGACTGTTTTCATCTCCCAGGTATCATTTTAATCAGTGTAACGGCGCTGACCTGACAGTGTCTGTAGGTTATTGTGCACAATCCTGCTGACAGGCTCCCTTTAAACCACCCATGTACAATTAGGGAGCTGTATATATCAGCTTCCCCACTATACTTATCACCAATGGAGGCCTCGGTGTATAAACTATCATGCATGGACAATAGTGATTCCTGGTAACATGAAGAGTCTCTGTATTTTCAATTATGTAATTATTAATAAAGTGATTATCTCTTTCACTTTGTGTCTGGTAGCCATCTTTTATAAGTTTATATACAGGTAGGTCCAGAAATATTTGGACAGTGACCAGATCTGTCATTTCAGCTCTGCAGGCCAATATTTTGAATATAAAATGAAATGACTGGGATACAACTGACATGAAGCAAAGGAAAGCCAGGCTAAAGTTTGCGAAAGACCATAGAGGACTGGAGTAAGGTAATCTCTGATGAGTCTAATTTTCAGCTTTGCCCAACACTTGGTCGTTTAATAGTTAGACGGAGACCTTGAGGGCGTACAAGCCACAGTGTCTTGCACCCACTGTGAAGTTTGGTGGAGGATCAGTGATGATCTGGGGATGCTTCTCCATGTCTGGAATTGGGCAGGTTAATCTTTGCTAAGGACGTATGAATCAAGTCGCATACAAGGTTATCCCTGGAAAAAAAGTGGATTTCTTCTGCTCAGGCACTGTTCCCCAACTCTGAGGACTGATTTTTCCAGCAGGACAATGCGACATGCCACACAGCAAGGTCAATGTGTGGATAAAAGACGACCAAATAAAATCCCTGTCATGGCAAGCCCAATCTCCAGACCTAAACCCCACTGGAAACCTCTGGAATGTAATCAAGAGGAAGATGAATAGTCACAAGCAATCAAACAAAGAACTGCTTAAATTTTTGTACCAGAAGTGGCATAAGGTCACCCAAAGGCAGTGTGAAAGACTGATGGAAAGCAAGCCAGACGCATGAAAGCTGTGATTAAAAATCATGGATATTCCACAAAATATTGAACTGAACTCTTCCTGAGTTAAAACATTAGTATTGTTGTTTCTAAATGATTATGAACTTATTTTCTTAGCATTATTTGAGGTCTGAAAGCATTGCATTTTTTGTTATTTGGAACATTTCTCATTTTCAGAAAATACAAAATTTAGTGCTTGGAAAATCGGAGACATGTCAGTAGCTGATCGAATAAAAGAGCAATTTACATTTTACTCAAAAATATACTTATAAAGAAAAAAAATCAGAGAAACTGACATTTTGCAGTGGTCTCTTCATTATTGCCAGAGCTGCATTTGGTATCTGCGTCTATATATTTGGTATCTGTGTACCCGCACTGAACTGGACAATCAGTGTCAGGTCAGTTTTACAATATAGTGAAAATGGAAAATAAAAAGTCCCAAAATCAATTGTGAAGGGGGCGTGGCTATGCCGTGACCGGGAGAGGATGCTGGTACAGAGAGCTCCACATCATCCTGTCAGATCCTGATCGTGGACCCCTTCCTGACAACACACCTGCGGCTGGCTGGACCCCCTTTGGATGCCGAGACCCCTGGGCACTCTGTGGCAGGTCGGGAGAGGGCTTCTGAGCGGGCGGCAGAGGTGATAGAAGCGGGCGGCTGGCTCCCCACGAGGCGGCGGCCATCTTGGGCGCGCAGCTCAGTTGCTGAGAGCTGCAGCGCCGACTCCCATTGCTGCACCGCCTTCGGGCAGTGAAGAAAACCAGCTGGCAATCTGAGGGGACACGCGGTGAGTGCCCTGGAAAATGGGCCCCGCGTGATATCCCTCTTCATTTACTGGCTCACTGTGCCGATCGGCGCCATTATTAGGGGAGGCTCTATGTGCCCCCCCCACTGTGGCTGCCTCTGCGGGGTTTCCTCCTCCCTCCCCGGGTCATTAAGATCTGGACAGTATCTGGCTATCGTCCTCGTGGTCCCTCGGTCACTAATTCATAATTAACTGTCGCCAGCCCCGCTACAATTCCCATCTGTAGTGGGAAATACCCGGATTACAAGTTTTAATTGTCCAGCTAAACCTCACTGCAGACAACCATGAGCCGACTTAAAAGGGGCGGGAGCGGCAGAAAAGCTGAAGGAATTTGCTAGAGTTGACCCCACTGAAAGTGCGTGACATAATAGGAGCACATCCTCTCAAACTCAGCGCAAAAATCGCCATTCTGGGGGTGAGGAGCCGGAACAGGAGGAATTGACCCTTAAGCATCGGAGCAGTTGATGCAGGCTCTCTCGTTGACCAGGACATCCCTGGCAGAGAGAATTGAGGATGTCTATACGGAGGTGGGGAGACTCCGTCAGGATATGCAGGCTATGAGGGGACGCATTACGGAGGTGGAGACAAGGGTGTCCAAGGTGGAAGATACCATTACACCCATGGAGGCTAAATTAACGAAGGTGGCGGGCTCCATGAATGCTTGGAAGCAGAAGGCGGATGATTTGGAAAATAGAATGCGCCGGAATAATATCCGTATTGTTGGACTGCCTGAGCGCTCGGAAGGTCAGCATCCTGACCAATTTCTGGAGGATTGGCTTAAGACCTCCTTGGGGGACGAATTCTCCACAATGTTCGCTGTTGAAAGAGCTCACAGGGTCCCCACAAGACCCCTGCCTCCGGGGACCCCACCTCGGCCGTTCCTTGCACGCCTGCTCAATTGCAAAGACAGATACCATTCTACATCTCGCACGCCTGAAAAGTCCTATCAAGTTCAACAATGCCGTTTCCACGGATTTCTCCATGGAACTGCAGAAGCAACGGGCACAATTCTTCGAGGTCAAGAAGCGACTCAAAGATAGGAACATTGTTTATTCGATGATATATCCAGCCCGGCTCCGGATTGTCCATGAAGGCTCCTCCGTATTTTTTACAGATCCGGCGGAGGCGACTGAGTGGCTACGGTCCCATAGGGGATCCCCTGCGAAAGATTCCTAATGTGGCGACTGTTACCTTGAATCCTCTCAATCAACGGTCTAATTGGAGCTCTCTCGGCGAGTTCCCAGATGCCAGCTATACCGGACACTGTATACAGTGATGGTATCCCCTTGTTTACCTTTTGATGAGGGCGTAAGACTGTACGCCTATGTTATTAGGTTCCTGTTTTGCTTTTTCTTTCTTAAAAGTTTTACTTTTTATAATTGTTTAGATGTAGGCCGCAGCCGACGCCAAATTCTGCTATCTATGTGGGTTCTCTGCACCTGGTTCAGGCATCATCATGTATTATATCCAGATAGACGGGAATGGGTTATGAGGTGATTTGTATGACCTGGAATGAGGCATAAAAACCCCTCGGAAAAAAATTAAAGTGTTCTCACAAATTAGACATTACCATCCTCACGTTGTGGCTCTAGTGGAGACGCATTTGACCAGAGATACGGTTCGATGGGTACAGAAACCGTGGGAGCAATGGTTTATACATGCTTTTCATACCAGCTACTCAAGGGGAGTTTCACTGTTAATTCATAAGGATGTTCGGTGGGAGGTTAGGGAGGCCCGGAAAGACCCCGAAGGACGATTTGTGTTTGTGCATGCACTGATTCATTCTCAGAAATATGTCATCCTTTGTATTTATAATTCCCCTCCAGCCAATATATCAATTATTCGGAAGGCCTTGAGCTTTGCTTTGGGAATTACCCAGACGCACATGTCATCTGTATGGGAGATTTCAATTTAGTCATGAACAGCCATTTGGATAAATTGAGACTGGGTGATGGAATACAGGGTGGGGTTTCCCCTCCGGGTACATCCCAACTGTCACAATTCATGGCGGGTAGCGGGTGGTTGGATCTATGGAGGGTGCGCCATCCAGAGACAAGGGAGTATACTTGTCATTCCTCCACTAAGCGCTCTGTCTCGTATAGATTACATTTTTGGGTCTAGCGGTCTCGCGACGTGGGTGGATATCAAACATGGAAGTAGGGGGATTTCAGATCATAGTCCAGTTATTCTCAAGCTTAAATTTGGGCCATTGACCTATAGGATAACATGGAAGTTGAAACCTTTTTGGCTGAAGTTGATAACATCCCCTGATAGAACGATAGATCAATTACATTGCTTCGTCTCATCCCATCCCGAACCCTGAAATATTAATGTATTCTGGGATGCTCGTAAAGATTATTTACGGGGTTGCTTACCCTCTACAATTTCTCATATTAAGCGAGAAACATCGAAGGAGGATGGCGAGATGGAGCGACGTCTGAAAGACTCGGAGGCAGCCTATATATTGGATCAAACTAACAGTAACAGGGTAGAATGGCTGACCGCTCAAAGGCTATATGCTCAATACACTGACACTAAAACGAAACGTAAATTATTTGTTGCCCAGCAGTCTTGAAATGGGGAATCAGGCGAGTAAATTTCTGGCATATTTAGTACGACAGCACAATGCTACTAACACAATTCTACAGATTCGTGACTCAGATGGTACTTTGGTTTCCTCAACTGAAGAGATACTAAAATGTTTTTCTGACTATTATGGTTCATTGTACAATTCTAAGACTGATGGGGATGGCCTGGAGTGTTTAAATTATTTGTTAGATATAGAATTTCCTAAGCTAAGCCCTTCCAAATAGGCCTTTATTGATGCAGAGTTTACTCTGGAGGAGGTAGAGGATGCCATAAAAGGCATGGCCTCTGGGAAGGCCCCTGGGCCGGATGGATTTCCTGTGGAGTTATATAGGAAATATCAGGATATACTGGCACCCCTTTTGTTGACAGTGTTTCGTGGGATTTGGGAGGGGGGGATGCATGCCGGAGTCCTTTTATGAGGCCAATATAATAGTTCTTAAAAAGGAGGGGGAGGACCCTTTAGATTGTGGATCTTATAGGCCAATATCACTAGTAAATGTGGATTATAAAATTTTTACAAAAATTTTAGCCAAAAGAGTAAATTCAGTCACATTAGATCTTGTACACCCTGATCAGACGGGTTTTATGCCGGGTAAGAGTACTTCCATAAATATCAGACGAGTCCAGTCAGTGGTCCAATATAGCTCTTTGGTACCAGATAATGAATGGGCACTGACATCGCTGGATGCGGCCAAGGCCTTTGACTCGCTTGAATGGCCTTTTCTCCGTGCATGCTTACAGAGATATGGATTTGGTGAAAGATTCCAAAAATGGGTTAATGTTATATACATGAAGCCTAAGGCCCGGGTTATTGTAAATAACTCCATATCTGAATCATTTTCACTGCATAGAGGAACTCGTCAGGGGTGTCCCCTTTCCTCGGCCCTTTTTGCTCTTGCTATTGAGGCGCTGGCAATACGTATAAAATCCTCCCCTAATAGTGCTGGTATAGAAATAGCGGATCGGATAGATACCATAGGCCTATATGCTGACGATATGGTGATATTTATGGACAAAACTGAAGAGACCCTGGCAAGCGTGATCACTACCATAAATAAATTCAGTACATATTCTGGCCTACACATAAGTTGGGAGAAATCTGCTTTGATGCCTCTTTCCCACACTCCACTGCCACGACTTGAGTCTCTCTCCTTACTGCCCATTGTAACTAGTTTTAAATATTTGGGTGTTCATATCTCTCAAGGTAGTAAATTTGATCTGCAACTCAATATACAACCATTGCTGGAGATGGTCAGGGGTAAATTCGCGATCTGGGGTAAACTTCCACTGTCTGTAGCCGGACGTATTAATTTAATTAAGATATTACTCCCTAATAGTGTTGAGCGATACCAGCCGATACTGAAAAATATCGTATCGGAATGGATCGGCCGATCTAAAAAAAAGTATCGGGTATTGCCGATTCCAATCCCGGAAGTCCCATTCAAGTCAATGGGACAGAAATATCGGAATTGAAAAAAACCCCTCTCTTGCCTTGTACAGCCTGTTCGGGAGGGGGGGAAGTGTGGACGGTGCGTGGGCGGACACTGTGCGTGTCTGTGTGTGCGGGCGGGGTCTGTATGGGCCTCTCGGGGGCCTGTGCAGCTGTTGGTGGTCTGTATGGGCCTCTCGGGGCCTGTGCCGGCTGCCGGTGGTCTGTATGGGCCTCTCGGGGGGCCTGTGCCGGCTGTCGGTGGTCTGTACGGGCCTGCCGGGGGTCTTTTGTGTGTGCAGGCATCGTCTGATGGGACTACAAGTCCCATCGGGCGATGCCTGCTACACTGACAGTGATTGACACATTAGCCAATGATGGGACAGTAGTAGTCCCATCATCCGGCTAATGTGTTGAATGTAAAAAAAAAACAAAAAAACAAAAACATACTACATACACACTACATACATACTACATATATACATACTACATACTTACTACATATATACATACTACATACATACTACATATATGCATAATACATACATACTACATTCATATAACATACATATATACTACATACATACAACATACATACTACACATATACAACATTCATACAACATACATACTACATATATACAACATTCATACAACATACATACTACATATATACAACATACATATATACTACATACATGCTACATATATACTACATTCATACAACATACATACTACATACATGCTTCATATATACTACATTCATACAACATACATAGTACATACATACTACATACCATTATCTGGTACTACATTCATACAACATACAAATATACTACATACAGTCATATGTAAAAGTTTGGGCACCCCTATTAATGTTAACCTTTTTTCTTTATAACAATTTTGGTTTTTGCAATAGCTATTTCAGTTTCATATATCTAATAACTGATTGACTCAGTTATATTTCTGGATTCAAATGAGGTTTATTGTACTAACAGAAAATGTGCAATCTGCATTTAAACAAAATTTGACTGGCGCAAAAGTATGGGCACCTCAACATAAAAGTGACATTAATATTTCGTAGATCCTCCTTTTGAAAAAAAATTAACAGCCTCTAGTCGCTTCCTGTAGCTATTAATGAGTTCCTGGATCCTGGATGAAGGTATTTGTGACCATTCCTGTTTACAAAACAATTCCAGTTCAGTTAAGTTTGATGGTTGTCGAGCATGGACAGCCCGCTCCAAATCATCCCACAGATGTTCAATGATATTCAGGTCTGGGGACTGGGATGGCCATTCCAGAACATTGTAATTGTTCCTCTGCATGAATGCCTGAGTAGATTTGGAGCGGTGCTTTGGATCATTGTCTTGCTGAAATATCCATCCCCTGCGTAACTTCAACTTTGTCATTGATTCTTGCACATTATTGTCAAGAATCTGCTGATACTGAGTTGAATCCATGCGACCCTCAACTTTAACAAGATTCCTGGTGCCGACATTGGCCACACAGCCCCAAAGCATGATGGAACCTCCACCAAATTTTACTGTGGGTAGCAAGTATTTTTCTTGGAATGCTGTGTTTTTTAGCCTCCATGCATAACGCCTTTTTGTATGACCAAACAACTCAATCTTTGTTTCATCAGTCCACAGGACCTTCTTCCAAAATGTAACTGGCTTGTCCAAATGTGCTTTTGCATACCTCTGGCGACTGTTTGTGGCGTGCTTGCAGAAACGACTTCTTTCACATCACTCTCCCATACAGCTTCTCCTTCTGCAAAGTGCACTGTATTGTTGACCGATGCACAGTGACACCATCTGCAGCAAGATGATGCTGCAGGTCTTTGGAGGTGGTCTGTGGATTGTCCTTGACTGTTCTCACCATTCTTTTCTGCCTTTCTGATATTTTTCTTGGCCTGCCACTTCTGGGCTTAACAAGAACTGTACCTGTGTTCTTCCATTTCCTTACTATGTTCCTCACAGTGGAAACTGACAGGTTAAATCTCTGAGACAACTTTTTGTATCCTTAACCTGAAAAGCTATGTTGAATAATCTTTGTTTTCAGATCATTTGAGAGTTGTTTTGAGGAGCCCATGATGCCACTCTTCATAGGAGAATCAAATAGGAGAACTACTTGCAAGTGGCCACCTTAAATACAGTACCTTTTCTCATGATTTGATACACCTGGCTATGAAGTTCAAAGCTCAATGAGGTTACAAAACCAATTTAGTGCTTCAGGAAGTCAGTAAAAAGTAGTTAGGAGTGTTCAAATCAAGAAAATGATAAGGGTGCCCATACTTTTGCACCAGTCAAATTTAGTTTAAAATGCAGATTGCACATTTTCTGTTAGTACAATAAACCTCATTTGAATCCAGAAATATAACTGAGTCCATCAGTTATTAGAAATATGAAACTGAAATAGCTGTTGCAAAAAACAAAATTGTTATAAAGAAAAAAGGTTAACATTAACCCCTTCATGACCCAGCCTATTTTGACCTTAATGACCTGGCCATTTTTTGCAATTCTGAACAATGTCCCTTTATGAGGTAATAACTCAGGAACGCTTCAACGCATCCTAGCGATTCCGAGATTGTTTGTTCGTAACATATTGGGCTTCATGATAGTGGTAAATTTAGGTCGATAATTTTTGCGTTTATTTGTGAAAAAAATGGAAATTTGGCGAAAATTTAGAAAATTTTGCAATTTTCAAATTTTGAATTTTTATTCTGTTAAACCAGAGAGTTATGTGACACAAAATAGTTAATAAATAACATTTCCCACATGTCTACTTTACATCAGCACAATTTTGGAAACAACATTTTTTTTCGTTAGGAAGTTATAAGGGTTAAAAGTTGACCAGCAATTTCTCATTTTTACAACAAAATTTACAAAACCATTTTTTTTAGGGACCACCTCACATTTGAAGTCACTTTGAGGGGTCTAAATGGCAGAAAATACCCAAAAGTGTCACCATTCTAAAAACTGCACCCCTCATGCTACTCAAAACTACATTCAAGAAGATTATTAACCCTTCAGGTGCTTCACAGGAACTAAAGCAACATGGAATGAAAAAATGGACATTTTAATTTTTCCAACCAAAATTTTATTTTACCATCAGTTTTTTCATTTTCACATGGGTAACAGGATAAAATGTATCCTAAAATTTGTTGGGCAATTTCTCCTGAGTACACTGATACCTCATATGTGGTCATAAACCACTGTTTGGGCGCACGGCAGGGCTCAGAAGGCAAGGAGCGCCATTTTACTTTTTGAATGTAAAATATGCTTGAATGTTTAGCGGTTGCCATGTCTTGTTTTAAGAGTACCTGTGTGCCTAAACATTGGAGCTCCCCCACAAGTGAGCCCATTTTGGAAACTAGACCCTCCAAGGAACTTATCTAGATGCATAGTATGCACTTTGAACCCCCAGGTGCTTCACAAATTGATCTGTAAAAAAAAAAAAGTACTTTTTTTTTTTTTCACAAAAATTTTATTTGGCCTCAGTTTTTTCATTTTCACATGGGCAACAGGATAAAATGGATCCTAAAATTTGTTGGGCAATTTCTCCTGAGTACATCAATATCTCATATGTGGTCATAAACCACTGTTTGGGCGCACCGCAAGGCCCGGAAGGGAAGGAGCGCCATGTGACTTTTTGAATGGAAAATTAGCTCCAATCGTTAGCGGACACCATGTTGTGTTTGCAGAGCCCCTGTGTGCGTAAACTTTGGAGCTCCCCCACAAATAACCCCATTTTGGAAACTAGACCCCCTAAGGAACTTATCTAGATGCATAGTGAGCACTTTGAACCCCCAGGTGCTACACAGAAGTTTATAACGCAGAGCCGTTAAAATAAAAATATTTTTTTTTCCCTCAAAAAATAAATTTTTAGCCTGCTATTTTTTATTTTCACAAAGGTAACAGGATAAATTGGACCCCAAAAGTTGTTGTCCAGCTTGTCCTGAGTACGCTGGTGCCACATATGTGGGGGGGACCACTGTTTGGGCACACGTTGGGGCTCAGAAGGGAAGTAGTGACGTTTTGAAATGCCGACTTGATGGAATGGTCTGTGGACGTACTGTTATGTTTGCAGAGCCCCTGATGTACCTAAACAGTGGAAACCCCCCACAAATGACCCCATTTTGGAAACTAGATCACCCAAGAAACTAATATAGATGTGTGGTGAGCACTTTGAACCCCCAAGTGCTTCACAGAAGTTTATAACGCAGAGCCGTGAAAATAAAAAAATATTTTTTTTTCCCTCAAAAAATTATTTTTAGTCCACTATTTTTTATTTTCACAAGGGTAACAGGATAAATTGGACCCCAAAAGTTGTTGTCCAGTGTGTCCTGAGTACGCTGGTACCCCATAAGTGGGGGGGACCACTGTTTGGGCACACGTTGGGGCTCGGAAGGGAAGTAGTGACGCTTTGAAATGAAGACTTGATGGAATGGTCTGTGGGCGTCATGCTACATTTGCAGAGCCCCTGATGTACCTAAACAGTGGAAGCCCCCCACAAGTGACCCCATTTTGGAAACTAGACCCCCCAAGGAACTTATCTAGATGTGTGGTGAGCACGTTGAACCCCCAAAGTGCTTCACAGTTTATAACGCAGAGCTGTGAAAATAAAATAATATTTTTTTTTCCTCAAAAAGTGATTTTTAGCCCACTATTTTTTATTTTCACAAGGGTAACAGGATAAATTGGACCCCAAAAGTTGTTGTCCAGCTTGTCCTGAGTACGCTGGTACCCCATATATGGGGGGGACCACTGTTCGGGGACACGTTGGGGCTCGGAATGGAAGTAGTGACGTTTTGAAATGCCGACTTGATGGAATGGTCTGTGGGCGTCATGTTACGTTTGCAGAGCCCCTGATGTACCTAAACAGTGGAAACCCCCCACAAGTGACCCCATTTTGGAAACTAGACCCCCCAAGGAACTTATCTAGATGTGTGGTGAGCACGTTGAACCCCCAAAGTGCTTCACAGAAGTTTATAACGCAGAGCAGTGAAAATAAAAAAATATTTTTTTTTCCTCAAAAAGTGATTTTTAGCCCACTATTTTTTATTTTCACAAGGGTAACAGGATAAATTGGACCCCAAAAGTTGTTGTCCAGTTTGTCCTGAGTACGCTGGTATCCCATATATGGGGGGGGGGACCACTGTTCGGGGACACGTTGGGGCTCGGAATGGAAGTAGTGACGTTTTGAAATGCCGACTTGATGGAATGGTCTGTGGGCGTCATGTTACGTTTGCAGAGCCCCTGATGTACCTAAACAGTGGAAACCCCCCCACAAGTGACCCCATTTTGGAAACTAGACCCCCCAAGGAACTTATCTAGATGTGTGGTGAGCACGTTGAACCCCCAAGTGCTTCACAGAAGTTTATAACGCAGAACCGTGAAAATAAAAAATCTTTTTTTTCCACAAAAATAATTATTTTAGCCCCCATTTTTTTTTATTTTCCCAAGGGTAACAGGAGAAATTAGACCACCAAAGTTGTTGTGCAATTTTTCCTGAGTACCCTGATACCCCATAATTGGGTGTACACCACTGTTTGGGCACACATCGGGGCTCGAAATGGAGGGAGCACCGTTTGACTTTTTGAACGCAAAATTGGCTGGAATAAATGGTGGCTCCATGTCGCGTTTGGAGAGCCCCTGATGTGCCTAAACAGTGGAAACCCCTCAATTCTATCTCCAACCCTAACCCCAACACACCCCTAACCCTAATCCCAACCCTAATCATAACCCTAACCACAACCCTAATCCCAACACACCCCTAACGAAATCCCAACTCTAACCCTAACCACAAGCCTAACCGTAATCCCAACCCCAACCCAACCCTAATCCCAATTCCAACCCTAACCCTAAGTTCAACCCTAACCCTAAGTTCAACCCTAACCCTTAGTCCAACCCTAACCCTTAGTCCAACCCTAACCCTTAGACCAACCCTAACCCTTAGTCCAACCCTAACCCCTAGTCCAACCCTAACCCCTAGTCCAACCCTAACCCCTAGTCCAACCCTAACCCTTAGTCCAACCCTAACCCTTAGTCCAACCCTAACCCTTAGTCCAACCCTAACCCTAGCCCTAACCCTAACCCTAGCCCTGGACGTAACCCTAATGGAAAAAAAAATAAAAATATTTTATTATTTGTCCCTACCTATGGGGGTGATAAAGGGGGCGGTGATTTACTTTTTATTTATTTTGATCACTATGAAAGTTTATCATAGTGATCAAAATAAATGAATGAATCTGCAGCGTTGCAGATTCGATTCGGCGCACTGCGCATGCGCCCGCCATCTTGCAAGATGGCGGCGCCCATGACGCTGGACGGCAGGACACCGGGATGGATAGTGGGAGGTCGGAGGCACAAAGGAGGGTGAGAGTGGGTGATCGGAGGGGCGATCGGAGGGCTGGGGGGGCGGAGGGAAGGCGGAGGGGTAGATCATGACGGCGGCTGCCGATCGGTGCCGTCAGACGGTGGCGGCAGCCGATCGGTGCCGTCAGTCGGTGTGGGGGGGGTCGGGTCTCGGTGTCCAGCCATGTCCGATGCTATTTCAGCATCGGCCATGGCTGGATTGTAATATTTCACCAATTTTCATAGGTGAAATATTACAATAGCTCTGATTGGCAGTTTCACTTCTAACAGCCAATCAGAGCGATCGTAGGCACGTGGGGGCTAAGCCACACCCCCAGGTGTTAACTCTGCAGGGTCTTTTGTGTGCGGGTCGGGTGACCATTCAGTGACCCCGGTCACCCGACCCGCAGGGGGGCTATTTATAGCATGACGCCTACGTAGGCGTCATAGGTCGTTTGGGCACTGCTTTTCATGACGCCTACGTAGGCGTCATAGGTCGTGAAGGGGTTAATAGGGGTGCCCAAACTTTTACATATCACTGTACATACATACAACATGCTACAGACATACAACATACAATACATTCATACAATACATACATAGACATACAGTACATATAACACAGAGTACATACTCACAATTACTTGTCACTTTGATCCCTGAAGCCAGTGTCATCTAAGGAAAAATATGAAAATAACAAACCACCAAATACTCCCTGATCCGCAGAAATCCACGAGTGAGTGTCCCACGCCGATCTTCCGTGGAGAGCAGCAGCATCACCTGATGTGACCGCTCTCTACGTGGCTCAGGAATCCAGTGTCGGGAGTTAGGTATCCTTCCGCACTGTATTCCTCCGCCACTGTAAAAAAATAGTCCCTGGTCTCACTTTATGGCAAATGCTGCGTGGGAACTTTTTCACACAGCAACGCCAAAAGTGAGACTAGGGACTATTTTTTTTACAGTGGCGGAATACAGTGCGGAAGGATACCTACCTCCCGACACTGGATTCCTTGAGCCCCTAGAGAGCGGTCGCATCAGCTGATGCTGCTGCTCTCCACGGGAGATCGGCGTGGGACACGTGTGGATTTCTGCGGATCAGGGAGTATATGGCTTGTTATTTTCATATTTTTCCTTAGATGACACTGGCTTCGGGGAACAATGTGAAGTATTGGTGAGTATGTACTCTGTGTTATGTGTACTGTATGTCTGTATGTATTGTATGAATGTATTGTATGTAGTATGTATGCAGTATGTATGTATGTATGTTGTATGTCTGTAGCATGTTGTATGTATGTAGTATGTATGTAGCATGTATGTAGTATATATGTATGTTGCATGAATGTAGTATATATGTAGTATGTATGTATGTTGCATGAATGTAGTATATATGTAGCATGTATGTAGTATGTATGTATGAATGTAGTATATGTAGCATGTATGTACTATGTATGTTGCATGAATGTAGTATATATGTAGCATGTATGTAGTATGTATGTATGAATGTAGTATATATGCAGCATGTATGTAGTATGTATGTATGAATGTAGTATATATGCAGCATGTATGTACTATCTATGTATGTTGCATGCAGTATGTATGTTATATGAATGTAGTATATATGAAGTATGTAGTATGTATGTTGTATGAATGTAGTATATATGAAGCATGTATGTAGTATGTATGTATGTAGTATATATGTAGTATATATGTATGTTGTATGAATGTAGTATATATGTAGCATGTATGTAGTATATATGTATGTTGTATATATGTAGCATGTATGTATGTTGTATGAATGTTGTATATATGTAGTATGTATGTACTATGTATATATGTATATATGTAGCATGTATGTAGTATGTATATATGTAGCATGCATGTAGTATGTATATATGTAGCATGTATGTAGTATGTATATATGTAGCATGTATGTAGTATGTAGTATATATGTAGTCTGTAGTATATATGTAGTATATATGTAGTATGTAGCATGTATGTAGTATATATGTATGTTGTATGTATGTAGTATATGTAGTATGTATGTAGCATGTATGTAGTATATATGTATGTAGTATGTATGTAGTATGTATATAGTATGTATGTAGTATGTATATATGTAGCATGTATGTAGTATATGTATGTAGTATGCATATAGTATGTATATAGTATGTATATATGTAGTATGTATGTAGCATGTATGTAGTATATATGTATGTTGTATGTATGTAGTATATATGTAGCTTTGTGACATCTATCTCTGCTATTGGCTCGTACGGACGTCTGCCTAGAGCGTTAAGTACCAGATTTAGGTCCCACGGGGGAACTGTCTTTCTCGACGTGGGTCTTGATCTCTGGATGGCCTTTGTAAAACGTGCTATCCACGGATTAGAGGCCAAGGAGAAATCAAAGAAAGTACTTAAAGCGGCTGTCTGAACTTTCAATGTACTTGGACTCAGTCCCTTATTAAATCCTGCCTGGAGGAAGTCAAGGATCTGAGAGATAACTGGGCGAGACAGGTCTATAGGGGTACTACCACCTTCTAAGCAGAACTTCCCCCAAATTTTACGATAGATTGCACTCGTAACGGGCTTGCGGCTGGTCTGCATCGTTGAGATCACTTGGTCAGAGAGGCCTCTGGATTTTAGGATCACTCTCTCAGGATCCATGCTGCCAACTGTAGGTTCGTTCTCCGGATTTGGGTGCAGAACTAGGTCCTGGGAAAGCAGATCCTCTGGCGTTGGTAGATGGAGCGGCCCCTCCTGAGCCATCTTCTTCAGGAGGGGGAACCAACTTCGCCTGGGCCCGAAGGGTACCACTAGCATCACCCGCCTTCTTCCTGGATCTTTCTGAGGACTCTCGGTATTATAGCAATAGGGGGAAAACCATATAGCAGTCCCCCACTCCATCTCTGATGCAAGGCGTCGACCCCTTCTGGATGGTCCGCTGGATTGAGGGAGAAGAATCTCTGAAGCCTGGTGTTCTTCCTTGTCGCAAAGAGGTCTAGCTGAGGGGTTCCCCACTGATGGCACAAGTCTATGAATATCTTCTCTTTCAATTCCCACTCAGTGGCTCGGACTTCTTTTCTGTTCAGATAGTCGGCTATGTTGTTCCTGGAGCCTTGCAGGTGTACCGCTGATATGGAGTGAACATTGTTCTCCGCCCAGGTGAAGATGCGGGTCGCCAGGTACTGAAGCTTTCCGTGTCTTGGGGCCCCCTGGTCGAGTAGGAAAGATACTGTGGTTATGATGTCTGACCTGACTTTTATATGTTGGCCCTGTAGACTCGACCGGCTTCGTTTTAGTGTCTCCCAAACTGCTTGTAGTTATCTGTAGTTTGCGGACTGTGAACTGATGCTTCCGGGCCATGTTCCTTGAAGGTACCTTCCTTCCAGATGGGTCCCCCATCCTTACCTGCTGGCATCCGTGACGATAGTCACGCATGGTGATAAGATCCAAGGCACCCCCTGGCTGATGGTTCTTGTGACTGGTCCACCACTTCAGAGATATTAGGGGTGGGGACGGCCGAGTCTCTTTGTCCAGAGAGGTCTGCCATCTGCCCCACTTTGACCCCCTTTTCCGTTTGTAGTCTTGTGTGAGCCTGGCTCCACATTACGCAGGGTATGCATGCTATCAAGGTACCTAGGACCTTCATTGTGGTTCTTATGGATATTCAATTTCGCCATAGCTGACGAAGTTGTTCCTGATGGGCTTTTTTTTTTTTTTTTTACTTCTGGTAAAACGAGATTCTTCTTCTGGAATCTAACATGACTCCCAGGAATTTTTTCCCCCGGGTACCGGGCCGCAGGTCTGACTTGTTTTATTCAGGATCCAACGTAGATTCTCAAGCGTGGCGATTACCCAGTCAAGTTGTCTTTTTAACTCTGATGCTGAACAACATATTACGAGGAAGTCGTCCAGTTATGGCACGATGATTCTGCCGCTTGTCTTACGTGTGCCAAGATCTTGGTGACCAGCTTCGTGAAAATCCGGGTGCTGAATCTAAGCCGAAAGGAAGAACCTGAAACTGAAAATGGTAGTAGCCGCTTCCTATTTTTAGTGCGAACCACAGGAACTTCTGAAAGTGAGGGTGGTGGATGGGAACCTGATAGTATGCACTCTTTAGATCTATTGTGCACATTGCGGCGTTCAGATCTATCAGAGGGATGGTGGTTTTTAGGGACTCCATCCGGAATCTTTGTATCGGATCCACTGGTTTAGTGGTTTTAAATTTATAATGGTCTGACTTTCCCCCCCCCGAAGGTTTATTTATTTATTTTTTTGTGAAGAGAGTTGAATAGTGGTCCTGACCTCTCTCTGTTCCTGGAACCACTACTTCTGACCTTAGCAGATCTTTACGTCTGCCCATATAGGGTCTATAAGGGTTTTGGACTGGGATTGTAACTACAAACCGTGCTGGGGGGGGGGGCTTTGTGAATTCGAGGGTATAGCCCTGGGAAACTGTATTCAGGATCCACTGGTTCTGGGAGATGAGCCCCCATGCCGCCGAGAATTATTTGAGGAGACCCCCTTTGGAAAGGATGGGACCTCTGAAGGGAAAATATCTTTTTGTTTTTTCCTCGGGGAACCCCTTTTTTGATGTCAGTGGCATTCTCCAGTATTTTATCTAAGACCGGTCCAAATACCTTTCCAACTGAGAAGGTATGGCCCGTAATTTATTTTTCGACTGGTAATCCCCCTGACCAGGTCTTGATCCATATGGCTTGGCAAGCCGCAATGGATAAAGAATTATACCTGGCCGCGAAACGCACCGATTCGGCTGAAGCGTCTGCCAGGAATCCAGTTGCAATTCTCAACAGGGGAAGGCCTTCTAATATATCACCTCTAGGGGTTTTCCCTTTTGATTGGTCGATCAACCGATGTGGCAGCTATGTTTGTCTTCGTAACCACCGCAGAGGCCTCCCAAGCCCTATTTAGGAGCCCGTCGGCCTCCTTGTCCCTGGGTTCCCTGCGACTAGAGGAATCTTCAAAGGGAATTGCAGTCTTCCTTGACACCCTGGCCACTGGGGGTGTCGATCTAAGGAACTTCATCCCAATTGTTAACCTGGTTAAAGGATAGTTGAAGCCTAAAGCCTCGAGGAATGATGAGACGGTTTCAGCATCCTCCCATTTCTCTAGACTCCTTGTACGGATATGGTCATTAATGGGGGAAGACCTGGCGAATTCTAGCCCTTAGGCCCCCAAACATCTCGTCCTGGACGGAATGAGACTTTGGGCTTCACGCCCTCCTGCTCAGAGTCCGTACTTAGCGGCTGGATATCTTCGTGGGCTTACTGGATGACTGAGAAGGTAGCAGTCCTGAGACGGAGGCCTGGACCTCCCCTCTGACCATTGTGCACATCTCGGCGAGGAAAGAGGCCTGTGCGCCTCTGACGATCCTGAGGGTGCACTCTTCGCATAGGGGTTTTTTCCACGACCCCGGTAGTTTGCTGGCACAGATGGGGTATTTATTGGATCTGCCCGATTTCCAAGAGGTTGATGCTGCAGGAGTCGGTGCTGTCTTTTCCTATCGTAGAACACGGGAGTTTTTCGGTTAAAGCTCCTGTCTTCCTTATGTCATGTCCATTGTGCCCACTACTTACAGACATTGGTGGTTCAAAGTGATTACTGGCTTTCACAGCGTCTTCCATGGCGGTGTATGGTAGTCCTGTATGGCCGACCCTCCCCGCCACCTTATCCTACCTTGTCTTGAGTGGGTCGATTGATCCTCATGCCGTCTGCCGCGTCGCCGTTCCGTTCCCGGTTCTGATGCGCTCCACGCTGGGACGCAACCGCAAGTCGTCATATGATGCGGCCGCGGCCCTGGGGATGATGCGGTGTGCGACAGCGGGAGCTGAGAGCCCCGCTTAGAAGTGGCTCCGAGTCCCGGAGCAGTGCTCTATGGGACGCCTGGCGGAGAACCCCCTTAGGGGGGTGCCACCCCGGACCATCCGACGGGAGGAGTTGGCGTGTGGACCCCAATCCCCCTGGCCCGTCGGTAAGCTTCTTCGTGCCAGTCTTTACAGGGACTGGAAAAACACTGGAGTGTGGGAGGGGACCTTTAAACCTTTCGTGCATTTACTGTCCCTATAAGGATGAAGGAAGGACAACCTCCATGGTGCTGTCAGGAGGGACGTCCTGGAAAATTAACTTTTATTAGTAATTTAAAAGTATACTCAAACAATAAAGAGGAGCTATGGGTCAACCAGGAAGAACCCAATGCACAATATAATTGAAAAGGTATAATAACCTTTAGTTTCTTAGTGAATCTTTTGGAATTTGTATTCTGCCATAATTTTTTTTCTTTTCAATGGCAGGTACTACCACCAACTCAGGGGCATGGCTGTTATGAATGGGTCACCAAGGAGGATAGCAGGCCCAGGCTAAGCCACAGAAAACCAGAGAGGTTGGTAACTAAGCGGATGCAGACCCCTGATCCTGTCCACACAACTAGCAGTAGCCGTGGAGCGTACCCACGATGATACTAGATGCCTCGGCACAGCCGGAGAGCTAACTAAAGCAAGAAAGGGGAAATCTAAACTGCCCCAGAGCAGACCCCAAAGGAATAGATAGCCCCCAAACATATATTGTCGGTGAGACATGAAAACACAAACGGAGGCAGAAAAATAGACTGAGAAAACGATGTGGCCCACACTGACTAGACAGGACAGACACTGTCTGCAATCACGCAAAAAACCCTGCAAAAAGTCCAACATGTCTGATGCACAAAACACTGAAGTTGCACGACTTCGCCCCCACTAATCAGCACTCTGGTATATTCTGAAAGCAAAAAGAGACCAATATAAAAGGGGACAAAACAAACTGGCACATACAGTAACATGGGCGGTGATTCAGCACAGCCCCAGCCAGAGTAGCTGACCCGCACAAAGTAGAGATAAACAAAGCCAGATCAAATGCAAACAGAATAGCAAGTGAACCACTTAGCTGAACATGCAGGGAAAGAGCAGGAGACATCAGAACTCAAGAGGCACAAGAAGAAAATCACCAGCAGAGATAGAGGGAGTCCGCTGTCTTACATCCCAATCAGAAACCCCAGATCTCCAATAGTCTTCCTCATTATCAGGTGGCAAGCCTCTGTCAATCAGTTCAGCTGCACTACCTCCAGTAACCACCAGAAGGAGCCCAGAAAGAGAACGCTGAATCTGACCAGCTCCACTATCTTCAGTAATCACCAGAGGGAAGCCAGAGAGAGAATTCACAAGAGTACCCCCCTTGAGGAGGGGTTACTAAACCCTCACCCACACCATCAGGCGGGTCAGGATGGGCCCGGTGAAAAGCACGAACCAATCTTTCGGCATGAATGTCAGAAGCAGAGACCCAAGAATTATCCTCCTGGCCATAACTGTTGTGACCTCATTTTCGGGTTTGCCTCTGGCTTCTGGTGAGGGTTATGGAGCTGGCTGTGCTGACTGAGGAGTAGTGAGTTCTCTATCTGGACTCCCTCTGTTGGTGAAGGGAAGTAATGAAGCTGATCTAAATGGCAGAGACCGGCCACCTGAGGAAGAGGACTGTGATTGGATATCAGGAATTTCTGATTGGATTTAAGGCAGCCAACTCCCTAGTTTCTTGCTGGTGATTTCTCCTGACTGTGGCTTCTGGTTTCCAGTTTGGTTCCTGCCTTCTTAAAGCTAAGTTTTCTCTGCTATTGTTCATATGAGTTTTCGTCTGGTTTACATAGTTTTTGTGTTCAGCCAGCCCTGGCTGGGACTGGGCTGAATCCCCATTTTGTCTCTGATCAGTTGATCTCTTTTGCTCTGTCTTCAGAATATACCTGAGTGCTGATATAGGGAATTGAAGTCTAGCGACTTCAGGGCCTTTTTCTATCAGACGTGTTGGACATTTTTTGGCAGGGTTTTTGCGTGATTGCAGACAGCAGCTTTTCTTTCCTATCCTTTCTAGTTAGTGAGGGCCCCATAATTTGCTCAGCCTATCTTTCTATCTGTGTTTGTGTTTTCATCTTGTTTCACCGACAATACATGTTGGGGCCTGTCTATTGCTTTGGGGTCTGCTCTGGGGCAGTTTAGATTTTCCCTTTCTTTCTTTAGGCTTATTTAGTTCTCCGGCCGTGACGAGGCGTCTAGGACCACCGTAGGCACGCTCCACGGCTACTGCTAGTTGTGTGTATAGGATCAGGGGTCTGCAATCTGCTAGTTACCAACCTCTCCGGTTTTCTGGGCTTAGCTTGCTTTTTGTTTCTTCCTGCTCGGTGACTCATTCATAACAGAATCACCAGCCATACCGCTGATTCTAGTGTACTCAAAACCAGGAGAGAATTGTAAAAAAAAAAAAAAAAAAAAAAAAAAAAAAAAAAAAAGAAAAGAAAAAAGTGTCGGAATTTTTTTTTTATATGTATATTTTCTCCTCTTTTTCTCTGGGGTCGTAGGAGGATTCTTTTTTTTTTTTTCTTTCTCCTTGATGGAGATTAAGCAATTGTCTGATCGTGAGGAGCAGCTTGCTGCTGAAGTGCTGGGAATCTCCGACTATCTCACTCATTCACATGCTGTTGAACCAAAGATGCCTACTCCTGATGTTTTTTGGGGATCGGTCTAAATTTTTGAATTTTAAGAATAATTGTAAATTATTTCTTTCCTTGAAGCCTAACTCATCGGGGAGCTCTGCGCACCAGGTTAAAATTGTCATCTCCTTGCTGCGCGGCGATCCCCAGGATTGGGCGTTTTCTTTGACACCTGAAGATCCTGTTTTGACTAATGTGGATGCATTTTTTCAAGCCTTGGGGTTGTTATATGATGAACCTAATGCTATTGACCAAACTGAGAGAGCCCTATTGTCATTGAACCAGGGTTAGGATCCTGCAGAGCTGTACTGTCAGATATTCCGAAAGTGGGCGGTCCTTACTACATGGAATGATAGTGCATTGGCAGCTCTTTCAGAAGGGTTTGTCTGAAACTTTAAAAGATACTATGGTGGGATTTCCTGTTCCCTCTGGTCTTGACGATTCTATGTCATTAGCCATTCAAGTTGATCGGCGTTTACGTGAACGCAAGACTACACGGGAGGCGCTGCCACCTTTTGAACAAATGTCTGAACCTATGCAATGTGATAGAGTTTTGTCTAGGGCGCAACATCAGGAGTTTAGAAGGCGTAATAAGCTGTGTTTTTTCTGTGGAGATGCCTCTCATGTTATTTCTGTCTGCCCTAAACGAGAGAAACGTTTTGCACACACATTTGCTGTGGGTGGTGTACAACCTAAGTTTCTTTTGGCAATTACTCTGATCTGCTCCTTATCCACATTTTCCGCAAAGGCTTTTGTGGATTCAGGAGCAGCCTTGAATCTGATGGACTTGGATTTTGCTAAACGTTGTGGTTTTCCTATGACACCTCTGCGGATGCCTATTCCTTTGAGGGGTATTGATGCTACTCCTTTGGCGAAGAATAAACCTTTTGGACCCAGGTGATAATGTAGGTTGCCCCAGACCACCAAGAAAATTGCAGATTTTTGGTGTTGCATAATTTACATGATACCATTGTTCTGGGTTTTCCCTGGTTGCAAATCCATAATCCGGTTTTGGATTGGAAATCTGTGTCTGTGGTGAGTTGGGGTTGTCGGTGTGCTCTTGGCGACACTCCTGTTTTCTCCACCTCTCCCGAGTCGCATGATGCTCCTAACTATTTGGCTGATTTTTATGATGTATTTAGAGAGAGCAAGTCTGCGTCTTTTCCTCCTCATAGGAGTTATGACTGTGCAATTGAGCTGAGACCTGGGTGTAAATTTCCCAAGGGTCGACTTTTCAATTTATCTGTACCCGAACAAGAGGCTATGCGATCTTATATTAAGGAGTCGTTGGAGAAGGGTCATATTAGACCATCCTCTTCGCCCTTAGGTGCTGGGTTTTTTTTCGTGGCCAAGAAAGATGGTTCATTAAGGCCTTGTATTGACTATCGTTCCGTCAACAAAATTACGGTTAAATATCAGTATCCGTTACCCCTGATTTCTGATTTATTCTCCAGAGTTAAAGGTGCTTGCTGGTTTACTAAGCTTGACCTCATGGGGGGTATAATCTTATTCGCATCAAGCATGGGGATGAATGGAAGATGGCGCTTAATACTCCGGAGGGACATTTTGAGTACCTGGTGATGCCTTTTGGGCTCACTAATGCCCCTTCTGTCTTCCAATCCTTCATGAATGATATTTTCCAGGACTTTGTGGATACATTTTTGATCATCTATCTGGATGATATTTTGATCTTTTCCAGGGATTGGGATTCTCATGTGGAACATGTTCGGACTGTGTTCCGGATTTTGAGGGTGAATTCCTTGTATGTTAAGGGATCGAAGTGCCTTTTTGGTGTACAGAGGATTTCATTTTTTGGATTTATTTTGTCTCCGTCAACTATTGAAATGGACCCGGCCAAGGTACAGGCCATTTATGATTGGGTTCAACCCACTTCTTTGAAGGCTCTCCGGAAGTTTTTGGGTTTTGCTAATTTTTATCGTAAATTTATAGCTAATTTTTCTGGTATTGCTAAACCACTGACTGATTTAACTAAGAAGGGTGCTGATGTGCTGAATTGGTCTTCAGAGGCTGTTTCGGCCTTTCAGGAGCTGAAGCGGAGGTTAATTTCTACTACGGTTTTGCGGCAACCTGATGTCTCACTTCCTTTTCAGGTGGAGGTAGACACTTCAGAGATTGGTGCAGGAGCTGTTTTGTCCCAAAAAGATCCGGTGAGGTCTAAAATGAATCCCTGTGCCTTCTTTTCCCGAAAGTTCTCCCCATTTGAACGCAACTATGATGTGGGGAATCGGGCATTGTTAGCCATAAAATGGGCATTTGAGGAGTGGAGACATTGGTTGGAGGGAGCTAGACATCAAGTAGTGGTCCGCACTGACCACAAGAATTTGATTTACCTTGAGTTGGCCAAACGCTTGAATCCTAGACAGGCTAGGTGGGCCTTGTTTTTTACGAGTTTTGATTTTGTGGTCTCCTTTCTTCCAGGCACTAAGAATGTTAAGGCAGACGCCCTTTCTAGGAGTTTCTTTGCTGATTCTCCTATTGTGACCAAGCCTACTACCATCCTAGGAGAGGGGGTAGTTCTTTCTGTCATCTCGCCCGATTTGAGACGTGCTCTGGAAGAATTCCAGGAGGACAAACCTGAGCGTTGTCCTATGGGAAAATTGTATGTTCCTGACCAGTGGAGGAAGAGAGTGATGTCTGAAGTTCATTGCTCCGCATTGGCTGGTCATCCAGGTATTTTTTGTACCAGAGATTTCGTGGGTCGGTCTTTTTGGTGGCCTGCCTTATCTCGTGATGTCAGGAATTTTGTGCAGTCCTGTGGGACTTGTTCCCGGTCTAAACTCTGTTCTTGCTCTAGTGGGTTGTTGATGCCCTTGCCGGTGCCTAAGAGGCCATGGACCCATATTTCAATGGATTTTATTTCTGATCTTCCTGTCTCTCAGAGGATGACTGTTATCTGGGTGATTTGTGATAGATTCTCTAAGATGGTCCATCTTGTACCACCAACCCCAAAGTTGCCATCTTCCTCAGAGTTGGTGCCCTTGTTTTTGCAACAGGTGGTTCGGTTGCATGGGATTCCTGAGAACATTGTATCTGTATCAGTTTGTTTCCAGATTCTGGAAAGCCTTTTGTTCCAAGCTGGGAATTCAGTTGTCCTTCTCCTCTGCGTTTCACCCTCAGACCAATGGGCAGACGGAGAGAACAAACCAGATTTTGGAGTCCTATTTGAGATGTTTTATATCTGCTGATCAGGATGATTGGGTTTCATTTTTGCCCTTGGCCGAATTCACTTTAAATAATAGAGCTAGTTCTGCCACCTTGATGTCCACCTTTTTCTGTAACTTTGGGTTTCATCCTCGATTTTCTTCAGGGCAAGTGGAATCTTCAGCCTGCCCAGGTGTTGACACTGTGGTAGAGAGAATGCAGCAGATTTGGGACCAAGCAGTGGATAAGTTGTCTCTCTCCCAGGAAAAGGCCCAGCGGTTTTCTAACCGGCATAGGACCATTGGTCCCCGGTTTAAAGTGGGTGATATGGTTTGGTTGTCAAAGAATATCTCTATGAAGGTGGCTTCTCCAAAGTTCAAGCCAAGATTTATTGGACCTTACAAGATTTTGGAGATTCTTAATCCGGTTTCTTTTCGATTGGCTCTTCCTGTTACGTTTAAGATCCATAACGTGTTTCATAAGTCGCTGTTGAAGAGATATATTGAGCCAGTACCTATGGCGGCACCTCCTGACCCTGTATTGTTTAAAGGTAATGTGGAATATGAGGTAGAGAAAATACTGGATTCTCGTCTGGCTAGACGGAGACTCCAGTATTTGGTCAAGTGGAAGGGTTATGGCCAGGAGGACAATTCTTGGGTCTCTGCCTCTGATATTCATGCCGATAGATTGGTTTGTGCTTTTCATCGGGCCCATCCTGATCGGCCCGGTGGCGTGGATGAGGGTTCGGTGACCCCTCCTCAAAAGGGGGTACTGTTGTGAGCTCATTTTCGGGTTTGCCTCTGGCTTCTGGTGAGGGTTATGGAGCTGGCTGTGCTGACGGAGGAGTAGTGAGTTCTCTATCTGGACTCCCTCTGTTGGTGAAGGGAAGTAATGAAGCTGATCTAAATGGCAGAGACCGGCCACCTGAGGAAGAGGACTGTGATTGGACATCAGACATTTCTGATTGGATTTAAGGCAGCCAACTCCCTAGTTTCTTGCTGGTGATTTCTCCTGACTGTGGCTTCTGGTTTCCAGTTTGGTTCCTGCCTTCTTAAAGCTAAGTTTTCTCTGCTATTGTTCATATGAGTTTTCGTCTGGTTTACTTAGTTTTTGTGTTCAGCCAGCCCTGGCTGGGACTGGGCTGAATCCCCATTTTGTCTCTGATCAGTTGATCTCTTTTGCTCTGCCTTCAGAATATACCTGAGTGCTGATATAGGGAATTTCTATCAGACGTGTTAGACATTTTTTGGCAGGGTTTTTGCGTGATTGCAGACAGCAGCTTTTCTTTCCTGTTCTTTCTAGTTAGTGAGGGCCCCATCGTTTGCTCAGCCTATCTTTCTATCTGTGCTTGTGTTTTCCTTCTTGTTTCACCGACAATACATGTTGGGGGCTGTCTATTGCTTTGGGGTCTGCTCTGGGGCAGTTTAGATTTTCCCTTTCTTTAGGCTTATTTAGTTCTCCGGCCGTCACGAGGCGTCTAGGACCACCATAGGCATGCTCCACGGCTACTGCTAGTTGTGTGGATAGGATCAGGGGTCTGCAATCCGCTAGTTACCAACCTCTCTGGTTTTTTGGGCTTAGCTTGCTTTTTGTTTTTTCCTCCTCGGTGACTCATTCATAACACATAACCCTTCCATTTGACCAGGTACTGGAGTCTCCGTCTAGCCAAACGAGAATCCAATATTTTCTATACCTCATACTCCAAATTACCTATAACCAATACATGGTCAGGAGGTGCCGCCATGGGAACTACTGGCTCTACAAACCTCTTCAACAAGGATTTATGGAACACGTTATGAATCTTAAATGTAACTGGAAGAGTCAAACGGAAAGAAACAGGATTAAGGATTTCCAAAATCTTATAAGGTCCAATGAATCTTGGCTTGAATTTTGGAGACGCAACCTTCATAGGAATATTCTTTGAAGACAACCAAACCATATCACCCACTTTAAACTGGGGACCAAAGGTCCTATGCCGGTTGGAAAACCGTTGGGCTTTTTCCTGAGAGTGGGCCAGCTTATTCACCTCTTGGTCCCAAATCTGCTGCATTCTCTCTACCACAGAATCCACACTTGGGCAGGCTGAAGAATCCACCTGCCCTGAAGAAAATCGAGGATGAAACCCAAAGTTACAGAAAAAGGGCGACATCAAAGTGGCAGAACTAGCCCTACTGTTTAGTGCAAATTCGGCCAAGGGCAAAAATGAGACCCAGTCATCCTGATCAGCAGATATGAAACATCTCAAATAGGATTCCAAAGTCTGGTTTGTTCTCTCAGTCTGCCCATTGGTCTGAGGATGAAATGCAGAGGAGAAAGATAATTGAATTCCCAGTTTGGAACAAAAAGCTCTCCAGAATCTGGAAACAAACTGGACTCCTCTGTCCGACACAAAGTTCTCAGGAATCCTGTGCAACCGAACGACCTGTTGAAAAAACAAGGGCACCAACTCAGAAGAAGATGGAAACTTTGGGAGTGGTACAAGATGGACCATCTTCGAAACTCTATCACAAATTACCCAGATAACAGTCATTCTCTGAGAGACAGGAAGATTTTAAATAAAATCCATTGAGATATGAGTCCATGGCCTCCTGGACACCGGCAGGGGCATCAACAACCCACTAGAACGAGAACAGGGCTTGGACCGAGAACAAGTCCCACAGGACTGCACAAAATTCCTGACATCACAAGATAAGGCAGACCACCAAAAAGACCAACTCACTAAATCTCTGGTACCAAAAATACCTGGATGACCAGCCAACACGGAGCAATGAATTTCAGACATTACTCTTTTCCTCCACTGGTCAGGGACATACAATTTTCCCATAAGACAACATTCAGGTTTGTCCTCCTGAAATACCTCCAGGGCACGTCTCAAATCAGATGAGATGGTGGAAAGAACTACACCCTCTTTTAGAATGGTAGTAGGCTCGGTCACATCAAGAGAATCCGCAAAGAAACTCCTAGAAAGAGCGTCCGCCTTAGCATTCTTAGTACCGGAAGAAAAGAGACCACAAAATTAAAACATGTGAAAATCAAGGCCCACTTAGCCTGTCTAGGATTCAAGCGTTTGGCTGATTCAAGATAAAGCAAATTCTTGTGGTCGGTGAGGACCACAACTTGATGTCTAGCTCCCTCCAACCAATGTCTCCACTCTTCAAATGCCCATTTCATGGCTAACACTTCCCGATTCCCCACATCATAGTTACGTTTAGATGGGGAGAATTTTCGAGAAAAGAAGGCACAGGGATTCATCTTAGAAGTCACCGGATCTTTTTGGGACAAAACGGCTCCAGCACCAATCTCAGAAGCATCTACCTCCACCTGAAAAGGGAGTGAGGCATCAGGTTGCCATAGAACCGGAGCAGAAGTGAATCTGCGCTTAAGCTCCTTAAATGCCGAGACTGCCTCTGGAGACCAATTCACCACATCAGCACCTTTTTAGTCAAATCAGTCAGTGGTTTAACAATACCAAAAAAATTACTTATAAATTTACGGTAGAAATGAGCAAAACCCAAAAACTTCTGGAGAGCCTTCAAAGAAGTGGGCTGAACCCAATCATAAATAGCCTGAATCTTGGCCGGGTCCATTTCAATAGCCGACGGGGACAAAATGAATCCCAAAATCTTCTGTACACCAAAGAGGCACTTCGATCCCTTAACATACAGGGAATTTTCCCTCAAAATCCGGAACACAGTCCGGACATGTTCCACATGAGAATCCCAATCACTGGAAAAGATCAAAATATCATCCAGATAAATGATCAAAAACTTATCCACAAAGTCCCAGAAAATATCGTTCATAAAAGACTGGAAGACAGAAGGGGCATTAGTGAGCCCAAAAGGCATCACCAGGTACTCAAAATGTTCCTCCGGAGTATTAAACGCCGCCTTCCATTCATCCCCGTGCTTGATGTGAATAAGATTATACGCCCCCGAGGTCAAGCTTGGTAAACAGACAGGCACTTTTAACTCTGGAAAATAAATCAGAAATCAGGGGTAACGGGTACTGATATTTGACAGTGATTTTGTTAAGGGAACGATAGTCAAAACATGGCTTTAATGAACCATCTTTCTTGGCCACAAAAAAAAACAAAACAGCACCTAAAGGTGAAGAGGATGGTCTAATATGACCCTTCAACAACTCCTTGATATAAGATCGCATAGCATCATGTTCGGGTACCGATAAGTTGAAAATCCAACCCTTGGGAAATTTACACCCGGGCATTAACTCAATTGCACAGTCATAACTCCTATGAGGAGGCAAAGACGCAGACTTACTCTCACTGAATACATCAGAAAAATCAGCCAAATAGGAATATCATGAGTGGGGAGAGGTGGAGAAAACAGGAGTGAGTGTCACTAAGAACACATTGACAACCTCAACTCACCACAGACACAGATTTCCAATCTAAAACAGGATTATGAGTTTGCAACCAAGCGAAACCCAGAACAATAATATCATGCAAAATGTGCAACACCAAAAATTTACAATTTTCTTGGTGGTCCGGGGCGACCCGCATCATCACCTGGGTCCAAAACTGGGGTTCATTCTCCGCCAAGGGCGTAGCATCAATACCCCTCAAAGGGATAGGAGGCTGCAGGGGTATCATGGGAAAACCACAACATTTAGCAAAGTCCAAATCCATCAGATTCAAAGCTGCTCCTGAATCAACAAAAGCCTTAGCGGAAAATGTAGACAAGGAGCAGATCAGGGTAATCGCCAAAAGGAACTTAGGCTGTACACTGCCCGCAGCAAATATGTGAGCAAAACGCTTATCTCATTTAGGGCAGACAGCAATAGTATGAGAGGCGTCCCCGCAGAAAAAACACAACTTATTACGCCTTCTAAACTCCTGACTTTGCGCCCTAGACAAAACCCTATCACATTGCATGGGTTCAGAAGTTCGTTTGAAAGGCGGCAACGCCTCTCGTGTAGCTTTACGTTCACGTAAATGCCGATCAATTTGAATGGCCAATGACAGAGTCATCAAGACCAGAGGGAACAGGAAATCCCACCATAACATCATTTACAGTTTCTGCCAAACCCTTCCGAAAGAGAGCTGCTAGGGCATCGTCATTCCATTTAGTAAGGACCGCCCACTTTTGGAATTTTTGACAATGTAACTCTGCAGAATCCTGACCCTGATTCAATGTCAATAAAGTTTTCTCAGATTGATCAATAGCATTAGGTTCATCATACAACAACCCCAAGGCTTGAAAAAACGCATCCACATTAGCCAGAATAGGATCTCAGGGTGTCAAAGAAAAGGCCCAATCCTGGGGATCGCCACGTAGCAGGCAGATGACAATTTTACCCTGCTGCACAGAGCTCTCCGATGAGTTAGGTTTCAAAGCAAAAAATAATTTACAATTATTCTTAAAATTCAAAAATTTAGACCGATCCCCAGAAAACACATCAGGAGTAGGGATTTTTGGTTGAACAGCAGATGATTGAGCGAGATAGGCCGAAATTCCCCACACTTCAGCAGCGAGCTGCTCAACATGATCAGACAGTTGCTTAGTCTCCATTTAGACAAAAAATATCCTCCTACAGCCCCAGAAAAAAAAAGAGGAAAATATATAAAAAAAAAAAAATTCTGACTTTTTTTAAATTTCTTTCCTTCTTTAGAGTACCCTAGAGTCTACAGTTAGGCTGGTGATTCTGTTATGAATGGGTCACCGAGGAGGATAGTAGGCCTAGGCTAAGCCACAGAAAACCAGAGAGGTTGGTAACTAAGTAGATACAGACCCCTGATCCTGTCCACACAACTAGCAGTAACCGTGGAGCGTACCTACAATGATCCTAGACGCCTCGGCACAGCCGGAGAGCCAACTAAGCCTGAAGCAAGAAAGGGGAAATCTAAACTGCCCCGGAGCAGACCCCAAAAGGAATAGATAGCCCCCAAACATATATTGTCAGTGAGACAAGATGAAAACACAAACGCAGGCATAAAAACATGGATTTTTGTGATTAACTCACCGTAAAATCCTTTTCTCCGAGGCGCTCATTGGGGGACATAGATACTGTGGGTGTATGTTTCTGCCGCTTGGAGGCTGACACTAAGTGAAAAGAGGTTAGCTCCTCCGCCGTATACACCCTCGCCCCGATTGCGGTCGGAAATCAGTTTGGTGCCAAAGCAGTAGGAGGACAACAAAAACAGCCTTAATACAGGTACAATATGTCCAGAAAAAAAAACACCCTTATATAAAATAAATGCGTATTAACTAAACAAAACAGAAGCCAACTTGGCTAACAGGGTGGGTGCTGTGTCCCCCAATGAGCGTCTCGGAGAAAAGGATTTTACGGTGAGTTTATCACAAAAATCTATGTTTCTCCTTCGCCTCATTGGGGGACACAGATACTGTGGGACGTCCTAAAGCAGTCCCTGGGTGGGAGATTGACTAACTGATCCAAGCTACATGCAACTCTCGTTTAAAGGTGAGCTACCGCTGCTTGGAGAATCCTTCTACCCAGACTTGCATCTGCTGAGGCCTGAGTATGGATATTATGTTTGGCAAATGTGTACAGGCTGGACCAGGTTGCTGCCTTGCAAACCTGTTCCATCGAAGCCTGGTGCCGAAGCGCCCAAGAGGCGCCAACTGCCCGAGTAGAGTGCGCTCTGATCCCTGCTGAAATCGTTGCGCCTCTAATGTGGTAGGACTCCAGAATAGTCAAACGAATCCACTGGCTATAATCTATTTTGAGGCAGCGAGTTCCTTCCTGTGCTCTTCGGGGAGTACAAACAGCGTGTCCGTCTGATGAAAGGGTGCTGTCCTCGACACATACCTCCGGAGAGCTCTTACCAGGTCTAACGTGTGAAGAGCCTTTTCCACCCTGTGCACCGATGCTGGACAAAATGAAGGCAAGAACACATCCTCATTAATGGGTAATGAGGACACGACCTTCGTCAGAAAAGGAGGGGCTGGTCTGAGCACCACCTTGCGAAAAGCCCGAAAACGTGCCTGAAATGGATGGCGAAAAGGCGGCTTGACCCTTTGTTGAAGGAGAAAACCACTCTTCCCTCCTGTGGAGTCAGAGATAAGTTGGTCTAACTTCTCCCCAAACAGACGGCCGCACTGATAAGGCAGGGAAGTTAAGGACTTCTTGGAAGTAGAATCGGCCCACCATGTCCTTAACCATAGAGCTCTTCTGATAGAAATTGCGTTAGCGGCCGCAAGAGCCGCGCAATTGGCCGCATCCAAAGATGCATTGATTACGTAGTCTCCGGCCATCGCGATCTGACTCGCGATCTCCGATATCTCTGCAGGTAGATCTTGCTCCTGCACGACCCTGCCTAATGACTCTGACCATGAAATCATGGCCTTGGCTACCCAAGTTGCTGCGAACGAGGGAGAAAGCGCTGACCCGGACGCCTCGTATACTGAGCGAGCTAAGCTCTCTATGAGGCGATCTGTGGGATCCTTAATAGAAGAACCACTAGGTACGGATAACAGGGTTTTAGTGGCTAGGCGCGAAACCGGTGGATCCACCATCGGAGATTCCGTCCATTTTTTACGGAGGTCCAGGGCAAATGGATACCTTGCTTCAAGTGCCTTCTGAACCGAGAAATGCCTGTCTGGACGTTCCCTGTGTCGCTGCACTATGTCCTCAAATTCAGGGTGAGTGGAAAAGACTCTGTGCAGCCGCTTCACCTGCTTTAACGCCACCTTATGACCCGTAGCCGCTGCAGGATCATCCTCAATCCCCAAGGTCTGATTGACGGCTTCTATGAGGCTGTCCACTGTTTCACGTGACCCTGGAGCATCCAGTTCAAGGGGCTCGTCTAAGTCGAAATCTGAGGTCTGCTCGCTATCAACCACTGGTGACAGGGAGCCAGAAGCAGAACTTATGGATGTCAAAGCGCCGGATGGACTGGGCGACACCGTGTGGATTCTTTTCCCCTGGATCTGCCTGGCATGAGTGGCCCCTGCAGGCCGAAGGCTCTAGTGAGGTGGAGGTTCCCTCTAAGGACCGCGAGCCACTGTCCCTGCCCCTAGCTGGGTCCTGAAGGGACTCGATTGCCCTCGTAAGCGACGCCATGGACTGTGAGTGATAGGGCTCACTCCAGGGGATTTGGGACTGCGGTTGCAGGGGAGGGCTCCTGGGCGCGTTTGGACTCGCAGGACTCACATAAACGCCTGCTCTGCGCCCGCGTAAATGCAGCCCAACAAGAGATGCATGCAGCATAAAAAAGTGTGCGTCTTCGCTTTTTCGGACATGCTGTATCTGTCCGCTGCTGGGGAGGGAGAAGGTAGCACCTCGTTTTCCATGTAGCGTGGCCTCTCGGGCAGCACTTACCCCCATACTTTGCCCCCACGTGTCCTAAACACCTCTCCACATCAAAATCGCGCGCCACAGCTGTGGGGTGGGCCGCCAGCATATGAACCGCTCCAGGGGCGATATTTCCGGCTCTGTGGCCTAGCCGCGCTCCGAAGCCGGGGACTAAATTTATTCACCGCCGCTCAGGCATGAGGGGGGGGCCGCCAAAAGTGACATGCGGATAGGAGGCTGGACTTCCAGCCGCGGCCTAGCTCCTCCAGCTAAACACACGGCCTCAATTTACCCACTGCCCGCAACGGGGGGGGGGCGAAAAATGGCGCTACTTACTGTCGCGGGCTGCTCTCTAAGTGCTCCAGCCCCGAATCATCACTGCAGGAGCCCTCCCAGGCCATCCCCTGCGACGATCCTCTTCAGCTTCCCAGCTCAAGTAAGTTCGGGGGGCCTCGAAAAAAATAGGACGCTGCAGGCACCCTAGCTCCATCTAACCCCTTGAGGGGGTGAGGAGAGGGACCGTCCGCCGCCTTGCAGCACCGCAGTCTCAGCATTGGTGGAGCAGGGGGAGCCGCACGGACTAGTCTTGTGCCTCTGTACAGCCCATGGTTTCAATACCTAGGGGTTGTCAGGGCTAAGTCCAGCATGGTGTCCCACTTCGCGGGAGAAGATACATGGAGGCGACACTCGCACAAGCTCGCCCGTTGTTGGTTTGGGGAAATCAGACCCTTTCAATAGGATCCGTTGCCCCTGTCTAATCTTCATAGAAAAAAACTGTGGAGAAAAAACAGACGTGTGCCTCCATGGACACTAAGCAAAAAAACTGATTTCCGCCCACAATCGGGCGAGGGTGTACACTTAGTGTGAGCGGCAGAAGCATACACCCACAGTATCTGTGTCCCCCAATGAGGCGAAGGAGAAATAGACTGAGCAATCGATGGGGTCCACACTGACTAGACAGGACAGGAAAGACATTGTCTGCAATCACGCAAAAAACCCTGAAAGAGAGTCCAACACGTCTGATGCACAAAACACTGAAGTCACACGACTTCGCCCCCACTAAATCAGAACTCTGGTATATTCTGAAAGCAAAGCAAAAAGAGACCAATATAAAAGGGGACAAAGCAAACTGGCACATGCAGTAACATATGGGCGGTGATTCAGCACAGCCCCAGCCAGAGCTAGCTGACCCGCACAAAGCAGAGATAAACAAAACCAGATCAAATGCAAACAGAATAGCAAATGAACCACTTAGCTGAACATGCAGGGAAAGAGCAGGAGACATCAGACCTCAGGAGGCACAAGAAGAAAATCACCAGCAGGGATAGAGGGAGTCAGCTGTCTTAAATCCCAATCAGAAACCCCAGATCTCCAATCGCTTTCCTCATTATCAGGTGGCAAGCCTCTGTCAATCAGATCAGCTCCACTACCTTAACCACCAGAGGGAGCCCAGAAAGAGAACTCTCAATCTGACCAGCTCCACTATCTTCAGTAATCACCAGAGGGAAGCCAGAGAGAGAATTCACAACACACGGCAATGGGGAGACTCTATGCCCCTACTTATGCCAGATTGCTCCTGGGGTGGTGGGAGGATACATTGGTCTTTAGGGAGGAGAATGTTGTCTGGTGCCCCAAAATATTTTTCTGGGGCAGATGCATAGACGACATCCTCGTCCTCTGGGTAGGTGACAAAGTATCATTTGGGTCCTTCATTGAGTACCTCAATTCCAAAGAGATGGGTCTGTACTTTACCTCAGAGGTAGGTGAAAACCAGATTGCCTTTCTGGATATTAACATCTCCATTGTGAAAGACGGCTCCTTGAAAACATCTCTCTTCCGTAAACTTACCTCAACTAATAGCCTCCTTAGGTGGGAACCCACCACCCCCCCCTTTGAAACGTGGCATCCACAGGGGACTGTTTCTGAGGGTCAGAAGGAATTGTTCCAACTGGGGAGAGTTGAGTCTCAATCCAGAGACCCGAGGGGGAGATTTCTTGATAGAGGCTATCCAGAAAGAATTGTAGAGTCAGCATATCAACATGCAAGGGAAGTGAGTATATCATCTTTACTCACCCCCAGGGTTAAACAGGACTCCAACCCTATGACAAGACTCATTGGTACCTTTGATGATCAGTCCAAGAGGGTGATGGAGGTACCTAAGTATTTGGCAATTTTAAGAATCGACCATGACATCCGGGATTTTCTCTCTCCTAAACCATCAGTCACATTTGGAAAAGGCAAGTCTATTAAGGACTGTGTGGTACAGAGCCATTTTGATCCCCCTACGAAAGGAACTTGGTTGCAAAGCAGAGCAGTTTGGATAATTTAAATGAGGACACTGAAGTTTTTGCAAATTTATATGTCCACTAAAGACCTTTTCCAGTTCCTATACCAAAAGGGTATATATCGTAATATCAATTGCTTTGTGAATTTTAAAACTACAGGGGTTGTGTATTTGTATACCTGCACTTGTCCTTTAGATTACATGGGTAAAACGAAGCAAAAATTAAGTATCAGAGTCAGTGAGCATCTAGATGATATTAGATACGGAAGACACACCCCACTTGCACAACATGTGAACTTGAAACATGGGGGAGATGATAGTAATATCTCTTTCCGAGTGATTGAAAAAAATCCAACCCGCAGTAAGACAGGGGGATTGGGACCATAAGATTCTACAGCGTGGAACACGCTGGATCTTTTGGTTGGAATCCCTAAAGGTTTAAATGAACAATTAAGTTTCTCTAGTTACCTGTAACAATGTGGTCACAAACAGGCCAAGCAAGTGCCATTATGATTTGTGCATCTATTATAGTTGCCTACTTATTCTGAAAAATTTTGTATACATACCTGAAGATGCAATAACACACTATGATGCTTGGTTAATACTGGTGGGTAATAAAGTACCTTGGTTTCTGAGGTGGCCCATATTTTATTGATATACCACTATATATTATACTGGTTTCATTCAGTATCTAATAACTGAGGACTTAAAGGGAACATTTGAACTTGTAAATATTCATCCACTTGCTAACAGCACATTTGCGCTCTTGATATTCTATCAGAAATTGTCCATGAATGCATACAGCAGCGCTTTGGCACATCTTATGTACTTGAATATGACTTCCGGCATGTTGCGATCCACTCACTATAGTCTGGTGCTGGATGTGAGCTCACTTGCGGTGCATGAGCAGCTAGAGCACATTATGCGTTCCACACATTGCTCTGCTACACGCGGGTAAAAAGGGACGTCCTCTTACTGCCAGTGATTCTAATTTCATGTCGGCACTTGCACAATGTACACGCCGCACACAGCATTTGACTATCGGTCACTGGGGGAGATTGAAGCCCTCATTTGGATCCCCTAATGAACCCTTGATCCTTAAGAGGGAAACACGTCAGGAATTAGACTTACTCATAGCTGGTAAGTATCCTTATTTTATTGGTCTCATCAACATTGCACTGATAGGAAATCTTGTTTACTATTTGTCTCAATATGACTTTGAGGAATAATTTCTATGCATGGCTGATAAATACACTGACTCTTGGTCTTGCCAGCATTTACACTGCTATTAAAGTTTACTTACTGTTTGTCACTGCATACTTTTTGATGGAAACAGGAGGGAATCTGCCATTGGGTGCCTAATTTACCTTGGGAGCATTTAAATTGGCTCATGGCTGATTAATATTTTGACCCTATTGACTCGGTCTGAATAAAAAAATTCTATTAGAGGAGCATTGGAGTGAACTATTAAATGACTGCTGGGTATTTAATGTACTGTATATGATAAAACAAACAAGAAAACCGAAAAAATGTCCAATGATAAAATACTTTATTATATTAGAATATAGTTAAAATTAATAATAATCAGGGGAGGCCAATGCCAAAATAAGGGCACACCCTGGGGACAACAGTAATTACTTAATATCATATATATCACAAAGAATATCACACAATGTTAAATAAAATAATAAATAAAAAATAGAAAATACTAGTGTCAATACAATATCTTTGTGTAAAACAGCCAAAATAAATTATGTAAAGTGCAATCAGAAAACTGTGCAAAAGACTAAATATATATATATATATATATATATATATATATATATACAGTATATATATATATATATATATATATATATATATATATATATATAAATAAATAGCCACAATACAGTGCATAGCAGATTAAACAATAAATAAATTGCCACACATAAAAAGTGCAATGTGCAATGTGCGACGATAATAAAGTGAATCAACACATGGAATATAAATAAAGTAATGAAACAATGAATAAAATTGCGAGCACAATGTGGATACCTTTCAGCTGCTTTAGTTCCCAGGATGTGCCAGCCCCGACGCGCGTTTCGGCGTACCTTCGTCAGGGGGTGGCAACATCCGTGCATGAAGGAGTTTAAATAGGGCATAGTGACCAATGAGAGCAGGGTAAGTGCATGATGACGCACGCAGGAATCTCAGGTAACCAGGCAACCCCACGCCGCTGTCCCACGTGTATCCCCGACCGTCGCAAACAGATGATGCGGCAGAGAGGGACGCAGGTACAGCGGGCGGGACTCCCGCGCGCGTTCAACACTACCCGCTGTCATTGGGCTAAACATAGCACATGGTATACAATACCTATGGACTCACTATGATTAGATAAATCGGATCACATGACACAAAAGGTCCTGAGAACATACAACTCAAACAAGTGAGATCACATGGTACGAAGGTCCGAATTGAATAGGAGATTCCTGCATGCGTCATCATGCACTTACCCTGCTCTCATTGGTCATTATGCCCTATTGAAACTCCTTCATGCCTGGATGTTGCCACCCCCTGACGAAGGTGCTCGCAATTTTATTCATTGTTTCATTACTTTATTTATATTCCATGTGTTGATTCACTTTATTATCGTCGCACATTGCACTTTTTGTGTGTGGCAATTTATTGTTTAATCTGCTTGCACTGTATTGTGGATATATATATATATATATATATATATAGATATATATATATATATATATATATATATATATATATATATATATATATATATATATATATATATAGTCTTTTGCACAGTTTTCTGATTGCACTTTACATAATTTATTTTGGCTGTTTTACACAAAGATATTGTATTGACACTAGTATTTTCTATTTTTTATTTATTATTTTATTTAACATTGTGTGATATTCTTTGTGATATATATGATATTAAGTAATTACTGTTGTCCCCAGGGTGTGCCCTTATTTTGGCATTGGCCTCCCCTGATTATTATTAATTTTAACTATATTCTAATAAAATAAAGTATTTTATCATTGGACGTTTTTTCGGTTTTCTCGTTTGTTTTATCCTATTATCCGAGTTGTCCTTTATATTTCCATGGGTGCATTATTATGATTTTAAGGTTAATTTATTATATATTGCACTTTCCTTGAGTCATCTATTTTACATGTACTGTATATGGCAGTATTTTGGTCCTTTGAGTTTCATTATTGACTCATATGTACTTTCTGGTAGATATTTCTCTACATTTTTTGAAGTAAGGGTGTTGTTGAGGTATGTCCACATAATATTGTGGCTACATTTTACCATTTTCCTTGATTGATAACCAGTGTGCTTTTTTAGCAAATTATTAAAGGATAAGGATTGTCTTACCTCACACAATAGTGTGGACTCCGGCTCTACTTCAACAGTTATTTAGAGCACATCAGCATTTTTTACTCCGAGACAACTCAGACCCAGTTCCCAACTAGTCCATGTTGTCTCCCCATTAGGGGTATTGTTTACGGTTTACGTATGTGCGTGTGTGTGCGCGTTTTTCTTGTGTGTCCCTATTTTTTGGTATGTCTAGGGTTTAAAGGGTTAACGACGTTGAGCAGAGGTGCCAATACGTCAACAACTAGTGTGCCAACCTCCGCTTGTAGGTAGGGCTGCTTTCAGGACCATCTAGGGTGAGAGTGGCCCCCCTCCGTTGGTTATTATACCTTTTTTGTTATATTGTGTATTGGGTTGTTCCTAGTTGACCCTAGCACCTCTTTATTGGTTGAGTATACTTTTAAATTACTAATAAAAAGTTAATTTTTAGGGGTTTTCTATTCCCTTCTTTTGGTTTTGTTTTTGACTTGAGACCCCATCTATTTTCAAAGGTTTAGTTATTTCCTGGGCCATTGAAATCACATTCAACACACAATGTCACATCTATCTATAGAACACCATTGATCTAAGGCAAATGCAATCTCCTGGAAGATACAGCCCATGGGCATTTCACAGAAGCACTAAATACACACAATTTTTTTTCTTTGGGGGGGGGGGGTACTTTCAAAATGGGTAATTTTATTCCGGCAGAAAACTGAAGTGTTTCCTGGTGCAGTTTTCAAGTTTTTTTAAGGTGTTTTGAAGAGATTTTCTTGAGTGTTGTCTGCAGTTTATCGATATGACAGTGCCTAGTCTGAAGCAGCATTTGGCTTTTGCTTTTTGTCTGACAATTCCTGCACAGGTTAAAAAAAATGTCTTATACATTTAAATTGATTATGAAAGGAAAATGTCTTATACATTTATATTGATTATAAATGGGGTAATTCAAGTTTTTATGGTCTTATTTTTCTTACTTTGCACATTTTTGTCCTCATAGATGACATGAGCGTGCAATTGTTTTATGACTTGAAATATATACATTTATAGTTCATATCAGTGTCTTCTATAAAGTCTAGCAATAGGCTGGTCTCCATTGGAGAACCATCATCATGGCAGGCAGGCGGGCCGGCCTTCAGCAGGCAATTTATCAGCATCCCATAATCATGCTTTATGGGGCCTGATTGGTGCAAGGAAAGGACACTGGGCAAGATCAAACTTTGAATGCTACGGTCAGTGATTGACCCAGAATTTAATGTTTAAACAGAAGTAATATGAGCATTGTAAAACAACTTGGGGGTGTCTAATATTCAATGTGCTTAGGTGCATAATACATGTTTAATAAAAACGTGCACGGTCCCGTGATTTCTTGATATAAAGGTTGCTCAACCTTAATACTTACTAAAGTGACAATTGCGCATTCAGCTGTCAGTTGAGCTGCACTGAAAAGAGTTCGCACAAAACGGTATATGTGCTTATGATCTGGGTCATGCCTACAGTAATCTTCTGTCACATCTTCATGCTGCAAAACACAACATAATGTCAGGCATCCTAAGAAGACAGAACTGAGAAATGTTTTTCAGAGCCAAGATTCTATTAAACAGTAATGACATTTGCTGATAACTAAGAACTGTCTAGTCATAGTTCTTACATGCCTGTGTATACAATATTACTGCACTGCCAGTACCTTTACAAAGACTAGAGAATCTTTCATATGAAGAAAATTTGGCCAAGTGTAGATTGCATATAATACAGTACAATGCAGGCTTCTTGATCCTGCTGTCTTTTATACATCATATGATTCAGAGTGTGGATACAGACAGTTGCCAGTGATCTCATATGATGTATAATAGACAGCAGGATCAAGCAGTCTGCACTGTACTGTATTATAGGCGATCTATACTTAGCCAAATTGTCTTCATATGAAAGATCATAGTGAAATTGTTTCAGGCCATCATCCAGCAGAATGTCAGTCTGCCACCAACTCTTTCCCTTCATAGAATTTCATGAGCACAAACTGCCATCTTTTATCTACGCAATTTCTAAAGTCTGTATTCACTGATGTCAGGTTTTACATGTGCATTGCAAATATTGGGAATGAAAGATCAATGCAGAAGAGAAAAAAAAAAAAAGCAGATTTAGGCTAGTTTCACATTTGCGCCTTTGTGCGCAGAGCATCGTGCGCAAGTAGAAACGCATGCAAACGCATCAGCATACGCATGAAGACAAAAAAAATGCAGCATTTGCGTTTTTTAGGTGCATGCCTTCTCTAGGTGTCACATTTCACAGGAGGAAAATCCTTGAAACAGACTCCACCAATGGCACACCAGTGGGCGTGTGTCATGGGAATTCTTTACATAGACCGTGTTAGAGCTGAATTCTTCAGATTTTGCTGCTGTTTCCTATGTCACCATGGATCTGCGTTGGGAGAGTTTTCGCTTCAACTTGGATCTGGACATCGCGCTGTCTCAGGCTTTTGCATTTGCTTGCCATCAAGAAAGGCTGAGAGAGAGAAAGCGAAGATGTCAGCGGCGGAGTTTTTCGATACATCCGATTATTGAAGTCCGGGAGAGCCATGGAGTGTACCATACCCTCTACATCGAGCTCCAGACAAACCCGGTGAAATTTATTGACTATACCCGGATGTCCCAAGAAAGCTTCATGGATTTGCTTGCTCGTGTTCAAGGAGCCATCCGGAGACAGGATACCAGGGCTGTGGAGTCGGAGTTAGTTTTGGTTGGAGTCGGAGTCGGTAGAAATGTACCGACTCCAGCTTTAAAAAAAATGTATTAATATTTCATAATTGAACTTTCATATGAATTTTATAAATGTTACTCAAATATATATGTTCTATCAAACTATGAACAACAGTGATAAGCAGTTCTGCTGGAGATAGAGACATTTCTTACTTCTTGTGTGTCACTGTTCTCCACTGCCCTTATCTAATCTTATACTTGGTTAACCTCATGCTGCCCCAACCCCCCTACTTACAATGTATGAAACTGAAAGTGAAAATGTGTTGCAAATTCTTAGTAGTAAAGCTCCTCCTCTAGACTAGATCATACTAGGTGTGCGTCTTCCAAGCATCTCACAGCTGCCTGCTACTCAGAAGAGGAAGACTGTAAGAAGTATTATCCTTTCAACAAACTTTGCATCAGTTAACTGTGAGTACATGAGGAATAATAACAGTATTACTGACCACTATATCAGTTGTACGACCTGGCAATAATTTTGTACAATTGTTTTTAGGAAAAACAATTGTCATTTGGATTGTGAATGCAGAATTAAAAACCTGAGAATGTCAAAGAAGCATCACATTAAATCAGCTGTATTTGAACATTTCACCATCACTCAAGATAGAAAACATTATGTCTGTCAGTGTATGACAAATGATCCAGACGAAAACAAATGCTGTGAAGCCAAGATGAGTGCATATTCAGGCAAAGATAAAAATGCTCCTACCAGAGCTTCTAATCTAAAGAGACATTTACAGCGCTTACATCCATTTTCAATAACTTTATTAAAATTTTACATAAAGTTAACAGTAGTATTTTTACAGCATACTATTGACGGTAGGGTTCAGAATAATATACAAAATAACAGTAATGTATTACATTGAGTAGATCAGTAGGAGTAACAATGCAGCGCTTTCATCCAGAAGTACTGAAAGCAGTGGATGAGAAAGACTGCATCCAAACCAATGAACCAGTGCCCAGCTCTTCCAGCCAAACAAAGGAGCAGAGAACTTTGCAGCCATCAGTTGCAAGATATTTTGTCAGTGACAAAGTTACTGTGACAATGACAGTAGATACATTTAAAAAACAGATCATAGAGCTTGTTGTAAAGGATAGTGTGCCTATTTCATTATTTTCACGACCAGCTTTTATGTGTCTGAATGGGGAAATGGCCCGCAAGCTTGGTGTTTCTCTGGAGAGAGTATTAGAAAATTAGTAATCGAAGAAGCTTTTAAAAAAACTCTCAAGGGACGCTTTCTGTTTCTTAAAATGGATGCCTGCACACGTCACAGAGTGAACTATTTTGCCATCAATGTCCGATTTGTTTGTGACAAAAATGAAATAGTTACCAAGACATTGGCAGTAAAAGACACCAAAGCTCATCACACCAGTGAGTTTCTCCAGGTCTTGGTGGAAAAGGTTCTGCAAGACTATGAACTTAAAAAGGAGCAAGTTCTTTCTGTCGTAACTGACAATGCTTCAAATATGATAAGTACTATTAAGCTAATGAATGAGAGTAATGATGGTGACCAGCAGCTAGAAGATCATTCTGGGTCCACAGACACAGAAATGTTTGAAATAGAGGAACACAGTATTGTAACTGAGGAGCAAACTGAAGTTGCTTCAGATGAACAGCAACATGATAGTTTAGATGATCTTGTTGAAACTGTGTCAATATGTTCTTTCATTCATCACATGCGCTGTGTTGTGCATACGCTACAGCTGGCTATAAGAGACAGTCTGCAAGAAGGACATGCTGCTGCACTGATTGGCAAGGTGAGAAAATTGGCTACTGTTGCCAGAACCCCGAAAGTTGACTCAATTTTGAAGAGACGTGCTGGAAAAGGGGCAATTATTGATCAAGCCACACGATGGGGCAGTACTTACTTAATGATTCAGCGCTTGGTTGAACTGAAAACCTTTCTTGTAGACATGGCTAACCCTCAACTGATGCTAAATGAAAGTCAGTGGAATCAGGTGACTGAGCTGGAAAAATTGCTAGAGCACCCATTTACAGTGACTAAAAAATTACAAGCAGAGGACTTAACTCCAGGTATTTTCTTAAAGGAGTGGAAGAACCTGATGTTTCGCCTGTCCCAAAGAGGAGGGTTAATTGCAAGTGGCATTGCTACATCAATGAAACGGAGAGAGGAGCTACTATTACAAAATAACATTCTTTTGGCAGCTGTTTATGTAGACCCAATGCATCGGATACTTCTAGATGATCAACAGCTACGTAAAGGAAAAGAAGCTCTGTTTGAAATAGCAGTAAGGATGAAAGGGTTGCAGAACAGTCAGGAGGAACAAGAAGAATTTGGTCGTCCTGCCACATCTTCACCCTCATCATTAACTGATGAAGAATTTAATTTCGAAAAATATTTGGATCACAAGGACCGTGCAAAGCGTTCCCGCATAGAAGAGTCATCCCCATCAAGGAACACAGCCAGTACATTTCAGCAGAATTTTTCATGTGCACTAAAAGAAATTGAGAAATTTGACCGTTCATCAAAAATAACAGTGCAACAAGCGATTCCTCTGTATCCTGACACTGTCAGAGATGTTGCCCGAGTGGTTACTGCTTTGCCACCAACACAAGTTAGTGTAGAGAGGTTGTTCTCTGCTCTCAAAATAATTAGATCAGATTTGAGGGCATCCATGAAGGAGGATCTGACAGAGGCAATACTTTTTCTGAGGACAAATTTATAGATTTCTTCTTATTAACTGCATAAAAGTGTTTATTGCATATTTACTTACAGTTTATAAAAGTTTATAAAAGTTATTTGCTATATTCTAATTGTATTCTAATAAATGTAGTTTTTGCGCTAAGTGGTCTGATTACTTATATGATGGTGAGAAACTGAATAAGCATGATGTTTAATATTTTACAACAGTAAATTTGTTGTTATGAATTGGCCATTTGTGAAGGAGTCGGAGTTGGAGCCGGAGTCGGAGCCTGATAAAATCCAGGAGTCGGAGTCGCAACTGTGGCTTAGCGACTCCACAGCCCTGCAGGACACACAGCTCCATTGTGCGATTCCTCCTGCGGAACGGCTCCTGGTCACATTAAGGTACGTAATATTTAAAAAAAACAATGCCTGCATAATGGTTTTTCTGCCATGTACTAATCCAAAGCCTGCAGAATTATTTTTCTGCCATGTAGTAAACAAAAGCCTGCAGAATTATTGTTATGCCATGTACTAATATTTTTTCATTTCGGTGTTTTGCAAAACCCTACACATAAATACTAATTTTTTTTCTTTCTCTGTTTGGCAGATTCCTGGTTACTGGAGAGACCCTATCATCACTCCACTTCCAGTACCATCTTGAAATCTCCACCTTGTCAGGAATAGTTGCGGACACCTGCCAGGCTTTGTCGGACGTTCTCTGTCCAGAATTTATTCCCTTGCCCACCGCGGAAAAGTGGATGGAAATCGCTTAACAATTCTTGACAGTCTGCAATTTCCCCAACTGTTTGGGAGCGGTGGATGGGAAACACATCAGGATAACCAAACCTGCAATAAGTGGATCGGAGTACTATAAACATTAAAAGTACTTTTCTACAGTACTAATGGCCATTGCGGATGCAGACTGTCGGTTTGTTGAGGTGGACATTGGGGCATTTGGCAGGGGCAATGACTCCCAGGCTTTTAAGAACTTGGACATGGGCCGTAGGTTGTAAGGCAACCATTTTAATTTCCCCCTGCCACGACCTCTACCCCACACCGAAGGTCCGCCACTGCCATTTGTAATGGTTGGGGATGAGGCCTTTCAAATGTGCCAAAACCTGCTGAAACCCCCTACTCCAGCCGGGACTTGGACCACACGAGAAAAATATTCAATTACAGACTCACAAAGGCACGAAGAACTGTAGAGTGTGCCTTTGGGATTCTGGTGTCCAGATGGCGCATTCCGGCACAGCCATTAATCTTAAACTGGAAACAGTGGATGAGGTGGTGAAAGCGTGTGTGGTTCTTCACAATTTTGTTATGGCTAAAGAGTGCCCTAACTCTGAACTAGAGGAACCAGCTGCCAACCCATTGCCTGATTTCACTCAGCACCCTCTCAGGTCATCAGTTGAAGTTGGCCAAAAGAGGGACCAATTTGCAGCATACTTTATCTCTGATGTAGGACGTGTGGCATGGCAAGATGAAATGGTGTAAAATTGTTTTCTTGTGTGTATGTTAATAAAAAACCTGTTTTGATACCTGTACCGAGTGCACTCTGTCTTTATACACGCCAATACAATAATCACCTGCCCAGGTGTCCAGTGAATTAAGGATGCTGTGTTTTGTGTATCCTGACTTTACTAGGACTCCTGACCAGGTGAGTCTGCAGAGAAGTTGTATGATCTTCATCATCTCTCCAGTCTGTGTTCAATAAGGCAGATTGCAGCGACAGTGGAGATAATACAACTAATATTTATATCACCTGGCCTGATGTTACAAATAGTGATTTTGGGATGCACTAGCATCCTTCACTCTTTATGACACCTGACCATGTGAGTATAAATATTAGTTGTACTATCTCCACTGTGGCTTCAGTATGCATGCAGACTGGAGAGATGATAAAGTTTATACAACTTCTACAATCCCCCCTGGCCTGGTGTCATGCTTAAGTGAGGATGCCCAAAAAAACGCATCCTGACTTCAGAATTTTATGACACCTGGCCAGGTGAATACACGAGTTAACCTCCAGCATCTCTCCAGTCTGGGTGCTATAGAAAAGGCAGACTGAAGCAACGCTGGAGATGACAACTCATAGGTATACTCACCAGGCCAGGTGTGCTAAATAATTATGATACCAGGCCAGGGTATTGTACATATGACGTGTATTTTCTCCATCATTTCTTCAGTCTATTCGCCACAGACTGAATAGATGATGTGGTTAATTACAAGGTATATCTAGAATCCCCTGGCCTTGTGTCCCAAAGAGTGAAATGATGATGGTCAAAACACACCATCAATTCACTCTTTATGATACCTGGCAAGGTGAGAATAGATATGCCTTGCACTATCCACCATCCTCAGAGTATGATGTCCCCACAGTTCATGCATACCCACATTACCTCCCATATACATTATAATCAGTGCCCCTCTATATACAGGATGAGCCCACACGATCAATATATACAATAAGATCCCACACTCAGCCCCCAATATACAATATCACCTCACACACAGCTCTCCAAATGGTATCATGCTTCTGCACATCATTTAAAAAAAAAAAAAGAAAAGACACTTGCTTTGCTCCCACATTCTCCCGGAGCTCCGTTTAGTTCTTGGCTCTGAGCACAGACGCTCCGCACAGCAGAAGCAATGTAGGGGCGGCATTGTGTCTGCCGTTTCAGTGACACGCCGAATGGTGGAAGACGGATCCAGCAGCTCCTTCCTCTACCACTAAGTCCCATGCAGATAGGGACGAAGTGCATGGGAGAGTGGCCGCATGGTACAGCCCGTGGGCCACCATTTTCAGCCCCTCTGCTCTCAGTCCGCGAGCCAGAAAAGAACAGCCAGACGGCCGGATGTGACCAGCACTTTGCCCAGGTATATCATATAGGAATTCTGGTGCCTATATGCCTGGTGACACAAAGATCCCGCAGACTCAGATCACAGTAAACAATGCCCATCAACTTAAACACCAGTTTCAATTCATTCTGAAATTTATGTAAAGTAACATTTAAGACACATTTGCTAACTAGCAAAAATTATAATGATATTAAAAGTGTGACCTGAAATCACAGAGGAGGCTGAAACAAATCTAACAGATGTGCACACTTAATAAACTTAAGCACAATAAAGCAAAAACATCTCACCGTTAAAGGATGCAGCTTTTCATCAAATATGTCCAAGGACCTGTCCGAATCTCTAGAAGACAGTAAAGTATCCTCATCACATTATTCTGAAATGTTTTCAGTTGTAGATATTGATACAAGGTGTTCAGAGAAAATTGAACAGAAATAGTTATGAAATAAAATGAGTTCATGACTTTTAGGCTGCGTTCACACGTTGCGTTTTTTTCGCGGTGGTTTTAAATGCGCGATTTTGCCGCAAAAATGCAAAAAATAAGCTTCCCATGCAATCCTATGGGATTCCGCAATGCTGTGCTAATGCTGCGTTTTTTTCCGCGGCGGAATCGCTTTGCGGTAAAAAACACAGTATGCTCATTAATTTAGCAGAATAGTGGCGATTCGGCCCACATAGGAATGCATTGTTGTGCTTACTTTCCGCATATGGCTGTGCCCACCATGCGAAAAGTAAGCAGAACATTTGCAGATGGTACCCACAGTCCGGAGGAGAGGAGACTGTCTTCCGGGCTCTGGGTACCATATCCCTGTAAAAAATAGAATTAAAATAAAAAAATATTGTTCTTCTCACCTTTCGGCGTCCCGCGCAGCCTTCCCGCCTCACTCCACGCTCCCGGCATCTTCCGGTCCCAGTAATCCTTTGCGAGAATGACTGCGATGACGTCATGGTCTCACAGGAGCGCAATGTCTCGCGGTCATTCGCGCAAAGTATTACTGGGACCAGAAGATGCCGGGAGCGTGAAGAGAGGCGGGAAGGCTGCATGGGACGCGGGAAGGTGGGAAGAACAATATTTATCTTTATTTTTTACATTCTATCTTTTACTACTGATGCTGCATAAGCAGCATCAGTAGTAAAAAGTTGGTCACACTCATCAAACACTATGTTTGACGAGTGTGACCAACCTGTCAATCAGTTCTCCAAGCGATGCTACAGATCGCTTGGAAAACGCTAGCATTCTGCAAGCTAATTACGTTTGCAAATCGCTAGTTTTTCCGCGGGAAAATCGCGGGAATTTAAAATACGATTTTCCCACGGAATGGAATTCCGGAATTCTCACGGTAACTTCCGCGGGAATTCCGCTACGTGTGAACTTAGCCTTATGGGACAGGCTGTTATGGTTGTGATGCTGTGTATCTGTTAATGTTCTCATGTAATCATCACAGTGTGTACACAGTATATGGCCAGCTGCAAATGAACCCTTAACTGTAATGTGCATATTCCCAAGTGCTAGAAAGGGGTTAATGGTGTTTATTAAGTCATTTTCACAGATTTATGAAGTAATCCACAGATGAGCATTTTCCATACCTGTTCTTTATGTGGTAGTATATTGCTAAGGTAACACTGAAAAACAAAAGAAACCAAAATGTAAAAAAAAAAAAAAATGTAGTAAAAGGAAGCAAACCTACCATGGAATAGAGAGAAAATGAAGGATTGCAAATTGAGCAAGTTATTGTGCCTCACAAAGAAAGCAAAGCAGGAATATGAAACCCACAGCTCAGATATTTTAACCCCTTATTGACAGAGCCAATTTGGTACTTAATGACCAGGACAATTTTTACAATTCTGACCAGTCACTTTATAAGGTTATAACTCTGGAAAGCTTCAATGGATCCTGCTGAATCTGAGACAGTTTTATTGCGACATATTGTACTTCATGTCAGAGGTAAAATTTCTTCGCTTTGCAATTTTGAAACTTAATTTTTGTGCCCTTAAATCAGAGAGACATATCGCACAAAACAGTTAATAAATAATATTTCCCACATGTCCAATTTACATCAGCACAATTTTAGAATTTGGAGTTTGGGGGTTAATATGACAGAAAATACCCAAAACTGAAGCCCTCCAAGTGCGCAAAACCACATTCAAGAAGTTTATTAACCCTTCACAAGAACTAAAGCAACGTGGAAGAAAAAATGAATAACAAAATCAAGCATAAATCCCTAACCTTATCAAGGCTCTAACTAAACAGTATAAACCCTGATTACTTCAGATATGGCTGAGCTAGCCCAAGTTATCTCTATATATAAAATTGAATGTGTGTGTGTGTCACCAACCAATCACGAAGCATCTTTCATTTCACCAGAGCGGTTTAAAAGAAGTTGAGCTGTGATTGGTTGCCATGAGCAACAGTTTTCTCACTCCACGACAACACCTCAGCAGACAGTGACCGGGTGGGAGAAATCTAGCATCCCTGGGAACGTAAGCTCCCAGCCATTGTATGCACCCAGGAAGGAGCAGAGAGCACAGAAATGAATCCCCCCTCCCGTTCCCATATACCCATCCTCCATCACATAGGCGCATCTACCCTCTTAAAGGGATCTCCGGTATGGAAGTTAGGGCAAATCCATCCAGCACTCTGATACTGACCCCAGGCCTCTTAAAGGGATCCCAGGTATGGAAGTTAGGACCGTTCCACTCAGCTGTGTGGTTCTGACCCCAGGGTCTTTTAAAGGGATCATTGGTATGGAAGATAGGGCAATTCCACTAAGCACTGTTTCTAACCCCAGGCCCCTCTTAAATGGATCCCCTTTATGGAAGTGAGGGCAAATCCACTCTGCGCTCCGATTCTGACCCCAGGCCTCTCTTAAAGGGATCATTGGTATGGAAGTCAGGGCAAATCCATCCAGCTCTTTGGTTCTGACGCCAGGCCTCTCTTAAAGGGATCCCCGGTACGGAAGTTAGGGCAATTCCACTCAGCGTTCTGTGTTATGAATGGGTCACCGAGGAGGAAAAAAACAAGCTAAGTCTCAGAAAACCAGAGAAGTTGGTAACTATGCAGATTGCAGATCCCTGATCTTAACCACACAACTAGCAGCAGTCGTGGAGCGTTCCTACGATGGTCCCAGACGCCTCGTCACAACCGGAGAGTTACATACAGGAAAAGAGGAAAACTAACTGCCCCAGAGCAGACCCCAAAGGAAAGACAGCCCCCCACATGTATTGACGGTGAAACAAGATGAAAATACAAACAAAGGCAGGAAAATAGGCTGAGCAAACGATGGGGCCCGACTAACTAGAAAGGAAAGACACTGTCTGCGATCTGCCAAAAAAACCTACCAAAATAATGTGCAACACTTCTGATAGCAAAATTAACCCTGAAGTTACTAGACTTCTCCCACTATATCAGCACTCTGAAATATTCTGAGACAGAGCAAAAAGAGGCCAATCTAATAAGGGACAAAAAGGCAGATTGGCAAATACAGATAAACAGGAGTGGAAATTCATCATAGCCCCAGCAGGGGCAGGCTGATCACACAAGAAACTGAATTGACCAGCAAGCGCAAGTGTGAACAATAGCAAAAAACAAACTTAACTTGAGAACACTGGAAGAGAGCTGAAGTCCAAGACCTGGGAAGCAGACTGAATCACCAGCACCAGGATAGGGCGTCGGCTGTCTTATATCCAGTCTGATACTCCACAGATCCAATCATTATCCTCCTCATCAGGTGACAGATCACTACCACTTAAACCAACCTCACTACCTCCTGTCACCACCAGAGGGAGAACGGAAGGAAAACTCAACTGGTGGAGCAGAAAATGAGTTCATAACAGTTCTGGTTCTGACCCCAGGCTCTCTTAAAGGGATCCCAGGTATGGAAGTCAGGGCATTTGCCTTCAAATGCTCTGGTACTGACCCCAGGCCTCTACTAAAGGGATCATTGGTATGGAAGTCAGGGCAAATCCATCCAGCGCTTTGTTTTGACCCCAGGCCTCTCTTAAAGGGGTTAAGACCCAGCCTATTTTGGCCTTAATGACCTGGCCATTTTTTGCAATTCTGACCAGAGTCCCTTTATGAGGCAATAACTCAGGAACGCTTCAACGGATCCTAGCGATTCTGAGAATGTTTTTTCGTGACATATGGGGCTTCATGTTAGTGGTAAATTTAAGTTGATAATTTTTGCATTTATTTGTGAAAAAACGGACATTTGGCGAAAATTTTGAAAATTTAGCAATTTTCAAATTTTGAATTTTTATTCTGTTAAACCAGAGAGTTATGTGATACAAAATAGTTAATAAATAACATTTCCCACATGTCTACTTTACATCAGCACAATTTTGTAAACAAAATTTTTTTGTTAGGAAGTTATAAGGGTTAAAAGTTGACCAGCGATTTCTCATTTTTACAATGCCAATTTTTTTTTAGGGACCACCTCACATTTGAGGTCACTTTGAGGGGTCTATATGGCAGAAAATACCCAAAAGTTACACCATTCTAAACACTCCACCCCTCAAGCTACACAAAACTACATACAAGAAGTTTACTAACCCTTCAGGTGCTTCACAGGAACTAAAGCAACGTGGAAGGAAAAAATGGACATTTTAATTTTTCCAACAAAAATTTTATTTTAGCATCAATTTTTTCATTTTCACATGGGCAACAGGATAAAATGGATCCTCAAGTTTGTTGGGCAAATTCTCCTGAGTACACCAATACCTCATATGTGGTCATAAACCACTGTTTGGGAGCACGGCAGGGCCGGGAAGGAGCGCCATTTGACTTTTTGAATAGAAAATTAGCTTGAATCATTAGCGGACACCATGTCCTGTTGAGAGAGCCCCTGTGTGCCTAAACAGTGAAAACCCCCCACAAGTGACACCATTTTGGAACCTGGACCCCTTAAGGAACTTATCTAGATGTGTGGTGAGCACTTCAAACCCCCAAGTGCTTAACAGAAGTTTATAACGCAGAGCAGTGCCAATCAAAAAATCATTTTTTTTCCTCAAATAAGATTTTTAGCCCGCTATTTTTTATTTTTACAAGGCTAACAGGAGACGTTGGACCAAAAAAGTTGTTGTGCAATTTGTCCTGAGTACACAGATACCCCATATGTGGGGGGGAACCACTGCTTGGGCGCATGGGAGAGCTCAGAAGGGAAGGAGCGCTATTTTGGAATGCAGACTTTGATGGAATATTGCGTTATGTTGCGTTTGCAGAGCCCCTGATGTGCCTAAACAGTAGAAACCCCCCACAAGTGACCCTATTTTGGAAACTAGACACCCCAATGAGCTTATCTAGATGTGTAGTGAGCACTTTGAACCCCCAAGTGCTTCACAGAAATTTATAACGCAGAGCCATGAAAATTAAAAAAAAAAAATCTTTTTTTTCCTCTTAAATTATTTTTTAGCCAGCTATTTCTTATTTTCCCAAGGTTAACAGGAGAAATTGGACCCCAAAAGTTGTTGTCCAGTTTGTCCTGAGTGCACTGGTACCCCATATGTGGGGGGGACCACTGTTTGGGCACACGGCAGGGCTCAGAATGGAAGGAGCGCCATTTGACTTTTTGAATGAAAAATTAGCTCCAATCGTTCGCGGACACCACGCCGTGTTTGGAGAGCTCCCCCACAAATGACCCCATTTTGGAAACTAGACAGCCTTAAGGAACTTAACTAGATGCATAGTGAGCACTTTGAACCCCCAGGTGCTTCACTGAAGTTTAAAACGCAGAGCCGTGAAAATAAAAAATTTTGTTCCTCTGAAAAAATTTTTGCCCGCTATTTTTTATTTTCACAAGGGTAACAGGAGAAATTGGACCCCAAAAGTTGTTGTCCAGTTTGTCCGGAGAACGCTGGTACCCCATATGTGGGGGGGGAACCACTGTTTGGGCACACGTCTGAGCTCGGAAGGGAAGTAGTGACGTTTTGAAATGCTGACTTGATGGAATGGTCTGTGGGAGTCACGTTACGTTTGCAGAGCCCCTGATGTGCGTAGACAGTAGAAACCCCCCACAAGTGACCCCATTTAGGAAACTAGACCCCCCAAGGAACTCATCTAGATATGTGGTGAGCACTTTGAATCCCCAAGTGCTACGTAGAAGTTTATAACGCAGAGCAGTTTTCCACAAAAATAATTTTTTCAGTCCCCAACTTTTTATTTTCCCAAGGGTAACAGGAGAAATTAGACCCGCAAAGTTGTTGTGCAATTTTTCCTGAGTATGCTGATACCCCATATGTGGGGGTAAACCACTGTTTGGGCACGTCGGGGTTCAGAATGGCGGGAGCACGGTTTGACTTTTTGAATGCAAAATTGGTGGCACCATGTACCTGCGGGTCGGATGACCTTTCAGTGACCCCGGTCAACTGACCCGCAGGAGGGCGATCAATTCATGACGCCACATAGGTCGGATTGGCACCGACTTTCATGACACCTACGTGGCATCAAAGGTCGGAAGTTAGGATCGTTCCACTCAGCGCTGTGGTTCTGAACGCAGGGCCTCTTAAAGGGATCATTGGTATGAAAGTTAGGGCAAATCCACTCAGCGTTCTGGTCCTGACCCCAGGCTGACGGGATGATGTGGGCTATTAGGGGTAGTAGTCTGCTGGCTCTGGCTCACAGGATGTGGAATATTACTGGTAGTAGTCTGGTGGCTATGGCTGATGGGATGATGTGGGATATTAGGGGTAGTAGTCTGGCGGCTTTGACGGGATGATGTGGGATATTAGTAGTCCGGTGGCTCTGGCTGACGGGACAATGTGAGATATTAGGGCTAGTAGTCCTGTAGCTCTCGATTGTGTGGGATATTATAGTGAATGTGGCTATGTGGAGTGGGCGGGGTAAATATATATACAGGGGTTGGACAAAATAATGGAAACACCTAACGTTTTGGCATCATAATCTTCGAACATGTTATAAACATGCAAACTGTGACTGTGGTAATGTTTTGTAGTTTATTATTTGTGCTATGTGATATGTGTATGTAAATTAACTGTTTGTTTTGCAGAATTGTAAGAACATTGAGAACCTGATACCAATGGCAGACCTCTCGGATTTTCAAAGAGGCCAAATTGTTGGTGCTCGTATGGCAAGCGCTAGTGTAACAAAGTGCCTGAATGCTTGGCGTTTCAAGAGGTACTGTCTCCAAAGTAATGACTGCGTTTGAAAGAGAAGGAAAAACGTCCACAGCAAAGCACAGGTCCGGCCGAAAGTCGAAGTTCACTGAGAGAGACCGTCGGACTCTAAAGCGAATTGTGAGAGAGGATCACAAGACCACGGCTCAGAAAATCACTGCTGAGCTCAATGAACACCTACAGAACCCAGGTTCCACGAAAAATGTTCGTCGGGAAATGCACAAATCTGGATTCCACGGAAGAGCTGCAATTCGAAAACCGCTGCTCTCAGTGACAAATGTTTCCAAGCGTAGAGTGGTGTAGAAACCTCCAGAATTGGTCCCTCGAGCAGGGGAAAAATGTGATATTCTCAGACGAATCATCATTTACCCTATTTCCGACCTCCGGCCGAGTATACGTTTGGAGACAGCCAAAAGAAGCATTCCATTCAGACTGCCTTCTACCAACCGTAAAACATGGCAGAGGTTCTGTGATGATCTGGGGTGCTATTTCGTGGAGATCCGCCGGGCCAATGATAATTCTTCCATGAAGGGATAACAGCCGAGATTATTTAGGCATTTGGGCGACCAAGTGCATCCTATGGTTCAAGCACTGTTCCCGGAGGGGAACGCCATCTTTCAGGATGATAATGCACCAATTCATATAGCTAGAATTGTTAAAGCATGGCACGAGGAACATTCTAATGGAGTTGAGCATCTCATCTGGCCCCCACAATCTCCAGACCTCAACATTATTGAGCATTTATGGTCGATTTTAGAGATTAAAGTTAGATGTCGATTTCCGCCGCCATCGTCGCTCAAAGAACTAGAGGGTGTTTTAACTGAAGAATGGGCTAAAATTCCTTTGTAAACAATTCACACCTTGTATGAATCCATACCTCGGAGAGTTGAGGCTGTAATCGCCCCAAAAGGTGGACCTACACCATATTAAACTAATTTTTGTTGATGTTCACAGGTGTTTCCATTATTTTGTCCAACCCCTGTATATGTTTATGTATATATATATATTGTGATAAAACACTCCGGGATCGCCTTTGCTGGGGTCAAAGGTCATGTGCGTTCAGCATGAAACTCAGGCGCAGAGCTGGGATTCGGGTGTAACTGACCCGGAGTCAGGTTTATTAACGGTGAAAGCAATGCAAAAAGGAAATAAAACATAAAACAAATCCTTGCCTGTCCGGCACTAACTAAACAATGGACAACCTAACTACCAACTGGCGGGCTTCTCCCGTCCAGCACAGTTGCAGTGGGCACTGCTTCCACTCACGTGTGTCTCTCACACAGACAGGCTCTCTGTGTTCCCAGGCTGAGACACTCACACAACCACCTGGCATCTTTTTATATCCACCTCCCATTATTCATTAGCAAGCAGGTGCGATACTGACCAGACTAGGCCACATAGGAAAGGAATCTGGGCGAGATATACCTGCCTTCATCCACTATTCCCACATGATTCTCACAATATATATATATTTTTATATATATAAAATCAGTTAGTTACTATGCCCAGGTAGCGCCAGGCTCTATAGCTAGTCTTTATATATAAAAATGAGTGAGTGTGTGTCAAGCCATGCCCACTCCACATAGCAACCAATCACTAAGCATCTTTCATTTCACCAGAAAGATGAAAGCTGAGCTGTGATTGGTTGCTATTAGCAACAGTTTTCCTAATCCACAACACCTCTGCAGACACTGACCGGGTAGGAGAATTCTAGCATCCCCGGAAACAAGCTCCCCAGCCATTCTCTGCTCCCCAGAAAGGAGCAGAGAGCACATGACAGAAATTAATCAGCCCCTACTCTTAGTGCTGCGCTCTATTGTTACTGGCGTAGAAAATCGCATCATCAGCGGCCGCACTGCCAAGGTACATAACAGCAGATCTCCAGGAACTCCCTGCTCAGCGCCACCAAACTTGGGACTATGGGATGGAGGATGTGTGTGATGGGTATGTGGGCACTGGGCTATGGGATGGAGAATGTGCATGATGGGTATATGGGCCGGTGACTATGGTATGGAGGATATGTATGATGGGTATATGGGCACGGGACTATGGGATGGAAGATATGTATGATGGGTATATGGGCACAGGACTATGAGATGGAGGATATGTATGATGGGTATATGGGTACCGGACTATAGGATGGAGTATGCGTGATGGACACTGGACTATGGGATGGAGGATGTGTGATGGGTATATGGGCGCTGGACTATGGGATGGAGGATATGTATGATGGGTATATGGGCATTGGACTATGAGATGAAGGATGTGTAATGGGTAAATGGGCACTGGACTATGGGATGGATGATAATCATAATTTTTTATAACTAACCAGTTAGTTACTATGCCCGGGCAACGCCGGGCTCTTCAGCTAGTGTTAAATAAAACAGCCTTTCTCCATCGCAACTACTGATGATTGCGGTTTGGTGCACATGGCCTGTGCAAACTCTTCTCCAAGAGATTCTGGCTTGTTTCTTTCCTCAATGTCAAGGCACATCCAAGACGCGCTCCGTCTCCTCAACAGTAACTACAGGGAGAAACTTTACCAAAACAGATTTTGTATTGCCTTCTGCGAGACTGCTTCCCGGTGGGCCTTAGGAATTCTACAGGACTTTAAATTCACCCGAGTAGGAGGCTCATGTTTGATGACACAAGTGGGTCATTCCATATCAAGTGATCCAAATATGAATTTTTTTTACCTGATGTCTTTAGATTTTTTTATTTTCTTTTTATGAAATACTACTTTACTTAATTACAAGTTAAAAGTTTTTAATTTTTTTCTTCATCAGTTAATTTTTTACAGACTTCTAAAGCTTTGAAAAAGCGTGAATTTTGGCCTGGTATGGCTTTACATTTTTATCATATCTCGGGTTACAATTAAGATAAATAGGTGGGAGAGGCATCATTTTTTCTCAGAACGGTACAGGCTTTTATTTGAAATGTCACAAGATTGTTTCTTTATATTTTGTTTTGGATAAATCAAATTCAACATTTTGATGCGCAATTGTGAAAAAAACATTTTAAAAATGAGAAAAAATGCGTGTATGTTACTTGTGTTCTTGTTTATATTTGTACAGGGATTCAACTTGGGACCTATCAAATTTTAATTTTTTTAAGCCTTGAATCATCTGATTTTTATGTTTGTGTGAGAGTCTTCCTTTTTTCTTTTCAAATTACAACTTATTGAATTCATCATTTATATGCAATAATAAAGAAACCCAAAAAACAAATACTTTAAGTGCCAGAATATATCTTAATCATCATAACACAATTTGCTCAGCATTTTCAACCTGAAAGCATTGAAAAAAACAAAAGAAAAAAGGTGATCATATCCCCAAGTGTGATTTTCTAAATACAGTCTCATCCTAATTATGTTAAAAACAAGATTAAAAGAACCAATATTTTTACCACCTATTTATACATGTAACAATTTTTTTTCTATTATATCACTAAACATGTCATTTATGAAGTGCTTAAGAAGAATAGTACAGTAGTTAAATCCTCGTTCTATAAAATATGAACTAATCAATTAGTACGTTTTTAAACTGGCCTTTTATCATCAATTTGTCCCTAACTCAGGTGGAGCCGAACACCATGACAAGACCGTACATATTCTTTGACACAAAAGGAAGTGGCCATTGCTAGTAAGCGCTTATGGACAAGATTACATTTTAGCCACTAGAAGCTAGTGGGTAAAATGTAATCTTGTCCATAAGCGCTTAAGGGCTTGTGCACACGGTGCAGATTCTGCTGCAGATTTGCCTCTGCCGATCCGCTGCAATTCCGCAAGCATTGTACAGTACAATGCTGATCAATGGATTTTAAAAACCGCAGTGCACATGCTGCAAATTTTTTCGCGCGGATTTGCTGCAGTTTTAAATCCGCAGCATGTCAATTCTTTCTGCAGATTCCGCAGCGGTTTGACACCTGTTCCACTGTACAGGTGTCAAAACGCAGGGGCAAACCTGCAAATCCGAGTGGAAAAATCCGCAGCAGAATCCGCACTGTGTGCACTCACCTGATTTAAGATAACTTTTAAAATGTCTGGTTTTTACTTGGATACACAAAGGATGGCACTGGACCAGAAGGATGCAAAAAAGTAAATTCTACTTCATTTTCATACAGGTTTCCTTGCAACCAGAAAAAATGTAAAACCTGTCCATTTATAATGACCACGGACAAGATAAAGATCCCCAACTCACATCAGAACTACAAGATCCCAGGTACTTTCACTTGCATTACATCTAATGTGGTGTACTTAATTATTTGTACTAAATGTCCAACTGGGGGTCTGTATGTGGGGGAGACAGGGCAAAAGCTTAGAACAAGGATGAATGCTCATCGTCACACAATAAGAGAAAAAAGAATGGATCTACCTGTGGCAAAACATTTCTGTATCCCTGATCACAGCAGCGTGGATATGAAATTACTGGTATTGAAAGGTAACTTCAATTCTCAGAGAGAGAGACGAGTTTGGGAGTACAAATTTATGACGAACTTTGACACTCTCAGTGCTGGAATGAATGTGTCGCATGGATTTATGTCTTTTTACATCAATTAAGGAATTTCCTTTTAAAACCGTGTGGAGGTATGACAACACAGAACTAGACCCCAATCAGAGGACCATAAAACATCCGGACTCCTTATCTATGAACTGGTCCAATGTTTATATTTGTGTTTCTCCCTCTCCCATATTGATAGTTCTGCTTCATGTCACTTGTCTTATCCATTGCATTTTTTCTAGGCTGTATTGTGCATAAATATGTGACTTCAGATTTTGTATTAGTCTAGCCTGATGAAGAGACCTGAGTAGTCTCGAAAGCTTGCAATGTGTTACCATCTTTTCAGTTAGCCATTAAAAGGTATCAACCACTGAGGACTCTCAATTCTGAATATTTTACTTCATCTTCACAATCTTTGGAGAGTACAGTAGCCAGCCACCAGCGCCAATCATTCACAGGTCACTACCAGTTACGTCATTCATTGCCAATCTTATGCTGCCTTCAACCACCTCATTGACTTCACTGTCTTTGCTGAATGAAAAATCCTTGTTTATATTTCTGTTTCACTACATGGAATGAAAGTGTGGTATTGCTGAGTCCCTTTGATGGGTTCTACGTCCTGTAACAGATGTTTTAACACTCTCCTCCTTTTCGTAACCCTGGTTTGTACAATACATGAACTGGATGTGAAGAATATTTTTCTCACTCCATTTGAAAAGTTGCATGGGTGTTAAGATTTGGTCTGAATATGGCCTCTGAAGGCTAGCTCGAGCTGCAAGGCATTTGACAGTGCCTCCTAAACTATCCCATGCACCTTTGCCATGAGCAGTGGCAAAAAGTGCCATTCAGCTTCCACTCCAAAATCTTTCTTGTGATGACATACATTTATAAAGTTTTTCCTGTTTTTATACTGTGCAGAAGAGCCATCTGAGAAGTAGTAGACCTTGCTGAAACTTGGTAGGATGTCCGTTTTTATCTCTGAAATTTTTTTTGGAACAAATGAACAGCTATGAATCATGAAGTAAGCACTCAGATATCATAACTACACTTTTGTACTTTATTTCTCCATTCTCATTGTAATAGATCGCAAAAGGGTGACAGTTGCTTGTACATTGTTCCAGTGAAATGACTGTGCTTCATCCTGAACAACAAAGGAATAGTCCAGTGAAAAGTCCAAGCTTATTACTGCCTCATTCTATTTGATGCTTTCTTTGAGGTGATTGTAGTAGACTGTTGGCGAGCTATAAATGAGTATCTTAAGGACTATCAGCTGTTCACAAAAACATTCTATAAAATGTTGTACACTTTTAAAAACAGTGCCAAAAGTACATCTGTCAACAGATATCCACTGTTGATGAGTTATATTGTCTACCATAGACTCCTCAAAATAATTTAATATTTTTTCTTTGAGAGCCAATACTGAAGGATATTTTTTGTAAATATTGATGTAACAACTCCAACTCTTTTCTGGACACAATATATGGGACAGACATACTTTGTAATTGCCAATCTGAATATCTTTCAGCTTACCCCCTTCAATCATTAGCTTAGGGTTCTGGTGTGTTGTACATACGCATACTGAGTGTGTACCACTATCACCAGCCAGAACACAATTCTTCGGTTGCAGTAAAGCAAATTCAGAAAATCCTATTTTGGCAGAAGTGGAATTGTTTTCTTTAAAAAGTTCATAGGTTTATTTCAAATTGGTAAGAACCTGCCTCTTCTGGACTTGATTTTTCTTGCCGTTCACTTTCATAGACACACAATCTTTCCTGCCAGGCATAATTCGGCTAATTCAGACCTACAGATGACTACCCATTCCTGCTACTACATGTGGGGACAAATGACACCGCAAGAAATGACCTGGAAACCATCTGCAGAGACTTTGAAGACTTAGGCAAGAAAGTGAAAGAACTGGGAGCGCAGGTGGTCTTCTCTTCCATCCTCCCAGTGGATGGCCATGGAACAAGGAGGTGGAATAACATTCTGCAGGTGAACAACTGGCTACGTCGATGGTGCCGTCAGCAACGATTTGGATTTCTGGATCACGGAGTGAATTACTTATACGATGGACTACTTGCTAGAGATGGGGTGCACCTTACGAAGACTGGTAAGCATGTATTTGGAAGTCGCCTTGCTACACTTGTAAGGAGAGCTTTAAACTAGAACATGGGAAGGGAAGCAAAAGACCAGAAAAAGCCATACACCTGACAAATGCTATTGAGAACTCTGCTATTAGAAGTGGAAAGGAAGAACAAAGACAAAAGAATCTAATTAATAAAAATATTGGATAAAGAGAAACCAATCACAAACTAAAATGTTTCTATACTAATGCACAAAGCATGGGCAACAAACAAGGAGAATTGGAACTACTAACACTGGAAAAGAAATATGATGTCATTGGAATCACTGAAACTTGGTGGGACAATACACATGATTGGAATACAAGACTAGAAGGATACAACTTATTTGCAAGAAACAGACTTGATAAACGAGGAGGGGGTGTCGCATTGTATGTTAGAAACGTGTATATCTGCACAGAGATTGAAGCTTCAGAGACTGGGAGTTCTGTGGAAACTGTTTGGGTAAGAATACAAGGACAGAACAATGGAAAGGACACCATTGTAGGCATTTACTACAGGCCGCCTGTGCAAGCTGAAGATATGGATGAACTCTTTATGCATCAAATGGCCAAGTTCTCCAAAAAATATGACAGTTGTCATGGGAGATTTCAACTATCCAGACATTTGTTGGGAATCTCTCTCAGGCAAAACTAACAGGTCAAGGAAATTCTTATCCTCTCTTGCTGACAACTTTATCTTCCAAAAGGTAGGGGAGAAAACAAGGGGAACTGCTACCTTGGATCTAATCCATATAAACAGGGAGGAAATGGTTGAGGAGGTAAAAGTGACTGGGACCCTAGGAGGTAGCGACCATGCTATTTTAGAATTTTGGATAACTAGAGGCGGAAGACCTGTGAAGACTCAGACGTCAAGGTTAGATTTCAGAAAGGCAGATTTTCAGGGATTCAGAAAGAGAATTGGAGGGATCCAATGGCTGGATATCCTTAAAGACAAAAATGTTCAAGAAGGATGGGAAATCTTGAAAAATGAAATTCTCAAAGCACAGTTGTTAACAATTCCGAAAAGAGGGAAGAATAGGAAGCATTTAAGGAAACCAGGATGGATGAACACAGAACTTAAGCACATGCTAAAAAGGAAGAAAAAAATGTTTATAAAATGGAAAGAGGGAGGCATATCTAAAGAAGAATATAATCCTGGCTGCAGAAACTGCAGGGCACAAATCAGATTATCAAAAGCTGAAAATGAATTGAGGCTTGCAAGAGATGTCAAAAGCAATAATAAAGGATTTTGGGGATATGTCAAAAGTAAAAGAAAAGTCAAAGATGCTATAGGATTTTTACAGGATGAAAATGATGAAATGGTAAGACAGGATGTTGAGAAGACTGAACTTTTAAATTCCTATTTTGCATCTGTTTTCTCTCAGAAAGGAAATGTAACATCAACTGTTCTTCACTGTCCTATTAAGGGAATAGAAGAATCCAGGATATCTATAAACAGAAAGATAGTGAGGAAACACTTAGCTAACCTAAATGAATTCAAGTCTCCAGGTCCAGATGAATTACACCCCAGAGTACTGAAGGAGATAGCAGAAGAAATTTTTGAACCCCTCTCCATAATCTTTGAAAATTCTTGGAGAACAGGAGAAGTGCCAGAAGACTGGAGAAGAGCAAATGTTGTTCCTATCTTCAAAAAGGGGAAGAAGGTGGACCCAGGCAACTATAGGCCGATGAGTCTGACTTCTATGCCAGGAAAGATCTTTGAACAAATTATTAAACAACATGTATGTCAATACCTGGATAAGAATGAAGTGATTAAACAGAGTCAGCATGGGTTTGTAACTAATAAGTCATGTCAGCCTAACTTAATTTCCTTCTATGACAGTATCACTGATTAGGTGGATCAAGGAAATGCTGTAGATATAGTATATCTTGACTTCAGCAAAGCATTTGACAAAGTCTCTCATACAATCCTTATTGAAAAAATGACTAAGTATGGAATGGACAAGGCAACTGTTAGGTGGATTCATAACTGGCTTAGTGATCGGACCCAAAGAGTGGTCGTAAATGGCTGAACATCCAGTTGGAAGAATGTTTCAAGTGGGGTACCACAGGGCTCTGTCCTGGGCCCTGTATTGTTCAACACCTTTATCAACGATTTAGATGAAGGAATTGAGGGTAAACTAATTAAATTTGCTGATGACACAAAGCTAGGAGGGATAGCTAATACTAGAGAAGAGAGAGAGAGGATTCAAAAAGATTTAAATAAACTGGAGAAGTGGGCAGCAACTAACAGAATGGTTTTTAACAGGGAGAAATGCAAAGTACTACATCTGGGCAATAAAAATGAAAAAAGCATATACAGAATGGGAGGAATAGGGCTAAGTGACAGCACATGTGAAAAAGACTTGGGTATACTAATAGATCACAGACTGAATATGAGTCAACAGTGTGATGCAGCAGCAAAAAAGGCAAATGCAATTCTAGGATGTATTAACAGAAGCATACAGTCTAGATCACGTGAAGTCATTATTTCCCTCTACTCCTCTTTGGTCAGACCTCATCTGGAATATTGTGTCCAGTTTTGGGCACCACATTTTAAAAAAGACATCAACAAACTGGAGCAAGTTCAGAAAAGAGCGACCAGAATGGTGACCGGTCTGCAAACCCTGTCTTATGAGGAAAGGTTGCAGGATTTGTGAATGTTTAGTTTGCAAAAGAGAAGACTGAGAGGAGACTTAATAGCTGTCTACAAATATCTAAAGGCCTGTCACATTGTAGAAGGATCAACTTTATTCTCATTTGCACAAGGTAAGACTAGAAGCAATGGGATGAAACTGAATGGGAGGAGACACAGATTAGATATTAGAAAAAACTTTTTGACAGTTAGAGTGATCAATGAGTGGAACAGGCTGCCACGAGAAGTGGTGAGTTCTCCTTCAATGGAAGTCTTCAAACAGAGGCTGGACAGACATCTGACTGGGATGATTTAGGGAATCCTGCTTTGAGCAGGGGGTTGGACCAGATGGCCCAGGAGGTCCCTTCCAACTCTACAATTCTATGATTCTATGACTATTGTAAAAATCTTTCACTTTACCCACCATAGCTTCATCTAATGTTTTGCCTGGTTTAGGATCAGGACAAGACATGAAACCTTTTTTTCAACTAGACATTTGCCTTTTCAAGCCATTATATTGCTAATGTTAAATTCATTTTCTATTCTTTTGCATGTCCAACTCTTCTGTAGTGTAGTCAGTATCATAAACTGTAATAATCAAAAACATGGGGCGCTGCGTGAGGGACACAAAAGCAGCAAATAAAAAGACAATACCACCTCTTTGTCCAAACAGTAAAATGGTAATTATAAAATATATAAATATTTGAGCTAAAAAATTTGTCCTGTAATCCAAAACAAATACCCTAAAATTTAACATACACTGCCCATAACAAATAATAAGCGTTTTCAAAATATAAAACAGTATTATGCCAGGAAAAACAAACTGAGAACAATCTTATGAATGTGGTTTATTCTAACAACCAAAAGAATACCTTTTAGCGGCTAAAAGCATGTTCAGACGTACTCTGTAGTCCCAAGTCGGCGCTGGATGCGCAGGGTAACTGCTCCCGCAGTGTTCACTAGAAGCCAAAGGTCCTTGTGCTGAAGAAATATACAGTCTTAATCCAAATGAAAGTGGAAGTGCCCGAAATCAATATCAAGGGTTAAGAGATGGAGTTCCTCTAATGTGGTGGCAAGTGAAGGACGATGTCCCGGCCGGTGACAATCGTCCTCCTTGTCAGCGTGCTCACACCACGGCAGAGCGGCAGACGTGCCGTTTGAGAGCTGAAAGCCGGCAAGGAACAGGACCTTGCGTGACGTCACAATCAAGTGATAGATCACGTGATCGACTAAGGAACGCTGGAAGGACCCAATTTCCTACGCGGTTCGAAAGACTACTGCTTCCTTCATCAGGGATGGTCCTTGTTACAGATATGGCGCTTAAATACCTAACCCACATGCAGAGGAATATTTAATGTTAAGAGCAAATAATTCTATTTCGCTATTTAGTCCATTCGGCATTAAAGTATTCATTTTAAATATCCATTCGCTTTCTTGTTTTGACATCTGATTAATATAGTTCCCCTTTCTCCAGCTTTTCTTAACTATTTTAATCCCAGTTACCTTAATGTCTCTAATAGAACCTCCATGATGTATAAAAAAATGATTAGACAAAGGATGGCCAGCAAATTTCTTGGTAATATTTCGAAGATGTTCAGCAATCCTTATGCACATTGGACGTATAGTTCTGCCAATATACAATTTTCCACATCGACATGTGATCCCATAGATGACTCCTTTAGTTTCACATGTAAAAATCTATAATATTAAAATTCAATGCATTTATTGGCAATTACCATTTGTTTTTTCGTGCCCAATTTTTTTTTGCACGGACCAAATTTTTTACATGGAAAAAAAAAAACACTTGGAGGTCTTAATTCACCTATATTGTTCCTCATTAGATTTCTTGAAATTGAAGGAGCAATCATATTCCCCAGATTATTGGCCTTTCTAAACACAAACCTCGGATGTGTTGGTAATGATTCACCGACAATCTTATCATTTTGTAAAATATTCCAATGTTTCTTAACAATACTTTAATTATTTTAACATTGGAGTTATATTGGAGGATAATCGGAATTTCATCTCTAGAAAAAAAAATCATCCTTATCCTTTTCTTTACGGTTCAATAGTTCTTCCCTTTGCATTTTGCCCACCAATTCTGTGGTTTTTAGCAAGGAGTCCATATCATAACCTTTATGTTGGAACCTAATATTTAGAGATTCAGCCTCTTTGTTAAAATCTTGTTCTCTAGAACAATTTCTATAGGCTCTTATGAGCTGACTCTTAGGGACATTTAGGAGCCAGTTCGGAAGGTGACAACTATCTAAAGAAATAAAATTATTAGAGTCAGTGACTTTGTGGTACAATTGAGTCTGAATAGTGCTGTTTTCAATAGAAATTCTCAAATCTAAAAAATTAACCTCCCTATAGCTGGTAGTGGTGATAAAATTTAAAAAATAATTTTTATTTAACTCAATTTAAAAATTCAGTTAGTAAAACGTCACCACCAGACCAAATGAAAAATATCATCAATAAAACGGTGCCATAGCACCAGGTTCGCCCGCAGGTCTCCACCTGGGTAGATGGTCTCATGTTCCCATTTTCCCACGTAGAGATTCGCATAACTGGGGGCGAACCTGGTGCCCATGACTGTACCCCACTTCTGGTAGTAGTTCATCCCGAATTTAAAATAATTATGATTTAATTTAAATTCAATACAGTCTAAAATAAACGCAATCTGGTCCTTTGGAACCATGCCATTTTTAGATATGAAATGCTTAACCGCTTCGCATCCTTTTTGTCCTGAAGGATAGTATACAGTGAGGTGATATCGAGAGTCCCCATACAATAATGGTCTTGCCATTCCACCTCCTTTAGGAGTCTTAAAAATATGAGTACTATCCTTCAAGTAGGCATTAGAGGAACTTAATCCCAGGTAACTGGGATTAAAATAGTTAAGAAAAGCTGGAGAAAGGGGAACTATATTAATCAGATGTCAAAAGAAGAAAGCGAATGGATATTTAAAATGAATACTTTAATGCCGAATGGACTAAATAGCAAAATAGAATTATTTGCTTTTAACATTAAATATTCCTCTGCATGTGGGTTAGGTATTTAAGCACCATATCTGTAACAAGGACCATCCCTGATGAAGGAAGCAGTAGTCTTTCGAAACGCGTAGGAAATTGGGTCCTTCTAGCGCTCCTTGGCCGATCACGTGATCTATCACTTGATTATGACGTCACGCAAGGTCCTGTTCCTTGCCGGCTTTCAGCTCTCAAACGGCACGTCTGCCGCTCTGCCGTGGTGTGAGCACGCTGACAAGGAGGACGATTGTCACCGGCCGGGACATCGTCCTTCACTTGCCACCACATTAGAGGAACTCCATCTCTTAACCCTTGATATTGATTTCGGGCACTTCCACTTTCATTTGGATTAAGACTGTATATTTCTTCAGCACAAGGACCTTTGGCTTCTAGTGAACACTGCGGGAGCAGTTACCCTGCGCATCCAGCGCCGACTTGGGACTACAGAGTACGTCTGAACATGCTTTTAGCCGCTAAAAGTTATTCTTTTGGTTGATATGAATGTGGTTTATTCTAAGATTGTTCTCAGTTTGTTTTTCCAGGCATAATACTGTTAATTTTAGGGTATTTGTTTTGGATTACAGGACATTTTTTAGCGCAAATATTTATATATTTTATAAGTATCATGATCTGTTCACTTCTGCTATGGGTGGATTTAAATTTATCTTTAAGCTGCAGAATGATCTCTGAATCAGTTTCACTTACCAGCTCCAGAGTAATTTTATTTTTTTAAACTTTTTCTATTTTTTTTTGGCAATAACCTGGATAATGGATTTTTTTTTTTGCATTGGACAATTCTTCGATGTTTTTAAGTGATTTATTCAAATACTCTATTGTTAAATCAGGATTTATAAAATCCTCTGTGTTGGAAGTTACAGGTTTTTCAAAATTTTCTGCCTGCAGAGTATGTTTTCTCTTTTGCAAGTTGCTTTCTACAACTGTCACAAATTTTCACGTCTGCAATGATTGATCGATTTATATACAACATCCAATCTTGTACCGGTCTAAGATTTTTTTCTTGTTGTGTGTCCAGTTTTTTCAAAAGGATTGCAACAGCATATATTATAAAATGCTGTTTCTTGAGAAGTATCAGTCATTGATGTGAGAAAAATGAAGTTAAAATTAAGGAAGATGAGTAATAAAAATAAAGATTTACAGTACACTTGAGATAACTTACTATAAAGTGAGTATTAGGGCTAAGGCACATACAGCCTTTTCTGTCTGTGGATAAACGCTGCAGTTTTGGCAGCATTTTTCTACCAAGTTTTCACTATATCTGCATTCGTTTTTTTAATCGCTAGTGAAAACGATGGCACCTTTTTTTTATATAAATAGCGAAAAATGCTGCGTTTATTGCAGCGATCAAAAAGTAGTGGAAAAAAGGGGGAAAGCAGTATATCAATCTAGGAACTCCACAATGTATGAAAAGATAAATTTTTATTGGTTCATGACACATATACAACACAGCAAAACATTTAAAAGATGCAAAAAAATTCAATCATGTCAAAATCATGAAATAATGATATGATGACTCTCCCACAACAAAAACCCCATATGGCGGTACTCAAAATGAATAGATAACAAGCAGACCAACTAAAATATATATATATATAATCACACATTATGTGCATAAGACAATATCATAGGTAAATAGAGGGCCTGATTGTGACAATAGAGAAAACGCTATTCACAGCACCATGTAATGAAGGGGGTGGTTGAGAATATAAAAAGCCTCAAAATCACAAACCTTTGGATATGATGTTCAAAGAACCCACGATGTAAGATACCTAACCATGGGAATGAAGGCTACCAACCCCTAAACCGGCAAATGCACAGAGAACAAAATTGTGTCCAGCATTACAAGTGAATGGAATGCCGAATGGATGCTGGAAATACCCTGTGGGGTAAAGAAGCGAGGGGAGCAAGGCCCCCCGTGTATCGCCACACTCTAAGTGGCTTCTTGAAGGGAGAATAAAGCGCTGAAGAGGTACATGTGTCATGACTTTATATAGCACAGTCACATCTGATAATTAGTTAAATAAGTACTAACCCACGAGGTAGAAAGCGTTACATGGCCGCAGCCATCTTGTCGGCGTTAATAGATGAATAAAGTTATTCGAACGTTAGTGACATCACCGGGGAAGGTGACGCCTGCGCAGTGGAGACAGAGAAACGAAGAGACTATAGCGCATGCGTCCAAAACATGTCGGTCAATGTGTAATTGTGGCCAACAGAGACAAGTATAGGTAGCGCTACCAGATACAGAGCGCTTGCGCAACAACCGGCTTATTAGTAGACCTAGCCGCAGATGTTAATGCATTAACATAACTGAATTGCAAGCGCCTGCGCAGTCGGAGCAAAAAGAACCAATACGTGCAATTCAGAATGTAGACAGTAAGCCCATATAACATCAGTGACATCACCGGGCAAGGTGACGCCTGAGCAGTGGAGGCGAAGGAATCTTTAGACTATAGCGCATGCATCCAAAGCCATGTCGGTCAAGGTGTGATCGTGGCCCACATAGTAACATGTTTAGAGACAAGTATAAGTAGCGCTATCGAATACAAAGCGCTTGCGCAACAACCAGCTTATTAGTAGACCCAGTCGCAGATGTTAATGCATTAACATAACTGGATTAAAGGCCCCTGCGCAGTGGAAGCAAAGAAACACAATAGGTGCAATTCAGAGTGTAAACCATAAACCCATAAACAGAATTCATCATCTTTCCCCCATCTCACGTGACCCCCCCTACGAACCTATCAATTACAGTAAATGACTGCCCACTCTCCCCAGTCCCACAAGCTCGCTGCCTCGGAGTAATCCTTGATGCTGATCTCTCCTTCAAACCACATATCCAAACCCTTTCCACTTCCTGCCGACTTCAACTCAAAAATATTTCACGCATCCGTTCATTCCTCACCCAAGAATCTGCAAAAACCCTAGTCCATGCCCTCATCATCTCTCGCCTTGACTACTGCAACCTCATGCTCTGCGGCCTCCCCTCAAACACTCTCGCACCCCTCCAATCTATTCTAAACTCTGCTGCCCAACTAATCCACCTGTCCCCCCGCTATTCCCCAGCTTCTCCCCTCTGTCAATCCCTTCACTGGCTCCCAATTGCCCAGAGACTCCATTACAAAACCCTAACCATGACATACAAAGCCATCCACAACTTGTCTCCTCCATACATCTGTGACCTCGTCTCCCGGTACTTTCCTGCACGCAACCTCCGATCCTCACAAGATCTCCTTCTCTACTCCCCTCTTATCTCCTCTTCCCACAATCGCATACAAGATTTCTCTCGCGCATCACCCCTACTCTGGAACGCTCTACCACAACATATCAGACTCTCACCTACCATCGAAACCTTCAAAAAGAGCCTGAAGACCCACCTCTTCCGACAAGCCTATAACCTGCAGTAACCACCGATCGACCAAACCGCTGCACGACCAGCTCTACCCTCGCCTACTGTATTATCACCCATCCCTTGAAGATTGTGAGCCCTCGCGGGCAGGGTCCTCTCTCCTCCTGTACCAGTTATGACTTGTATTGTTTAAGATTATTGTACTTGTTTTTATGTATACCCCCCTCACATGTAAAGCGCCATGGAATAAATGGCGCTATAACAATAAATAATAATAATAATAATAATATAATGGCAAACAGCCGTTCAACATGATTAAAGGTAAGTGGTGCGATTTGCAATACCCATAGAGCAAACCTGACACATATAGACATAGAGATAACGCATGTAAAGTCGCAGAGAATGTATAATGGGTCCAAAAAATGACCTAGAAAAAAAGTTGACAGGCAATGATGTATAAAAGGCAAGTGTATATAATGCCTCAGAAGAGGTACAATGAGACCTTTGACACATGCACATGATGTATACTGTCTAAATAAAGCATACAAATGATGCATAGAAAAATGCAATGCTTAAAGGTATAGAAGTTAATCTGCCTCTTGAAGGGCATGATCTGAAATAAAACACAGGCCTCGAATAGACCGCTGTGTTATTTTCAAAACAAGAGCAAATATTACGTTATTTTGGACAACAAATGCAATGTCCATGAAACATTTGTTGTAAAAAGGTTAAATCATAAGTACAGTGCATGGAATCGGGATGGCTAGAAAAGACGTTCTATTGGTAAAGAACAATGTATAGCATAATTTTAAATAAAGTCACAATGTATCATTATTGAAATAAACACACTTGGTTTTTCAAAGAATGTATATATAGAACCTGTGCGTCCATGAAGCAGTAATGTATCCATAAGAGACACACGAAAAACCGGGCCTTATAATGCTGCAAAATTAATATTATATGTTGTATAAAGATAATATCCGTAAGAATATAAAATACAGACATATTATATCACACACGATTTTAAACAAAGTCGTGAAATGAGGGCAATCATGATCAAAGGGCAATAGCTTCTCTAAATCCAAACTGGTAGAAGACAATTTACCATAATCTCAATTATTTATTTCAAGAAGTACAAAAGATAATACATAATGACATAGTGCTGTGAATAGTAAAAGATGAGCATATCATTCTATACTAAACAGGACACTGGCCCAAAAAAATACACATGGACATTTTAGATGTAAAAAATCCCCTCAAAAGGGGAGAAACCATCTGCAAAAAGACCCACAATCGGTAATCCAAGATTTAGCAGAAAACTGTTCATGAACAGAAAATGACAATAGTGCACAAAAAAATGTGTTAATTCCAGGATGACATGATGTTGGGAAGAGCCGGAAAAATTAATGAACACATGATGTTAGATTCATCATAAAATAGTCTCTGAACATTCAAAATGGGAAAACTACGGAATGAATACCATCCCAGTATACAGGGGTTGGACAAAATAATGGAAACACCTGGAAACATCAACAAAAGTTAGCTTAATATGGTGTAGGTCCACCTTTTGCGGCGATTACAGCCTCAATTCTCAGAGGTATGGATTCATACGAGGTGTGAATTGTTTCCAAAGGAATTGTAGCCCATTCTTCAGTTAAAACACCTTCCAGTTCTTTGAGCAACGATGGTGGCGGAAATCGACGTCTAACTTGAATCTCTAAAATCGACCATAAATGCTCAATAATGTTGAGGTCTGGGGATTGTGGGGGCCAGATGAAATGCTCAACTTCATTAGAATGTTCCTCGTGCCATGCTTTAACAATTCTAGCTGTATGAATTGGTGCATTATCATCCTGAAAGATGGCGTTCCCCTCCGGGAACAGTGCTTGAACCACAGGATGCAGCACTTGGTCGCCTAAATAATCGCGGCTGTTAATTCTTCCATGAAGGGATATCATTGGCCCGGTGGATCTCCACGAAATAGCACCCCAGATCATCACAGAACCTCCGCCATGTTTTACGGTTGGGAGAAGGCAGTCTGGATGGAATGCTTCTTTCGGCTGTCTCCAAACGTACACTCGTCCGGAGGTCGGAAAAATTTACCAACAATGATTCGTCTAAAAATATCACGTTTCCACTGCTCGATGGAACAATTCTGGAGGTTTCTACACCACTGTAAACGCTTGGAAACATTTGTCATTGAGAGCAGCGGTTTTCTAATTGCAGCTCTTCCGTGGAATACAGATTTGTGCAGCTCCCGACGAACAGTTTTCGTGGAAACGGTGTTCTGTAGGTGTTCATTGAGCTCAGCAGTGATTTTCTGAGCCGTGGTCTTGCGATCCTCTCTCTCACAATTCGCTTTAGAGTCTGACGGTCTCTATCAGTCAACTTCGACTTTCGGCCGGACCTGTGCTTTGCTGCGGACGTTTTTCCTTCTCTTTCAAGCGCAGTCATTACTTTGGAGACAGTACCTCTTGACACACCAAGCATTCGGGCACTTTCTGTTACACTAGCGCCTGCCCCATATGTCACAGCTTGCATGTTTATAACATGTTCGAAGATTATGATGCCAACACGTTAGGCGTTTCCATTATTTTGTCCAACCCCTGTACATTGTCCAAAGAAATAATCATAAGGGAAACAATTGGGCGACACATTGGTAAACCTAGTGAGGTCTCCACAAGGCACAAGAATGTGCCAATTAAAGGATAACATGGTGCGGAGAAGAGCCAAAAAATTGATGAACCCATGATGCCAGATTAATCACAAAATAAACCCTGAACATTCAAAAATGAAGACAGTACAGGGATGAATACCATCCCAGTATACATTGTCCACAGAAATCATCATAAGAGAAACATCCATTAGGCGAGATGGTCGAAGAGACATCCCTGGATTCTGAAGGAAAGTATTCAAATGACGGTCCAGAAGAACAGTGCCCAACTGCTAGCATTCGGATAAACATGAGGAGACACCTGAAAAGAAAAAAAGGAATTCCTCAAATTAACCATAGAAACCGGAGAACAAAAGTTCCTCGTTTAGACCCTCAGGGGGCCATACTTTTTAGATTATAGATCCATCGTGATTCTCTACGAAGAAGTTCTTTAGTGAAGTTCCCACCACGAATGTTTCCAAGCAATTGATCAACCAGAACGCGTAGATCATGATATCTACTTGCATGATGTTCGAGGAAGTGGTTTGCTACTGATGTAACAGGCTTACCCTTCTCTCGATCCGTCTTGCCTTTATTAATATTGAAAATGTGTTGTTGGACCCTGCGTCTCAATTCTTGGGCAGTGTGGCCCACATAGATCTTCGGGCATGAACAAACTAAAATGTAGACATTTCTGGATTTGCAGTTTTAATAATGCTTGACCTTAATCACACCTGGGAACACAGAAACGGTAATGGTGTCAGAGGCAATCATAAAAGGACATATAGTACAATTGCCACAAGGATAAGAGCCCTGCAGACAATGGCCAGACCCAATTTTAACTGCTGGTCTTTTGAAATGACTGGCAGTGAGATAGTCCTTTAGATTTTTTGCCTTCCTGGCAACCATTTTTGGTCTTTCAAATAAAAACGGTTTCAGTTTGGGCTCGTTCAATAAAATCCCCCAGTGTCTCTCTAATAGGTTATGGCTTTCCCGCCATTGGTTGTTATAAGGTGTAATTAGATTAATAGTATTGGATGTAGCCCGAACCTTAGGTTGTAAGAGAGATAATCTATCACTCTTCAATGAGTTTCTAAAAGCCTTGGAAATAACCATTCTTGGGTAACCCCTATCAGAGAAACGGCGAGACAATTCTCTAGCCTCCTCTCGAAAGTCTGAGTCACTGCTGCAGTTGCGTCTTACCCACAAAAACTGTCCCTTAGGTATATTGTTCCGTAGATGTTGGGGGTGAAAGCTTGAAAAGTGGAGCAAACTATTTGTTGCGGTGGATTTACAGAAGAGTTTGGTCTGTATCCCAGTACCAATTTTCATAATTTTCAAATCCAAAAAATCAATTGATTTGTCCGAAAAGGAAGCTGTTAAAGAGATATTCAGACAATTATTGTTTGATCCACAAAAGCCTGACAATCGGTTTTGGAACCGGTCCAAAAAACCAAAATGTCGTCAATGTATCTAAACCAACGAAAAATGTTGGTACGAAAAACCGCCAGGGGGGACACCTATGTCTCCTCCCACCAACCCAAAAAGAGGTTGGCATAAGAAGTTGCACAGAGCGCCCCCATGGCGGTGCCAGAGACCTTTTCTAGCCATCCCTCATCCCGATTCCATGCACTGTACTAATGATTTAACCTTTTTACAACAAATGTAGTTTCATGAACATTGCATTTGTTGTAAAAAATAACAATATTTGCTCTTGTTTTGAAAATAACACAGGGGTCTATTCGAGGCCTGTGTTTTATTTCAAATCATGCACTTCAAGAGGCAGACTAACTTCTGTACCTTTAAGCATTGCATTTTTCTATGCATCATTTGTATGCTTTATTTAGACAGTATACATCATGTGCATGCTTCAATGGTCTGATTGTACATCTTCTGAGGCATTATATACACTTGCCTTTTATACATCATTGCCTGTCAACTTTTTTCTAGGTCTTTTTTGGAACCCATATACATTCTCTGCGACCTTACATGCGTTAGCTGTATACAGGCGTTATCTGTATGTCTATATGTGTGTCAGGTTTGCTCTATGGGTATTGCAAATCGCACCCATTGCCTTTATGTTGAACGGCTGCTTGCCATTATATGGGTCTATTGCTTACACTCTGAATTGCACCTATTGTGTTTCTTTGCTTCCACTGCGTAGGCGCCTTTAATCCAGTTATGTTAATGCATTAACATCTGCGACTGGGTCTACTAATAAGCTGGTTGTTGCGCAAGCGCTTTGTATTCGATAGCGCTACTTATACTTGTCTCTAAACATGTTACTATGTCGGCCACGATCATAGATCACACCTAGACCGACATGGCTTTGGATGCATGCGCTATAGTCTCTTTGTTCCTTCGCCTCCACTGCGCAGGCGTCATCTTGCCCGGTGATGTCACTGATGTTATATGGGCTTAATGTCTACATTCTGAATTGCACTTATTGGCTCTTTTTGCTCCGACTGCGCAGGCGCTTGCAATTCAGTTATGTTAATGCATTAACATCTGTGGCTAGGTCTACTAATAAGCCTGTTGTTGCGCAAGCACTCTGTATCCGGTAGCGCTACCTATACTCGTCTGTCGGCCACGATTACACATTGACCGACAGGTTTTGGACGCATGCGCTATAGTCTCTTTGTTTCTGTCTCCACTGCGCAGGCGTCACCTTGCCCGGTGATGTCACTAACGTTCGAATAACTTTATTCATCTATTAACAACGCTGATAACATGGCTGCGGCCATGTAACGCTTTCTACCTCGTGGGTTAGTACTGATTTAACTATTTATCAGATGTGACTGCTATATAAAGTCATGACACATGTACCTCTTCAGCGCTTTATTCTCCCTTGAAGAAGCCACTTAGAGTGTGGAGATACGCGTGGGGCCTTGCTCCCCCCACTTCTTTACCCCACAGGGTATTTCCAGCATCCATTCGGCATTCCATTCACTTGTAATGCTGGACACAATTTTGTTCTCTGTGCATTTGCCGGTTTAGGGGTTGGTAGCCGTCATTCCCATGTTTAGGTATCTTACATCGTGGGTTCTTTGAACATCATATCCAAAGGTATGTGATTTTGAGGCTTTTTATATTCTCAACCACCCCCTTCATTACATGGTGCTGTGAATAGCGTTTTCTCTATTGTCACAATCAGGCCCTCTATTTACCTATGATATTGTCTTACGCACATAATGTGTGATTATATATATATTTTAGTTGGTCTGCTTGTTATCTATTCATTTTGATTACCGCCATATGGGGTTTTTGTTGTGGAAGAGTCATATCATTTCATGATTTTGACATGATTGCATTTTTTTGCATCTTTTAAATGTTTTTAATGTTTTGCGGTGTTGTATATGTGTCATGAACCAATAAAAATGTATCTTTTTATACAGTGTGGAGTTCCCAGATTAAGATATACTGCTTTCCCCCTTTTTTCCATTACTTTTTGATCGCTGCAATAAACGCAGCATTTTTCGCTATTTATATATATAAAAAAAAGCTGCCATCGTTTTCACTTTTCACTAGCGATTAAAAAAAACGAATGCAGATATAGTGAAAACTTGGTAGAAAAATGCTGCCAAAACAGCAGCGTTTATCCACAGACAGAAAAAGCTGTGTGTGCCCTAGCCCTAATGCTCACTTTAGAGTAAGTTATCTCAAAGTTATCTCAAGTTTTATCAAAAAATCTTAGACCGGTACAAGATTGGATGTTGTATATAAATCCATCAATCATTGCAGACATGAAAATTTGTGACAGTTGTAGAAAGCAACTTGCAAAAGAGAAAACATACTCTGCAGGCAGAAAATTTTGAAGAACCTGTAACTTCCAACACAGAGGATTTTATAAATCCTGATTTAACAATAGAGTATTTGAACAAACATCGAAGAATTGCCCAATGCAAAAAAAAAAAAGAAAAAAAAGAATCCATTATCCAAGTTATTGCCAAAAAATATTAGAAGATTAAAAAAAAAATAAATAAAAAAAAAAAAATTGACCCTTGAGCTGGTAGGTGAGACTGATTCAGAGATCATTCTGCAGCTTAAAGACAAATTTAAATCCAACCATAGCAGAAGTGAAAAGTTCACGATACTGACTACACTACGGAAGAGTTGGACATGCAAAAGAATAGAAAATTAATTTAACATTAGCAATAGAATGGCTTGAAAAGGCAAATCTCTAGTTGAAAAAAAAGGTTCATGTCTTGTCCTGATCCTAAACCAGGCAAAACATTAGATGAAGCTATGGTGGGTAAAGTGAAAGATTTTTACAATAGTGATGAAGTGAGCCGAATTATGCCTGGCAGGAAAGATTGTGTGTCTATGATAGTGAACGGCAAGAAAAATCAAGTCCAGAAGAGGCTGGTTCTTACCAATTTGAAATAAACCTGTGAACTTTTTAAAGAAAACAATTCCACTTCTGCCAAAATAGGATTTTCAGAATTTGCTGAACTGCAACCGAAGAATTGTGTCCTGGCTGGTGGTAGTGGTACACACTCAGTATGCGTATGTACAACACACCAGAACCCTAAGCTCATGATTGAAGGGGGTAAGCTGAAAGATATTCAGATTGGCAATTACAAAGTATGTCTGTCCCATATATTGTGTCCAGAAGAGAGTTGGAGTTGTTACATCAATATTTACAAAAAAATATCCTTCAGTATTTGCTCTCAAAGAAAAAATATTAAATTATTTTGAGGAGTCTATGGTAGATAATATAACTCATCAACAGTGGATATCTGTTGACAGATGTACTTTTGACACTGTTTTTAAAAGTGCACATTTTATAGAATGTTTTTGTGAACAGCTGATAGTCCTTAAGATACTCATTTATAGCTCGCCAACAGTCTACTACAATCACCTCAAAGAAAGCATCAAATAGAATGAGGCAGTAATAAGCTTGGACTTTTCACTGGACTAGTCCTTTGTTGTTCAGGATGAAGCAGTCATTTCACTGGAACAATGTACAAGCAACTGTCACCCTTTTGCGATCTATTACAATGAGAATGGATAAAGTACAAAAGTGTAGTTATGATATCTGAGTGCTTACTTCATGATTCACAGCTGTTCATTTGTTCCAAAAAAAATTTCAGAGATAAAAACAGACATCCTACCAAGTTTCAGCAAGGTCTACTACTTCTCAGATGGCTCTTCTGCACAGTATAAAAACAGTAAAAACTTTATAAATGTATGCCATCACAAGAAAGATTTTGGAGTGGAAGTTGAATGGCACTTTTTTGCCACTGCTCATGGCAAAGGTGCATGGGATGGTTTAGGAGGCACTGTGAAATGCCTTGCAGCTCGAGCTAGCCTCCAGAGGCCATATTCAGACCAAATCTTAACACCCATGCAAATTTTCAAATGGAGTGAGAAAAATAGATTTAGACTTACCGGTAATTCGGTTTCTAGGAACCTTCCACGACAGCTACATCGGAGGATGTCTACCCCGCCCTAATAGGGGACAGGAACAGGAAGAGGTTAAATATCTCTCCCCTTCCTGCAACCACCAGTGTTTTCCTGGACACCAGTATGAATAGTTACCACCAAAGTGCAGGAATCATCCAATAAGAATATCAGATAGGGAGGGAAATTAGTGCTGTCATGGAAGGTTCCTAGAAACCGAATTACCGGTAAGTCTAATTCTATTTTCTCTAGTCACCGTCCACGACAGCTAGATTGGAGTAATACCAACAGCCAATTTCTTTAGTGGGGCAATCACAGCCTGCAGCACTCGTCTGCCAAATGTTAAATCCCCATTGAAATTTAGCCTGTAACGCCTGGTGAACGTGTGGATGGACGACAAGGGGCAGTTCTGGATATCCGCTCTGATGAAGCATTCCTTTTTTATTTTTGCTCATGACGTTGCTATCGCATGGGTAGAATGTGCCTCAGTGAGGCGGGTGGAGCCAGCTTCTGTGATGCGTAAGTCAGGCAGATAGATTGTGTGATCCAATTCGCAATCGTGTTCTTTGACTCATAGAATCATAGAATCGTATAGTTGGAAGGGACCTCCTGGGCCATCTGGTCCAACCCCCTGCTCAAAGCAGGATTCGCTAAATCATCCCAGTCAGATGTCTGTCCAGCATGTTTGAAGACTTCCATTAGGAGAACTCACCACTTCTCGTGGCAGCCTGTTCCACTCATTGATCACTCTGTCAAAAAGTTTTTTCTAATATCTAATCTGTGTCTCCTCCCATTCAGTTTCATCCCATTGCTTCTAGTCTTTCCTTGTGCAAATGAGAATAAAGATGATCCTTCTACAATGTGACAGCCCTTTAGATATTTGTAGAAAGCTATTAAGTCTCCTCTCAGTCTTCTCTTTTGCAAACTAAACATTCCCAAATCCTGCAACCTTTCCTCATAAGACAGGGTTTGCAGACCGGTCACCATTCTGGTCGCTCTTTTCTGAACTTGCTCCAGTTTGTTGATGTCTTTTTTAAAATGTTGTGCCCAAAACTGGACACAATATTCCAGATGAGGTCTGACCAAAGAGGAGTAGAGGGCAATAATGACTTCACGTGATCTAGACTGTATGCTTCTGTTAATACATCCTAGAATTGCATTTGCCTTTTTTGCTGCTGCATCACACTGTTGACTCATATTCAGTCTGTGATCTATTAGCATACCCAAGTCTTTTTCACATGTGCTGTTGCTTAGCCCTATTCCTCCCATTCTGTATATGCTTTTTTTCATTTTTATTGCCCAGATGTAGTACTTTGCAATTTTCCCTGTTAAAAACCATTCTGTTAGTTGCTGCCTACTGCTCCAGTTTATTTATCTTTTTGAATCCTCTCTCTCTCTTCTCTAGTATTAGCTATCCCTCCTAGCTTTGTGTCATCAGCAAATTTAATCAGTTTACCCTCAATTCCTTCATCTAAATCGTTGATAAAGATGTTGAACAATACAGGGCCCAGGACAGAGCCCTGCCTGTGGTACCCCACTTGAGACATTCTTCCAACTGGATGTGCAGCCATTTACGACCACTCTTTGGGTCCGATCACTAAGCCAGTTATGAATCCACCTAACAGTTGCCTTGTCCATTCCATACTTAGTCATTTTTTCAATAAGGATTGTATGAGATACTTTGTCAAATGCTTTGCTGAAGTCAAGATATACTATATCTACAACATTTCCTTGATCCACCCAATCAGTGATTCCGTCATAGAAGGAAATTAAGTTAGTCTGACATGACTTATTAGTTACAAACCCATGCTGACTCTGTTTAATCACTTCATTCTTATCCACTTCTTGCCTTATTTCGTCCTGGATGAATAGATTCTGGTGAATCCGCTAGGCTTCACTCTATTGTCGGTAAACAGGACCACTCTGCAAATGTCGAGAGTGTGGAAGGTCTCTTCCTTAGGGTTGGAAGATTGGAAGAGCTTGGGCCGAATGAGGGCAGTACAATGTCCTGATTCCTATGAAATTTTGAGAAGACAGGCATGATCTAATCTCAAGATAATATCTGTAATGATTGCAAGGTAAGCTTCTTGAATTGACTGGGCCTGCAATTCTCCCATACGTCTAGCCTCAGTAATTGCGACTAAGAAGACGGTTAAAGGGTTAGGTTTCCATGGTCAAGGAATCTAGAGGCTTAAATGGATCTTAGGTTTGAGCACGGTGTTGAGATCCCAAGGAGGCCCCTGACTGCGGAGTATAGGACGAATCCCGGCTCCCGAAGCCATAAACCGTAGGATCCAGCAGTGGCTGGCCAGGTCAAGATCAAAAAAGGTGCTAAGAGCTGGTATTTATACCTTTAGTGCTGGGGATAAGGCTCTGTTCCAGACCTTTTGTAAACATCTAGGGTCTGTGCTGCCCTGAGATGGAAGGGATCAGGGGTACCTGGAGAGCACCAGGGCATAAACCTTTCCCAGACCTTGGCATAGATGACCTTGGTTATTGGTTTTTGTCTTTTCTGAAGGGTTTGGATTATCCTATCCGAGAGCTATTTGGCTCTTAGGAATTCGGCCTCAATAACTATGCTGCCAGGTTCCCTTTGCCTACGTCTGGGTGTAGCAGAGGACCTTGGTGAAGGAGGTCGCCCTTTTTGGGGCAGAAGCCAGGACCTTCCTGGGCCATGGCAGGTAGGGCACTGTACCACTTCTGGGCCACCGCGGGGCGATTAGTATTGTGGGAACTCAGTCCGTCTGGATTTTCTGAGATGTTTTTTGCCCGCATCGGTGTGGGTGGGCAGGTATATGCGAGGTTGGAATCCCACCATTGGGTGAAGGGCACCTAATCCTTGCACTCAGTCCATGTGGTTGAGGGAGACGAATACCCCTGTCTTCGCATTTTGCCTGTTGGCGGCTAGGTCCACCTCCACCCCATCTTGAGGCTAGGGACACGAATACTGCATGGTCCATGCGCCACTCTTCCGGATGAACGTCTTCTCGACTGAGGAAATCTGCCTGGGTGTTATCTGATCCTTTCAGATGCACTGACCAGGAGAAGATCCTTGTTGCTATTGCTTTCAGGCCGGCGCACTTCGTACCCCCTTGGCTGGAGATAGGCCACTGTGGTCATGTTGTCCGAGTAGGTGCAGACGTGGCGATTTTGGATTAGCGATGATGACGTTCTCTCAGATTTGAGGAACTGGTGCTGATGCTCGGCAGCCATCGCCCATGAAAATAGGATCTCTCTACTACTGCGCCCCCGCCTCGTTGGCTGGCATCTGAGCGGAGTGTTTTCAGGGGAAGTTGAATCCGGCTGACTCCCTTCTAAAGATTTCGGTAGTTCAACCACCACCTCAGGGCCGGTTTAACCTGACCAGGGAGGGGGAATCCTTCAGGACAATGGAATTTGTAGCCGTGTAGGCCAGGCGGATCCTGGAATGTAAAAGCACATGGCTTTGTGGGCCTGAGCCCAAGAAACCGCCTGGGTGCATGTGGTCTGAGATCCTAGAGCATACATTGACTCTGAGGGACAGTGCCCGCTAATCCTGAACCAGGTCCTTGGTGGACAAGGTCGACCTGACAAACCATAGGTAGGAAGGATGTCTTTCCCCTTGAGTCAGAGAGAACTCTCAGAAGCTTCCCTCTCGTGGAGGGATAGACCAGGTTCGGTATCCAACCCAGGGATCTTAATATCCCTGGGTCTTTCCTACGTCCATCTTATGACATGAGATAGATGGTATAGAGAAGAGCGTGAGCTCCACCGTGGAACACATAGACAGACCGGAAGTGACGCACTCCCCTAAGCGACGCGCGCCCCAGTGGACAGCCCAGTAATGCCCGTAGTGGAGAAAACGCCACCCCCGGCCAGCGTGAATCCCAGGAAACTGGCAGCACGGAGGAGGAAGCCGGGGAGCTATCTGGAGGACCCCGGTGTGCACATCACCGCCTTGCTTTACCCCCAAAGGAGGCGCAGGAGAGGCAGGAGAGTCCCACCATGCAGGCGGAGACGGGAGCAGCCATCGGAGAGCAAGGCCCCCGACCTCGGCTGCCCGGCATCTGACAGGTATCCCAGCTGATACTGGGCGTGGGGTGCTCCCAATCACCGGCCACAGCAGCACCATCGTAGACCTCTTCATGCCCCATAGGGGACAGGAAAACACTGGTGGTTGCAGGAAGGGGAGGGATATTTAACCTCTTCCTGTCCCCTATTAGGGCGGGGTAGACATCCTCTGATGTAGCTGTCGTGGAAGGTGACTAGAGAAAATATTCTTCACATCCAGTTCATGTATTGTAAAAACCAGGGCTACGAAGATGAGGAGAGTGTTAAAACATCTGTTACAGGACGCAGAACCCATCAAAGGGACTCAGCAATACCACACTTTCATTCCATGTAGTTGTTAGGCGTCGGATTTCTGGCTCTGCTCAGCAATCACGGCTAGCAAGGCGTGCTGCTCAGACTTGTTCTGTGAGCCTGGATGTTGCTGCCACCTCCGGTGCAGCAATGGTAGCGCACCCTGCTCAGCAGGGAACCGCTCCAGAGGCTAAGTCCTCGTGCCGTGCTACTGGGCATGCCCGCAACTTGACCTCTAACTGGATAGCAGAGGACACGTGTTCAGGTCCTGCGTCAGATCTGATTGGTTCATTCCAGGGTACTGGAAGGTCCCGGAAGCGCATGGCTATAAAAAGCCCGCATGGCGGCTCGGCTATGCGCTAGTGTAGCATATTATGCTGTGTGTGTATGGTGATGGATGCATGGACTGGTGACTGACTTATTAAGAAACCCCTTCCCTCTGATAATATGAATGGTGACAGTGTTGGTTAGTCAGCGCCAGATTGTGGCAAGCTACACGCCACTGTGCCTCCTGCACTGAACACTGGTGTCCGGTCTTCTGGCGCCGTCGTGCAGCGTGTATAGTTACTGCCGCGCTGCGGTAGCAGCGTCCATTGGCGGTTGCAACGCCACTCGCTGGTCATCCTGTGAGTCTAACAGGGCCAGCGTCCTTAGATTCTTTATTGTAAGGCGACTGTGTCTTAACAGAGCAGCTCTTAGCGTTCAGGTGACGTTAACACGAGCGCAGTACTTTACCTTTTGGTGCATCTGCCATTGTCCAGCAGCGGTCTTACCATCTACCGCACTGTGGACCCCGAGCGGCGAACGCACCTCCTATTATTTATATCTGGTGCGTTCTGCTGACCCTAACAGTAGTGAAACAAATAAAAACAAGGATTTTTTCATTCAGCAAAGACCATGAAGTCCATGAGGTGGTTGAAGGCAGCATAAGATTGGCAATGAATGACATAACTGGTTATGTGACCTGTGAATGATTGGTGCTGGTGGCTGGCTACTGTACTCTCCAAAGATTGTGAAAATGAAGTAGAATTTACTTTATTGCATCCTTCTGGTCCAGTGCCATCCTTTGTGTATCCAAGTAAAAACCAGACATTTTAAAAGTTAACTTAAATCAGATATTAAGGGTGAGTGCACACAGTGCGGATTCTGCTGCGGATTTTTCCACTCGGATTTGCAGGTTTGCCCCTGCATTTTGACACCTGTACAATGGAACAGGTGTCAAACAGTTGCGGAATCCACAGAAAGATTTGACATGCTGCAGATTTTAAACCGCAGCAAATCCGCTCGAAAAAATACGCAGCATGTGCACTGTGGTTTTTAAAATCCATTGATCAGCATTGTACTGTACAATGCTTGCGGAACTGCAGCAAGTCCGCAGAGGCAAATCCGCAGCAAAATCTGCACCGTGTGCACAAGCCCTTATGGACAAGATTACATTTTACCCACTAGCTTCTAGTGGGTAAAATGTAATCTTGTCCATAAGCGCTTACTAGCAATGGCCACTTCTTTTTGTGTCAAAGAATAAGTACGGTCTTGTCATGGTGTTCGGCTCCACCTGAGTTAGGGACAAATTGATGATAAAAGGCCAGTTTAAAAACG